>NC_139458.1:331377500-332002500 GCF_057233095.1 Heloderma suspectum
GCCATCCCATGAAACGTAGACAGGACCATAGTGAAGCTCTCACTAGCCACCTGGCCTGGTGTAGACCCATAGCCATGGCCATATTGGATGGGAATTGGAATCTAACACACCGGGAGGCACCAGGTTGGGGAAGAATGGCCTACATGATATATAGCCTGCTTTGGCTCATTTGGAAGTTTGGTCAGACAGTCTCAAGATTACGCCAGTTCCTTGTTTCCAAGGCTCAGGATCTTCCCTGAGCAGTGTCCCGTGGGGCAATAGTTGAGACATTTTACAATTCCCTGGAGCCTTAACAATCAGGCTTGTGGACGTCTGCCCAGTTAATTTTAATGCTCAGGAGTCAGGACCTCAGGGGAAAATAGAGGAAAGTTTAAGAAGACAATTGAAAACACCCAGGAAACTGAAGACATTTTTCAGTGACAAGGAAACCAGAACTGAATAGATCTGACTCAGATTTAGAAATTCGTCATCTGACCTATCCAGGAACGGCTGGGTCTTGCAGTTGTTGTTTGCATTTATTTTCCAATCTATTTCAGAGAAATTGCAATTTTCCAGTACCCAGACCATTTTTTTTAAATCATCATTTAAAAAGTCTGTGTACATGTTATTTATTTATTTATTATTAAATTTATTAATCGCCCATCTGGCTGGCTCATTAAAGAGGGGGCATGGTGGAGTTCCCTAGGGAGGGAGTTCCACAGAGTGGGAGCCACCACAGAAAAGGCCCTCTCCCTCGTCCCCATCAGTCTAGCTGTCCTGGCTGATGGGATAGAGAGAAGGCCATCCGAGGCTGATCTTGTTAAGCGGCCTGTCTGGTGCTGCTGGAGGCGCTCCTTAAGATAGGCTGGGCCGGAACCATATAGGGTTTTAAAGGTCAAAACCAACACCTTGAATTTGGCCCGGAAAACAACTGGTAACCAGTGCAACTCCTTCAGCACTGGAGTGATGTGATCTTGCCGGTGGCTGCCTTTAATCAGGCGAGCTGCCGCGTTCTGTACCAGCTGCAGCTTCCGAACCATCTTCAAGGGTAACCCCACGTAGAGCGCATTACAGTAGTCTAAAAAAGAGGAGACCAGGGCATGTACTACTGATGGGAGCGGATGATCGGGAAGGAAGGGGTGCAGCCGCCGTATCAGATGGAGTTGATACAGTGCTGTCCGGCTCACAGCTGACACCTGAGCCTCCATGGACAGCTTGGAGTCCAAAATGACCCCCAGGCTGTGGACCTGGTCTTTCAAGGGTAGCCGTACCCCATTCAACACCAGGTCAACATCCCCCAGCCTCCACTTGTCTCCCACCAGAAGTAACTCGGTCTTGTCAGTAGGGGTGAACGAAAGTCACTTACCTGTTCTCGCAGCTTTTTCGCGGTGGGGGGGAGCGCTTCGCTGCTCCCCCCGCGAAGTTCAGGCCGGGGGGGGAGGCTTCCCGCCTCGCCTGGCCGAAATTCAGGCCGGGGGGGGAGGCTTCCCGCCTCGCCCAGCCGAAATTCAGGCCGGGTAGGAGGCTTCCCGCCTCGCCCGGCCGCGAACACGAAAGTAAAAAAAAACAAACAAAAACGTCCCCTGATAGGCTACGTGACGATTCACGTAGCCTATCACGGCTAGATCTGGAAAGTCAGCCGTGATAGGCTACGTGAATCGTCACGTAGCCTATCACGGGTGACTTTAAAAAAAAAAAAAAAAGCGCGTACGCGAATGGCGGCCCCCATAGGGAGCCGCCATTCGCGTTCCTTATTTAGTTGCTGTAGTCTACGTCAATGTTTACGTAGACTACGGCGAAAATAAGGGCAACGCAAATAGCGTTGCCCTTATTTTCGCCGTAGTCTACGTAAACATTGACGTAGACTACAGCGACCAAATAAGGAACGCGAATGGCGGCTCCCTATGGGGGCCGCCATTATCCGTACGCACTTTTTTTTTTTTTTTAAAGTCACCTGTGATAGGCTACGTGACGATTCACGTAGCCTATCACGGCTAACTTTGCAAATCTTGCCGTGATAGGCTACGTGAATCGTCACGTAGCCTATCAGGGGATGTTTTGTTTTTTTTTTCTTTCATTGCAATGGCAGGGGCGGCAGCCGGTCGAAAGACCGGCTGCCGCTCCCGCCCCGCTCGAACACCGGACGAACCGCCAGCCGGACCCGCCGCTGGGAGGGACATTCAGGGAAGGTAAGTCCCGTCCCGGGGGGGGGCAGGGGGGGCGGAGGATTTCTCCCCGAAACTTGTTCGGGTGGCCGAACACGTTGGCGCTCGGCCCCCCGAAGTTTCGGGGAGAAATTCTCCGCCATCCCTACTTGTCAGGTTCAGCTTCAGCTTATTCCTCCCCATTCAGCCACTCACCGTCTCCAGACATTTGGACAGGGATTCTACGGCCAACCTTGGTGAAGATTTGAACGAGAGGTAGAGCTGCGTGTCATCCTCATATTGATGACACCACACCCCAAACCTCCTGATGATAGCCCCCAGAGGCTTCACATAGATGTTAAATAGCATCGGGGAGAGGATGGAACCCTGTGGCACCCCACAAGTGAGCGGCCATGGGTCTGAAACCTCCTCTCCCAGTGCTACCCTCTGGTACCTGCTGGAGAGGAAGGACCGAAACCACCGCAATACAGTGTCTCCAATGCCCAACCCCTCCAGGCGGTCCAGGAGGATACCGTGGTCAACGGTATCGAAAGCTGCTGAGAAGTCGAGGAGAACAAGGAAGGAGCATTCACCCCTATCCAGAGCCCTCCTCATATCATCTACCAAGGCGACCAAGGTCGTTTCTGTCCCATGCCCAAGCCTGAAGCCCGACTGAAATGGGTCTAGATAATCAGTTTCTTCCAAGTGTGCCTTCAACTGCATCGCCACCAACTGCTCAATCACCTTGCCCAAAAATGGCAGATTTGAGACTGGGCGAAAGTTGTTCAGAACTTGAGGATCCAAGGAGGGCTTCTTTAAGAGCAGTCTTATCACTGCCTCCTTGAGGGCTGATGGCATCAAGGGAGGCATTCACCACTGCCCTGATCCCCTCACCCAGTCTCTCTCTGCAGCCCATAATGAGCCAAGATGGGCAAGGATCAAGTAAGCAGGTGGTTGGCCTTACAGATGAAAGCACCTTGTCCACTTCATCAGGAGGAAGAAGCTGGAACCGATCCCACAAAACCGGTTTGCCACAGGCCGCCTCTTGCTCACTAACTGTATCCACAGTGTGCAGAGTAACACACCTAATCTGATCAATTTTATCTGCAAAGTGCCTTGCCAAAGCCTCACAGGAGGCCTTAGAATGCTCCAGTGGTTCAGGAGCCACAGGACCGACCAGGCTCCGGACCACATGGAACAACCTCCTGGGACAGCACTCTGCAGATGCGATAGAGGCAGCATAATATTCCTTTTTTGCTGCCTTTACCACCACGTGATAGGCTGAAGATGTCACTCTAGCCCATGTCTGATCTTTGGAGCGAGAATTCTGCCACCGGCGCTCTAGCCGTCTCACCTCCTGTTTCAGAGCTCTTAACCGCGGATTGAACCATGGTGCAGTCCGAGCCCTGTTCAGGGGGAGAAGGCATTTCGGAGCCACCTGATCTAATGCCCCAGTGACTGCAGCATTCCAGCCACCTACCAGGGTCTTGACTGAGTGGCCGTTGGCGTGCCCCAGAGAACCCCCAAGCGCATTCAGGAATCCATTTCGATCCATAAGACGCCTGGGGCAGACCATTTTAATGGGTCCTCCACCCCTGCGGAGGGGTTGTGGAACTGAGAAGTCCAACGTCACCAGATAGTGATCTGACAATGATAAGGGGGTGGTGGATATACCCCCAACTTCCAGATCACTCCCCACTTCTCCAGAAACAAACACAAGGTCTAGTGCATGACCAGCTAAATGGGTGGGCCCAGTTAGAATATGGTGCAGCTCCCAGGAAGCCATGGTCTCCATGAATCCCGAGGTGTTCCTATGAGGATGGCCTCCGAATGTACGTTGAAGTCCCCCAAGACCAATAAATTACGGGACTGTACACGCACATCAGAGACCACTTCAAGCACCTCGGCCAGGGAGTCAGTCGTGCAGCAGGTAGGGATGTACGAAAGGTACTTACCTTTTGGGGATTATGCTGATGGTGCGGGGGGAGGCATTCCGTCCCTCCCCCCGGAATCCTCGCCGGGGGGGGAGGCGCTCCATTCCTCCTGCCCCGGAATCCTGGCCAGCCGGCTGTGCTCTGCAGAGATTCTGCGGAGCCGCCGGCCGGCTCCGCCAGCAGCCGGACATCCGGCCACTGGCTAGCAGGGACGCAAATGGCAGCGGCCGTAGCCACCGCCGTTTGCGTCCCTGCAGTCAGCCGTGATTACCTGGGGCGTGATTACTGTGATTATCCTCCGACCGGCTGCCGCCGCCGCCATTTCCAGGTTAAAAAAAAGAAAAGTGATAGGCTACGTAAAGATTTACATAGCCTATCACAGCTAGATTTAAAAAAAAACATCGTGATAGGCTACGTAAATCTTTATGTAGCCTATCACGGCTGATTAAAAAAAAAGAACGCGCATACGCAAATTCCGGCGGCCATAGCCGCCGCCATTTGCGTCCCTTATTTTGGCACGTCTTAGTCTACGTAAACATTTATGTGCACTAAGACAGCAAAAATAAGGGGAATGCAAATAGCGTAGCGTCTACGCTATTTGCGTTCCCCTTATTTTCGCCGTCTTAGTCCATTTGCCTGGAAATGGCAAATGGCGGCGCCCTTGGCCGCTGCCATTTGCGTACACGCGGGTTTTTTTGTTTTTTGTTTTAGTCAGCCGTGATCGGCTACATAAAGATTTACGTAGCCTATCACGATGTTTTTTTTAAAATCTAGCCGTGATAGGCTACGTAAATCTTTACGTAGCCTATCACTTTTCTTTTCTTTTTTTTAACCTGGAAATGGCGGCGGCGGCAGCAGCAGCTGGTCGGAGGACCGGCCGCCGCAGTCACCACCGCCAGGAAGATCCGCCCCAGGTAAGTCCCGTCACGGGGGGGCGGCGGGGGGGGCGGGCCGTTCCGCCACTGATTTCGGGGGGCCGAATGCGCTGGGATTTCCCCCCCCCGACATCTGTGGCGGAACTTTTGTACAACCCTAGCAGCGGGGTGGACGGTACACGAGCAGAATCCCCTGACTGCCCTTCAGGCCCAACCTCCAGTACATGCACTCAGCAACCATGGTCTCCTGGAGAGGGGGTCTGGTGAAGACCAAGGACTCTCGGTAGATAACAGCTACTCCCCCTCCCCGATCCCCAGCCCTCAGCTGCTGTGCATACGAAAATCCGGCTGGACACATGGCTGCAAGGGTTGGAGCAGCAGCCTCGGCCAGCCAGGTTTCCGTAATACATGTCATGTCTGCACCGTTATCCAGGATCATGTCGTGGATGATGGAAGTTTTCTGGGTAACAGACCTGGCATTGCAGAGCAGCAAACAAAGGCCAAAAGATGGAGTCACGCCTCCCCCAGCCATCCTTTGGCTCTGGACAGGCCCAGAGCAGGGGACAGTTAGGGGTGGACGAAAGTCACCTGTCGTCGAAGGACGTTCGAGGTGGGGGGGAGGCACTTCGCTGGTCCCCCCGCGAAGTTCAGGCCGGGGGGGGAGGCTTCCCGCCTCGCCCCAGCCGAAATTCAGGCCGGGGGGGAGGCTTCCCGCCTCGCCCCGGCCGAAATTCAGGCCGGGGAGGAGGCTTCCCGCCTCGCCCGGCCGCGAACGCGAAAGTTAAAAACAAACAAACACGCCCCCTGATAGGCTACGTGACGATTCACGTAGCCTATCACGGCTAGATCTGCAAAGTCAGCCGTGATAGGCTACGTGGATCGTCACGTAGCCTATCACGGGTGACTTTAAAAAAAAAAAAAGCGCGTACGCTAATGGCGGCCCCCATAGGGAGCCGCCATTCGCGTTCCTTATTTAGTCGCTGTAGTCTACGTAAATGTTTACGTAGACTACGGCGAAAATAAGGGCATCGCAAATAGCGTTGCCCTTATTTTCGCCGTAGTCTACGTAAATCGTAGTCTACGTAAATCTACGTAAATCGTAGTCTACGTAAATCTTAGACTTTGCAAATCTAGCCGTGATAGGCTACGTGAATCGTCACATAGCCTATCAGGGGGCTTTTTTTTTTCTTTCATTGCAATGGCGGCGGCGGCAGCCGGTCCCGCCTTGCTCGAACACCCGCCGAACCGCCGGCCGGACCAGCCACCGGGAGGAACATTCGGTGAAGGTAAGTCCCGTCCTGGGGGGGGGGGCGGGGGGCGGGGGGGTTCGGAGGATTTCTCCCCGAAACTTGTTCGGGGGGCCGAACACGTTGGCACTCGGTCCCCCGAAGTTTTGGGGAGAAATTCTCCGCCAACCCTAGGGACAGATACTACACATCTCTCCCTTGTTCCCCTTACCTGGCATGGCCTGCCCCTAGCGCTCCGCCAGCGCCTGCCGCCTAGCCTCGGTATGTTCTGCCCCCCAACACTCCCCCCACTGCCTCCATCAGGTGGACACATGCCCCCTCGCTCCCGCCTATCAGGCAGGCTACCCACCCCTAAAAACACAACAAAATCCCCCAGAAATTAAAAAAAACAAAACAACAACAAAACAATTAAAAACAATTAAAAACAATTAAAAATATTAAAAAATATTAAAAACAATTAAAAAAAAATTAAAAATCCCCTTAAAAATAATGCCAGGCAGGAGTCCACAGGGAAGGCCTGGTGGTGGTGGCGGCGGCGGCAGCAGCAGCAGCAGGCACGCCTCTTCCCAATGGTGGCAGCTTCTCCTGCAGGCCCTGGCTCTCCCAGGCCACCTCAGCCAGCCAGCTTATGTAGCCCCTCCAGGAAGGGGCAGGTGGAAGCATCACACCTGGCTCGGTACCTGGGGGCCTGGTCCTGCAGGGACTGGCGGTCTGCCAGGCAGAAGTCCACAGGGAAGGCCTGGTGTTGGTGGCGGCGGCGGCAGCAGCAGGCACGCCTCTTCCCAATGGTGGCAGCTTCTCCTGCCGGTCCTGGCTCTCCCAGAAAAATTGAGTCTGAAAGTATAAAAGCAACTCCTACTATTAATCCATTATGGTTGTTGTTGTTCAGTCGTTCAGTCGTGTCTGACTCTTCGTGACCCCATGAACCATAGCACGCCAGGCCTTCCTGTCCTGCGCTCTCTCCCGGAGCATGCTCAAGTTCATATTCATTGCATCAGTGATGCTATCTAGCCATCTCATCCTCTGCCGTCCCCTTCTCCTTTTGCCTTCAGTTTTTCCCAGCATCAGGGTCTTTTCCAGGGAGTTTTCTCTTCGCATTAGCTAGCCAAAATATTGGAGCTTCAGCTTCAGTATCTGTCCTTCCAATGAGCAGTCAGGGTTGATTTCCTTTAGGATGGACTGATTTGACCTCCGTGCAGTCCAGGGGACTCGTAAGAGTCTTCTCCAGCACCACAGTTCGAAAGCATCAATTCTTCGGCGCTCAGCCTTCCTTATAGTCCAGCTCTCACAGCCATACATTACTACTGGGAAAACCATAGCTTTGATTAAACGGACCTTTGTCGGCAAGGTGATGTCTCTGCTTCTTACTATGCTGTCTAGGTTGGCCATAGCTTTCCTCCCAAGGAGCAAGCGTCTTTTAATTTCATGGCTACAGTCACTGTCTGCGGTGATCTTGGAGCCCAAGAAAGTAAAATCTGTCACTGCTTCCATTTCTTCCCCTTCTATATGCCAGGAAGTGATAGGGCCAGATGCCATGATCTTAGTTTTTTGAATGTTGAGTTTCAAACCAGCTTTTGCGCTCTCCTCTTTCACCCTCAACAAGAGGCTCTTTAGATCCTCTTCACTTTCTGCCATTAGGGTGGCATCGTCTGCATATCAGAGGTTGTTGGTAATTCTCCCAGCAATCTTAATTCCGACCTCTGATTCATCCAACCCGGCATTTCTCATGATGTACTCTGCATATAAGTTAAATAAGCAGGTGACAATATGCAGCCTTGTCGTACTCCTTTCCCAATTTTGAACCAATCGGTTGTTCCATCTCTGGTTCTTACTGTTGCTTCTTGACCCTCTTACAGGTTTCTCAGGAGACAGGTAAGGTGGTCTGGTACTCCCATCACTTTAAGAATTTGCCAGAGTTTGTTGTGATCCACACAATCAAAGGCTTTAGCGTAGTCAATGAAGCAGAAATAGACGTTTTTCTGGAATTCTCTTGCTTTCTCCATGATGCAGCGAATGTTGGTGATTTGATCTCTAGTTCCTCTGCCTCTTCGAAACCCAGCTTGTACTTCCGGTAGTTCTCGGTTCGCATACTGCTGAAGCCTAGCTTGTAGGATTTTGAGCATCACCTTGCTGGCATGTGAAATGAGCGCAACTGTGCGGTAGTTTGAACACTCTTTGGCGTTGCCCTTCTTTGGAATTGGAATGTAAACTGACCTTTTCCAGTCTTGTGGCCACTGTTGAGTGTTCCAGATTTGTTGGCATATTGAATGCAGCACTTTAACAGCATCATCTTTTAGGATTTTAAAGAGCTCAGCTGGAATACTGTCATCTCCGCTAGCTTTGTTGTTACTAATGCTTCCTAAGGCCCACTTGACTTCACTCTCTAGGATGTCCGGCTCAAGTTCAGTGACTGTACTATCATGGCTATCAGGGACATTCAGATCTTTCCTGTATAGTTCTTCTGTGTATTCTTTCCACCTCTTCTTAATCTCATCTGCTTCTGTTAGGTCCCTGCCTTCTTTGTCCTTTATCATGCCCATCTTTGCACAAAACGTTCCCTTGAGATCTCCAATTTTCTTGAAGAGATCTCTAGTCTTTCCCATTCTGTTGTTTTCCTCGATTTCTTTGCATTGTTCATTTAAGAAGGCCTTCTTGTCTCTCCTTGCTATTCTCTGGAACTCTGCATTCAGTTGGGTATATCTTCCCCTTTCTCCCTTGCTTTTTGCTGCCCTTCTTTCGTGAGCTACTTGTAAAGCCTCATCAGACAGCCACTTGGCTTTCTTGCATTTCTTTTTCTTTGGGATGGATTTCGTTGCTGCCTCCTGAACAATGTTACGGACCTCCGTCCATAGTTCCTCAGGCACTGTGTCTATCAGGTCTAATCCCTGAAATCTATTCCTCACCTCCACTGTATATTCATAAGGGATATGATTTAGGTCATACCTGAACGGTTTAGTGGTTTTCCCGATGTTCTTCAATTTAAGCCGAAATTTTGCAAGAAGCAGCTCATGATCTGAGCCACAGTCAGCTCCAGGTCTTGTTTTTACTGACTGTATGGAGCTTCTCCATCTTTGGCTGCAAAGGACATAATCAATCTGATTTCGATATTGACCATTATACCAACATTATATTTGGTAAAACTGATTCTTTTAAATCCATTATAGCTGTATTTACCTCTCACTCCTTACCATTATTTCTCTCCTCTCCCTCCCCCCCTCCACCCGCACTGTATCTTTCTACCTGTCAGTGTATACATTCCAGATATGGCTCCAGCTTTCAAGTATCGCTATAAAGTCAGCTTTATATCCTGAACTCAGATTTCTATCCTGAACTCTCCTCCATTGCATTCCACAAACTGTTTGCATTAGTAGAAAGAAGTCTATGTTTTCTCCTAACCTTGCTCAGTACCTAGATTTACCATAGTTATATGTAGAGATGGGCAAGCTCCTCCCTACTTGTGTTCACAATTAGCTCATTCTTTCCTAGCTGTCTTGGAAAACTCTAGAAAAAGAACTCATGGTTGCTTGATGGTTTTTTGTTTGTTCATTTTTACCTTAGAGAACAATTACTTTTTTTTAAAGCAAAAATGCATTACTGCTTCTTTCTAGGTTCAAGAACTTGGGAAGAATGAGCTAATTACAAGGCAAATCCTTAAGTCTCAGATGCCTCTGAGCATGGGCCTGAGCATCCATTACAGGATGGATGGATGCATGGGCCTGAGGATGGATGCATGGGCCTGAGCATCCATTATCCATCCATCCATATTTTTGTATGTGAACTGCTTAGAAATGTTACTATCTGTAGTAAATACGGTATACAAGTATTACTTGGATACTGTATTTATTAATACAAGTATCGAAGTATTAAAGGTATACAAGTATTACTAATAAATAAATACATATATTGCAGTTTCCAGTGCCTATTGATTCAATGAATTGTCTTGGTTATACTCCAGTGGACAGGAGGTTCTAAAGGTCTGCTGTTGCCTCTGAAAAGATATTGCTAGCCTCCATTCTGCCACTCAGTCTGACGAGAGCTCTATCTGAAGATGTTGCTGTGATTATCGGAAATAAGAGAGTAGAAGCTTGCCCAGGAATGAACATGATTGTCACATCTTCTTTTTTCATTGTGGGGTCAGTTACAATGCCTCTGAGCATGCTGCTGTTCACTTTTGAGTGTGCAGGGGCAGGGAACAAACTTCAATGACACTATTGTCGTTGAAGTTTGTTCCCTGCCCCTGCACACTCAAAAACTCCTCCCATCTCCCTGACAGTTGTTGCCAAATGTCCTCTCTGGACATGTATTCAAGTGCACACACACTCAGAGGCATACCCTTCTAAGGGACTTTTGAATTTTGGTTGTAGCACATCTTGGCAGAGGTGACTCAATGATACATACACAGGTTTCTTGGAAAACAGGAGGAATTTTACTGAATGCAAAATAATCAATATATACACAGTGATTACTCTTGGAACTGGCTGGTTGGCGAAAGGAACTACATGAACTCTAGAATGGACTCAATAGGTTCATTAATTACAAACACACCTAGGCAGATTAGGCAAACTTAGCAAAAGCCAAAACGAACAATATATTATACATACTGTTTTCAAGTGGTGGGGAAACTAGCTAAAACATCCTCTCAGCAGCTAAGCTGAAGGTTGTGGTGCACAGGAAACTAGGGCAACTCTTCAGCTAGGGCAGGGACCAGCAACCAGAGGGCAAGCTCTGGTAGAAGAGGTCTGGCAAGGCTCAGACAGAACTCTCGGTTCCATGGCTTAGGGTGATTTCAGTGGAGCAAGATCCTATGGAGCCTTGACTTACTCCATTCTTGGCTGTTTCTTCAAGCAAACACTCCCAGATGGGGTGGTCTGTGCATGCTCTTGCACCAAACAGCTTGTCTTCACAATGGACATCCAAGTCTCTAATGACATACTGCCCATTAAGGAGGAAAGTATCTGTGTCTATAGTATACATAAAATGCTGTGTCTATGCTCCCTCACTTTACTTCAAAGGGATCGGCCTTGGTAAGCTTTTTAGGTTCTGCTTGTATTTATAAAAATACACAGTTTCTAACATCAATCTTATTTCCAGATAGCAGGAATTCTTCTCAACACTCCAAGAATGCAACTATATGTTAGTCATAATGATGGATGCAACTGTCCTTTCTTGCAACAGCAAAAGATACAACACAGACTACTGTAAATATGCACAGCACCAATGAATTTAATACAGTTGTGTTCAATTTATACTTCATCCTAGATTTTTACCATATTATATATGTACACATAACAGCAGCACACGTTTAAGATTTTGGTGTTACATTGCAAAATTCATCTCAGTTTTAAAGTAGGCCACAGAAATATGAGTTTGACATCGCATGTATGAATAAATGGTGTCTAAAGTACAACTAGTGTTTGTTTATCCAGCATCCAATTACTGGCTTCCTAGGATTGTGTGACACTGTGAGTGTAGAACTGATGTGATAAACGCATTTGCTGTTTCCTTCAAGTGAAATTAGTTTTCATGAAAGAAGCCAGCTTGGGAGCATTAGAAAATGAATCATTGATGTATTAGCACAGTATGCTCCCACCCCTCTTGGTCTCCAACATATGTATCAAAACTTTGGCAAGTGAGTAGACACACGAGTTCAGATTCCCTTCCCAGTGTTCATTTATGCAAACTCTCCATGACCAAATATTTCAATCTTTGGCCTGTCTGCCACATCCAATCTAATCACAGTGGTTTCTGCTACAGAACTCATTACACTGGCATAAAGTGCCTTATAAAATTCTAAGTCAGCAAAATGTGAAAGTGATTTGGCTTATAACAACATCTTCCTTTTTGCAACCACATCCGTTATATTGCCAATTGTATTCATTTTATGTATTTTTTTTCTGTTACCTCTCTTTCTTATTGTTGCCTTTTTATTTCCAGCACAAATATTGTAGATGAGGTGTTCTTTCTGGATAGCTGGCCATTACTAAAATGCATTGTGGAGGTTACAATACTGGATGAACCACTCAAACATTTCCCCCCTGTATAATAGTTGTTTTAATAAATAGACAATATTTCACATAATGTGTGACATAGGTTATTGTAATTATGGTATTTTGGTATAGTATAGTATAGTATAGTATAGTATGCTAAAATAACACATTGTTTTTGGGTTCAGTCTAAATGAGAGGTGTTATGCATTGCAATCAGACTTTTGAAGACTGAATATATTGCACTAAACTGACATGCAAAGAATCTTGATACAGCTCTATGCATAATTACATCAACTTTGCCTTTCCCCAATGTTTTATCAATGCCTATAAGTGCACATGCACCTCAGTACCTTGCAGCATTCCAGTGTACAAAAAGGAAGAAGCCGTCTGTTTTGAGTTGGTTGCTTCCACGTTCTGTGCATGAGCAAGAAGTGAGAGCCTTACGGACTGTGGAAAATGACTCTCAGATTATTACCTGACATATTATAGAGATGCAAACCTGTGGCCAGTTTTTGGCTACATTCCTATATGTCTTTTCAGTACTGCAATGGGAGTTGTAATACCAAAATACTCCCCGTGTTAATTATTTAAAGAAATGTACACAAGTCAGGTGAATTGCAGTTCACCACACTGGTAAGCATAAGCAAGCGTAAGTCTTACCTGCGTGAATTTATTGACTCGGTGAGATCTCTGTGTGTGTGTTTAAGTGCCATATTTGCATTCACAGCACCAATGGGGTTGGAGTAGAGGAGGCAGTGACAACACATAGTCAGGTATTTGAGGTAAAATAGGCCATAATCTTTATTGATTACACCTATCACATGGCATAGGGCCTGGATCCAGTCATAGGTCAGCCCAATCGCTGACCAATTCTCCCTACTCCCTGTCTGACTGCTTGGGCAATGTTGGGAGTGATGAGAGTATTAGGCCCACCACAGTGTGCACCAATCACATGGGCCCATCCCCACCAGCTGGTGTGGGGCAGGCATTTAGCCCCCAAGCTGGCCTGGAGCCTTGTAGCCCCAGCCCAGGATCCCAGCCCAGGAGACCCTTTTAGGAAGCAGGGTCTCAAATACCCTGCTCCTCCCAAGATGGAACCTACAAGTACAACCCCAAACTGGTAAGGTTGTGTCAGAAATAACCAACATATGATGGAAGGGATACACCTATTGCTATGAGGAAGGCTAAGGCTGCCTTTACACTAAAGAAAACCCCTGCAGTCCTCCTGTTCTGGAGCCTTTCTGCATTTACAGCGGGCTTTCAGACAGCAATGATGTGATTGCTGAGACGGGAAGCTTTTAATTTTCAAGGTTCCATAGAACTCAAAGAAACAGCGCCATCTAGTGGCTGTTTTAATTGTGTAACATTACAAGTTTAAAAGATAGTTCATTAGTTCCAGATATATTTGAGATGAAATAACCAGGAAATACCTCATGACATCATCTAAAGAACCTGAAAACTTCTGTGAGTGAACAATCCCAATAGCAGGATAAAGGCCCCATGTGAAGGAGCCCTAAAACTCCAGTGCAGAAAGCCCACTTGTACAGATAGGTAAAAATTCCTTTCCAGCCCCATCAACCAGCCGCCAACTAAAGTCCATAGCAACAAACCTTTTATTACTCTTGCGGAAGGTGGGTGGGGAAAGTCAACAATAGCAATGGCTGTTGCTAAGTGTGTGGCTCCTTTTATGCCCCAGAAGTGGACCAGAGAGGGAATGTCCCCTCCCAGGTGTGCCTCCAGAGGTCCTGCCCCCAAGGAGTTTCCTAGTCAGCTGCATAGCACCTTGTTCCACTGGCCATGCTACTGGGCAGGTAAGGACTACTGTTGTCCTGTGCAGGCTGCAAATGGGGCCACCCAGAGATCAAGGTGGGGGAAGGTTGCTTCTCTGTGAGATCTATGATTGTTTTTCTAAACTGAGTCTGAGCTTTTAGACTAGACTGTTCTATTTGACAAAGAAGAGACAATTATATGTTGAAATCCTGTGCTTATTTGGTATCATTAAGCATCCACCAATGGTGTTCATTAGAAGAACAGTAGCAATTAACATTCTTCCAAAGAAACAAAGTGCCAAAAACAAAACCACAAACCCTCAACTGAGAAAACTGTGAAGTCTCAAGGGGAATCCTTGCAAGCTCTGGTAAGAATTTTGACAAGGCAACCACTAATTTGTGTTTCTAAATTGCTGTGGAAAAAATGGGGGGGGGATCTTACCTCTTTATATGATTGTGCTGCTTGCAAATGAATCAATAAAGCCATCAAAACTGCTCAGGCATTTGGCCACAAAGCAAGGGGAGTTTAAAGATAAGGCTATAGATTTTTCTTTCAAAAGGACATTACAGGGGAAAAAAATCAGATCTTTTTTTTTTTTAATGAAGAAGGAGTTTACAGTATGAGCAAGAGAAAATAAAGGATGCTTACCTGATTTCTCTCATCCGGCCCCCTCATCAGCCGTGTAATCATTTCCTGCCATGAAACTTCTATAATGCCATACACAGATAATGTGTAAAACTATTTCTAGAGCAGATGGAAGCTACAAAGGATGTAAGTGCTGTCACTGTAGTTTGTTCAGGGAAAGGAGAAAAAATTTAAGTTATAATCTGGACAGCAGTTTTGAATGTACTCATATTTTAAAAATTAAGCATAAGTAAAATCCAACAGGAAGAGGTTACTTTTTCAAGCTCCTGCTTACAATAATGAGCTACTGGTAATGAAGAGTGAAATGGATGGGCCTTCAATGGCAAAGGCTTTGCTTTAAAAAGTGACGATTTGCAGCTTCTGTTCTGATGGGCATTGCTGGCCTATGTTAGATAAAAAGTCCTTGCTTTCGGTTTAGAAGAAAAGGATGCCAGGCAGGCAGCAGTGGATCCAACACTATTTTATTGAACGTTTTGCAAAACGGGTGCAGAGCAGTCTGGACCCCGAGACACGTGTGCAAAAGCCCTTTATATCATATCGCTTCTATTGTTCTTACCAGTAACCAATGAAACAGTTAGTACATCGGCTCACTAAGTCAATATCCAATAAACAGTCACTATCAGCTTACCAAGCTGTTAGTCATGAGCGCGTCAGTATGATTCCCTTTTTGCTCCGCCTATATTTTCCCGCCACTTGGGCTCTTACGTAACTTGAGACGCCAACGGTTATGGAGTCTCCTTTTTTCTAACACCTACAAACGGCTTTATAGCAAATTGTGACTAAAGCCAGCCTGCTAGATCTTGATAGGATGTGCTGTTCTCCTTTCTAAAAATGGGACCTTGATTTCCTAGTCAGGAGATGACTCTTTCTTTCATGAAAGCAATTCTTCCCTGTAGAATCTGTGTGTAGTTGTGCACCCAGTAGTAATGTATGGCTGTGAGAGCTGGACTATAAGGAAGGCTGAGCGCCGAAGAATTGATGCTTTCGAACTGTGGTGCTGGAGAAGACTCTTACGAGTCCCCTGGACTGCAAGGAGGTCAAATCAGTCCATCCTAAAGGAAATCAACCCTGAGTGCTCATTGGAAGGACAGATAATGAAGCTGAAGCTCCAATATTTTGGCCACCTAATGCGAAGAGAAAACTCCCTGGAAAAGACCCTGATGCTGGGAAAGACTGAAGGCAAAAGGAGAAGGGGACGGCAGAGGATGAGATGGCTAGATAGCATCACGGATGCAATGAATATGAACTTGAGCACGCTCCGGGAGAGAGCGCAGGACAGGAAGGCCTGGCGTGCTATGGTCCATGGGGTCACGAAGAGTCGGACACGACTGAACAACAACAACAACAACTGGTGATTAGCATCTAAGGAATGTTAGGGTGAGCAACTTTGGGGGCGGGTGTCCAGGGTGCCAGTCCTCCCATTTCTTTCTGTTTTTTACTGGCACTGCAGCAGTTGTGCTGGTGCAGGGGCTTTGGGGGCCACAGTGGAGGCTAGAGGACTGCATGTGGCCCGTAGGTGCATGTGGCCATAATTGTGCCCATCTTCATCCTGTGATGGTCCCTTGCATATATGTTAGGAATTAGGATTGTCAGCTGACAGAAAAAAAATGGCCTACTTGGATTATAGGGGTTGTGGAGGGATTCACTTTTCAGCCAGTTGCGAGAAAAGCAAGTGCCAAGGCCATTTTTCACCCCAGTGTTGTTGTTTTAAACTACGCACATGAGATGAAAAGACAGCTTTTGAATGGAACTCTATGCACTAAACTTCCCTAAAACTGCTGGGTGCTGCACTCTGACTTTGTCTACGGATATGATCTGCTCCCACACACCCTGCCCAGAATCATCTCTTAACAGAGTTGACAACCTTATATGCAGATCCTAGGAGCAATATGGGAGGCAAAGTCTGAGGGATCTTCTTTCTTTGTTTTTACTTTTAAAACGCCCCTGCACCCTCTGCAGCCCAGGACTCTTTACAGAAAGGCTTTTCCTGCCTGGCAGCTCTTCCTGAACTCCCATGAAACCACATGACCTCACCCTCTCTCATAGGCATTCAGGAAGTGTTCCCAGGGGCTGCAGAAGTCTCTCTGTAAAGCAAGAACAAATTGGGGGGGGGGGGTGGAGCTTTAGAAAAACTCTGTTCTTGCTTGCAGCAGCACAGAGCTCTTTGCAGAGATATTTTCTGCAGAGAAGCATTCAGGAACACCTGCTGGGCTGCATGCTTCTCTGAAAAGAGCTCTGTCCTGCTACAACCAAGAACAGTTTTTCTAAAGCTCTAAAAGTCCCATTTGCAGCAGCCTGGGACGCTTTCCAGAGAGGCTTCCACAGCCCAGGAGCATTTTCTAAATGCCTACGAGAGAGGGTGACATCCTGTGGTCTCGTGGGAGATCAGGAATAGCTGCTGGGTTGGAGAAATCTCTCCATAAAGAGTCTGGTGCTGCTGCAAATGCAGGAGCCATTTTGAAAGTAAAATAAATTTTAAAAAATTAAAAAATAGAAGATCTCTCAGCTACCTCCTAAACTTAGAAAGGTATGTGGATACCCTGTTCTCGTTCCCAAGAAGAAAATTATTTGAAATTCTCCCCTTCCCTGTGAAAGAGGCAGAAAAAACAATGCCTCTTTCGCAGAGAGATAAAAATTCCCAAAAATAGGGGACAGGGTTTAGCACAGCACTAACAGAAAGAAGACAAATATTAATGACCACTGCAATGTAGTATCAGAATGGGGCAGTGTTTGTAAATGGGTTGTTAAAAACATAAACCTAGCTATCCTGAACTTATTTTTAGAATCTTCCTTTCATTTGTTTGACTCCATATAATATCCTGTGCTGTTGATATGAACAATATCCATTCATCAGTATATCCTGCCTGATGAATTTGAGTCTCAGATTGCTTCATTTCTGTATTCTTGCAAAAGCTTTCCAGAATCTCTCTAATATTTGGATACATCCTTTTTCAGGTGTAGAATTTGCGACTGGTGAAAATGGTAGGCTATTTAAACAGCCAGCATTATTTACTATCCTGCTCCCAATGTGGTTTACAGATTCAGTTAAAAACAATCCATCAATTAAAACAATTAAACAAAGCAATAAAACCCACCATAAAAGACATAATTGCCATGCATTGTGCACCTCATTTTACTTTACATGCTTGCATAAGCAGCAGAAGCCTGTTTTGTCCTTTACCATGGCTTCTACTGCTACTGAGTGTCTCATTTGAACCAGTGGTTAAACCTCTATCACTGAGCAGCTTCTTTGTTAGAGGGAGTCATGTGCATCTGTAAAAGCCCAGTCAAGATGATAGAATGATGAATGGTGACAACCTCAGCAGAGACATGGGATATTTAACACATCGCCCAATCCTATGCTTTTTATTTGTACTTAATTGTCCTTGAATTGAATTGTGCTCATTCCAGTGTAAGTGACATAGGATTTGTAGCCATAATATTGTAGCACATGACAGCATCAAACATGGCTTTGCTATCCTTTCCCACACCCTATTTATAAGTTCTTATTCTATTATGTTGTTGTTGTTGTCTTAGCTTTGCCTCATCTTCATTCCTTCTATTACTAATAGATGCCTGGGATCACCAGGTTATATTCTTCTTTTCCTCAGTCGGATCTTTATTTTCCTGTGCTAAAATAAATTGGTGCATACATTTATTACGGTAGTTGTTGAGAAATGCAGAGAATTGTGGTGCACCAGTGTTTCAGGCTTGTCAGATAAAAGCTACTTCCTGAAAAAGAGCTGGCAAGCTTATGGATGCTGCCTGTCAAAGGCCATTACTTGGCACTAAGACCCAGTAAAACACTCCAACTAACTGATAGGTGGGCACCAGGCCATCAAAGCAGATGGACATGGGTGTGAGCGCCAAAAATGTATGTGCATCAAGTGTAAATGCTGATGGCAGGTTTCCCAGCCAGTGTCTAAGCTTATGCATCTGTAGTTACAGGAATGCCAGCCTAGCTCTGGATTAAATTTTTAAACAATTCAAAGAAATGCAGGCTGGTGGAGGATGTGTTTTACAATAGACCTGGGGAATGAACTAAAAACAGAGAAAAAGGATTAACTTTGTGAATCTCATCTGATAAATTCTCTGAGAGACACTTCCCCAGGTTGAACTGCAACCAGAATTACTATTGACTGAATATTATTCAATCAATAGTAAATTGACTGAATAATTGACTGAGCCTAGTCTTAAAATCTTTTTAAGCTTCCTACTGAGCAGTGTTGATATGCCAAATCCCTGGTATACAGAAGCTCATTGGGTCTGGCTGCCTCATCTTCATAGCACAGTGGAGATTTTTTTCTGGCTGGCTTTGCAGACTGTCGGCTTTAAAGTATTTTTCAAGGCAGAGGCCTTTTAACAATGGACATTCGCATTTTGCAAAACCACAGGTAGACTGTTCTCTGTTGTCATGGGGGATGGAATGCAGGCTTTATTTCGAGCAGGTTATTTTCAATCAAGCTGACCTCCTCTCATATCAGAGCTGCCAGCCAAAAGGCTTTGCAACCATTACAAAAAAATCATTCATGTCTAAAAAAGAAACCTTTGAGAAGTAAAATGGCCTAGCCAGATCCTATTACAAAATCTGGATTTTCACACATTTTGTCTCAGATTAAGAATGAAAACTAGAAACTAGTTCTTGTTTTATTATTGCTATCCTGATCTTATGGATCTGCGTAAATTGCAGTAGCGTACCTTGACATGAACAAAGATGAACATAACTTGGGCCACTGCAACTGACACATGACCCTCTTTCTGGCAGTTGGAGCCCAGCCCCAGTACAGCAGTGAGCTCTATAGTTTACAGTCAGAATTTAATCAGAAGGGGTCTGGAAGTGTTTGGAGCCCAAGTCAGTAATGAGAAGCCTAGGGCCTAAGAGTTTGGCTATGCCTAGTTATTCATATAATGTCAAGAGGAAGGGGTGGTGGTTTGGGCCTAATCAGCCTGTGGAATGTCAGAATAAATGTGACCTTATCTCTGTCAGTTTTTTAGAGGAAAGCAGGGGGGAATGAATCACTCCTGTCCAGCTGTTAGTTGTAAACCTTGAATGTGATGCCTTTAGTTAAGATAGCTAACAGCCTGTCCATGAAAAACTAGAAGAAGGGACAGAGGTTTTCAGAGGTGTCACACAGGTTGATACACCAATTCAAGAATAGAAATGCCCTGTTTTGCATAGGGCTTGTTTATGGGCTAAAATCCCTTGTCAATTAAATCATTGGGAGGTGTATTATTGGAGCCCCACCCTTGCTTTTAAGCAGATACCCAGGCTGGGAGCCTTTGCTATGAACACCATCTTTAATATCGATCTTTTTATCATCCATCGTTTACTGCTTGTAACCTTGCATGTTTGGGACTTCCCTCCATCTGAACTGTGGGAAACACTTCTCAACTGGACTGTTTCACCTGCAGTTAGGGATGTCAGAGAATTCCGCCACGGATCTCGGTGAGGCCGAATGCCAGTGCATTCAGCCCCCCGAAATCCGTGGCGGAATGAAGCCCCCACCCCCCCACCCCACAAAAGGCGCGCAAAACGGAGCACTTACCTGCTGCCATCCACACTGACTTGCAAATGCTTCCTCATCATAGCTGTGATAGGCTACGTAAATAGGCTACGTAAATAATTACATAGTCTATCACGGCTAATGCAGGGACACCATTTGCGTCCCTGCAGAGGCCATGATAGGCTACGTAAGTATTTACATAGCCTATCACGGCAAGCTATAAAAAAAAAACAGAATACGCAAATGGCGGCTATGGCGGCCACCATTTGCGTTCCCTTTTTTTCGCTGTTTTAGCCTACGTAAATATTTACGTAAGCTATTACAGCGAAAAAAAGGGGAATGCAAATAGCGTAGTGGGCGCTATTTGCGTTCCTTTTTGGGGAGGCCGTAATGGCTTGCATAAATATTTACGTAGGCTAAAACAGCGAAAAAAAGGGAATGCAAATGGCGGCCGCCGTAGCCACTGCCATTTGCGTACGCTGTTGTTGTTTTTTGCTGCGGGCGGCCCCAGCAGGCAGCTCCATGGAATCTCCGCAGAGCGGAGCCGGCTGGGTTAGGATTTGGGGGGAGGTGTGGAGCGCCACCCCCCACACTGCGAATCACCCTGTTGAAAAGGTAAGCGACTTTGGTGCATCCCTACCTGCAATGTCTTTCCTTGAAACTTGAAACTTTGTTGAATTGTGAATCAGTAAGAACCTACCATGGAAGTTATTTCTATACTTCTTATAAACCTTGAATTCTCATTTGCTATGGATTGTGTATCTTGGTCTTTGATATCCCAGAGTGCCTGCTGGCTTGGACTGATCGTGACTCTTGGATTTTTCTATGCCTTGACCCATATAGCATAGGGATACCAAAGTGGAAGCTATATTCATCAAAATATCTGCATGTGCATTTATTTTGGACTTACCCTTGAACCTGTGTTTTGACACTTGGATTTGATAGGCCTTGACCTATGTAGTGCGGAGGTACCAACAAAAATTTCAAGGTTAAACTAAATGTCTGCATTAGGGATGGCAGAGAATTCCGCCACGGATCTCGGGGAGGCCGAATGCCAGTGAATTCGGCCCCCCGAAATCTGTGGCGGAACGGCCTGCCACCCCTCCGCCACCACCCCCCCCCGCGGATCCCCCCGGGACGAGACTTACCTGGGGCGGATGTTCCGGGCGGCAGCAGCTTCGGCGGCAGCGGCTCCGGCGCCTGGTCTTCCGACCAGCTGCCACCGCCGCCATTTGCACGTTTTGGGGGGGGGGTTACACCCACGTGATAGGCTACATAGGTTTTTACGTAGCCTAAAACGTCTGGGTAAAAAAAAAAAAAAGTGTACACAAATGGCGGCGGCTACAGCCGCCGCCATTTGCGTTCCTTATTTTGGGCCATCTTAGTCTTCATAAATAATTACGTAGACTAAGACGGCGAAAATAAGGGGAACGCAAATAGTGTCTGCTACGCTGATTTAAAAGAAAAAAATGCGCGTACGCAAATGGCGGCGCTAGGGATGTACAAAAGTCACTTACCTTTTTGAAGGGGGTGATTCGCGGTGGGGGGAGGTGCTCCGTCCCTCCCCCCGAAATTCTGGCCGGGGGGGAGGCGCTCCATCCCTCCCCCAAAAAATTCTGGCCGGGGGGGAGGCGCTCCGTCCCTCCCCCCCCCGAATCCTGGCTGGCTGGGTCTGCAAATGGCGGCGGCTGTAGCAGCCGCCGTTTACGTCCCTGTAGTCAGCCGTGATAGGCTACGTAAATGTTTACGTAGCCTATCATGGCTGATTTAAAAGAAAAAAAACGCGAGTACGCAAATGGCGGCACTAGGGATGTACAAAAGTCACTTACCTTTTCGAAGGGGGTGATTCGCAGTGGGGGGGAGGCGCTCCATACCTCCACCCCCAAATCCTGGCCGGCCGGCCGGGCCGCAAGTGGCGGCGGCCATAGCCGCAGCTGTTTGCGTCCCTGCAGTCAGCTGTGATAGGCTACGTAAATGTTTACGTAGCCTATCACGGCTGAGTAAAAAATTAAAAAAACCTGCGCGTACGTAGTAGACGCTACGCTATTTGCGTTCCTCTTATTTTCGCCGTAGTCTACGTAAATGTTTATGTAGACTAGACGTGCCAAAATAAGGAACACAAATGGCGGGGCCCCATGGGCGCTGCCATTTGCGTACGCGCGGTTGTTTGTTTGTTTTTTTACTCAGCCGTGATAGGCTACGTAAACATTTACGTAGCCTATCACGGTATTTTTTTAAAATCTAGCTGTGATAGGCTATGTAAATCTTTACGTACCCTATCATGTTTTTTGTTGTTGTTGTTTTTTACTGGAAATGGCGGCAGCCGCCGCTGAACCATCGCCGAACCGGAGCCGCCACCGCCAGGAGGATTCGCCCAAGGTAAGTCCCGTCCCAGGGGGGCGGGGGGGCAGACCGTTTCGCCACCAATTTCGGGGGGCAGAATGCGCTGGCATTCGGCCTCCCCGAGATTCGTGGCGAAATTCTCTGACATCTCTAGGTGGTGCCCATGGGCGCCGCCATTTGTGTTCCTTATTTTGACAAGTCTTAGTCTTCGTAAACATTTACGTAGACTAAGATGGCGAAAATAAGGGGAACGCAAATAGCATAGCGTCTACGCTATTTGCATTCCCCTTATTTTCCCTGTCTTAGTCTACGTAAATGTTTACGTAGACTAAGACGTGTCAAAATAAGGAACGCAAATGGCGGCGCCCATGGGCACCGCCATTTGTGTACGCGCGTGTTTTTTTTTCCTTTAAATCAGCCATGATAGGCTACGTAAACATTTACGTAGCCTATCACAGTATTTTTTAAAAATCCAGCTGTGATAGGCTACGTAAATTTTTACGTAGCCTATCACGTTTTTTGTTTACTGGAAATGGCGGCGGCGGCAGCCTGTCAGAAGACCGGCTGCCACAGCCGCTGCCACCGCAGCCACTGCTGCCAGGAAGATTCGCCCAACGTAAGTCCCGTCCCGGGGGGGCAGGGGGGGGCAGACCGTTTCGCCACCGATTTCAGGGGGCCGAATGCGCTGGCATTCGGCCTCCCTGAGATTCATGGCGAAATTCTCTGACATCCCTACTCGTGTTTGTGTTAGCTTGCCAGGATTTGTTTGTGCCAGAAATAGGCACAGGACACTGGCAAGCACTGCAGAAACAGCTGACTCAAGATCTTCAGTACTACCAGCTTTCAGTAGTGCATGGTTGCAGGGGTGGTGTCAAGGGTAGGCATGGTTGGACACCTGCTGAGGCCCACACTCCAACAGGGTCCACTGACAAGAACCCCCTGGACTTGCTCTTCTTCACCACTGCAACCTGCTTATTCACCTGCCTCTCTGGCCCAGACGATCACGGTGGTGAGAAGGAGGAGCAGTAGATGCCACTGCCAACTTCTTCACTGGTTCACTGCCTATCAAGCAAGCAAGTAGTAGCAATGATGAGAAAAGATGAGGCGCAATGGCAGCTGGTGACAATGGCGGTGAAAGGGCAGACTGACTGAGGGAAGCTGTCCATTGAGGCTGCCTTGCTCAGAAATGCTCAAAAACCTGGAGCTGGCAGGCAGCTCATGTTTGCATCGCTCCCTGGGCTTCCTATGAGCCTAAAAATGTCGCTAGGATTCAGCACAATAAGCCTTACTCCATCAGAGCTTCATAAGATTTGTTCATAAAACAGCTCTACTGCAGACAAAACAGAAGGGAAGCACCAGTGCTGTTTGGGCTTAGCTGCTCATATGCTATACATCTTTTGTCAGTATGGTGGCTTATGGGCTGAAGATGTAAGAAAAGCCCTGCATGCTTCTTGAGGAAGTACAGTAAATTATTTTTGAGACTGGGACCAAGAAGCAAATTAAGAATTTGAAAAAGGGTTAGCTTTTATCATAGCCAAAATTACAATTAACAACAAGTTACAGGCTTGGGACAAGAAGTATGTATATTTCATTGCCCTATTCCATATGGTACCTATATGCCAGGCACACATTATTGAGATATTTATCAACATAAAACCAAGGGAAATAATGTCAGTTCTTAATGAACAATAATTAGTTTGTATTTTTGTCCTCCACATTTTAGATAACATAAGAACTGCCTTGCTATCTCATTACATCCAGCATTCTCCCAGCAGTTGCCAGCCTAACTCCAGTTGACTTGTTTCCTGCTTGTAAAGTAGTTTTATATATTCATTTTTATATATTTAACTCTTCAAATTTCTTTTTAGCTTTCCATTGCATTATTGCATTAATGTACAGAGTTCGTAGTCATTTTTCTCTTTTTTTCACTTGGGCAAATCTTCATGCCTTTTATAGCCTCTGCTGCTTTGACTGTGTTATTTAATTACACTGGCATCATTCATATGTATTCATACATATTTCATGCACATTTGTCTAACTGTACACATTTTTGGTGCACATTTTTGAAATGTATGCATTTTGAAATGTATGCATTGAATAAAGCAGGGATGAGGCATGTGTGCCCCTAAATATATTGCTGGACTGGAACTCCCATCTTCCTTCATAATTAGCTATGATGGCTAGGGCTGATGCAGTCTATGGGGTTTTTCTCTCCAGTACTGCCACCACCTATGGGGGAACTGCTCCTTCACTGGGCAATCCCACCTATGGGGTTTCTTATTTTTAGCAAATGATTATATTTCTGCATTTAAAGAACTCTCTGCCACTATAACTCAAGAGTTCCACAAGCTGACCCTTTTCCACTGCCACCAATTCCCTGAGAATACTTTACAACCTGCTAGGTATGACAGGCTGAATGTTATATTAAACAAAAATAGTAAAAAGTGGGGTAGGGATAAGATGGCAGTGCCCTAGTGTGGGGCATGGTGCACTTTCAGAAATGTAGAAAATGTAATTTCAAAATTAAAATAGAAACTTTACTTTCATGATTCATGAAATTATATTAATGGAATGGGATCATGGTGTGTGTGTGGGGGGGGAGGGCATGTTATACTTTTGTGCTGGTCTCCAAAAAAAAGCCTATTTATTTATTTATTTGTTTGTTTGTTTATTTAAAGCATTTTTATCCTCAGTCAAAAAGGAGTGGCTTACATCAACTAAAAAACCATGGCAGTCCTTGCTGCAGGCTTACAGTCTAAGAAGAGGTCATGACACAAAAGGAAAAGGGAATGGGGAAGGAAGAGGAAAAAAGCAAGCAGTCTTTCAGCAGGGCTGGTAGAATTGCAACTCCTTCTGTTGCAGCCTCAGCCTGCTGGAATGGCTGCTGGCGGTGACAGTATGGCTGTGCCCTGCCTGTGCCAGAAGGTTTTATAAACGAGTCAGGTGTTTTAACACAAACTTTGCTGATGCACTGAGGTTCATCAGCCTTCTTGTAAGGCTGGCTCAATCTTGCCCTTTATGACTAAGTGTAGTGTTAGCACAGCCACTGAATCTCCCCCAGGCTCAGGACCCTCCGTGGCACCGAGTCCTAATACCTCCAAGCTTCCTTTTAACCAGTCCTCTCATTTCTTTTGAATTTCAATATCACGGCATTGGATTTTTTGAGCAATTGTCCTCTTGCATATATGCTACATGTTGAATTCGATAGTACTGTGGTCACTGCTTTCAATTGGCACAACAGCTCTTACATCTTTCCCTGCCTGACACTCTTGAGTATTGGGCTTGAGAATTCTATTTATAAGGATCTAGCACTGAGTAGCTGAGCTGATAAAACAGTAAAAAGAAACAGGGGACAAAAAAGGTGTACTGGATTATGGCAATCACTTGGCATGCAGCCATATGACCTGCAATGGCTTTTGCATGTTTTCGTCCTGATTGAAGGGATTTGGAATTGTATAAGTGTTCACATTTAAGAAACCAATCTTTTCAGGCATCTAAAGCACTTCTGTCTAATGCAGCCAGTTGTCACTTAAGCATAATGTTCTTAACCTGAACATTTTCAAACTACAGGCAGACTCAAGAACATTTGTTGGTGACATTATTCACATAATTGGTGTTACCTCATGATAACTTGCATGCGTAAACAAACTATTATTCGTTGTGAGACAGTCAGTCACCAATGCATTGTGGTTTCCTATTAAATTCTTTGCCCAAGAATGAGAGCCATAATAGTGACTATAAGCTTTACAGAGCATAGCTATCACTATCACACAATGAGTATGATCTGCTCCAACTACCTTTATTTACCATGACAATTTCTGTTATCTGGTCCCTGGTAAAATACCGCCCCATTATGGCTTCAGGTTTCAGCTCACCTCCATGTATCTAGTTAAATGAAATCTCTGAGTGGGGGCAGAGGTATCTAGGCTCCAGCGCACATACTTGGAAATGTGAACCCATTGAACTGCTTCCCTTCCATCCTCTCCTTTGCCCACCATGGCTGCCTATTCAGGACCAAACTAAATGTTCATTAAAAGACGTATAATAGAGCTACATGTGCTAGCATTCTCTACTTTCCTGTAAGCGCACATAGCCCTGATTTGGATCAGGACCATGGTGCTCTGGAAAACAAAGGTTTAAGTTTTCCCCCACCCAGTGTTGTTGTTGTTCTTTAAACTTACACCCCATGGGGGGAAAGGGGTTAAAAAAGGGTGGAGAAGCCTCAATTGACTCCAGTGGAGACATTTTTCCTTTTTTTAAAGCCTCCCATGGGGGTGGTAGAATTTTGCAGGAAAAAATGGGTGAGAGAGAGCTTAAATCCTCCTCTCCTGAGCATCATGGTCCTGATTTGAATTGGGGCCTCATGTGCTTACACGAGAGTAGAGAAAGCTAGCTCTCTTTAGTTGGCCCTCAGAGATAGTAAATGTTGCTGAATGTGTTTAAGTTATACCTATTCTATAGCAAGTGCAATTTGTTATCTTTTCAGATTAAACATCCTATTAAACATTTTAAAGGTTTTAAAAATTATTATAGCAGGTTTAGCATACAGGAAACAGAGAAGAGCCTTCAGCAATGTGTCAAGGGAGCTCAGGTAGTGATCCTCAGTGTGAGGAAGAGGGTGTTCCAAGTACACAACACTGACCTTATTTTTTTCATCAGTAAAATATGAGTTGGTCTGAAACTGGAGCTCATCCTGATGGTGGCTGTGCAAGGTTTGAGGAAACAGAGATGGGGAGGGGGAGTGTGGGTGAGATGCAATTGCTATTCTCTCACTAATGCGTGAATTAAAGACAGTTTTCTCCTTAAAAGTATTTATGTATATATGTATTTATCACACTTCAGATTGTCCAATAACCAAAGTTCTCTGGGATGTATACACGTAAATACATGTAAAAGTTAATAGTCATGAATTATTATTTAAACATTGAGTCTTACATGTTCCTTGTGGTTACATATTCTTTCTTTTCTGTAGACTGATATCACTGTGTTTTCACTACATTTTGATAGACTATTTTTTGATCCTCACAAAAGTATCCCACTGAATTTCCTGCTGTATATTCTGCTAATGTATATACAGCAATATCAAAGTATCAGGCAGCTGGCAAAGTGGTACCAACCACTTCAGTAGCATAGAGGTGACTTTCTCATGGGTGTATGTTCTACAAGCATTCTGCACCCAGAAAAGTATTATTTATAGGGTTACCTGGTCCAGACTTTAAGAGGGCTCATGTGCCTTTAATAATTGAATAGAAGGGCAAATTCTGTTTCTCCCTTCACTTCGTCTGTGCACCTGTTGAACTTATCCCTTCTGCATATCTCTGAAAGGAACAGGATGCTTGGGGAGTGGGACTGGCAACCCTAATTCTCTATTGTCATAAAGACCTTATTGATTTGTGTGTCTTGTAATTTATGTGGTGGTTGCTGTTAGATAATGCAGTTCTCTAGTATTCCCAGAAAAGGGATAGGGGGAGCTAACACTTTGAAGAGCTCTCATAAAAGAGCTCTAATTAGAAATAGGAGGTATCTGTGGGATTTGTTCATTGTCTTGCCACAGATCTTCATTGTTGAGTTTCCAGAATGATTAGTTCAAGCATGAAGCCGAAGAGGCATTTAAATGGCTTTAATCCAGAGATCGGAGATATGCCAAATTTGAAACATCTACAGTGAGAATTTGTGATGAGACTGTCTTTGTTTTTGAGATAATTATAATCCAATAACCACAGAAGATAAGGTAGAAAATTGGAGCTGGTATCATGTAGTGGTTATGCATGTTAGTGGTTGTGAACCAGGACAACTTTGGTTCAAATGTTGCCTCAACAATGAATTTATTAGATGGTCTTAGGTGAGTCACTGTCTCTCAGCCTAAGTCTTACATCTGTAATATGATGATGATAATAATATTAGTTTGCCTTACAGGAAAGGGTGGTATGAGGAGGGGTAGAGGAGTAACCTTCCAAGTTTAAGAACCGTTTTAATTACTCCTTTCTTAAAACAAAACACCTTTGCACACCTGATCCAGGCATTAATTAATTACTCAACTTAATTAGTGTTCGCATCTACCAATACTAAATCACATGCTGTTTCTTATTTACACAGGATTAAAAATGTGAAGGTGTAGGGAAAATTCAGATCCCCCACCCCTGGAAGCCCAAGAGGGAAAAATTGGAAATTTGGGGGAACTACACTTGGTGTTGGAAAAATACTTGCAAATGTTGCAGTTTAACGAACACAAGCTTTTGTTTCTGAGTTCAGTCTATGATGAATGCCATGCATATTGGTCCTGCAACATGGCAGTGTAGCTTTTGTGTAATACTGGATCAGTTCAGATGTCATGTTAAACCGTGGCTTCTCATGACAGGAATATGCTCCAGCTAGCCTTCTCTCCTCTCTCCTCCAGCACAGACACAAGGAGAAAATTGGAACCTTTTACTCTGTTTTTTTTTTTAATTAAACACAGTTTAGCATTACATCCAAATTCCAAACACTACACTGTTGTTAATCTTAACTATGGTTTGTTGAAACAAGCCAGGTTCATAAGCCATGTTTTGAAGTTGGTTTGTTTCAAACAAACCATAGTTAACTACATTTTTTTTGTTCAGACAAAACAACAAGCTGCAGTAAATTAAAAACAGAAATGAAAGATTCCGATCTCCTGCTTGCAGCCACTGGGAGAAGAAAGGAGAAGGGCAAATGCATGAATCTGCTTACTACAGCTTCTTCTTGTCATTATAAAGCATGATTTATTGTGATGTCCAAACCTGTTCACAGCCTCTGATTTCTCTTGCTTCTCCCTCTTTTAAGATTCCTCCATTTTCTGAACATGCAAAAGAAATATATTAGTATTTGGGAATACATAGATAATATCAAGAAACAACGTTACATGTGAATGGACTTAATATTGCACAATGGAATATGATAACTTTGAATAACTAAAAGAGATCATCAGTGTTTAACATGAATAAAACAACAAAGAACATTTACAAAATGATAAAATGAGGAAACATAGCCTTATGGCTGTAGAAAATAATTTTCTACATAAGTGATATAATGGGCCTGCATAATCAATTTAATTATAATGAAAATGAGGAAGGTTAGCATAAAGTTATTTTTCTTCATTTTTTTTTGTAGAAGGGATTTTTTGTTTTGGTTTGGCAAGTACTCAGGCAAAGGAATAGAGAAAGATACAGAGGAGATTATGTACGTAGGAGATACAATATGGATGCAATGGTGGGGAGGAAAAGCAACAAGAAGCACAGCAAGCTGTGCTAAACAAAATCGAATTAATATAAATTATATATTATTTCCTTCTGACTTCCTCACACCATTGGAAATGCTGTTGACTTAGTTTCTGCACCTGTGTCGGGCACCATTTGGATTTTTAGAGTTTATCTACAGCCAAGACAGCTAGAAATTCTAAACCTCTTTGACACAAATACTGAGATCCTCAGCATTATATCTACACTACCATATACTAGGGATTAAAGAATCTGTCCGTTTTAATTTCTCATTTTCCCAGTCTCAACAAGTTTGTTTCATCCCATTTCTGGATTAGTTTGTGATATTGTTTAAAGTCTACACTAAATATTTATGCATTTTTGTGCACACTTCTCCAAACGTATGCATTTTTGCAAGCAATTTCCCCTAATATAGTACACTTTTTATATGTTATTCTCACCAACATATGCATTTTGTGCACACTTCTCCCTAATATATGCATTTTTGTATACATTTTTTAACTGGAGAACTGCATCACAAAATTTGGAGAAATGCGAACACTCGACGTTATTCACAATACATAGCATTCCACGTTGTGTATTGGTTTGGGAAGGGGAAATTAATGAAGTTCACATTAAAATGCAAAGTGAACAAATTTCTCCCCATTCTGTGACATATAGTTTGCCAGATGCTGTCTTTTTGTGTAACCCTGCAAGTTTGCTAAAACCAGTGGCTATAACTAGGTCTGTTCCTAGTGGAACTAGACCTTTTTTTCTATTTCTTTTGTGAACAAAATTCCTTCACATGTCTCAGTGTATTGACAATGGCTGTTGTGTTGCATTTTAGTTTCAGATTTACTGTTTAAACTTTATTTAAACACAGCTAATGTCAGAATTAATAATGTATTATTCCCTCTTCCTTTTCTCCAGTATGCCGTCTGGTTAGTCCTCTGGGTTTCATGGAACGTATTTGTTATCTGCTTCTACTTGGAGGCTGGGGACCTATCAAAGGTAATTTGCCATCTGATATCTCTAAGCCATTTGATGTTAACACACCCCAATTCTGAAAATGTCTTCTCGTATCTACTTCTGACATTGCTAAAATGAAGAAATCAGCATGTGAATTATGAATATACCGTGTGCCTTAACTGTGCATATCCTAAATTATTAGAAAAATAGTGTAGGTGTAAAATAACTGTTTATTAGGAGGAAGATTATTTTAATTGTGATAGTGTTATAAAAAGAGAAACTTCAGTAGACTTTCTAGTTTATATAATGGAAACTTCATACATCTGAATATCATAGCTGATAGTTAGCTAAAGGGCAAAAATATCAGCATTTAATATTGTGTAGCTTACTGCTTTTATAGTTCCATTTGACAGTTGTGAATCCAGTGTTAAAAATATATATGAAGTAGTTTAACTAATTAATGAGAGAGTAAACTAAGGCAAGACAGTATTATGTTTTCTAATCCCCACCCCCTTTGTGATGAGTTTTGTGATATTATGGTCAGATTGTGTTAGAAAGGATTTCTATAGGCGCAAGTCTTATGTTGTATATGATTTTCAGTGGACTTGCTTTCACATACATGGAACACACTACTTGGTTGTGCAAGGCTGGGAAAGACCTGTCATTTTTTAGTGATCCTCTGCCTTGAGTTTTAATGGAGAAGGCAAGTTGTACCTTTTTAAATAAAATCAATGTCTTGTCTCCTTACTACATCTGTCATAACTGCTCCATCATAATTTTTGATTTTGACAAAATGAGGTGGTCAAATAACTTCACATATAGATAGATCGATAAAATGAAGTAACAAAAACTTCTAAGATGGACATTTTAATTATGTTTTCCAATGAATTTAACTGCATACGATTGGGATTAGATACACTGTTTAGACAGAATAAACTATAATGAACTCTATATAGAGTGATCCCCAGTCACTTCTAGGGCTGTCGCAGGTGTCTGAGAGGGGGTGGCGTCTGACAGACTCCACCACCTCCCTCTCGGCCTCCCAGACCCTCTCGCTGAGCTGCTGTGCACTTACCAGGCCCATTTACCAAGCACCGTGTATTACACAAGAGCCTGGAGGCCACCCATCCCCTTAGCAAGTCACTATTTTGCATAAAAGCAGAGGCTCAGGGTTTTTCTGGAAATTTAATGTTGCATAAATGGCCCTTTTATGGCCTGCATTTATGCAACATTGCATTTCCATAAAACCCAGAGCCTCCAATTTTACACTGAATGGTGGCTCACTAATGGGATGGGCGGCTGCTGGGCACTTGCTTAGCACTCACCACGCCATCCAGCAGCAAGCACAGTGAGTGGTGGAGGGCTGTGGCAGTCATTTGGCAAGTGCCCAGTGAGGACGGACGGAGTTGAGTCTATCCATCCCTAGTCACTGTTGAATTCAGTCAAATTGAGTGGGCTCATCTGCCACTCAGAATGTTCCATTCCTATCTAATTGACTTGTTCCATAGTACAATATAAATATAGTGAAAACATACCAAAAGATATGAGGTTGGATCTAAAACTGTCATTCCACCAGTGGAAGGGGACCATTCCAGAACTGCATTTCCCATCCCCTCTTCGCCCTGCAGCCCCCTCCATGCACCCTCCAAATCTGCTCTGGATGCTGTAGAACAGGGTTGGGCAACTGCAGCCACTACAATCTTCTGCTTCCCCCCCCCCACTAATTTTGGCTTTATTACTCCCCCCCCCAAAAAAGGCATTTGTAGCAGCTCCAGAGCCCCCAAATGGGCAAATTTAGTTTGTTTGCAAGCTAAACATCATCTATTTGGCACTTGGCAACAGCTACAGAGTGACCAAAGGGTTACATTTAGCTTGTAAACAAGTTATGTTTAACCATAGTACTGCTTCGTAGTGCTATGGCGTGATTTGTCACTGAATTTCATTCCTGGGGTGGGGGTGTGCCCCACAGACCATGGCCTGCAGGGGGAACCTGGGGAATAAAAATGGCCCCTGGACTTCTTGAAATTGCCCACCCCTGCGGTAGAAAGTTGAAGCAAGGGGAAATAAAACAGACATGTTTCTGAGCATTGTACATACATAGTAACTGCTGTGTTCTACAAACTACATTTGAAACCATTGGGTCTAAATCTGAATTCCCATGACTTCAGTGCATTTTGCTATCTATCTCTCAAAAACAATGTACACTTAGTGCATCCATTGCCTCTTGGGTATAGAGGATGTTTGAAGAATTTGAGAATGCAGATATGAACTTCACCTCCTCAACTAATGTGTGGGTTGGAATTATTCACCAAGATTTGCACTTCCCGGATGCTCAAGTTCTCAGCTCAAAAAACAAAAGTTATGAAAATGCAATAGTGCTGCTCATTTTAGAGCTGTTTGTACATATATTTTAAGAATGATGATTTTATGTTAGTATTATTATGTTCTATTTATTGTTTGTACAATGCTTTGTGAGGGCTTTAAGTCCAGAAAGGTAGTTTAGAAATCTGTCAAATAAATAATAAGAATAAATAATATTTTGAGAGAAAATACATATAAATGTGTAGTTAGAAAATATATTTAGAAATGTATACATATTTTGGAAGCTTCAGCTACTGCAGAATGCAGTGGCTGGGTTGCTCAGTGGAGCTTCTTACTATTCACATATAACCCCTGTGCTAAAAGCCCTGCAGCACTGGTTGCCAATTAGCTACTGAGAATGGTCAAGGTGTTGCTCCTGGCTTAAGGCCTAAACAGCTCAGGACCAGGTTATCTGTCAAGAAGGGTTTTGGTTTCAGAGTCAAAAGAAGCACTAGAAGAAGCTCAGTCAAGTCAGAGAGTGAGAGAGGAAATTCCCCAAGACTCTCCAAGAGGCATGGAGGTATCTTCCCAAGAGCTTATCAAAAAGGAGGCCAAGGTTCAGAGACCATCCCAGCCCCGCATAGGAACTCAGTCTTTGTTAGAGGGGGAGGGAGCACCGGAATTGACAGATCCCATAGTCCACCAGAGGGTTAAGTGGGCAGCGTTGAGAAGAGGTGAGAAGAGGTCCACCAGACTGACTGCACATCAGAATTTGGATCAGAAAGACCCTCACTGAAGGAGGAGCCCAGTAATAGTCTGTCCAGCACAGCGGGAAAGCATCCATTTAATTGACAGGCAACTGCCTTGTTCTGTTTAGCTAATTAAGCTTAGAGGGCAGCTCTTAGCTTTCACAGATGCTACAGGTGTGAAGAGGTGTGTTAGCCGAATAAAGACCTTGTAGACTGCACAGCGAGTCTCATTGCTTCTCTGTTCTGTGGGAGGTCTTAGACTCCTTGACATTATCCGAGAGACTGCCTTCTCCCGTATAAGCTCTCCTGGTCTCTACATTCTGAGAAGGAGGCCTGACTTACCATACTCCAGCCTGCTGAGGTTACTTTGGCCATGGTGCAGGGGGGGGGGGCTTGTTGCACCCACCATGTGGAATGATCTCCCCATTGAGATCCAGCAGGCTCCCCATATAGAGTATTTCCAACAACAACTTAAAATACATCTGTTTGCCTAGGCGTTCCCTAACTACTAGCATAGTCAACTCTCCCTGATGATCTGAATGAGATGTTATTATTTTATCACTGTTTTATTGTTCTAATTATTGGTTTTATTCTATTTTATCATAATTTTATCTTGTACACCACTGTGGGGCTTAAAATGGAAAGCAGTATAGAAATGCTGTGAAATGAATGAATGAATGAATGAATGAATGAATATTGACATTCACATTCTTGTGTGGTTTTAAAAAAAATAACATAGTGCAAAAATGGGATGGAACAGACATATGGGTGAACACATGTGGAAGTGACACAGATCAGAAATTGACTGATTTGCCTACCTCCACTTGGGAAATGCTATGTAGATTGCTCCAGAGCTACTCAGGAGTCATGCCCTGTTGTTTGGTCTCATCTTGTAGAAAGTGGCTTGCTACAAGCCTCCAGTTCAACTCCCCTAAATTTTCACCTGATTACTGGAGAGGTGTTTACATTCCTCATTCAGGTGCATCCCTGGAAGGTGCACAGAATTATTCCAAACAATTAACATAAAGTAAACATTTACAAGCATAGCAGAAAGAAATCTGTCCAAAACTACAGCCCTTCAGGTGCATTTAAAAAAAATCCTTTCTAGTATGACCAAACCCAGCTGACATTTTTGAGTTCATAGATATGAAATAGAGCCTTTCCCATTCTCTGAATTATGATATGTTTTGCTAGGGATGGCGCGGGTGCCCAATTCCATCTGGGAATCCGGTGGAACCCCCTAACTGCACCCCTGAGCCCCGCAACCCCCCTGGCCACGCTCGGCGAGTGGCTTGCACTCACCCTGGTGGCCTCATCAAGCTCCGCATTTGCCATTTTTTGAAAAATAAAATGGCAATCACAAAAATGTGCATATTTGCTTATGCGTGGAAATGCACATTTTTGTGGATGTGCATATTAAAAAATATGCATTTTACGCATATGCAAATATGGGCATTCACGAAAATGTGTGTTTTGCATACGCAAATGTGCACATTTTTGCTATCACCATTTTATTTTTGTTAAAATGGTGATCGCAGAGCTATGAGGCTGCTGGGGTGAGTGTGGGCTGCTCACCGAGTGCAGGAGGGGCTCGAGCACGGTCTGGGGACCGGCAGGCAGGGGCAGGGGCTGGGTGGGTGTCCAGAGAACCTGGATGGGGTGGATTCACACATCCCAATGATCTGCTCATTTCTAGTCCATCTGTCTGGACTTGTGGAGCTTCTGCTTAAGGTAAGGTAAGGTAAGGTAAGGTAAGGTGTCCCCAACCAGTCGTGTCTGACTCTAGGGTGCGGTGCTCATCCCCGTTTCTAAGCCGAAGAGCCAGTGCTGTCCGAAGACGCATCCGTGGCCATGTGGCCGGCATGACTGAACACCGAGGTGCACGGAACGCTGTTACCTTTCCCGCCGAGGCGGTACCTATTTATCTACTTGCAATTTCTTGCTTTCGAACTGCTAGGTTGGCAGAAGCTGGAACTGAAGATGGGAGCTTGCTCCGTCACGCAGCACTCAGGTCTCGAACTGCTGACCTGTCGACCTTCCAGTCTGCAGTTCAGCGTCTTAACCACTAAGCCACTGCGGCCCCTAGGAGCTTCTGCTTGCTCATCACTATTGTCTATTAAGATGCCCACCATTTGTGGGATCCGTGGGAAACAATTGGAGGGCTAGCTTCTGCTCTAGTTGCTGGGTTCAATGTCTTCTCTTTTACCACTTCTACAGATATTTCTGAAACTTTCTGGCAATAACTGCATCACTTGATGCTGACCTGTTCCTAATGGGTAGCACCAATCCATCACAGATTTGCAGCAATCCGAAAGTTAATGTAAGATGGTGATGGAAATCTAAAACTCCAGAAAATACTTTGACCTAGCTGCAGACCAGAAACCATCTTGGCCATGAAATGTTTGTGCATAGATTATAAATAAAGTCAGGCTAGTAACAAGATTAAGCTGTGAATTTCATCTAGACCAGCATCTGTTAAATTGTCTTGAAGCTCTCACAATGAATTCTTTGCATTACTTGAACTTGAATTTTCAGCTGAGAATAAATATGACAGCAAGTGTGTAATGGCACTTTTGAGTATTTCCTCCTGCTAAAAAGGGAATATTGAATCTCTAAAAAAAATAGTGCATTGAATTAGCTCTAAATAGCGAATAAAAAGTAACCTTTAGGGAATCAGAGGTCTAAGTTCAATCTTACACCAGGGACACAGTTGAGGTTGTAACCCATGAGAGATAATATTGCACAAGATGGTCTTAGGAATTGCTAAATTAAAATTATAGCCTAATAATTGCCCAACTGGGTATACATTGTTGTCTATGTGTATAATATATAGCTTTAGAACACATGTTTTTTTTTAAAAAAAAAAATCATAGGGAAGGGGAGTTTTGAGGCTCATGTCTTCTCTTGCCTATGTACAACTGGTTTTCTGTCATTACTCTGTAATATCAAGATGCCAACATATTTGAAGCTGCTGCCATATCTTCAGTGAGAAAGTTTACTAATGGCTGTTTTCCTCCCCTTGCCACAGAGGTCGTGACATTTTTACAGCTGCTCTTTATTGAAGTGAAAGAGGCCTGATAACGATAATGGGTGTATTCAGAACGGTGAGATTACCACCTCCTCATAAGATTGAAGCAGCTAAAGTGCTGCCAGTGAAAAGCCAACCACATTACAGTCTGGGACAGATACACAGTTTAAAGTTTGACAGTGGACTCAGAACATTTCATGTCATTTTGTCACTGTTAATGTCTTCCCCATGACACTATGGCTTTAAGAGCCTGTCAAAATTATTATGAGCATGTTGCCTGGTTACAAAAAGAAGGACAAAAGGTGGGCTTTAGAAAGCTGCCCTATGCACATAGTGTTTGCTGTCAAGAATGCATTTTACACAGATCCTATCCTGTTACACAGACAATTTTAAGTAATGTTATGCTGGTCACCATGTACAGTCAGGGCCAGAAATATTGGAACAAGGATAACTGTTTTGGCAGTTGGCCTCTGTACATCATCACACTGAAGTTGAAAGGAAACACACTCAGATGGGAGCGAAATCAGGACTTCCAACTGTAATTCAAGGGGTTTGACAAAAGTGGGGCACTACCCAGTCAGGAAGTACAGCCAGTGGCATACACACACACCAATCCTTGGTGGTTCATAAGTAATGGAACAAACCAACATCATTTCAAACCTAAGGATCGCCTTTAATACCTGGATGAAAATCCTTTGCAGTCAATGACTGCCTGAAGTCTGGAACCTGTGGACATGACCAAATGCTGAGTTTCCACCCTCGAGATGCTTTGCCAGGCCTTTACTGCAGCTGCCTTCAGCTGCTGCTTGTTTGTGGGTCTTTCTGCCTTCAGTCTTGCCTTCAATAAGTGAAAAGCATGCTCTATTGGGTTGAGATCAGGTGACTGACTTGGCCATTGAAGAACATCCCACTTCTTTGCCTTCAGGAACTCTTGGGTAGCTTTTACTATATGTTTTGGGTCATTGTCCATCTGCAATATGAAGCAGCATCGTATCAGTTTGGCAGCATTCAGCTGAATCTGAGCAGAAAGTATAGCCCTATACGCTTCAGAATTTATCCTGCTGCTTTTATCAGCAGTCAGGTCATCGATAAACACCAGTGACCCGGTTCCATTGGCAGCCATACATGTCCATGCCATAACACTGGCTCCACCATGTTTGACAGATGATGTGGTCTGCTTTGGATCATGAGCTGTTCCTTTCCTTTGCCATACTTTTCTCTTCTCATCATTCTGGTACAAGTTAATCTTGGTTTCATCAGTCCAAAGAATCTTATTCCAGAACTGGGCAGGCTTTTTTAGGTGTTTGCTGGCAAAGGCTAATCTGGCCTAGGGATGTACGAAAGTCACTTACCTTTTCGCTGGTGTGATTCGTGGTGTGGGGGGAGGCGGTCCGTCCCTTCCCCCGGAATCCTTCCTGACCAGCTCCGCTCCGCAGCAGCTCCGCAGAGCCGCTGGCCAGGGCCGTCCACAGCTGGAGTTCCGGCTGCAACCGGGCTGCTGCAGACGCAAATGGCGGCCGTCATAGCGGCCGCCATTTGTGTCTGGCCAGGCAGCCATGATAGGCTATGTAAGTATTTACGTAGCCTATCACGGCAAAGAGCAGGGACGCAAACGGCGGCTGCTACGCCGTTTGTGCCACTGCTCTTTCCGTGATAGGCTACGTAAGTATTTACGTAGCCTATCACGGTTAAGGCAGCCACACAAATGGCGTAATGGCCTCTACCTGGCCATGCAGCTGCTTGTCAGCTATTCGTTCCATTACTTATGAGCCACCAACGATGGGGTGTGTGTATGCCACTGGCTGTACTTCCTGACTGGGTAGTGCCCCACTTTTGTCAAACCCCTTGAATTACAGCTGCAAGTCCTGACTTCACTCCCATCTGGGTGTGTTTCCTTTCAACTTCAATGTGGTGGTGTACAGAGGCCAACTGCCAAAACAGTTATCCTTGCTCCAATATTTCTGCTGGCCCTGACTGTATATCTTTGCCCTACCTAGCAGAAACAGATCTATGTTCTGTTTTTTCTAAGATAGAATTTACTTCTAATTCACAAACTCTTGGGTCACTGGAGGTACATCTGGTGCCCTTGCTTCAAAGAACCACAAAGCAGCATAGGATGTCTGCATGAAAATTTAATTTTTCAATTATCACCTTTAAAGAAGGTGACTTGGAAATATTACCGCAGAAAGAAGAGTTAGCAATGTTACATTGGAACACAAGGTTAAATAAAATACTTCAACTTTCAAAGTAAACCTTACATTAGTATCAAGAACAATACTGGATGAAAACACATACACAGAGCTAAGCAGACTCTTCGGTCCAAGAGATCCTAAGACGGAAGGTAAATTCTTCATAGTGTAATCTTAAGAACATAAGAGTCATGGTGGATCAGACCAAGGGTCCATCTATCCAGCATTCTGTTCACACACACAGTGGCCAACCAGCTGCCCATGGGAAACCCACAAGCAAGACACAAGTGCAACAGCACCGTCCTGCCCATGTTCCCCAGCAACTGGTTTACACAGGCATACTGCCTTTGATACTGGAGGTAGTATATCCTGTAAAATCTACTCAGGTTGCTCCGAGGTAAGTAGGAATAGGATTCCAGCCTCTAAGTGTTCAGTGTCATATCTTTAGATCAATGAATCAGTCTATTTCCAGTCTGTGTCAGTTTTGCGTATATTCTAGGGATGTCAGAGAATTTCGCCACGAATCTCGGGGAGGCCAAATGCCAGTGCATTTGGCCCCCCGAAATCGTTGGCGAAACGGTCTGCCCCCCTGCCCCCCCCAGGACGGGACTTACCTTGGGCGAATCTCCCTGGTGGTGGTGGCTCTGGCGGCCGGTCTTCCGACCGGCTGCTGCCGCCGCCATTTCCAGTAAAAAAAAAAAAACGTGATAGGCTACGTAAAGATTTACGTAGCCTATCACAGCTAGATTTTTAAAAAATACCGTGATAGGCTACGTAAATGTTTACATAGCCTATCACGGCTGAGTAAAAAAAAAAAACACAAAAACCGTGCGTACGCATATGGCGGCGCCCATGGGCGCCGTCATTTACGTTCCTTATTTTGGCACGTCTAGTCTACGTAAACATTTATGTAGACTACGGCTACGCTATTTGCGTTCCCCTTATTTTCACCGTAGTCTACGTAAATGTTTACGTAGACTAGACGTGCCAAAATAAGGAATGCAAATGGCGGCGCCCATGGGCGCCGCCATTTGCATACGCGCGATTTTGTTTTGTTTTTTTTACTCAGCTGTGATAGGCTACGTAAACATTTACGTAGCCTATCATGGCTGACTGCATGGACGCAAATGGCGGCGGCTATGGCCGCCGCCATTTGCAGACCCGGCCGGCCAGGATTCGTGGTGGGAGGGATGGGGCGCCTCCCCCCCGGCCAGAATTTTGGGGGGAGGGACGGGGCGCCTCCCCCTCACCTTGAATCACATTTCGTCAAAAGGTAAGTGACTTTCGTACATCCCTAGTATATTCAGTCATAGGTCCATTCTGTCCAATTTCTCCATCAGTCTACATTTTTTATTTAAACCACACAAAATAATTCCCCTTAACATACATATTTTGTATGCGGTTCCCCCTAATTAATGCATTTTTGTATGCAACTTTTCGTAATATAAGCATTTTTATGCAACCTTTCCTAGCATACACATTTCATTTGCAATTTTTGAGCCGAGAAATCATTGCAAAGGTTGGAAAAGTCAAAAGTGCACAATCTGAAGTATAACTGTGTTCTGATCCTCAAGTTAGTCCAGGAAGTGCAGATTAAGGTGATTCGCTTAAAACAGCAGGCCAAACGAAATTCTCCTCTGTCCTTATTTATATAGCAGAGGCTCATGGTTTGCGCATTTATTCTACTATCAGACAGGAAATCCTGTTCTCTTAGCCCGTTGCTTCTTTCAACCACCAGTATGAACTAACAATATAGTTTCATTCAGTATTAACTGAGCCAAAATTTCTCAGAAGAGAATTTTCTTTTCCACACTCTGCTTCCCCCACCCCACACTCAAACTGTTGGAGGATTCCAACCCCCCTTTGTGAATATTTGGCTTACTGGCTGCCACTTTCACCACCCGCATGTGGGTTGGAACATTTTTTGGAGCTTATTTTCATTCAGCTGTACCAGGTTAAGGACACAGTCCTATGGGTTACACTCTAATTAGATGGAAGCCTCCAAATGTGGAGGCTTCTGTGTATCCAGTGCCCTGCTGGGCTGTCAGTAGTGCGGGAGTCGGAGAAGCAATAGAGGTGATTTTCACCTCTCCATGTTCCAGCTATTTCGTTTTCCCTCTAGTCAGGCCCCTGAGCCCATATAAAGGAGGCATGCTAGTGGAGCTGAGGCTGGGGCTGTAGAGGCCATAGGATCCTCCATAATGTGGCTTCCCCTCTCCCCTCCCCTTCCCTCACTACCCACTGGAACACCCCCTTGCAGACCACTCCACGGTCTTCTGAGGCCACATTTGCTACCTTGGAAAGCAGGCAGCAAGAGGGTGGGGGAGGGGGGAGGGATCGGATTCAGAGTCTCCCTTCTGAGGTCATACCACTGTCTCTGGCCTTGGAGGGGAGACTCTGAAGAATCCTGTGGTCCCTGGGAGAAAGGATTGTTCTCTAAAACTCTTTAGGAAAACTTTTGCAACTAGTCAAGTGTTTTGGTTTTTGGTCTATACCTGGCAAATATTTTCAGAAAATCAGTGCTTTGTTTTGTAAATTTGGAGGGGTTCCTCTCTGCCAAGATTATCTCTGAAAAGGATGCAACTTCCAAATAAGGAAGGTGGATTTGGTTTTCCCGATCTTGCCTTATATCATTGGGCTTATCTGCTGACTCTTACTGAATTTTGGTCTTTCCCGTTTGCATCGGATCTTCTGTCTTGGGCAGTTTGGGAATCTTCTTGTCTGGTTCCTCTCTCTAAATGGATGGCATCAGGTTCTAAACATACAAGAACACATAAGGTTCCTCCCAGCTTTTGTACAGTTACAGATGTGTGGCATATAATGTCATGTCAATTACACTTTGATCCATTTTCTCATGCTAAACTGACTTTGTGGGGGAATCCAGATCTAAAAACTGGTAAGAAAATGTTTTGGTGATGGACATAGACAGATAAGGCAATCTTTTACTTTCGATCAACTGATGGGTGCTGATGATTTGTTCTTGTCATTTTCTATCCTGCATGCCAAATATGTCTTCCCAGCTATGGCTGAATGGCAGTACTTGCAACTGTAGCATTTGTTAGCATCTGGGCTTGGCCTGACTGCTTTTATAGCATCAGAGTCTCTGTCATTACTGGAAGCACTTATTGAGGCTGGTCAGGCAAAGCGACCCCCAATCCATGTCTATAAATACTTGTTATTTAGTGAATAAATATGATATACAGGGCTTTAAACAGGAATTGAACAGGGAATTGGAATAAGTTCTGCCTAATCAGTGGATGGCTGCTTTGGCGTTTGTACCTATCGTGTCTATGGATCTTAGGCTGTGTCTTATTCCGCAAAAAAAAAAAAAAATTGTGTCTATTGGACACTGCAATGTCTCTTTAATAAGGGATTGTCTAACTTGAGTAATTGCAATGCAGGTAATGCGTCTTTTAAACATGTTTTGGCAGTGTCCAGTAGTTTGTTTTGGGGAGGAGGTTATTATATGGATAAATTTTGTACCGGAACAGTCTTAAATATTCACTGAGGTACATGCCCTTTTAAATTATTTACCTCCTTCATAGAAATTGACAAATGGTCAGAACAAATGGATTCTTCGCACCCTCTTTGTCAGCTAAAAGACTGATATTACAAAATTGGAAGGATAAACATTCGCCTCCCATAATGCAATGGAATGAGGACTTTATAATGCTTTCAACATTTGAATAAGTAGTAATTGAATAAGAATAAGCAGGTGGAATAATGAATCCACCTGTAAGTGGATACTTATTTGGATATATAATTGACTTTTTTTGAAGCCTATGTATAATGTAGGGGTGGACGAAAGTCACTTACCTTTTCTCGCAGCTTGTTCGCGGGGGGGGGAGCGCTTCGCTGCTCCCCCCGCGAAGTTCAGGCTGGGGGGGGAGGCTTCCCGCCTCACCCGGCCGAAATTCAGGCCGGGGAGGAGGCGCCTCGCCTCGCCCGGCCGCGAACGCGGAAGTAAAAAAAAAAAAGCCCCCTGATAGGCTACGTGACGATTCACGTAGCCTACCACAGCTAGATCTGCAAAGTCAGCTGTGATAGGCTACGTGAATCGTCATGTAGCCTATCACGGGTGACTTTAAAAAAAAAAAAAAAAGCGCGTACGCGAATGGCGGCCCCCATAGGGAGCCTCCATTCGCGTTCCTTATTTAGTTGCTGTAGTCTATGTCAATGTTTACGTAGACTACGGCGAAAATAAGGGCAATGCAAATAGCGTTGCCCTTATTTTCGCCGTAGTCTATGTAAACATTGACGTAGACTACAGCGACCAAATAAGGAATGGGAATGGCGGCTCCCTATGGGGGCCGCCATTATCCGTACACACTTTTTTTTTGTTTTTTTTTTAAGTCACCCATGATAGGCTACGTGACGATTCACGTAGCCTATCACGGCTGACTTTGCAAATCTAGCCGTGATAGGCTACGTGAATCGTCACGTAGCCTATCAGGGGACTTTTTTTTTTTCTTTTATTGCAATGGCGGGGGCGGCAGCCAGTCGAAAGACCAGCTGCCGCTCTCGCCCCGCTCGAACACCCGCCGAACCGCCGGCCGGACCCGCCGCCGGGAGGGACATTCAGGGAAGGTAAGTCCCGTCCCGGGGGGGGTGCGGGGGGCGGTGGGGTGCAGAGGATTTCTCCCCGAAACTTGTTCAGGGGGCCGAACACGTTGGCGCTTGGCCCCCCTAAGTTTCGGGGAGAAATTCTCCGCCATCCCTAGTATAATGTCTAGTAATTGTATTTTCACATATATGCATTTCATATGTATGCATTGCTATGGATATATTCAAATTTATGTAGGGATGTCAGAGAATTCCTCCATGGATCTCGGGGAGGCCGAATGCCAGCGCATTCGGTCCCCCAAAATCGGTGGCGGAACAGTCTGCCAGCCCCCCACCCCCCCGGGACAAGACTTAACTGGAGCGGATCTTCCTGGTGGCGGCGGCTCCAGCAGCAGCTCCGGCAGCGGTTCGGCGGCGGTGGCTGCAGCGGCCAGTCTTCCAACCGGCTGCCACCGCCGCCATTTCCAGTTTAAAAAAAAAAAAAACACGTGATAGGCTACGTAAAGATTTATGTAGCCTATCACGGCTAGGTTTTAAAAAAAAAACATGATAGGCTACGTAAATCTTTACATAGCCTATCACGTCTGACTTTAAAAAAAACAAAAAACCATGCGTACACAAATGGCGGCGGCCACGGCCGCCGCCATTTGCATACGCACGTTGTTGTTGTTGTTTTTAAGTCAGATGTGTCAGACATGATAGGCTACGTAAACATTTGCATAGCCTATCACGGCTGACGGCAGGGACACAAACGGCGGCGGCTACAGCCGCTGCCATTTGCGTCCCTGCTAGCCAGCGGCCGGATGTCCGGCTGCTGGTGGACCCGGCCGGCGGCTCCGCAGAATCCCTGCGGAGCACAGCCAGCCAGCCAGGATTCCAGTGGGGAGGAACAGAGCGCCTCCCCCACCGTCTAGGATTCCGGTGGGAGGGATGGTGCGCCTCCCCCCCACCATCATAATCCGCGAAAGGTAAGTGACTTTCGTACATCCCTAAATTTATGTATGTATCTGTTTTGAAAAGAATTCTTCGTAATCTGGCCTCTCTTCTCCCCTTCCCTCACCGCCCACCAGAACACCACCTTACCGACCACTCCAAGGTCCTTCGAGCCTGCATTTGTGACTCCCTGGTCTGAGCAGCGTACACTGATAAAAGACCAATAAAATTAAAAAACAATAAACAGCATCTAAGAAATATAAAATCCAGAAGAAGCCTGAGCAAATGTGCATCTTCTGAAGGCATATAAGGCATGATGCCTCCCATTTCCATTTGACAGCAGGGAGAGCATTCCAAAGTGCAGGCTCTATGATAAAAAAAGTTTGCTTCTGTTTCACTGCCATGTAATAGCCAATGGGCTATGGTAGCACGAGCAAGGTCTCATCAGATTACTTTAATGGCCTTATGGGCCTTCAAAGGGGAAGGCAGTCTTTCAGATAACCTGGTCCAGGGCTTTCTATGTTATAATAATAACAAAATCCTGAACATGGCTTGGTAGCTAATAGGCAGCCGGTGCAGTTCATGCAGCAGTAATACGCACCTGATAATGCATCCCACTTACCACCCAGGCAACAGCATTCTGCATCAGCTGCAACTTCTGAATCAGACTCAAGGGCAGCCCCACATAGAGCACATTATAGTAATCCAATCATGAGATTACCAGTGAATGAGTCACAGTGGCCAAGCTATCCCTGGATGCAGTTGGTGTACTAATCAAAGTTGATGATAGGCACTCCTTGCCATGGAGGTTACTTGAGCCTCCATGGACAATGATGAGTCTAGGAGCATGCACAAACTGCATACTGGTTGCTTCAGCGGGAGATCAACCCCACCCAAAACAGGAAAACTCCTCAAATCCTGGAGCTGTTAACCACTAGGTTCACCGGGGGGTCCACGGGGGGGGGGGGAGGCAATCCATTCTTCCCCCCAGAATCCTCCCTGGCTGGCTCTGCTCCGCAGCAAGTCCGCAGAGCCGCCAGGCGGGTCCATCCGCTGCTGGACTGCCAGTCTTCAGACGCAAATGGCATCTGGCGTAGCGGACACCATTTGTGTCCCTGCTCTTTGCTGTGATAGGCTATGTAAGGATTTACATAGCCTATCATGACAAATGGCAGGGACGCAAATGGTGTCTGCTACACCGGACGCCATTTGCATCCGAAGACAGGCAGGAGCGGACGGCAGCGGATGGACGGCAGCAGGTAGGATCTGGCCCTGCACGGATTCCCCCGGGTGGTGGAGGTGAGTCTTCCGTTCTGCCGCGGACTCCGGGTGGCCGGATTCTTAGAATCCAGCCTCATTTGAGTCCATGGCAGAATTCTCCACCATCCCTATGAACCACTCACACACAAGCTCTCTATCTTTTCAGGATTCTGTTTCAGTTTATTGGCCCTCATCCAGCCCACCATTGTATCCAGATACCAGTTTAACACATGCACAGCATCTCCTGACTCAGATGTATCAGAAATAGAGCTCAATGTCATCAGCATCCTCAGGGCTGCATAAGCTCTTCTGGCACCTGAGGTGGGAGAGCACAAACATGCCACCACCATGCCATGCTCACTGCATTGCCACACTCTGCCATGTAACCCCCTACCACTCCACCTCCTGGCCTCTGGCTCAAAGGGCAGGTAGGCAGGCATGGGCACCTCCTGAAGAGCTGCATTGGCCAGAAAAAGTGGCTGGTGCAGTTCTTCAGAGAGCTGGCCAGGTCAAAATGCCTGGCTCTAAGGTCATTGTGGGGGGGGGGCAGAAGATCCCATGTGCCACCCAGTCCTAGGATTTAGTGGTCTGCTCCCAGAGTTCATGTAATGATGGTATCAGTAGGGATGGATGGGCACCCCCCCATCCGGGTTCTCCAGGTACCTGCCCTGGACCTGCCCCCACTCACCGCCCCCCCCCCGGCTGCACTCGAGCCCCCACCATCACCATGCTCAGCAAGTAGCCTGCTTACCCAGACCTGTCTGCCTCTGTCCCAATTGCCATGTTTTAAAAATCATGCCCATAGACTTATATATTGAGATGGTGGAGAATTCCGCTGCGGGCTCAAATGAGGCCGATGTCAGGGTGGAAACTGAGCCGATAGAACCCCAGAGCAGTTCTGATTCTGAGGAGGATCAGCAATCCATGGGAGAGGAGCCAGCTCATCCCTCACAGGCACAGCAGCTGGCAGAGATTCCTCCCGCTGGCATTCCTGAGATAGATAGTTATCCTAGCAGTGAGAAAGTGCGGGAATGGGGCTTGCTAGATGCTCGACACAGATGCAGGGAGCGACGAGCGATGGAGGGCGTGGAAAGGAGGCGTAGCGCCCGTTTGGCGCACAAGCAATGGCTGCCTCCCATGGACCCAAGGGAAAGAGGGAGGATCTCTCCGTAGCTCAGAAGTTCAGGGTCTTCAAGTGACTCTCCTTCAAACGGGGATCAACTGCCTACTCGGCACATAGGCCACTCTGCTGTTCCTTGCTTAGTCACTGGTGATTAGCATCTGAAAGAGTCATTAAGTTGTAAAAGGAATAAAGCCTTGAAAAGAATCCTTTTGTCTGTGTCTTGAGTTGGCTATTGGAGTCTACTGGAAGAGGCCTCTAGGGCACCTCCTGACAGCCGGATTCTTTGGAATACGGCCTATGGAATCTGCGGTGGAATGGCATCACTCACCTCTGCCTCCCAAGGATCCCCCATGGACCGGCACACCTGCTCTGGATACTCAGCCAATACAGCAATGGCAACCGCCATTACCATTTTGCTTGGAGAAAGACAGCCACAAATGGCATAGTGGATCCCACTTGTAGCCATAGAGCCCTAAGTTTTATGTAAATAGAGCCATAAATGGCTACGCTCCAGAGGATCCGCTCCCCCCGTGGAAGCCGTTCCCCCCCCCCCGGAAAGAAAGGTAGGGGTTCCGTACATCCCTACTTATACGCAAAATAACATCATGAATCTAGAGTATATGGGCAATTCATTTCACAGAGCTTTTTGCATATAAGTCTATGTGCCCACAGCCTTTTTTTTTTTTTTCTTTGCCAGATTTGAGGGGACACCAACATTTGCAGAAGTACAAAAAAATATTTGCAAGCCAAGCTGGGACTGGGAGAGCCTGTTTCAAGGGACTTAGGGTGGGGGTGGGGGGTTCCCTGTAAAAAATTTCATTTACACAAGTTGTAGCCACAAGTTGCAGAAGTTACACAATTTTATTCTGGAATTTGTGTAACTTGCACAAATTGTGGCTGTAAATATGCCTAACTTGTGCACAACTTCTGGCCGCAATTTTCACAAATTAGGCATATTTATGGCCACAATTTGCACAAGTTACACAAATTCCGGACTAAAATTGTGCCACTTATGCAGCTTCTAGCTGCAACTTGTGTAAATGATGTTTTTTACAGGAAAAAAAAGCCTGGAAACATCAGTGAGCTGGCCCAGCTTGCCACAGATTGAGTTGGGACAGCTCATGGACAAGTGAGCTGTACTCCAGGGGGCCAAGCTGCTAAAAGGTTGGCAGACAGACTTGACCCACTGGACAGATTCTCTGACATCCCTACACTCCACTGTCTTCCATCATTCTAGATACCAATAGCAAATTCATTCTCCAAGTGTGAATCTTTATGTATCCAAAATGGTACCATACAAAGGGAGGTATCAGCAGGCTTGGAAGGAGCCCGAAGTTTGCAGAAGTACAAAAAATCTGTAGGAGAAAACACAAGGAGTCAGGAACCCCAACAGCTCAGTGAGGACTAAGCATCTTCAGTGGGTAAAGAACACTGACTGACTGTTGGAGGGAAAACCAGAAAACCAATGGAATCCTGGGAGAGGACATGGTAGTCTGGTTGGAATCTTGAGCAAGGATACTCCACTGCAGCATTTCATTGCTGGTCCCCCTTGTGTCCTCTAAATTAGGAAGTTAGTTGTGCCCGAATTCTATTGAAATCAGGGGAACGTAGGGAGAAACTGCATGCCTTAAAATGGAAAACCACTGTGGTAGGCTGTGATTTTTACCAAAGGAGTAGTGGAGGCCGGGATACTTAACCCTTTCCCCATCAGCCATTTTCTGCTCAAAATCCCCCCACCCCCAACTGTCTCCTCCCATAGGTGGTGGCGGTCCAACTGCATATTTACAAGTGTAGTGGATGCTTTTCATTTAAAAAAAATGTAATTTGCCCTTTCGATTAGTAATTTCTAAATCTCTTTCCACATGATCATCCAGGATACTGAACATGTTGAAGCCACAGGGTGGGTGGCAGTGATCATGGTGGCAGCCTCTCCCTGGCCTCTTTTCTTTACAGAGCTTATATGATTGTGCTCTAGCTTTCATGTATTCAGTATGCTCTATTAGATCACATTAACTGGATTTAAGTTAACTGCTTCCTGTCCTATTTTCTGAGCACTGGGTATGGGTACACTTTCGCTTCAGTGGCAGGGTGTTTATGAGAGAAAGATAGAAGGACTAACAACAGAGTATTCAACAAATATATTTTAAGCTAAACGTGTTGGCTTCCACCCTCAACAGTAATGGTGCTGTTAAATGGATATCAGGAGTGGCAGTTTGGAATGCCTGGAGATTAAAGTTCCTTAGGAAAAAAACAGTCATATAATGCTTATGAAATGCTTGGTATAATGCTTATATATTGATTGGTTTTCCCTCTCTCTTTCTCTCTCTCTCTCTCTCTCTCTCTGTGTGTGTGTGTGTGTGTGTGTGTGTGTATGATTGGGCTGCCCTGTTAAAATCCTGCACACTTGGAGATGTTATTGATGTCCATGGGACATACTTTCAAGTACTAGTTGTTACTACACACATGGTGCCAGTTACTCAGCTGCAAAGGGGAAATTATAATTCACCTTTTAGATTCTCATATGTAGCCATCACGTGTTCAGGGTAGGGATGTATGGATTTTGTTAAATCCATTCCACCCGTGTTTCACGAATTGTCAGGCATCTTTTGTTCCATCGTCTGCTCATTACTGGAATCAGTTTTCTTTTTCAGGGATATACAATAATTTCATTCCTATCTGCAAATGTGCACAAATGCACATTTGCATACACCCCCCCCCCGCATTTAAAAAACAGTCCACAAGTCCATGGAATCCATATGACTCAGAAAAAGCCAGTTCACTATAGAATCGACAGGTTAGATTCATAGAAATTTGAACTCATTTGAATCCATTGCAGATTTCTCCAACATCCCTACATGGACTGTACAAATGCTTAGATAGCACTTCCGGCTACCTGGTATTAAATTTTCAGTAATGAGTCAGTTAAATGTGACATTTGAAAAGGATGTTTAACACACCAGTTAAAATAATAAGTGTTTTATAATGTGTAAAAGGTAAGGAATTAATTCTTTAACATGACAATGCAGTGATTTGTTCATTGTACTAATCCTTCCATATTAGCTACAAGAGTAGTTTGGCACTAGAGATGTATTGGCCCCTTATTACTTTATATCCATCAGAGAAATAATGAAATTGTTGTGGTTTCACATTTATAATGGAGTGGTTAGCAGTTAAATTTCAGTGTTGCGTGTATTCTAATAAGGCTACCTGCAGGATATTTAATTTTGAACACACTACCTTCCTTGGATATTGGTTTAACAGATGTTCAGTGAAGATAACAGAGAAATTAAATTAGTTTTCTTCTCAAAGCATCCGGTTAACTTTGTAGGTAAATGCCTTTGAGCACGAAATCTGACCAGGATTTTTTTTTTTTTTTTTTTTGACAAATAGCTATCAAAATGTTTTAAGTAAACGACTTCATTTTATTTTTCCAATTTCTATTACTCAGGGCAGATTTGACATGGTTGATCATATATCTAACAAATGAAAATTGAAAATAGTGCTGGCATCCAACAGGGTAGGGTTATATTGAAGGTAGTTTCATGGGTAGATACTATTAAGCATGCTTGTGGTTCCAGATAAATTGGTTTGCAGCGTTTTTTTAACCTCAGCATCTCTACCAGTTAGAATGGAGCTGATTACAAAATTAAATTCCCTATTACTGTAGATATAGCATTTGGGCAAGCTTTCATGAACACTTTCATTTTTTCTACTCTCAACTAATAATTCATATGGTAATGAGAAGTTAAAGGTGATAGAATAGAGGGGAAATTGTATTCATGGTCTGTTAAAAATGGTTGGGTACATGGCAGACTGCATTTGAGGATCTGGGCTAGATTTTATTTTACTTATTCAAATGTATAGATGCCTGAGCTTGAAATCTTAAGGAGGCTAGCAATAAAACCAAGAACACATCAGTTGCTAAAATGTCCAATCCAATTTAACCAGTGCTCCTAAATTTTATCTGAGATATTAAAAATGGTTTTGGAACACTTTAAAAATATCAGATCAGGAGTTTCTTTCTGGACCTTCGTGCAGCTCACATGGGGCTTTTATCGTACAATTGAGATTGGTTACTAATGGAAGTTTACAGGTCCTTCACATGACGTCATCAACCCCCAGGGTGTCTTCTGTGCTAAATGACCCTTATCCCATTTTTTAAAAGATCAGAGATAATGAGCTATCAAATTACAGCACTTTGAGTTCCAAAGGAAAAGAGGAAATCCGCAATAAGAGGCGCTAGACCACAGCACCATCTAGTGGCTGTATAATGAAACATATAGAACAATGGAGATAACGGGGGGAAGGTGGAGGAAGGGAAGCACGTGTAAAGGAAGCCCATCATGATCCTGCATTTAAAACGGAAACAGAAAGCCCCAGTAAAGTTGTGGGATTTTAGCCTGGTGTAGAAATGCTTTTATTCTGCCTACCCAGCTTACCACTGAATCCTTTTGTGCGGGAAGGAGTATAAAGTGCTTCTAGATCCAGCTGAGCCTTGCTCAAGTGCCAAGGTATGGTGTGTTCCTGCATATGTGGCTATTCTTCAGTCCTGATTTCTGGCTTGATCCTTGATCCTGCCTTCTGGTTGTCTTTTCGCTCTCACTTATCCTATGGCCCTAACTACTGGCTTGTCCCATGTTTCCTTGTTCTCAGTTCACCTCAGACTGCCGCCCAGGTCCCTGGCCTGACATATGCTTACACCTGGACTTTGGGAAGTCTCCAAGAGACAGTGTTTCATGCTTGTAAAACAGTCATTGAAAATGATTGCTACATGACCTATAAAGTTTCAGACTTGGTTCATCAGTTCTTTTCCTGCCTTCCCTCTGTATAATCTTCATGCTAATTCATTGTTTGATGGAACACTTTAAGCAGATTGCAAGTGATTAGTTTTGCCTCACATGCAAACATGACATATGATACATCAGTGGCATCCCACCTCTGAATAATAAGGCAAGTTTGCTAACAGGTTATTTATCTGTTTGGCATGCCTGATTGATTTTACTTGCTGCATATACCTCCATATCACAGGCACCCATGGACATAGAGACAAGCAATTGCTTCGTAGAAGTTCTGATCTAGTAATTCAAAGGTCTAAAGTATTTTGTCCTAGGTGATGGCATTTAATAATAATAGTCCAAGTATATAAATCTAATAACACTACATACTAAATATAATGCTTTAAAAATGTTGTTAGATGCCTGAATTTCTTCTCTGTTTTTATAAATATACCTTGTTTTAGTTTTCCTTATTCTTTGTTTTGACCCAGTTAGTAGAAACTTTTATCTATATCTGACATCTCGAAATATCTCTGTGTGTGTATTTGGGAAGAGAGAAAATACATAGTTGGAAAGCCATCAGTTACCTGTAAAAATTGTGCATAAACTGCACCAGGCCTTTCTTTACTTTTCTTTTTTAAGAACTTGGATCATTTCTGAGTTAATCTGAAGTGAGCTTGAGAGAGCTCACCCACTTCCATTCATCACACACATCGGTTTGACTCCTGGTTGTTAGAATTTCAAAAACTTCCATCTCTCTGGATATAAGTAAAAATGATTGATTAGTGCAAAGTATCTTGAATTTAGCTTAGTCTTGTTCATCCATTTTAAAAATCATCTGGAGCAGTTTTGAGAATGACAGACATACAGGTCATTCAGACAGATTTGAAAAATGTGCATTTTTATGGTTGGGTTTTCAGGAGACACCCCAGAATGACGATGTGTTAATATACCTTGCAAAATAGAAAAATGGCACTCGAATATTTCAAGAACAGAATTAAAACTATCACGTAATATATCACATATTGTTGTAAAAGAGGTGTCATTTTGGCAATCCTGGTGAAGTTCACATGCAGTTATGCAGCAGTGTTAAAGTAGCAGCATTCTGCAGAGCACCCCTGACACCAGCAAATCTCAGCATTCAGGGATAAAATGTATCACATACATGCCAGAGCTTGCTCTGCTCGACCTATGTAAATTTGTATGACATATCTATACCATACACTAAATTTATTGTAATGTGCTTTTTAATGGTAGTTTATGGTATATTTGTGGGTGGCTAAGGCTGTAATCCTATACTTACTTACCTGGTAGTAAGCCTTATTGAACTCAGTGGAGTTTACTTCTGAGTAAACATGCATATGATTCCATTGTTAATTCCTTTAAACTTCCAGAATTGCCAAAGAACATGTGTGTTGCTGCGTGCTGGCCAAGAAGAAATAATGAACAAATTCCTTGCATAATTTTGGTGAACCATGCTAGGGCACACTTTTCCCCACGTCTCTTTGTTACATTATGATGGAAGATCAGCTAAGATATTTATTTATTTATTTATTTATTTATTATTAAATTTATTAATCGCCCATCTGGCTGGTCACCCAGCCACTCTGGGCGATGTACAACATACAATAAAAACAGTTTAAAACAATAAAATTCTACAATAAAAACATTTTCTAAAATACCCTAACCCACCCTAAATGCCTGCCTGAACAACAACGTTTTTAATGCATGACGGAAGCTCATTAAAGAGGGAGCATGACGGAGTTCCCTAGGGAGGGAGTTTAGGGGTGGACGAAAGTCACTTACCTGTCGTCGAAGCTTGTTCGCGGTGGGGGGGAGGCGCTTCGCTGCTCCCCCCGCGAAGTTCAGGCCGGGGGGGGAGGCTTCCCGCCTCACCCGGCCGAAATTCAGGTCGGGGGGAGGCTTCCTGACTCGCCCGGCCGAAATTCAGGCCGGGGAGGAGGCTTCCCACCTCGCCCGGCCGCGAACGCCAAAGTTTTTTTAAAAAAACAAAAACGCCCCCGTGATAGGCTACGTGACGATTTACGTAGCCTATCACAGCTGACTTTGCAGATCTAGCCATGATAGGCTACGTTAATCGTCACATAGCCTATCACGGGGGCGTTTTTGTTTTTTTTTTCTTTTATTGTAATGGCGGCGGCGGCAGCCGGTCAAAAGACCGGCTGCCACTCCCGCCCCGCACGAACACCCGCCGAACCGCCGGCCGGACCCGCCGCCGGGAGGGACATTCGGCACAGGTAAGTCCCGTCCCGGGGGGGGTGTGGGGGGCAGGGGGGTGCGGAGAATTTCTCCCTGAAACTTGTTCAGGGGGCTGAACACGTTGGCGCTCGGCCCCCCAAAGTTTCGGGGAGAAATTCTCCGCCATCCCTAAGGGAGTTCCACTGAGTGGGGGCCACCACAGAAAAGGCCCTCACCCTTGTCCCCACCAGTCTAGCTGTCCTGGCTGATGGGACAGACAGAAGGCCATCCGAGGCTGATCTTGTTAAGCGGCCTGTCTGGTGCTGCTGGAGGCGCTCCTTAAGATAGGCTGGGCCGGAACCATATAGGGTTTTAAAGGTCAAAACCAACACCTTGAATTTGGCCCGGAAAACAACTGGTAACCAGTCCAACTCCTTCAGCACTGGAGTGATGTGATCTCGCTGGCGGCTGCCTTTAATCAGGCGAGGCGCCGCGTTCTGTACCAGCTGCAGCTTCCGAACCATCTTCAAGGGTAACCCCACGTAGAGCGCATTACAGTAGTAAAAACGAGAGGAGACCAGGGCATGTACTACCGATGGGAGCAGATGGTCGGGAAGGAAGGGGCGCAGCCGCCGTATTAGTTGGAGTTGACACAGCGCTGTCTGGCTCACAGCTGACACCTGAGCCTCCTTGGACAGCTGGGAGTCCAAAATGACCCCCAGGCTGCAGACCTGGTCTTTCAAGGGTAGCCGTACCCCATTCAACACCAGGTCAACATCCCCCAGCCTCCTCTTGTCTCCCACCAAAAGTACCTCGGTCTTGTCAGGGTTCAGCTTCAGCCTATTCCTCCCCATCCAGCCACTCACCGTCTCCAGACATTTGGACAGGGATTCTACGGCCAACCTTGGTGAAGATTTGAATGAGAGGTAGAGCTGCGTGTCATCCGCATATTGATGACACTGCACCCTAAACCTCCTGATGATAGCCCCCAGCGGCTTCACATAGATGTTAAATAGCATCGGGGAGAGGATGGAACCCTGTGGCACCCCACAAGGGAGCGGCCACGGGTCTGAAACCTCCTCTCCCAGTGCTACCCTCTGGTACCTGCCAGAGAGGAAGGACTGGAACCACTGCAATACGGTATCCTCAATGCCCAGCCCCTCCAGGCGGTCCAGGAGGATACCGTGGTCAACGGTATCGAAAGCCACTGAGAGGTCGAGGAGAACAAGGAAGGAGCATTCACCCCTATCCAGAGCCCTCCTCATATCATCCACCAAGGCGACAAAGGCCGTTTCTGTCCCATGCCCAGGCCTGAAGCCCGACTGAAATGGGTCTAGATAATCAGTTTCTTCCAAGTGTGCCTTCAACTGCACCGCCACCACCCGCTCAATCACCTTGCCCAAAAATGGCAGATTTGAGACTGGGCGAAAGTTGTTCAAAACTTGAGGATCCAAGGAGGGCTTCTTTAAGAGCGGTCTTATCACTGCCTCCTTGAGGGCTGATGGCATCACTCCCTCCTCAAGGGAGGAGTTCACCACCGCCTTGATCCCCTCACCCAGTCTCTCTCTGCAGCTCATAATGAGCCAAGATGGGCAAGGATCAAGTAAGCAGGTGGTCGGCCGTACCGATGAAAGCACCTTATCCACTTCATCAGGAGGAAGAAGCTGGAACCGATCCCACAAAACCGGTTTGCCACAGACCACCTCTTGCTCACTAACTGTATCCACAGCATGCAGAGTAACTCACCTAATCTGATCAATTTTATCTGCAAAGTGCCTTGCCAAGTCCTCACAGGAGGCCTTAGAATGCTCCAGTGGTTCCGGAGCCACAGGACCGACCAGGCTCCGGACCACTTGGAACAGCCTCCTGGGACAGCACTCTGCAGACGCGATGGAGGCAGCATAATATTCCTTTTTTGCTGCCTTCACCGCCACGTGATAGGCTGAAGATACAGCTCTAGCCCGTGTCTGATCCTCTTTGGAGCGAGACTTCTGCCACCGGCGCTCTAGCCATCTCACCTCCTGTTTCAGAGCTCGTAACCGCGGATTGAACCATGGTGCAGTCCGAGCCCTGTTCAGGGGGAGAGGGCGTTTCGGAGCCAGCTGATCTAATGCCCCAGTGATTGCGGCATTCCAGCCACCCACCAGGGTCTCGACCGAGTGGCCGTTGGCGTCCCCCAGAGAATCCCCAAGCACGTTCAGGAATCCATTTGGATCCATAAGACCCCTGGGGCGGACCATTTTAATGGGTCCTCCACCCCTGCAGAGGGGTTGTGGAACCGAGAAGTCCAACGTCACCATATAGTGATCTGACCATGAGAAGGGGGTGTGGATATAACCCCGACTTCCAGATCACTCCCCACTTCTCCAGAAACAAACACAAGGTCTAGTGCATGACGGGCTACATGGGTGTGCCCATTTAGAATATGGTGCAGCTCCCAGGAGGCCATGGTCTCCATGAAGTCCCAAGGTGCTCCTGTGAGGATGGCCTCCGAATGTACGTTGAAGTCCCCCAACACCAGTAAGTTAGGGGACTGTACATGCACATCAGAGACCACCTCAAGCACCTCAGCCAGGGAGTCAGTCATGCAGCAGGGTGGACGGTACACGAGCAGAATCCCCAGACTGCCCTTCGGGCCCAACCTCCAGTACATGCTAGGGGTGGACGAAAGTAGGGATGGCGGAGAATTTCTCCCCGAAACTTCGGGGGGCCGAGCGCCAACGTGTTCGGCCCCCCAAACAAGTTTCGGGGAGAAATCCTCCGTACGCCCCCCCGCCCCCCGCACACACACCCGGGACGGGACTTACCTTCGCCGAATGTCCCTTCCGGCGGCAGGTCCGGCCAGCGGTTCGGCAGGTGTTTGAGCGGGGCGGGAGCGGCAGCCAGTCTTTCGACCGGCTGCCGCCGCCGCCATTCCAATGAAAGAAAGAAAAAAACAAACTCCCCCGTGATAGGCTACGTGACGATTAACGTAGCCTATCATGGCTAGATTTGCAAAGTCAGCCGTGATAGGCTACGTAAATCGTCACGTAGCCTATCACGGGGGCGTTTTTTGTTTTTTTTTTAACTTTCGAGTTCGCGGCTGGGCGAGGCAGGAAGCCTCCTCCCTGGTCTGAATTTCAGCCGGGGCGAGGCGGGAAGCCTCCCCCCCGGCCTGAATTTTGGCCGGGGCAAGGCGGGAAGCCTCTCCCCCGGCCTGAACTTCGCGGGGGGGGCAGCGAAGCGCCTCCCCCCCACCGCGAACAACCTTCGACGAAAGGTAAGTGACTTTCGTCCACCCCTAGACGAAAGTCACTTACCTGTCCTCGAAGATTTCCCGCGGTGGGGGGGAGGTGCTTCGTTGCTCCCCCTGCGAAATTCAGGCCGGGGGGGAGGCTTCCTGCCTCGCCTGGCCACGAACTAAACAGTTAAAAAAAAATGCCCCCGTGATAGGCTACGTGATGATTAACGTAGCCTATCATGGCTAGATCTGCAAAGTCAGCCGTGATAGGCTATGTAAATCACCACGTAGCCTATCACGCGTGACTTAAAAAAAAAAAAAAAAGCGCGTACGCAAATGGCGGCCCCCATAGGGAGCCGCCATTTGCTTTCCTTATTTGGTCGCTGTAGTCTACGTAAATCTTTACGCAGACTACGGTGAAAATAAGGGCAACGCAAACCCTGCGGGGGGCGGGGGGGCGGAGAATTTCTCCCCGAAACTTGTTCGGGGGGCCGAACACGTTGGCGCTTGGCCCCCCGAAGTTTCGGGGAGAAATTCTCCGCCATTCCTAGTACATGCACTCAGCAACCTTGGTCTCCCGGAGAGGGGGTCTGGTGAAGACCAAGGACTCCCGGTAGATAAAAGCCACTCCCCCTCCCCGATCCCCAGCCCTCAGCTGCTGTGCATACAAAAATCCAGCTGGACACATGGCTGCAAGGGTTGGAGCAGCAGCCTCGGCCAGCCAGGTCTCCGTAATACATGCCAGGTCTGCACCCTCATCCAGGATCATGTCATGGATGAGGGAGGTTTTCTGGGTAACAGACCTGGCATTGCAGAGCAGCAAACGAAGGCCAGAAGATGGGGTCACACCTCCCCCAGCCATCCTTTGGCTCTGGACAGGCCCGGAGCAGGGGACAGATACTACACATCTCTCCCTTGTTCACCTTCCCTGGCATGGCCTGCCCCTAGCACTCCACCAGCGCCTGCCACCCAGCCTCGGTATCTTCTGGCCCCCAACACTCCCCCCACTGCCTCCATCAGGTGGACACATGCCCCCTCTCTCCTCCCTATCAGGCAGGCTACCCACCCCTAAAACCACAACAAAATCCCCCAGGAAAAAGAAAACACACACACACACACAAAACAATTAAAAATCCCCTTAAAAATAATGCCAGGCCGGAGTCCACAGGGAAGGCCAGGTGGTGGTGGTGGTGGTGGTGGTGGTGGTGGTGGCGGCGGCGGCGGCGGCCACCGGCCCAGCAGTAGCAGGCGCGCCTCTTCCCCAGTGATGGTGGTGGCCTCTCCTGCAGGCCCTGGCTCTCCCAGGCCACCTCAGCCAGCCAGCTTATGTAGCCCCTCCAGGGAGGGCAGGTGGAGCAGCACAGCTGACTTGGTACCTGGGGGCCTGGTCCTGCAGGGATTGGCGGTCTGCCAGGCAGACGTCAGGCAGATATGCCTTATTCCATCCATCGTACCTTTGTGAATTCAGTTCTAGAGCCCAGGCCAAACCTAACGCTGCTCCTTTCAAAATCTGAAGCTGCGATTTCAATGGGATTAATTTCAGGTGCATGCTATCTATTCAGGAGTTGATTGCAGTAGTATAGCATTATATTCCACTTATCAAGCTACCACAAACACCTATTTGGAAAGAAATTGGGTCCTGCGTTTTGAGGGTAGGGCTTGACTGATTAAGTAACCTTATGAATTGAACAGAAGTGCACTTGATTGTTGGTTCCACACTAAGAGCTTGCTCTTTAACCAGCTACAGTATAACACAGCCTTTTTGTCCTAAAATAGTTGACTAGTTCAGAAATTCCTAGGAGCTCAGTAACTTTATGCACCTGACTGTTCTCAGTGGTAAATGTGTTCACATGCTGCTGAGTCCTGTCCTAATGAACAAATTTGTACAATGCAGGCTGTGGGACAGAGGTGCTTAACTTTCCCATGGCTGTTATTTCTGCAGATGAGGCTTCCTCAACCTGGTGCTCTCCAGATGTTTTGGACTACAACTCCCAGAATTCCTGACCATTGCCCACGCTGGCTGGGCCTGATCAGAGTTGCAGTCAAAAATTTTTATAGGGCACCAGGTTGAGGAAGGATGCTCCAAATTGTGCTTATCTTCCCACTTCATGGGAGGGGCTCTGAATAGGGATGTACAGAAGTCACTTACCTGTTCGCGGATTATGCTGGTGCTGGGGGGGAGGCGCTCCGTCCCTCCCCCTGAAATTCTGGCCGGGGAGGGAGGCGCTCCGTCCCTCCCCCCCCCGAATCCTGGCCGGCCGGCTCCGCTCCACAGGGATTCTGCGGAGCCGCCGGACATCCGGCCGCTGGCTAGCAGGGATGCAAATGGCTGCGGCTATAGCCGCCGCCGTTTGCGTCCCTGCAGTCAGCCGTGATAGGCTACGTAAATGTTTACGTAGCCTATCACGGCTGAGTAAAAAAACAAAAACAAAAAACGCACGTACGCAAATGGCGGTGCCCATGGGCGCTGCCATTTGCGTTCCTTATTTTGACACGTCTTAGTCTACGTTAGGGGTGGACGAAAGTCACTTACCTTTTCTCGCAGCTTGTTCGCGGTGGGGGGGAGCGCTTCGCTGCTCCCCCCGCGAAATTCAGGCCGGGGAGGAGGCTTGCCGCCTCGCCCGGCCGCGAATGCGAAAGTTAAAAAAAAAAAAAAAACGCCCCCTGATGGCGGTTTGTCAGGTGTTCGAGCGGGGCGGGAGCGGCAGCCGGTCTTTCGACCGGCTGCCGCCCCCGCCATTGCAATAAAAGAAAAAAACAAACAAACGTCCCCTGATAGGCTACGTGACGATTCACGTAGCCTATCACAGCTAGATCTGCAAAGTCAGCCATGATAGGCTACGTGAATCGTCACGTAGCCTATCACAGGTGACTTTTTAAAAAAAGCGCGTACGCGAATGGCGGCCCCCATAGGGAGCCGCCATTCGCGTTCCTTATTTAGTTGCTGTAGTCTACGTAAATGTTTACGTAGACTATGGCGAAAATAAGGGCAACGCAAATAGCGTTGCCCTTATTTTCGCCGTAGTCTACGTAAACATTTACGTAGACTACAGCAACCAAATAAGGAACGGGAATGGCGGCTCCCTATGGGGGCCGCCATTATCCGTACACACTTTTTTTTTTTTTAAGTCACCCATGATAGGCTACGTGACGATTGACATAGCCTATCACAGCTGACTTTGCAAATCTAGCCGTGATAGGCTACGTGAATCGTCACGTAGCCTATCAGGGGACGTTTTTTTTTTTTTCCTTTTATTGCAATGGCGGGGGCGGCAGCTGGTCGAACGACCGGCTGCCGCTCCCGCCCCGCTCGAACACCTGACGAACCGCCAGCCGGACCCGCCGCCGGGAGGGACATTCAGGGAAGGTAAGTCCCGTCCCGGGGGGGGGCGGGGGGCAGGGGGGCGGAGGATTTTTCCCTGAAACTTGTTCGGGGGGCCGAACACGTTGGCGCTCGGCCCCCCGAAATTTCAGGGAGAAATTCTCCGCCATCCCTAGTCTACGTAAACATTTACATAGACTGCGGCGAAAATAAGGGGAACGCAAATAGCGTAGACACTACGTTATTTGTGTTCCCCTTATTTTCGCCGTAGTCTACGTAAAAGTTTACATAAACTAAGACGTGCCAAAATAAGGAACACAAATGGCGGCGCCCATGGGCGCCGCCATTTTCGTACGCACATTTTTTTTTTTTAATCAGCTGTGATAGGCTACGTAAACATTTACATAGCCTATCACGGTGTTTTTTAAAATTTAGCCCAGATAGGCTACGTAAATCTTTACGTAGCCTATCACTTTTTTTGTTTTGTTTTGTTTTTTAAACTTGGAAATGGCGGCGGCGGCAGCCGGTCGGAAGACCGGCTGCCGCTGCCGCCGAGCCGCCGCTGGAGCCGCCGCTGCCAGGAAGATCCGCCCCAGGTAAGTCCCGTCCCGGAGGGGGCGGGGGGGCAGGCCATTCCACCACCGATTTCAGGGGGCCGAATGTGCTGGCATTCGGCCTCCCTGAGATCCGTAGCAGAACTTTCGTACACCCCTAGCTCTGAAAGAGGAAAAGGATAGCTTGGCTGTTTGCAAATTCCACCACCTTTAATAGCCCAAGGTAGTGGAATTTGCAAGCAGCCAAGCTGTCCTTTTCCTCTTTCTGAGCTCCTCCCATAAAGTGGGCAGTCAAGCAAAAATGAAATTTATATTTACATATAGATTTCACTGACTTAAAGCTTGTCAATATGATGCTGATGTGAAGGAAGAAATGTCCTCAATTGCCTGCAAATAGTCTTTGCCATTGGGCTTGCCACAAGGGACACACATGCACAGCTGAGCAACTTCCCAATGCTCAGCTGATCCCCCCTGCTTTCCCTAAAATAACCATGATGGTGTGTGCATATGCTTTGCTTGCCAAATGTTTTATGACATTGCTCTTTCTTATGCAAGAAGAGTACACATTAAGTAGTCTGATGAAAGTAAAGGTAGAGAGCTGAGTGAAACTGCTGAGCCAATCAATAAGGATCAGTTCTTGATGGTATGTAAAACTCCAGCTTTTCTTATTTTAATAAAGGGGAAATTTGATGGGCTCTGGTGTAATCAGGCATTTGTTTGGAAGGGAGGTTTGGGAAAAGACTTGCTAGGTAACTGATTATGATGCTATGTAATTAGTTTTTCTTCATTAGCACATATAACCTGTTACAGGAATAAGAACTTAATGATAATTGCATGACTCTTGGGTTTTGCACTCTGAAATACCCTGAGGTATGAAACTGAAGTAATTGGGATCTATTACAAGAAATGTTTCCTTCTCACATATCTAAACTAAAGTGTGTATCCAGTGATGTCATTCCACTAGCAAAAAGCTTCTGCCGCTTGCAGAAACCCCACTTTTAGCCTTGCACAAGTATCAAATCTGATACTTTAATTCTACTTCTGCAAGCCATTGTTCACGTTATTGTGCAAGCCATTGTACAAGGTGTTGCACATCATTGCACAAGACATTGGACAGCTCATTATGACTTCATTAGACCAGGTGTTGCTTGCATTAGTTGTGCTGGTTCTGATAGCAGTTGTGTGACCACTAGCAAAACGATGCCAACTCTTGTAGTTTTTCCACTAGCATAACATTGGCTATAACCCTAGGCTCTTTCCAGGCTACTGAAATTAGGGCTGTGCATTGCTTCAGTGCAGAATAGGAATCCCGAAGCGATTTGGGGCATTTTGGGGGTGACTCGGTGTGAACTGAAGCAAATCAGACCAGCACCAAGGTGCTCTGAAGTGAAGCAGGTCACTGCTGAAGTGCCTCGGTCCGCCTTGGAGATTCGGAGGTCTTCTGATGCCTTCTGAAGCCCAGACAGCCTATGTCCAAAATGTATCAACTTGAGAAAGATCGGGGAGGGGGAGAGGAGGAGGAGGAGGAGGGAGGGAGCTTTGGTGAATGGCAACTCTAGTTGCCAAATTAGGGCAGAAAGTAGCCCATAGGGATGTACGAAACACTTACCTTATTCCTCACCGGGGCATCCACGGTGGGGGGGAGGCACTTCATCCCTCCCCCCGGAATCCTCCCCAGCCAGATCCGCTCCATAGTGGCTCTGTGGAGCCGCCCGTCAGGGCCAGCTGCGGCTGGGCTGCTGTGGCTGCAAATGGCGCCCGTCATAGCGGCCGCCATTTGCGTCCTTGCAGGCAGCCGTGATAGGCTACGTAAGTCCATTTGCGTCCCTGCTCTTTGCCATGATAGGCTACGTAAATACTTACGTAGCCTATCATACGTAGCCTACGTAAATACTTACGTAGCCTATCATGGCTGCCTGCAAGGATGCAAATGGCAGCTGCTACAACGGACGCCATTTGCGGCTGCAGCAGCCTGGCAGCGGCCGGCCAGGAGACCAGCCGGAGCCGCTGCCGCATCCGCCCCAGATGAGCTCCGTCCCAAGGGGATTCCATGGGGGGGGCGGGAGGGGAGGCTGTTCCGCCATAGATTCCGGGGGGGGCGGATACTAAAGAATCTGGCCTCACTGGAGTCCGTGGCAGAATTCTCTGACATCCCTAGTAACCCAGCAGTCTCCAATCAGTGACGGTGGTGGAGTGTGGGGGGGATTTTGGAGATCAGCCTGCATTTGTTTCATTGTGTAAGAGAGAGCTGGTAGTTACAGTTAGCAATAGCTATGTCAGTTACTTGGGTAGATCTGGTGTGTGTGTGTGTGTGTGTGTGTGTGTGTGTGTGTGTGTGTTGTACTGCAGCTTTGTTCATATTCTTTCCCACCCAGCCCTTTTCAGTTCAACCATTCCCTTTCTTTCTTTTCTAGATAATTTATTTTTAAAAACAAAAGCATTAATTTCCTCCTTTCCTTGCCTTGTTCTTTGGTTGCACCCCACACACATGCGCCCTTCTGAATTATTCAACAATACATATTAGTTCTTTCTTTCTTTCTAGATTCTTTAAAAAATATATTAAGAAGCAGTTTTAGTTTCCTTGCCTCGCCTAGTTCTTTGGCTCTCCCCCCGCCCCGCCCCCACCATTCTCAATTCAACAATTTCTTTGAAGTTTCCCTGTCTTTCTTGCAAGATCCTTTAAAAAACAAAACACACACACACACACATATATATATATATATACTTTCCTTGTTCTTGGCTCTCCGCCCTCCCCCCACCCCTCTCAATTCCTGTATTCCTTTCCTTCCCATTTTTGAAATCTATGTCTTTTTTCCTAAAACAAAACAAATTAAAAAACCCTTTTCTTTGCTTGCAGGTATTTCTGTATTTGCTTCTCTTTTGCCCTTTTGTGTCTCTGTGTTTCTTTGTGAGTGCTTGTGTTGTGGTCAAGCCAAGCACTATGCACGTCCACATTTCAAAATACAGTGGGCAAAGCACTATACACATAATATCTATTTAAATAATACTACACTGTGTGGCAATGCAAGCCCAATATGAGGCATCTTTGGGGTCTTGGAATTGGGGCTGCCCATTGCCCAGATTTCATGCACTTCTGTGCAACCAGTGAACCCTTTGCTTTGAGAGTTTGCTGAATAGGAAAGGGGAGAGAGGTTATATGCACTTCAAAGAAACCTATAGCAGAGATTAGGTAGTGACCTCCTCCTAATCACTGTTTCAACACCTAACTTCTCTGATTATCCCTTTATGACCTTTAGTTTCAGTTTCTGAGAACAGCACATTTTATCTGTGCCTAGCACAAAAACTACTGGGCCAAACTGTGTGAACTTTGGCAGGTGGAATCCCCTCCATGGGGGCTGATACGTCCCCAAATTACATGCATTTCTGTGGAAACAGTGAAAAGTTATAACTCTTTGCTTTGAGAGTTTTTGTTAAAAAAAAATCAAATTTCACCTGCTCCTAGCACAAAAATTTCTGGGCCAAAATGCCTGACAGTTGGCAGATGGAATCTTGTCCATGGGTGCTGACAGGTCCCCAAATTTCATATATTTATCATGAAAACTAAAAAAGTTATGGCCATTTCTGTTTTCAAAGGAAGTCAATGGGAAAAGGTCAAATCTGAATGATTTGGATATCCGAATCTCGCTTCGGATTCAAATCTGAAGCAAAGCAGATTGGGTCTGAATCAGTCCAAAGTGAAGCAGGGCTGCTTCGGAAGGTCTGAAGTGGCATCCAAAGTGAAGCGGGGGTCTGTGCACGGCCCTAGTTGAAATATAACTTTAATTTTATATTTACTTTTAAGAATCAAGAACACAATCCACTGGGACATTCTCCAATGCAAACTCTTTTGAAATACATGGGAGTTTTAAAAGAGCACAAAGGGATATCCAACTCCTATTCCTTGTCTGTCTGTGGGGTGGGGGCAGCTTCCACAAGAGATATTCTCACTCATTGGGTTGTGCTTGAAGTGTTTTTCAAATTGCACAGTGAATACCACTGGTTTAAAGGATCTTCGGTTTCTAGAGATGGAAGAGATATGAAGTCAAATTTAGTCAAATCTTCTGCAGCAGGATGTACCTAGACTACATCTTTCACCTGGCTATCTAACCTTTACAAGTTTGTAAAGAAAGTGACTCCACAGTTTTTATAGGCATCCAATAAATCAGCCAGCTGTTCCTGTAGTTAGCTTTTTCTAATATCCACTGTCTCTCCCTGCAATTTAAACCCACTTGCTTCTGGAAGAGGTCAGCATGTACTCTTCATTTTATTTGTGACAATTTATTTATGGAGCTTAACACTCATATGCTATAACAGCATATCTCTCTGTAGTTCAGATATGAAAGCTCATCCACACAGTATGGCAAAAGCTGGCATAACTATGAAATTTGTTACGGAATCAGAATTCTAACTCTCCTTTTGATCCGAAACTTTCACATGGTGTCTTACTGAAGAAAACTTTGGTATAGTCTCTCTTCAAATGCCCTTCCATTTGAGGTCATTTGTGTATGAAGTGCTCACGAAGGATTTATAGAACAGTTGTACCTAGGACATTTCAGGAGAGATGCCTATTTCTTAGCAAGTGAATACATCTCATGGCGTTGTGTAGCAGACCGGTATTTAAACTATAAAACAAGATATTCTAAGTAAACATAAAAATAAAATATCCCTGGCTTCACTGAATTAAATATACAGTATTGATATTCATTATTTGCTGTATTAAATAAGAAAAAGCGGTGAGCAATGTTGAGTACTTTAAACACAGGTAACGTAATTTTTAACAATTACTGATAAAAGGTGTTGCTATTCACATTTAATGGGAAGTGTTTTTTCACCTGCATTTCCATGAAGTTTAAATTCCCTGATATATAACAGATCAAGTTGTTAAGTAAAGAGCAAATAGTTTGACAGTGTTCAGGGCAAGGGTTTAAAAAATATATAGGTGAGAATCTGTCTATAATGAATTAAAGGTGGAAATTACCAGCAATTCAGCGTTTTTAACCTGGGGCACACAATCCAGCCAAAGTTAAGCTCTTGTAAATCCCATTGCTTTCAATAAGAGAGATTCACAGGGCAATCATTCATACACACACACATATATCCAAAAGCAATGGAATAGGACAGGATGAGATTTGGGCAAAGGTGCAGAGTTAGGCTGGAACTTGTAATTCATAATAAGAAATAAGAAAAGCAGATGGCTGTACCATTAGTGACATTTACAAAGTGGCCTGTATCTCTAAACTGTATCACACTGTTTATCTTGTATGTGATAAAGGAGGTTCTTGCCTAAAAAAAGCTCATGCCACAATAAAGTGGTTAGTCTTTATTGTGCCAGAAGACTCTTTGTAGTTCTCATGCTATGTGATTATTCTGCTGCATTTCCATTCATGTGGAAAGTAAATAACATCTCAGCACCTGTTTAAAACATGGTGGACATTTTATTGTATTCAAGTTAATTCAATATTCTTTCAGCATCCTGGACGCGCTCAACTCTCTGTCATGACCCCTCTCTATCAGAGGGGATTCCAGTTAAAACTGGAAGGCAGGGCCTGAGGAGTTTGCATTGCAATCCTTGGACTCAGCAGAATTTACCCTCCCCCCATTTCATCAGAGTAAACTGCTATTGATGCAGGCACTTAAAGAGACTTCTCTCACCAGTAGTGGAGCTAGCCACACAGATTGAGCTGCAGGTTATTTAAGGCTTAGTCTGGGTTTTCTCTTTTCTTGTTGTTGAAGCAACAGTCAAGACTGCGTCTATGACTCTCCAGTCTGAGTTTGAAATGGAACTATCCAGGGTGCTACCTGGAACTTGGATGTCCCCCTCCAACAATTTCCTTTGCATGACTTTGCCTTACTGCAGTCTGAACTTTGCCTTGCTGGAACCTGAACTCTTGCCATGAATTCTTGCCGCTTTGCTGTGGCCATTGCTTGGAACAGAACACAACCTCAATGCCACACTTTCTCTTCTACATGAACAGTCTTGCACCCTTTCCAAGACAGTTGAATCCCACTGTTTAAAATTACTACGTGAGAGAGAGAGAGAGAGAGAGAGAGAGAGAGAAGCCTCCTGATACTGGCAGACTTCCAGTACTCATACAAAAACCCTGAAAACACAGCCCCTACTCCTTTGGCATGTGTTTTGAGCAGTTCCAGGATACAGCCACTCTCAATTATACTGCAGTAAAAATTTGGATTGGGCCATTCAACACAAAAGTGAATCCCAATCTCATCTCACACTTTGGTCTCTCCACTCTTTGGTCTTCCCACCCAGCCTTTCCACAGGTGAATACTCAAAGATGGTTCATTCACCTCTTCTATTTCCTCAGAAATATATTTTACTTATCCGTTAGTGGAACTAATGGATACGTGGAACAAAGTTTAGCAGGAGGAGGGAAATGTGAGAATTTTGACAATTGTGTTTTATTCTGCATTTCAAGGAAAATGTTTCATGATTGTTGAGAACTTCCTTCTGGACTACTACAGACATAAAGCAACATAGTGCTAGCTTGAGCAGACAATTTGAGTCAGCTTTAATTAGAGCTTTAGAAGTGTTTACAAGCCAATTACATATTCATATGTCATTGACAAATAATTAGAACTGTAGTTAATAGTTCAAGTTCTCGTACAGTTTTTGCACCTGTGTTTGGATTTTGCTAAACTATTATTAAAAAGCTTGACTGTGAGATGGACTTTGTTCATATTGGGATATTTAATCATAGCTGCTTCTTCTGAAACACTGAATAGCAATCTAATGCTCAACAAAGCAGGAATAAAATATTAGATGTCCAAAACCAAAATACCTTTAATTTCATCTATTTGGAAACTGATTTCAGTGGGACTTTCCTCCAGCGAATGTATTCAGTATTGGAATGTTAAATGGGTCACTGCTTCAATACATTAACCCAAGTGTTTGCTGCAACATCTTACCTGCAACGTTATCGTAACAGGCTTGAAATTCCTATGTAAATATGACATAACATTGGCAGTTACTCTAATTATGCCTGCAGCAAGTCTTAAGGTCAGGCAATGAATCACCTTAAAGCAGAGTCTATTAGCTTAGTTGGACTGAGGATTGGGCTTCTTGTAATATACGTTATTTTGCCAAGGATACTCTGATATAAAAGCTGTGCCAACTTTACCAGCAAAGGTCAGCTCTAATATTACTGGATGAATTCATGTATGCCATGGCAATTGTGCATGGCCCAGAACATGCATGTGTTGTTGTGAAAATATGGTGACCACCACATCTTCCCATGGCCCTTTTAAACTATTGGATCAATTTGGGGAACTAGATCCATAGCAATCAGTAAACAATCCATTATTTTGAGTAATAAGATTTGTGGTTGCTGTATTAGTTGTTGAAAGTAGATATTCTGCAATGTTCTTAAAAATCTGCTGTGTGAATTTTTTTCTCACCCTGTGTTCTGTTTTTAGGTACAGTGGTACCTTGTGTAGCTGTCTGCTCAATTTTTAATAAGTTTGGTATTTTGCCATATTCATAATTTTATGGAAGAAAAACATGAAATGTGTGAGTTTTCTAACAAAGTAAACACAAAGTAGGATCCTAGGGAATTGCAGTTAAGGAATGCCTCCTGGAACAGTGCTGTTTTCAGGAGGCACTGGAAACAATGCAGTGTTGGTGCCTGCCTGACCTCCAGGGACAGGGAATTCCTAAGAAAGGGGCCACCACACTGAAGGCTCTTCTCCTGGTGGACGCTAGTCGGCCCATAGGCCCATGTGGAGTCACCAGGAACATGACCTCAGTGACCGGGCAGGTTGGTAAGGGAGAAGGCGCTCTCTCAGGTATCCTGGTCCCAAGTTATTTAGGGCTTTGTACACTAGTACTAATACCTTAAACCTGGCCCGGTAGTAAATAGGCAGCCAGTGCAGTTCCCTCAGCAAAGGAGTTACATGATGAATAGGGGCAGCTTCTGACAACAGCTGAGCTGCTGTGTTTGGCACTAGCTCCAGCTTCCGGAGCAGCCTTAAAGGCAGCCCCACATAGAGTGTGCTGCAGTAATCCAGTCTTGAGGTTACTAGGTCCTGGACCACTGTGGCCAAGCTGTCCCTGTCCAGGAGAGGCTGTAGCTGGCAAACCAGCCGAAGCTGATCAAAGGCACTTTGAGCTGCCATGGCCACTTGGGCCTCCAGCAACAATGATGGATCTAGGAGTATCTCCAGCCTATGGAACTGATCTTTCAGAGGGAGTGCAACCCCATCCAGAACAGGCAATGAGCCTATCTCCCAGGCTCGGGGACCACTCACCCACAAGGCTTCCATCTTGCCAGGATTCAGCTTCAGTTTATTGGCCTTCATCAAGCCCATTACTGAGTTCAGGCACTGGTCCAGTACTTGCACAGCCTCTCCTGATTCAGATGTCACAGGAGCATAGAGCTTTATGTCATCAGCGTACTGATAGCACTTGGCTCCAGATCCCCTAATGACTGCACCCAGCAGCTTCATATAGATGTTAAATAACATTGGGGACTAATGTTATATAGACTAGCACTGTGTGGTGGTGGTGGTGGTGGTGGTGGTGGTAGTAGTGGTGGTGGTGGTGAAGAAGAAGAAGAAGAAGAAGAAGAAGAAGAAGAAGAAGAAGAAGAAGAAGAAGAAGATTGTGTGGTATATGGGTTAAACATAGAGATTTGAAGACCCAGAAAAAATCCGGAAGCATTCAGAAAAAAACCTGAGTTATGGTGTTTTTTTTCCCGCAGGAACATTTTTTCCCCTGAAAAATTGGAAAAATTCAATAGCTTTGGACTATGAAATATTTTCTTTTAGAATTTAAGACAAGGTGTTTAGGTATTGTTGCCAAGCCTTCACTCCCCCCAAAATGGTTTCTAAAAACTATGTAATAAGAAGCCTTTTATAGAAAGACTAGAGGTGTAAAATGTCTGGAAATAATGAAGCCATGGGGGAAAACGTTTTTTAATCCTCTCTGTAAGATTCCCAACATAGTTACTTCTTCCATTTCTTATTAAAATTATTGATCCAATGTATCTTTTACTGATAAACATTTTGGGATGCTCCAAGTCATGCCCAGTTTCCCAACATGTGAATAGAGTCACCATATCACAATATGGAAGGAAATGTACATTCTTGACAGTTTGGGTTTTGTTCTACAGAATCCTGTGTTTCTTGACTTGTTGACTTCTGCCTCCATTTCTTCCTACTTCTTCTGGCTTCTAGGATGATTCACACGTTCAAGGGTCTACTTGCTGAAGTTCCCTCTGGTCAGACATAAACTAGGAATCTAAAATATGTTATGTATAACTTGGTTTGTTCATAAAATTAGTCATGTTTGGTATCTTAAATTTTTTAAGTATAGTTTATTCAGACAACAATTACAAATTTACTGAGTTCACTTTTTAAAGTTTTCAAATATAATGATAATTTAATGAGGAAACCATGTTATGCATAACATAACTTTAGGGAGCAATTCTATGGCCGCTAGACAGTGTCTAGATGGCCATATCATTTTTTGATTTCTAGAAACTGAGGTCGGAGCCAGGACTCCGAGCTTGGTTCCCAGAAACCGCACTCCCCACCTCCTCCCCTGCCACCTCATAGCCAGCATGTTCTTCTCTGTCTCCATACTCATAGCCGCAGTGCGGAGTGGACGAAAAGGGGGTGTTCCCCAGAGAGTGGAGGAGACTGTGGAAGCATCATTGAGATGCTTCCTATGTGCCATCCTCCCCCACACTCCTGCTCCAATGTCCCCAGCTAGACACCCAAAATTGGCTGTCTAACCACAAATGCAGGGCAGCTGGAGGGCAGAGGTGAGGATCCCCTCCATGCTCTGCCTGCCCTGCATTGGATAGTCGACCACTTCCAAGTTCAGAGGCAACTGACTATCCCAATAGGATTGCACTGTTAGGAACATAAAGGCTACATTACATTATTTTTAAAAAAAACTGGAAAAAATGTTTTTTTCTATAGTTTCAAAATTTCCTGAAAATTTGCATTTAACTAAAAAGCAGACAGTTACCCTTCTCATCTGTGTGTTCCATGACAGACAGCTTTCCCGTCGAATGTTGTAATGGCAACACTGAACAAAGAAAGTCATTCATTTTATGTAATGTGACAAAAATGGCAGTACAATTTCTGAATACTAAGGAATTCTACCTCTTTATTTACCTGACTCAACATAATGTGATTAAAATGGCATGCATGCAATTAGAAGCAATTGTGGATGATTGCAGATCGCTTTAATTATTTATAACTTACTCTTTTTCTCCTTCCAACTCACTGGTTTTATGATCTAAGGTAGTTTGCCTAGCTCTTTCCCAGTCCACTCAAAATGTCTTGCTCTAGTTCTCCTCCAAATCAATATGTGATTTAGAAAATGCCATGGAAAGACAGAAGTGCTCTTGCTGTACAGTTATTTGATACTTTGCACTTAATGTAATCAAAAAGTCAGTGGAGAAAACTAAATTATGGACAATTCAGATTTATTTTTCTACTTTTTTTTCTTTTATAGATGAAGGGTTGGATTCAGACTTGCAAATTATTTTTGTTCAATTATTTTTAAAAATTATTTTTGTTAATTTCCCTCTTTCCAGTGGATCCCACTTTGGACCCCAAAATCCTCTCTGGAGGGTTGGGGCACTCTCCAGAACAGTGTATGATGTGGCTCTGGGAGCTACAGGAAGAAGGAGGAATCACTCCTCCCCACTTTTCCACCAGCAGGAGCTTTCTCTGGATCCTGGTTTCCTCTGTCAATGAAAGGAATCTTTCCATGCATGAAGAAGCAACTCTGGCAGTGGAAGCTGATGGCTCCAATGTTAGTAGGGCTGTGAATCCTCTCTGGGTTTCAGTCAGAACCAGTCAGAACTCTAAAGGACCCATCCAAGGTACTTCACACCTGGAATGATTTCATCACACAACTAATAATGGAGCCACCAGCCTCTACTGAACTCTGGCTTCAACCCAAAGTCTCCATTGTTCATCCAGAGAGTCCATTTGGAAATGAACAGATAGCCCATGCACTACTAAATAGCCCTAAGGGTGACTCATCTCTGTAAATGGAAGATTTTGATGTACAATTTAGTACTAGGGCTGCATTAAAGCCAGCACTTTGAACTGGGTCCAGAAACAAACCAAGTGCCAGTGAAGATATACGATACTGGCCTAATAATGATCATAATGCTCAGTTTCTGTCAGTACCCCTGCCACCATATTTTGTGCTAGCTGAAGCTTCCAGAATGGCTTCAAAGGCAAACCCATGTACAATACATTGTAATAGTCATTTATTAGAAGGGGAAATGGCTGATATAATGCTAGATTGGTGTGGCAGAAGGGCGAGGACTCTAGGAGGACCCTCTTATTCTTGAAAATTATCTCTATAGACATTTTGCATGTACAGACTTGCCGGTCAAAATACAACTTATGAAAAATGAAGGGACTCTCACTGAAGGGAGAGTTTAATTAATTGCAATTACTGTCACAAAAAGAAAGCAACACTCCATTAAAGAATGGTGAATAATTAGCATTGGAATGTATGGCGAGAACATTTTGATTTAGTTTATTTTGATGCTATAAGGCTATATTTTTGACACCTTGCTTAGTATATGTTATTCTGTGGCTTTGCTCTGGCTTGACAGTACAAAACATATTTAGGCTGCAGCCCTAAACACACTTACATAGGAGTAAGTCCCATTGAACTCAGTATAAAGAAATAGTAGAAATAAAATGGCACCTTCTGTACAGATTTACAACATTTTAAGACTGCTGCGTCTGGAAGAAATGCCAGCTTCTTGGCTATAATTGCTGGTAATTTGTTGGAAGGCTTGAAATCTAGTTGACACATGCAAAAGAAGAATAAAGCATCTGCAGTGAATCTCTTTTCTTTTTTTAATGGCATGGAAGTCCCTTTTGTATAAGAAATAATGCACACGGTACTAGAAAATGCATAGCAATACAGAAGTCCATTACTGCTCAGTTCCTGAATACATTTCCATGTAGATGAAAGGTTATGTGACTTTTCACTCAGAGTTTAGCACTTTGAGAAGTGCAGTGAAACTTTTACTGAGGATAATAATATCCCATAGTTGGGCCTGTATTCTAATCAACAACTTTCAAATGCCTTCAGGGTCCCCATAATAATTTTAATTCAGTTATTTCATAGAGGATAACTAATGGGGAAAGGGTATTTTTCTCCAGGCTTCTTCCTCCGCATTTGCTAGAGACTGGTTTCCTAGCCATTCACACAATATTATTACAAATTCTCAGCCCTCATTGGGAAAAAAAATTGCCAAATCTGCTGAATATTTAATAGATCCTTCATATGTCAGCCTGAACTATATGAAATATAGAGCGAATGGCCATTAAAAAAGATTGCACATCCTATTTAAATCTTACCTATATTGCTTTTTGTTTACTTTAAAATTTATTACATTTAAATATAGCTTCCCATACAAATCTTTTTTTAACCACCCCTGAAGTCCCTTTACCTTCAGTAAAAGGTAGCAAATAATATACCATCTTCCATTGATTATAACAAGCAATATATCTTTTTTCTCCAGGAATACCTGCACTGAAGAAAATAGAAAGAATAGATTTGTTTCAAAAGGCTGTGTTCCTTCACAAAAGACAGGCTGCCTGTGCATACCTAGGGATGGCAGAGAATTCCGCCATGGATCTCGGTGAGACCGAATGCCAGTGCATTTGGCCCCCCGAACTCCGTGGTGGAACGGCCTGCCCCCCCGCCCCCCCGCAGATCCCCCTCGGGACGAGACTTACCTGGGGCAGATCTTCTGGGCGGCAGCAGCTCCAGCGGCTGGTCTTCCGACTGGCTGCCACCGCCGCCATTTCCAGTGTTGGGGGAAAAAAAAAACGACATGATAGGCTACGTAAATCTTTACGTAGCCTATCACGTGTGACTTTAAAAAACAAACGTGCGTACGCAAATGGCAGTGGCTACGGCCGCCGCCATTTGCGTTCCTTATTTTGGCACGTCTTAGTCTACGTAAATATTTACATAGACTAAGACGGCGAAAATATGGGGGAATGCAAATAGCGTCCACTACACTATTTGCATTCCCCTGATTTTCGCCGTCTTAGTCTATGTAAATATTTATGTAGACTAAGACAGCCCAAAATAAGGAACGCAAATGGCAGCGGCCATAGCCGCCACCATTTGCTTACACGCATTTTTGTGGGTTTTTTTAAAGTCAGACGTGATAGGCTACGTAAAGATTTACGTAGCCTATCATGGCTGACTACAGGGACGCAAACGGCGGCGGCTACGGCCGCCGCCATTTGCATCCCTGCTAGCCAGCGGCTGGATGTCCGGAATCCCGGATCCCGCAGAATCCCCGCGGAGCGGAGCCGGCTGGCCAGGATTCCGGGGGGAGGGACGGAGCGCCTCCCCTCCCCCAGCGGAACCCGGCGGAGCCAGGTAAGGGCAATTCTGTACATCCCTATGCATACCTGGAGAAATATTTATATTTAAACAGTTTTCCTAATGTTTCTTCCTGCCTTAGCAATGAACACAGAATGACTAGGTTTCTAGTTCCGTCATATGCACAAATAATTATTTCTTAAGTTACATGCCATACTTGTAAAATCTACTCAAAGAAACTCTCATAGTATGTTTTAGAAATAATAAAGGAACAGTGTTTTTTAATACATGATGTATTGGTCATTGTAAAGTGGCCCTAGGTGGGACCCTCTACTCTAGGGCAATCCACTGCTAATACCAAATGTAGAGGAATGCCTCTTCTTACAGGGGCAGTCCTAACGGCTATAGCTAGCACTTGTGTAGGAGCAGCCCTCACTACTGAGCAATCCTTCCTTCACTTCTGCTGACACCATAAATCTATGCCCCTTTATTAATATATACATTTTTCCTAAGGTAGTTGGTCATTAAGCATTAGCCAAACAGATCAGAGGTATAAGGAAAGTAAACAAAGATATATAGTATTTTATTAAAAAGAAATAAAACAAGAATGCTTATTATTTAAGGTTACCATTACTTTACATACAATGTTTCTATATGGTTACTTTAAAAACAGAGCTTCTGTATTGTTACTGTAACCACAGATCAGGTGTTAGAAGCCCCAGTTCCTAACCCTAATTGAACTTAAGCCACTTCCCCTGTTGAGCTCCACCCCTGTTAATTCACAGGCCTAACTATGAGGGCTTGAAAGGCAGTCTTCTCTCTGGTAGGATTTGACTTCCTCCTGGAACCTTTAAGGCCGTTCACTAGGCTTCCCCTGAAGTCTTCAGTTTGGTCCAGCAGCTGCCTCAGTCTTCAGACCACCACCACCAGCAGCAGCAGCAGCAGCAGCAGCAGCTGACACTCTGGTTTCAGCAATTTCCTCCAAAGGCAGCTCCAAAAGTCTCTCCTCATTTGCAGACTTTCAGCATCTACCTCACATGCTCCCAGCTCTCAGATTGGCTTCCCGGTCTTACAGCTGCTTTTCTTCCTGGCTGAGGTCTTCCTCAGGCTCCCAACCTCTCATGAAGACACCTCCTGATGACTCTCCCTCAGGCAAAATTCTCCCTCAGGCAAATTCTCCAGACAAACTGAAAGACTCCCCCAGCCTCTCAACAGCTCCTTATATTTGCTTCAGCCAGAACCCTCCAGCCAATCAGCTTTTGTGTGGCCAACGTTCCATCACACCACCTCTGCTTAGGGCTATCAATAGGCATATTTATTTAAAATATTCAGTTATTCTCCAATCAGATGGCACTAATGTCGATGCAACCTTCCTGTGTATAACACTGAAACCTGGCCCCATCTCAAGGGTAACAATAACTGCCACTCCACCAGCACACCATATTTACATTGTATGTCTCCTCAGGCTCAGGCCTTGAGTAAAAGACGTGCATTCTTCTCTTGCACTATTAACCACTTCAGTCATTCAAACAAAATATAACCGTTAAATGTTTACTTCACAATAAGTCCGTTTCTTCACAGGCATACTGCTGTAACTAAAATTGGTTATGTGCAAAAGACACTACACAAAGCTGCAATCCTATATATCACAGCTGGGTAACTTGGGGGGGGGGGCAGGGGCCATTTTGCTCACCACCCCAGACCATCCACAGACTACACTCCTGCCATCATCATCCCACAAGATTCTTCAGTGTGGTCACAACTACCACCCCATTCATTTACCAGTACAAAGCAGCAAATGGGTCAGATTTAGTTTGTTCTCAAGCTAAATTTGACCTCTTTACCACTCCATAGAGGCTCCATCGCAGTAAATGGACAATGTTTTCACTTCTGTGAATTTCAGCAGTATGGTGGCAGCAGGGATTACATCTGGCCTGTGGGTCATGTGTTGTCCACCCCTGCTATATATACTTAGATGGGAGCAGCTCCCACTCAAAGGAGCTTACTTCTGAGTTAATGTGTATAGGATTGCACAATAAATGTATAATGTATACGGAAATAACTCAGCTTTATATCAGTACAAACTAGATGTGAAGGATATACTGTATAATACACTGTATTTTAAAACATTGCCTATAATTAGGCTGCAATTCTATTCCATTAAAATCATTGGAAGTGTTGCCTTTAATTTCAGTTGGATATGGATTACATTTGATCCTCATATTTGACATTGCATTATTCTTTTCAGTGGTATTAACCATCCTATGATATCCTGAATGTATTTATTTGTTGTTCTTATAATAATCCATATCTGCCTATTGTTGTTCCAAGCCCGTATATATTTTCCTTTTTCTTTGTTTTCAATCTAATATGCTTCCCTTCCCCCACCCCCTGGAAAATGAGTGGCGTGGACATGTGTGAGATAAGGGATTATCCAATTTAAAAGAAAATGCAAGGCATATTTCACACCATTTATTTTAGGTGGAGGTGGCAGCATCTAATTTTCACTTCCTTGAAGCAGGGGATTTGGTAGGTATTCTTTGTATATAAATTCAGGCTACCCTGAAACTTCCACAACAATTTTGCAACCAAATTTTCAAATGCAGATTTGCCAAGAGCAATCAGATTTGCCAAGAGTAATGAAATTTCATTCTCAAAAGCTACATTTGTATTGATGCTTGCATAAATAATATGCTGCTGAGGTCAATAAATATATCAACAACAAAGCTAAACCCATTTTTCAGTAATAAAATGTCCTATTCGAAATCTAGGGGTGAACGAAAGTCACTTACCTTTTCTCGCAGCTTTTTCGCGGTGGGGGGGAGCGCTTCGCTGCTCCCCCCACGAAGTTCAGGCTGGGGGGGGAGGCTTCCCGCCTCGCCCAGCCGAAATTCAGGCCGGGGGGGGAGGCTTCCCGCCTCGCCCGGCCGAAATTCAGGCCGGGGAGGAGGCTTCCCACCTCGCCCGGCCGCGAACACGAAAGTAAAAAAAAAAAAAAAACAACGTCCCCTGATAGGCTACGTGACGATTCACATAGCCTATCACGGCTAGATCTGGAAAGTCAGCCATGATAGGCTACGTGAATCGTCACGTAGCCTATCACGGGTGACTTAAAAAAAAAAAAAAGCGCGTACGCGAATGGCGGCCCCCATAGGGAGCCGCCATTCACGTTCCTTATTTAGTTGCTGTAGTCTACGTCAATGTTTACGTAGACTACGGCGAAAATAAGGGCAACGCAAATAGCGTTGCCCTTATTTTCGCCGTAGTCTATGTAAACATTGACGTAGACTACAGCGACCAAATAAGGAAGGGGAATGGCGGCTCCCTATGGGGGCCGCCATTATCCGTACACACTTTTTTTTTTTTTTAAGTCACCCGTGATAGGCTACGTGACGATTCACGTAGCCTATCACGGCTGACTTTGCAAATCTTGCCGTGATAGGCTACGTGAATCGTCACGTAGCCTATCAGGGGACTTTTTTTTTTTTCTTTCATTGCAATGGCGGGGGCGGCAGCCGGTCGAAAGACCGGCTGCCGCTCCCGCCCCGCTCGATCACCGGACGAACCGCCAGCCGGACCCGCCGCCGGGAGGGACATTCAGGGAAGGTAAGTCCCGTCCCGGGGGGGGGTGGGGGGCGGGGGGGGCGGAGGATTTCTCCCCGAAACTTGTTCGGGGGGCCGAACACTTTGGCGCTCAGCCCCCCGAAGTTTCGGGGAGAAATTCTCCGCCATCCCTATCGAAATCACTCTTGTTAACCATAAACACATGTGAAAAGTGGGCCTCACTGATTCACTCATTTATTTTGTTTGTTTCCTGCCTTCTTACCAAAAAAATGGCACTCAAGACAGCCTACCCAATTAAAATTGATTAAAACAATAAAACAATACAATAAATACAATAAAAACAATAAAAACATAACAAACAGGGAAAAATTAAGAAATGAAAGCAGCATCCACCCCAACAGACCTACTTGCAGGGCAAAGGCCTTCTTGAATAAAGCAGTCTTTGCTTGCCAGAGGAAGGACAGCAGAGAGAAAGCGAACCTAGCTTCCTGTGGGAGGGAGCATCACAATCTGGGAATGGCCACCAAAAAGGCCCTCTCTTGGGTCACCACCAAACGTGACTCTGAACGTAGCAGTCTCAAAAGAAGAACCTCTTCAGAAGATATTAAGGACCGGTAGGGATGTACGAAACCCCTACCTTCTGTTCCGCAGGGGTCCGTGGCGGGGGAGGTGATCTGTTCCTCCCCCCAGAATCCTCGTGGGCCGGCTCTGCTCTGCAGCAATTCTGCGGAGCCACCAGCCGGCTCTGTGTAGCCAGTGATACGGCCACCATTGCTATGCCGTATCGCTGAGGAGGAAGGAATCCAGACGCAAATGGCATTACAGCTGCTATTTGCAGCTGTAAAGCCCTTAGATTAACCTAAATGCAGCCATAAATGGCTGCATTTAGCTTAAACTAAGTGCTTTACGGCCGCAAATGGTGTCCACTACGCCACTTGTGTCTGTGGTTTTTCATGCGATATGCTAGTCTATCCTATTCCTTTCAATCCGGCCTCATTGGGGTCCGCGGCGGATTTCTCCGCCATCCCTAAGGACCAGGCAGGCTTGTATGGGACAAGGTAGTCTTTCAGGTAGCCTAGTCTCAAGCTGTAAAGGGTTTTATAGGTCATAAACAGCACTTTGAATTCTGCCCAGAAACAGACTGGTAGTCAGTATAGCTGCTGTAACAATTGAGTCATGTGCTCCTTGTAACTGGTCCTGGTCAACAGTGTGGCCGGAGCGTTCTGGACCAGCTGATGTTTCTGAACAGTTTTCAAAGGCAGCTCCATATAGAGCGCGTTAAGGTAGTCCAAACAGGATGTATCTGAGGCATGTCTGTCCATGGCCAGATCAGACTAGGACCAGGTGCAGTTGGCACACTAGTCTCAGTTGCGCAAACACACTCAAGGCCACCAGTGAGACCTGGGCATCCATGTTCAGGCCGAGTCCAAGAGTACACCCAAACTGTGAGCCTGAGTCTTCAGGGGGAGTGCAACTCTGTACAGCACAGGTTGAATACCTATTCCCTGATCTGCCTTTTAACTGACCAAAAGCACCTCTGTCTTGTCTGGATTAAGCTTCAATTTGTTTGCTCTCATCCACTCCATTACCAACATCAGGCAGTGATTTAAAACTAGGGATGTATGAATCCCTTACCTGGCTCCACGCAGGGGCATCCGCGGTGGGGGGGAGGCGCTCCATCCCTCCCCCTGGAATCCTGCCCGGCCGGCTCCGCTCCGTGGCCAAGCCACGGAGCCGCCAGCTGGCTCCAGCCGCCCGCTGGCTCCAGCCGCCCGCAGCCGGACATCCGGCCACTGAGCAGCCCTGCAGGGACACAAATGGCGGCTGTTGTAGCCGCCGCCATTTGCGTCCCTTTATTGAGCCGTGATAGGCTACGTAAATATTTACGTAGCCTATCACAGCGGGGGGGGGGGGAAACCCAGCGTACGCAAATGGTGGTAGCCGCCGCCATTTGCATACGCTGGGGTTCCCCCCCCCCCGCTGTCATAGGCTACGTAAATACTTACATAGCCTATCACGGCCTCCGCAGGGATGCAAATAGCGTCCCTGCATTAGCCGTGATAGGCTATGTAAGTATTTACATAGCCTATCATGGCTAGGAAGAGGAGGAAGCAAATGGCAGCCAGGACAGCCGCCATTCGCAAAGCAGCGTGGACGGGAACAGGTAAGTGCTCCGTTTCACGTGCCTTTCGTGGGGTGGGGGTAGCGGGGACTTCATCCCGTGCGCCTTTCGTGGGGGGGGCAGGGGCTTCATTCCGCGATGGATTTCAGGTGGCCAAATGCACTGGCATTCGGCCTCACCAAGATCCATCACAGAATTCTCTGACATCCCTATTTAGAACTGGAACAACTTCCTTGGATTTAGGTGGAAAGGAGAGATAGAGTTGGGTGTGTCATCAACATACTGAGCACACCAATCCCAAAGCTCTGGACAATCTTTTCGAATGGTTTAGATATATGTAAAATAGTATGGGGGATAAGATGGAACCCTAAGGGACACCACAGATGCTGCTGCTGCTGCTGCTGTATTTATATCCCGCCTTTTTCCCAATACTAGGACTCAAGGTGGCTTTACAACATTGTTTGTTGTTGTTGTTTATTTCATTTATATCCCACCTTTTTTCCTCCTTAAGGAACCCAAGGCAGCGTACATAGCCCTTCTCCTATCCATTTTATCCTCACAACAACAACTCTGTGAGGTAAGCTGGGCTGAGAGACTGTGACTGGCCCAAAAGAACCCAGTGAGCTTCCATGGCCGAGTGGGGACTAGAACCCAGATCTCCTGACTCCCAGTCCAACACTCTAGCCACTACACCACACTGGCTCTCACATTAAAACTTGTACAGTTAAAACATATAAATAGGAATATAGAAAAATTAAATGTATAATTAAATCATCAATATATTAAAATTTTATAAAATATCAAAATTTTAAAAGACAACAACAACATAAACAATACTACCCATCTATCATATTCTCACAGGTCCAGATTATCTATCCCCAAAGGCTGCTTCTTGCCAGCCAGAGCCATTCGCCTCCTCCCTGTCCCTGCCGTAAGTCTATTGGGCACATCCTCCCGATCGCCATGTGTTGTTGTTTTTTTAAAGACATGGCAATCGGCAGGGACAGGGAGGAGGTGAACGGCTATGGCTGGCAGGAGGGAAGGTAAGCACCCCCAAAGCCAGTTCCCCCTCCCCGGAATCCGAGCGGAGCAGAACCACTCTGGAGGATTCCGGGGGGGGGGGAGGAACGGATAGCCTTCCCCCGTCACAGATTCCCCACCAGAACAGATGGTGGTGAATCCGTACACCCCTAATAACTGGACAAGCAGGAGGCAACGTTATATCAACTGAACCTATATCAACGGTGGCATACAAGTTGGAACAGATACGATCAGTTTTATCTGCAAAGTGCCACACAAATTGGTCACAGTGGTCTATAGGGATGTTGCAAGCATCTGTTTGGGGGCTCGAGCTCAGTGGGTTCCCACCATTTCGGCCCCCCAGATGCCAGTCCATGACTGGCTGCTCTTGCCCGACTCGGTGGCCCCTGCTTCTTGCCTGAGTGTTGCTCTCAGTGGCAGTGTTGACAGGATGAGAGCCAAGAGGGAAGCGCCATGATGCTTCCCTCTCGGTTCCCATCCTGCTGCCTCCACCGCTGCCAATGAGAACAACTGTGCCCCTCTCTGCCAGTGCTCAGCAGAGAGGGATGCAGTTGCTCTCAGCAGTGTCAGCAGTAGTGCTCGCCAGGCTCCTGCGAACCACCAGCTGGCTCAGGTCCCAGTGTGAGCAGGGGCGGGCAGTGGGCAAGGATCCACCGAGTGGGTTGTGGGGTAGACTGTAGTGTGTTTGCCCATTCTTAGTGGGCTATTGAGTGGTTCATCTCTTCTTCTTATGGGCCAAAGCATAACAGTCCTCTGACCACCCAAAAAAGCTCCACTGGGTGGATCTGATTGAATGTAATGGCAGCGGCAAAGTACAGTTTCTTCACCACCCTCATTGCCATGGAGTAGGCCTTCAAATTAAGAGCCTCGTGTGGCGCAGAGTGGTAGGCGGCAGTATTGCAACTGAAACTCTCCCCGTGACCTGAGTTCGATCCCAGCAGAAGCCGGGTCTCGGGTAACCGGCTCAGGTCGACTCAGCCTTCCATCCTTCTGTGGTCAGTAAAATGAGTACCCAGCTTGCTGGGGGAAAGGTAGTCACGACTGGGGAAGGCAATGGCAAACCACCCCGCTACAGTCTGCCATGAAAACACCAGCGTAAGCAGGAGTCCCTCTAGGGGTCAGTACTGACCCGGTGCTTGCACAGGAGGAACCTTTCCTTTCCTTTTCAGGCCTTCAAATTAGGGGTGTTCGAATTACTTATGCCATTCCAGTCTGTGGCATCCATGGAGGGGGAGAGGCGATCCGTCCCTCCCCCCGGAATCCTCCCCGGCCAGCTCCGCTCCTCAGCAAGTCCACGGAGCCGCCGGCTGGGCCTGCCCACTGCAAGTCCACCATGGCGGCCACCATTTGTGTCCCTGCGTTAGCCGTGATAGGCTATGTATATATTTACGTAGCCTATCATGGCAAAAGGCAGGGACGCAAATGGCGGCCGCAGACCGGGGCAGCCATTCGCAGACCAGGGGCAACAGACAGACGGGACGGCTGACACCAGGTAGGGTCCATTCTGGGACAATTTCGTGGGGTGGCGGGGGGGATTGCTCCATTCCACCACGGACTACGGGGGGAATCCAGCCTCACTTCTAATTCTTTAGAATTTGGCCTCACTGGAGTCTGTGGCGGAATTCTCTAATATCCCTACTTCAAATGAGCTCTACTCTAGCCCATATCAGTTCTGACCCATTCCATTTTTTCTGCCAATGCCTCGTTAGTCAGTGTTCCACTTGTTTCACTTCCTGCAGTGCCCTGGATAACCAGGGAGCTTGTTTGGCTCCACTCCGTGGGAGAGGATGTGCAGGAGTGATGTGTCAACCGCCCAGGCCATTTCTCCAGTCCAAACATCAATCACAATTTCAACAGACTCACTTGCTGAGGTGATCAGGAGCATCAAAACTGTCCAAATACTTTTGCAGTAGGTGGAATGTGGAAATGTGATATGCATGAAGTCCATGACACACCAACCAGAAGTCCATCACAGAGGAAGGCAAAGCAGAGCAGAGATGGAAAACGTGTTAGCCTGTGGCTGTGAAATCTCCTTGAAGCAGACTCAGATTAAGGAACTGGCAGCTAGGGTCATAACTCTGAAAATGAGACCAGCATTTGCCCTTCCACATAGTTTATCATTTTTCAGACTGGGGAAGAGCGATTCCAAGTAGCAAAGAAAAATATGTCTATATTTTGCAGAATGCAAGACAGGGAGATTTTTGGTATAGTTTGCATGCATCTTTGTAATAAATACTGACATTCTGAACTTGAAATTCAGTGAATTGAATCCATTGATGTTCCCATTGAAAATCTGCTCTAGAGAGTTGGGACACATTCCAAAACAGTTTGGAAGATGACATGGAGACCACAGTGGGGAGGGGAATCAATGAAAATTATCTTCTCTCCCCCTCCATTAGCGGAGGCCTCTGCTAGATCAAAGATTCTTCTGTGAATGGAAAGACTCCTTCCATTTGCAGAAGCATTAAATTTGATTCAACCACAGTCAGGGCCAGAAATATTGGAACAAGGATAACTGTTTTGGCAGTTGGCCTCTGTACACCACCACATTGAAGTTGAAAGGAAACACACCCAGATGGGAGCGAAGTCAGGACTTTCAGCTGTAATTCAAGGGATTTGACAAAAGTAGGGCACTAACCATTCAGGAAGGACAGCCAGTGGCATACACCCCCCCCCCATCGTTGGTGGTTCATAAGTAATGGAACGAATGGCTAACAGGCAGCTGCATGGCCAGGTGTGGCCTGTTTCCTGGGTACCCCATGACCAATCAAGCAGATAAAAGGCCTGGAGGTGGCTCTGAGTGTTCCATTTGCATTTGGTAGCTGTTCACTGGAACTCCCAACATGAGGTCCAAAGAGGTGTCCATGCGAGTGAAGGAGGCCATCATTAGGCTGAGGAAAGAACATAAACCCATCAGAGAGAGAGCAAAAACATGGGGAGCAGCCAACACAACAGTTTGGAACATCCTGAAAAAGAAGGCATTAACTGGCAAGCTCAGCAACAGCAAAAGGCCTGGAAGACCACGGAAGACAACTAAAGTGGATGACTGCAGAATTCTGCTCATGGTGAAGAGGAACCCTTTCACAACATTTAGCCAGGTCAAGAACGCTCTTGAGGAGGTAGGCATGTCATTGTCAACATCTACCATCAAATCAAGAGATGGCTTTATGAATGTAAATACAGAGGCTTCACAACAAGGTGCAAACCACTGGTAATGCTCAAGAACAGACAGGTCAGATTAGCCTTTGCCAGCAAACACCTAAAAAAGCCTGCCCAGTTCTGGAATAAGATTCTTTGGACTGATGAAACCAAAATTAACTTGTACCAGAATGATGGGAAGAAAAAAGTATGGCGAAGGAAAGGAACAGCTCATGATCCAAAGCAGACCACATCATCTGTCAAACATGGTGGAGGCAGTGTTATGGCATGGGCATGCATTGCTGCCAATGGAACTGGGTCACTGGTGTTTATTGAGGACCTGACTGCTGATAAAAGCAGCAGGATGAATTCTGAAGTGTATAGGCCTATACTTTCTGCTCAGATTCAGCTGAATGCTGCCAAACTGATAGGATGCCGCTTCATATTGCAGATGGATAATGACCCAAAACATGCAGCAAAACCTACCCAAGAGTTCCTGAAGGCCAAGAAGTGGGATGTTCTTCAATGGCCAAGTCAGTCACCTGATCTCCACCCAATAGAGCATGCTTTTCACTTACTGAAGACAAGACTGAAGGCAGAAAGACCCACAAACAAGCAGCAGCTGAAGGCAGCTGCAGTAAAGGCCTGGCAAAGCATCTTGAGGGAGGAAACGCAGCATTTGGTCATGTCCATGGGTTCCAGACTTCAGGCAGCCATTGACTGCAAAGGATTTTCATCCAGGTATTAAAGGCGATCCTTAAGTTTGAAATGATGTTGGTTTGTTCCATTACTTATGAGCCACCAACATCAGGTGTGCGTGTATGCCACTGGCTGTCCTTCCTGAATGGATAGTGCCCCACTTTTGTCAAACCCCTCAAATTACAGCTGAAAGTCCTGACTTCACTCCCATCTGGGTGTGTTTCCTTTCAACTTCAATGTGGTGGTGTACAGAGGCCAACTGTCAAAACAGTTATTCCTGTTCCAATATTTCTGGCCCTGACTGTATATGTATGCCATACATGCACACAGGTTTGTGGCTATGAATATTGTCATTGCTATTGGCTTGGTGCTGGAGATGTCTTGCACAAGGAGATGGCACTGCCACTTGCTTAAGGCAGCCCCACCAAATTCTCCCAGTGTTTCTGTCCTGCTGCAGCTCTCTGTGCCGTATCTCTAGGGATGTACGAAAGTGACTTACCTTTTCATGGATTCTGTTCATGGTGGGGGGGAGGCGTTCCGTCCCTCCCCCCAGTATCCTCAACGGGGGGGAGGCAATCCGGTCCTCCCCCCCCGGAATCCTCGACGGCCAGCTGTGCTCCGTGGAGGCTCCACAGAGCAGCTGGCCAGGCCCAGGCCAGGGCCGTCCGCAGCTGGATTTCCAGCTGCGGAGGGATCTGGGTAACAAAACAAAAAACAAAAAAATGCATACGCAAATGGCGGCGGCTATGGCCGCCGCCATTTGTGTTCCTTATTTTTCGCCATCTTAGTCTATGTCAATATTTACGTAGACTAAGACAAAGAAAAGAAAGAGGAACGCAAATAGCACAGTGGGCGCTATTTGCGTTCCCCTTTCTTTTCTTCGTCTTAGTCTACGTAAATATTGTCGTAGACTAAGATGGCGAAAAATAAGGAATGCAAATGGCGGCAGCCGTAGCCGCCGCCATTTGCATACGTTGTTGTTTTTTTTAAAACTCAGACGTGATAGGCTAAAGGCTATGTATGTAAGTCTTTATGTAGCCTATCACATCTATGCGGAAGAAAAGAAAAGACACAGACTGCAAATGGCGGCGGCGGCAGCCATTCAGAAGACCAGCTGCCACCGCTGCCACTGCCACTGCTGGAGCCGCCGCCATCCAGAACACCCACCCCAGGTAAGTCTCGTCCCAGGGGGGGATCCGCGGGGCCAGGGGGGTGGCAGGCCGTTCCGCGATGGATTTTGGGGGGCCGAATGCACTGGCATTTGGCCTCACCGAGTTCCGTTGCGGAATTCTCTGACATCCCTACGTATCTCAACACTCAGGAGTGGCTTTTCAGTGAGCTATAGGGGCAGGTAGAAGCCCAGAACACTCTATTGTGCAAGCAAAGTTCCGCTCTTCTATCTCTGGATCCAACCCATTGTTGCTGTGATTGTTAGTAGAATAATAGTGTAGTATAATAATACCACAACTCATCTAGTCAAAATATTCTCATTGCAAGCTTGCATTGCTTGTTCATAGATATTACTATTCTTCATGGTGAAATCATGAAACAGAACTATATTGCAGAATAACCTTCACACCATCTCAGAAATAGTCCATTTGTTCTTAGATGACATTCAGTCTTGGAGATATTTGATATCACACAGGAAAAGTACTTTACGGTTTTTCAAGGATACAGATTTTTAAAAAAGTTATGCCCTAGCCTTGGAAGAAATCAGGAGGATTTAAGCCTATTCATGAGTGGGGAAGTTGGAAGTTGATGATAAAAAGATGTAGCTGAATGCAAAGTAGTGATCTTGCCAAATTCATATTCCCTGATTTAGGAATATAACTCCTGGGAGCTCATAATGCTTATCTCAAATACAAGATGATTTTTTTTCTAGAACAGATTTTAATCTGAGCTGGACAATAATTCAATTCAATCCAGCCCCTAAGGTTCTCTCTGCTGCCTATGCACGATCCTCTAAGTTCCCTACACATTTTACCAGCTTCCATCCTACCTACTCATCTGGCAACTGAATCCCAGCCTTCTCAGGTCTCATGTAGACCTGAGAAATGTAATTTTCCCAAGATTGGTTGATACCATCAGTAGCCCTTGTGGAAAATTATATTCTGTGTGTACTTACACCTCATGCATTGCATAGTAGTGCACAAGGTGTAAAAGGAGGGAGGAGGGACAGATCTACTACTACCCTGACCATCAACAAGTATCCATGTATGCAGATGGAAGGGGTAGGTGGAAAGAAATGGAGGAGGGTGTTTGGAGGCTCAATGAGTGGAAAGGAGAAGGAGTCTTGCAGGGGAGTAAGTGTCACAGTTTGGAGACTCAGTAGGAGATTAGCAATGGGAATGGATGTTATTGTGCTCCCAGGGCCATGGTGAGGTCCAATTTGGCTTTGTAATTAGAAAATAGCTTAGTTTATTCTGAGTCCGTGTTTTCTGAGCCAGTTAGGTGCCCAACCCTGGTGGAGGGGACATCACTAGTGTGAGGTTATGTTCTTCCTCAAGTAGAATTGTGAATTCCCAAAGCAAAATCTATGTTTGTAGCAAATACTCTGAACAAATCTTCAAAATAAATCTCTCGGTCATTCTAACTTCTGTGAGGTTTCACAATATATTATCGAAATGGTTTCTGTTGTAACAATAGAGAAATCTATTGCCTCAATTTACCGCTTCTTATTTAGTTAGCAATGAGTCCCTCCCTCTTAAAGTTTACATTAATGTGCCTGATTTTAATGTAAGAGAAAGAGCTTCAGTAATTACATGGCATTATCCTAAATGTTACTACTTTCTTAAAGTTTAGTATTTGCTCTGCATCTGGACAGCTTCCAACTTGCTGCAGATGAATGTAAAGAGGTGGAATTTATACCGAATGCCTGTGAAGTAAATAAAACAATAACAACAAAAGGAAAATTAACAAATAGCTTTAGGTTTTTTTCATGCTTGTTTTCCTCTCTGTGACACCTTCAGGATACACTCAGTGAAGTCATAAACATGGTCTTTCATGTGATGAATAGCAGATATATAAAAATGACATCTCCTTTTATTTTTTTTCCTGAGTCAGTACAAATTAGAACTATCTGATTCATAGTAAGTTGTATTGATGACATCTCACTTTTGGCAGTCTCCCATAAAGTATTTTCCTTTGCAGGTCTTGTCAACATGAATCACAAGGAAAGTGATCCTATAGAACAGGTAGCCAGGTAACAGTGCAATCCTATGCATGTATACTTAGACATAGGCCCCATTAAATTCAATGGTACTTATTCCCAGGTTGGTGTGTATAGGATTGTAGCCTAAATTAAATATTTTTGGACAGCATCCTAGATGTGGAAGGAATAAGATAAAATTGAGTTTTATCAAGGTGCTAATTATTTGGACTTTGAAGAAAGGAAGGACAAAAATTACCTTGGTATGAATACTGGAATCCATCTTCCAATTAATAGTTCTTTTGCTACAACACACCTAGTATAATGGATAGCTTTATCTTCAGAAAGGACTGTCTATAAAACAGATCACACTTATTCTTTCTTTCTTTCTTTCTTTCTTTAATTTATATCCTGCCTTCCACTGAAAAATGGTACTCAAGGCTGCTTGCAATAAAATACAAATTAAAACCAAAATCTTATTTAATAAAACATGGGATAAAAATAAACTAAAACCACAATTAAAAATGCACAATAAAACAAATAAACAGCACCCACCCAATCAATCAATTTATTGATCCAGTCAACAGAGCTCACAATAAGACTTGTACATCAATCAACATGCAGAAATAAAATTCAAAAACATCACTAATTTACAGAAGTAAAGTCCAGGAACATAGGTCAGGTATAGATATCTCTATTCATAAAAACAACCAAGATTACTCTAATTAGATTATATTGTAGCATATTGCTCTTAGCAAAAATTTACCTACAATTTCTGTAACAGACTCTTTTGTATCAGAAAGGAAAACAAGAACATAGTAGTCAGATGATCTTCCAGGATACTAAGAGATTAATGGACGGAGACAGCAATCCTATGGTCCCTGGAGAGTGTTCCAAGGACCAGAGTAGTTTTTCGAGTCCCCTTCCTGAAGATGGAGACATTGCTATGACTTTGGGAGGACTCCAAAATCCAATCTCTACCCTCATCCTCACAGCTGTCACAGAAAGAACCACAGCACCTGTTTTCCGAGGTCCCAAAAGCAGCCTTGGAGGACTTCATAGAGATGTGAAAGGGGACATATCAGTCGGTAGGGAAAGGAACAAACATTGATTTTGTTCCAAAGAATCAGTGGCCTCCCCAGCCCCAGCCCCATCAGTGTGCCTCCTCTAGATAGGCTCAGAAGCCCATCTAGAGGAAAAAGAAACCACAGGAGGACTGAAAGCTGAAAATCACCTCCATCACTCCTCCTGCCCTTACAGCAGCCTGGCAAGGCATTGGATACGCAGAAACCTCCAAGCTCAGAGGCTTCCATCTAGTGGGTCACAACCCATAGGAACTTAACTCATTATGGAGCTCTCAGTAAAAATTACAGAAAAGAAAAACGTGGCTTACTGTTTTAATTTCTTCTGAAGCACAAGAATGTAATCCGTTGGAATGAGGTATCCCACTGACTCTCCCATCCAATAGTGCTGAAGGTATCACATTAAAACGTGCACCCTACTATACTTTGAAATACTTTATTTTTGCAAGTATTTGTCTTGAAAATTAACAGAAACCAGATCAATGCCAAATGACAAACACCCAACCAATTAAGTCTTCCTTCAGAAATAGACCAGCTTATATGCCAAAGGTCTGTCTGAAATCAAAACGTATTTGTTTGCTGGTGGAAGGACAACAGGGACACCAACCTAGCCTCCCTCAGCAGGGAGTTCCAGATCCTGGGAGTAGCCATGGAGAAGGTCCTCTCTCACATCTCCACCAAACATGCCTCTGAAGACAGCAGGACTGGGCGAAGGCCCTCCTCCAAAGATCTTAAAACCTGGGTAGGCTCATATGGGAGAAGGCAAGTCTTTCAGCTTTCTTAAAGCATTTAACTCCACCCATCCTGTCACAATTTTGTCACTGTAATCAGACCCTCTCACACACATGTACACACACACACACACACACACACCAAATTTCATATGTTTGTAATTGTACTCTCCAGGTCACCTGGGGGTGCGGGGAGGAATTTTGCCTCCAGCTCTTAAAAGGATGCAAGTATGACAAGAAAGCTGGGCCATTTGCACTGCCTGGTACAGCCCAGCCAATTAGGGCCGAACATTGCTGCACTGATTTAATGTGGCCGTGCAGTTTCTGGCAACCAATGTAAGAAGACCCATTTGTCTTCCTACAAGGCAGAATTACCTGGTCAGCAATGGATATGAGTTGGGATGTTTTGGTTCTGGGCTGTGGCGTAGGGATGTACGAAAGTCACTTACCTGTAACAAAATTTGATTCGTGGGGGGGGGAAGGCGCTCCGTCCCTCCCCCCAAAATTCTGGCCGGGGGGGAGGTGCCCCATCCCCCCAAAAAAATTCTGGCCGGGGGGAGGCGCCCCGTCCCTCCCGCCGCGAATCTTGGCCAGCCGGGAACGCAGATGGCGGCGGCCGTAGCCACCGCTGTTTGCGTCCCTGCAGTCAGCCGTGATAGGCTACGTAAATGTTTATGTAACCTATCATGGCTGAGTAAAAAAAAAAAATGTGCGTATGCAAATGGCGGCGCCCATGGGCGCCGCCATTTGCGTTCCTTATTTTGGCACGTCTAGTCTACGTAAAATTTACGTAGACTACGGCGAAAATAAGGGGAACGTAAATAGCGTAGCGTCTACGCTATTTGCGTTCCCCTTATTTTCGCCGTAGTCTACGTAAATGTTTACATAGACTAGCCGTGCCAAAATAAGGAATGCAAATGGCGGCGCCCATGGGCGCCACCATTTGTGTATGCGTGGTTTTTTTTGTTTTTTTTACTCAGCCGTGATAGGCTACGTAAACATTTACGTAGCCTATCATGGTATTTTTTAAAAATCTAGCCATGATAGGCTACGTAAATCTTTACGTAGCCTATCACGTTTTTTTGGTTTGGGGTTTTTTTTACTGGAAATGGCGGTGGTGGCAGCCGGTCAGAAGACTGGCCGCAGCCGCTGCCGCTGAACCGCCGCCGAACCGCCGCCGGAGCTGCTGCCGCCAGGGAGATTCGCCAAAGGTAAGTCCTGTCCCGGGGGGGGCAGACCGTTTTGCCACCGATTTCGGGGGGCCAAATGCGCTGGCATTTGGCCTCCCCGAGATTCGTGGCGAAATTATCTGACATCCCTAGCTGTGGGACGGAAGGCTTTCTGCTCTTTTGGTTAGTATAGGTACAGTAATTGGTTGCATGCAGTCTTAAATCTTTCCCTGCAAAAATAAGTCACAAGTGGTAAGTTCATGGTATGTTCATTGCAGCTTAGAGGAAAAGTGACAATCGTGGGTATAAGTATCAGCATCAGAATAAAGAGAAGCTTATCCAAACCAGTCTGTCAGGTTTTACTATGTTGAGGGGCCCTGGGGCAGAGAGACATCCCAATGGCCCAATGACCTCATGAATCCCAGCATGCATCAGTTCAGGGTTCCTACTGCCAGCAGTCTCCTCAGAGAGGAGTATACACCAGTTATTAGGAATAGATGAATCTTCCCATTTCAGTTTCTCTTGGTCTCTCATTTTTCCAGTCTTAAGTTCATTTTATCCCATTTCTGCATCAGTTTGTGACTTTAAAATATTCGCACAAAATTCATATGCATTTCTCCAATTATATTTCCCATAATATATTCATTCCTGTATGCACTTTTGACTATTACACACATTTTTTGCAAACATTTTATCCTTATATAATGTTATTTGTGTACATTTTCCCATGAATGTTTGCATTTTTTGTTCCGAGAACTGCATCGCAAGATTCTGAGCAGAGTGAATACCAATGGATAACTGCATTCTGTTTCACATAATGATTTGGGATGTGCAAATCAAACAAAATTCTCCCCCATCACTATACCAGTTATATTACCAACCCAGAGTTGGAGCTGGTGGCCTGTTACAAGTGAGCAGAAGAATTTCCTAGCTCTCATCTTGGAAGTGAGTATATCCACACTGAAGTGGTGAAAGTTTCCTTTAACTAGTTGTTAAGCTGAAAATCTAACATGCAACATCTAACAATATAATAAAGTTGAGGCCCATAGTTCAGTGTAAAATTCCATTCATTAGGTGTAAGAATTCACATTTTATCTAGACCGATTAAAATCTTTATAGGGGTGTGTCTATTTATGTAGATACATTTTCACGTGATACAGAAAAAGCAGAGTGCTGACATGCATGTATGTGCATGTGTGCACATGCATGTGGAGGAATGATGGCACAGAGGGAAGTCTAGAGAAACATAAGATCTATAAAGATTCCCAGTCACTCAGGGATGTTCTCCACATTCTCTCCTACTTGTGTTCTAGAGATATTTCTGGGGGGAAGCAAATGGTCAAATGCACATCAGACATACAGTTGGCGAAGTTCCGTACAACTGCTTTGCTAAACATATGCATGAGACTCACATCTTCCTGTCCGCATATTACTTCACATAATTCATTTATGGAATCCACCACTGCAAAAGCTGATGATGCCCACTAGCTTAGATGGCTTTAAAAGGAACCTAGACAAATTCATGGTGGAGTATTCTGCTGGCATATCTGGAGTATTCCACCAATGTATTTTGTTTTGGTGACAGCAGCGTTCCACCAGAGTAGTGGGCCTGCTACAAAATCCTAATGTCATCAGTCAGCGCATCTTGACTATACAATTGCCCCTTTAGGGAGTTCTTTTTAAGCAGCATAAAACATTGCATGGTGTTTTTTTCCCATGAAGTCATATTCCATTCCATACAGTTCAGTCTGTCCAACTGATTTTGTCTAAGCTTCATTTTGAAATTAAGCATCTTCTTCAGCATTATCTCTCCACTTGTCTGTGGAAGCTAGGTATACATTCATACTAGTTATCAAAACTATTTAGTTGGATTGATCTCTACTTGAGAGCACTCATAACATAACCTATAATTTTCTTTCCCTGTAGAAATTGCTCTAGACTAGCTGAAATTTATTATAAATTGTCAGCTGATATATGGCCAGAAGCTCAAGTATAAAACGAGAGAGAGAGACAGAGACAGAGAGAGAGAGTCATCTCTGATCTTTGTTGTATCTACCATTCTGGCAGCTTTCACAGAAAGTTAAAGGCTTACACTTGCAAACTTATTATTAGAACTTATCTTATTATTCAATAGGATATATTTTTGTGTACATAGTTATGGAGTTTTACTTTTTATTATTAAGAGTATTACTTTTTATCTGAGAGTGCTTTCTACATTAAAGATCTAAATTGTTTAAAACTAGGGATGTCAGAGAATTCCACCACGGATCTCGGTGAGGCTGAATGCCAGTGCATTCGGGCCCCTGAACTCTGTGGCGGAACAGCCTGCCACTCCCCCGGCCCCCGCGGATCCCCCCCGGGATGAGACTTACCTGGGGCGGATGTTCCGGACAACAGCGGCTCCAGCGGCGGCTTCAGCGGCGGCAGCGGCTGGTCTTCCGTCCGGCTTCCGCCGCCGCCGCCACCACCATAGCCACCAATTGCAGTCTTCCCCCCCCATTCATGATAGGCTAGGTAAAGACTTACATAGCCTATCACATCTGGATTAAAAAAAAACACGTACGCTAATGGCGGCGGCTACGGACGCCGCCATTTGCGTTCCCTATTTTTGGTTGTCTTAGTCTACGTAAATGTTTACGTAGACTAAGACGGCAAAACTAAGGGGAAACGCAAATAGTGTAGCAGACATATTTACGTAGACTAAGACAACCAAATATTTACGTAGACTAAGACAGCCAAAAATAGGGAACGTAAATGGCGGTGTCCGTAGCCGCCGCCATTTGCGTACGTGTTTTTTGTGTGTGTTTTTTAACCCAGACGTGATAGGCTACGTAAGTCTTTACGTAGCCTATCACAGCTGAATACAGGGATGCAAACGGCGGCAGCTATGGCCGCTGCCATTTGCGTCCCTGCTAGCCAGCAGCTGGATGTCCGGCTGCTGACGGAGCCAGCCGGTGGCACCGCGGAATCCCCGCAGAGCGGAGCCGGCCGGCCAGGATTCCAGGGGGGAGGTGTGGACCACTCCCCCCCAGCAAGGATTCCAGGGGGAGGGACGGAGCGCCTCCCCCCCCCCAGCGGAACCCGGCGGAGCCAGGTAAGGGGGATTTTGTACATCCTTAGTTAAAATGCATGTTTTTGTTTTTATTAGAGGTGTACGAAATACTCACCCCATTCTGGTTTGGGCGTCCTCAGGGTGGGGGGAGGCGATCCGTCCCTACCCCGGAATCCTCCCTGGCCAGCTCCGCTCCACAGCAAGTTCGCAGAGACTCCGTATGGACCTATCCGCAGCTGGACTTCCGTCCGCTGCCAGGCTGCGGACACAAATGGCGTCTGGCGTAGCTGACGCCATTTGCGTAGGGATGTACGAAAGTCACTTACCTTTCTGCGGATTCTGTTCGTGGGGGGGGGAGGCGTTCCGTCCTTCCCCCCGGAATCCTCGGAGCAGCCGGCTAGGCCAGGGCTATCTGCAGCCGGATTTCCGGCTGCGGTGGCTGCTGGGTTTTTAAAAAAAAGGCGTACGCAAATGGCGGCAGCTACGGCCGCCGCCATTTGTGTTCCTTATTTTTTGCCGTCTTAGTCTACATAAATATTTACGTATGCTAAAACGGTGAATCAAAAAGGGACGCAAGTAGCGCCCACTACACTATTTGCGTTCCCCTTTATTTTCGCCATAATAGTGTACGTAAATATTTACATAGACTAAGACGGTGAAAAATAAGGAACGCAAATGACGGCGTCCATAGCGGCCGCCATCGACGTACGCATTTTTGTTTTATTTTTAACCGGGATGTGATAGGCTAAATAAGTCTTTACGTAGCCTATCACATCTTGTAAAAACAAACAAACGAACACCAGACTGCAAATGGTGGCAGCGGCAGCCCGTCGGAAGACCAGCCGCCGAAGCCGCCACCGCCACCAGAGCCGCCGCCGCCCGGAACATCCGCCCCAGTTAAGTCTCGTCCAAGGGGGGCGGGGGGGCAGGCCGTTCCGCCACAGATTTCGGGGGGCCGAATGCACTGGCATTCGGCCTCACCAAGATCCGTGGTGGAATTCTCTGACATCCCTACTTTTGCATCCCTGCTCTTTTTAGTGATAGGCTACATAAATACCCTATCACGGCAAAGAGCAGGGACACAAATGTTGTTGGCTACACCGGACGCCATTTGCATCCACAGTCCGGGGCAGTGGACCGATGGCAGTGGATGGACCCGGACAGGCCGGCAGCAGTTAGGGTCCATCTGGGGAGAATTTCGGGGGGTGGCGGCGGGAGAGCAGTCCATTCTGCCATGGACTCCGGGGGGCCAGATTCTAAAGAACGGCCTCATTGGAGTCCATGGCAGATTTCTCCACCATCCCTAGTTTTTATAAATTAGTTGTTTTTAAGAGCTGAGAAAGAGATAATCTTTAACTTTCTTTTCAATATGTGTGATATCTGACCAGTCCACACTATCATGTCCAAATACTGAGTGCAGTGCTATTAGTTCATTTTCAGCTACAATTGTCTGAATATTAATATTGTAAATTGTAGGGATGTACGAAAGTCACTTACCTTTTCGCAGGTTGGATTTGCAGTGGGGGGGAGGTGCTCCGTCCCTCCCCCCAGAATCCTCCCTGGGCCAGCTCTGTGCCGCGTTGGCTCCGTGGAGCCGCCGGCCAGGCCATCCACAGCTGGAGTTCCGGCCACGGCCAGCTGCTGCAGACACAAATGGGCAGGGGGTGGGAGGCCGTTCCGCCACGGGTTTGGGGGGGCCGAATGCCAGTGCATTCAGCCTCACTGAAATCTGTTGCGGAATTCTCCGCCATGTCTAGTAAATTGCAGGTGAAAGGGGCAGATAAAGAGATGAGACAGAAGTAGTTGGTATAAAACACAGGCCACATTCATTAAAATTGATCAGATCTGTGAAGGGAAACCTAAGCCGGCAACTTCTCAAAGCCAGTGACTACCTGGCATTATATCATGCGAGACATTTGATGCTTGTAGTGTGGCGTCCTTGATCGCCACCCTGCAGGACTACCCAATTCTTGGGGCAGGAGGCCTTCCTCTATCACCCCCCTCTTGAGCCACAAAACTCTGAGGGGGTGAGGAGAGTTGGCCTCAAAGGAAATCCTTATCATTCAGCAGGGGCCACAAAACCCTGAGCTGGAAGCCTCAGGCATTGCCAGTCACCAGAAACAGTGCCTTCGAATGCTCACCAACCCAATTCCCCACCCAAGGTGCCTGCACAGACCTGCCTATTTACAAAATGTGACAAAATCACCTAAGTATTTAAATCAGACCAAAGCCACCTGAAATTAGGGATGTACGAAAGGGACTTACCTTGTCCTGCAGCTTTTTCGCGGTGGGGGGTAGGCGCTTTGCTTCTCCCCCCGAAGTTCAGGCGAGGGGGGGGAGGCGTCCCGCCTCGCCCGGCTGGAATTCAGTCTCCCCGGCTGCAAAAGAAAAAGTAAACAAAAAAAAAACCATGATAGGCTACGTAACAATTAATGTAGCCTATCACGGCTAGATTTCCAAAGTCAGCCATGATAGGCTACGTAAATTGTCACGTAGCCTATCACGGGTGACTTGGGGGGGGGGAAGCGCGTACGCAAATGGCGGCAGCGGAACACTATTTGCGTTGCCCTTATTTTCGCCGTAGTCTACGTAAAACTTTACGTAGACTAAACGTGCCAAAATAAGGAACGCAAATGGCAGCACCCATGCACTGCCGCCATTTGCGTACGCGCTTTTTTTTTTTTTTCCCAAAGTCACCCGTGATAGGCTACGTGACGATTTACGTAGCCTATCACGGCTGACTTTGGAAATCTAGCTGTGATAGGCTACGTAAATCATCACGTAGCCTATCACGGGTGTGTGTTTTTTTGTTTTTTTGTACTTTTTTATTTTGTAATGGCGGCGGCAGCAGCCAGTCGGGAGACCGGCCGCTGCCCCCGCCGAAACGCTGCCGGGTTTCTCCGCCGGAGAATCAGAAGACTTACCTCCGCCTCTAGGAGGAATCCTCGCCAGCCGGATCCTCCTCGCCAGCCGGCTCTGGAGTGCCTGCGATACGGCTGTAGCCTATTGTGTGAAAAAGCACAAATGCAAATGGCGTCCACTATGCCAGTTGCGGCCGTAAAGATCTTAGTTTAAGCTAAATGCAGCCATTTACAGCTGCAAATTTGCGGCCTTTATGGCCGCAAATGGTGTAGCGGAAGCCATTTGCATCTGCAGTCAATCCACCCAGCCAGCGATACGGCAATCAATGGTGGCCATATCGCTGGCGCTCTGGAGGCAGCTGGTGGCTCCGTGGAATCGCTGCAGAGCGGAGCCAGCCGGCTAGGATTCCAGATCGCCTCCTCCCCCCATGGAAACCCCCCTCGGGCCCAGAGGTAAGCCCTCCGCCCATCCCTACCTGGTGGTGCCACCCTCGAATGCCAATGGCATTCATCCGTCTCTGCCCATCCCCCCACCCCACAAAATCCTCCCCATGACCAAGCAAGCTAGACGCAGGGGAAGGGACTTTCAGAGAAACTCCTCACCCTAACAGTTTAAATTAACTGTCCCTTTCCTTCTGTTATATGCACTATCTGGATCATATTCTGGCCTATCAAGAGCTCTTTCAGTCAGAAAAACAGTATAATCCTTCTGGAACTGTATTGTTGTTGTTGTTATTACATTTCTATACTGCCCAATAGCCAGAGCTCTCTGGGTGGTTTACAAAGATTAAAAACATTAAAATACAATATACAGAGATTAAAAACCATTTACATAAAAACCCATGAAGAGACAATATACACAAAAGAAACATGTATCTAAAACAACTTCAAACAATCTCAAAAACAAACAACCGTAACCATAAGACATTCCATAACTGTACCACTTCAGGATGCAGGTGGGTATCACATTTGAATGCCATTGCCATTCAAAATTCTCTACACTGAGAGAGAGTTCACATGAAATGGAAACTGACTGAGCATATCGGGGAGAAAGCTACAGTTGAACCTTCCCCCAGTGTCTGAGCTTTCTGCTTGCAAACATGTTTATTAATGTGGAAGAGGAAGAGCATTGAAACATGCAGCCACCTCCCCTAAGTCCTGAAGTGGCTGCACTTTAAATAATTCAATATTATCTTTTTCAAAAAATACCTGAAATTGTCACAGCCGGATATCTTTGAAAATTATTGCAGTGTCCAGTAGACATTGTTTACTTTGACTTTAAAAGGCCTTTTGACAAAGCCCCTCACCAAAGACTCTTTGGCAAACTTTGCAAACATTGGATGAAAGGAGAGCAGTGGATGCCATTTCGGTGGGTCTGATAGGGATGGGGGAGAATTTCTCCCCGAAACTTCGGGGGGCCGAGTGCCAACGCATTTGGTCCTCCGAAGGTTGTTCGGGGAGAAATTCTCCGCCCCCCCCTCCCCCGCCCCCCCCCGGGATGGGACTTACCTTTCACGAATGTCCCTCCCGGCGGCGGGTCCCGGCGGCGGTTCGGCAGGTCTTCGTCAGGGGCGGGGGCGGCAGCCGGTCTTTCAACCGGCTGCCGCCACCGCCATTACAAAAAAAGTAAAAAAAAAAAAAAACACCCCTGTGATAGGCTACATAACGATTAACGTAGCCTATCACAGCTAGATTTGCAAAGTCAGCAGTGATAGGCTACGTTAATCGTCACATAGCCTATCACGGGTGACTTAAAAAAAAAAAAGCATGTACGGTTAATGGCGGCCCCCATAGGGAGCCGCCATTCACATTCCTTATTTGGTCCCTGTAGTCTACGTAAAGATTTACGTAGAGTACGGCAAAAATAAGGACAATGCAAATAGCGTTGTCCTTATTTTCGCCGTAGTCTACGTAAATCTTTACGTAGACTACAGGGACCAAATAAGGAATGTGAATGGCGGCTCCCTATGGGGGCCACCATTTGCGTACGCGCTTTTTTTTTTTTAAGTCACCCGTGATAGGCTACGTGACGATTAACGTAGCCTATCACGGCTGACTTTGCAAATCTAGCCGTGATAGGCTACATTAATCGTTACGTAGCCTATCACAGGGCTGTTTTTTTTTTTTCTTCTTTTGAAGTTCACGGCCGGGGAGACGGGGCACTTCTCCCCAGCCTGAATTTCGGCTGGGCGAGGAGGGAAGCTTTCTCCCGGCCTGAACTTCGGGGGGAGCAGCGAAGCGCCTCCCCCCCACCGCGAAGCAAGCTGCGAGACCAAGTAAGTGACTTTCGTGCATCCCTAGCTGTGAACCCATTCTGAGTTTCAGTCAGAACCAGCCAGAACTCTAAAGGAGCTATCCAAGGTGCTGAACCCTGTCCGCAAAGTAGGATCAGTAACTGATTAACAAACAGAAAGCAGAGAGTAGGAATAAGTGGTAAATTCTCCCAATGGAGAGTTGTAAACAGCAGGGTCCCACAATGATCTGTATTGGGACTAGGGATGTACGAAAGTCACTTCCCTTTCCGTGGATTCTGTTCATGGTGGGGGGGAGGCGTTCCGTCCCTTCCCCCAGAATCCTTGACGGGGGGGGAGGTGATCCTGTCCTCCCCCCCAGAATCCTCAACGGCCGGCTGTGCTCCAGGCCAGGGCCGTCCACAGCCGGATTTCCGGCCACGGAGGGCTCTGGGTTAAAACAAAAAAGAAAATGTGTACACAAATGGTGGCAGCTACGGCCGCCACCATTTTCATTCCTTATTTTTCTTCATCTTAGTCTATGTAAATATTTACGTAGACTAAGACGAAGAAAAGAAAGGGGAACGCAAATAGCGTACTAGGCAAATAAGGAACGCAAATGTCGGCGGCTGTAGCTGCCGCCATTTGCATACGCGTTTCCCCCCCCCCAGACGTGATAGGCTATGTAAGTCTTTACGTAGCCTATCACGTCTATGGGGGGAAAAAAAACAAAAACAACACAGACTGCAAATGGTGGCAGCGGCAGCCGGTCGGAAGACCAGCAGCCGCTGCCGAAGCTGCTGCTGGAGCCGCTGCCGTCCGAAACATCCACCCCAGGTAAGTCTCATCCCGGGGGGGGATCCATGGGGGGTGGGGGGGCAGGCCGTTCCGCCATGGATTTCAGGGGGCCGACTGCTCTGGCATTCGGCCTCACCGAGATCTGTTGCAGAATTCTCTGACATTCCTAATTGGGACTGGTACTTTTTATCTTGTTCATAAATGATCTGGAGTTAGGGGTGAGCAATAAGGTAGTGATGACTGACCAGGAAAGGGATCTTGGGTTTGTGGTGGATATCTTGATTACAACATTGACGCACTGTGCAGCAGCTTTGAAAAAGGCAAATGCCATGTTGGGGATCATTCGGAAAGGAATTGAAAATAAAACTGCCAATATCATGATGTGTTAATAAAAATTTGTGTGGCAACTACCGTTGGAATACTGTATACAGTGCTGGTCACATCTCAAAAGAATTTTATAGCACTGGAAAAGCTGCAGAAAAAAAAAAAGTAAAAGGTAAAGGTGTCCCCAACCAGTCGTGTCCGACTCTAGGGTGCGGTGCTCATCCCCGTTTCTAAGCCGAAGAGCCAGCGCTGTCCGAAGACGCTTCCGTGGCCATGTGGCCGGCATGACTGAACACCGAGGTGCACGGAATGCTGTTACCTTTCCCGCCAAGGCGGTACCTATTTATCTACTTGCAATTTCTTGCTTTCGAACTGCTAGGTTGGCAGAAGCTGGGACTGAAGACGGGAGCTCACTCCGTCACGCAGCACTCGGGTCTCGAACTGCTAACCTGCCGACCTTCCAGTCTGCAGTTCAGCGTCTTAACCACTAAGAAAAAAGAAACCAAAATTATCTCATGGCTCTAGCAGCTCCCCAAGAGCAAAGGTTGCAATGGGGCTTTTTAGCTCAGAGAAAGGTTGAGGAAAGGGGGACATGATATAGGTACATAGAATTATGTATTATGTGGAGGATGTGGATAGGGGGTAGTTTTTCTCCCCCTCTCATAATACTAGAACCCAGGATCATGCAATGAAGCTGAATGTGAAATCAATCTCTTACTACCATAATCACTGTGTCTAGATTCAACTGTTAACAGGTTTGGCTTAAGCAGTTCTCAGACCCAATAGATATAAATAAACCTCAGATAAAATATTAAGTATCTAGAGTGAAAACAGATAGAGGAATCCCTTGGGTGTAAGAAGTGGTCTCTTGTAAAACCAGTGAAAGGGGTGTGTGACTGAAGGAATGGTGGATAAATGAATTAACAAAATGAACTATCAATTAGATTCCTTCCATGGAAATACTGCATTAAAGAAACAGTTTATAAACAATATAAACAAATGTTTCATGGACAGCAGTTGTACATATATAGTACATCTTCACTTTTCTACATGAGGCTTTTATTGTGCCCTCATGATTGGTCACTCACTTTTTTTGCAGGCCCTTTACACAACACTGTCAACCTCCAGGGCCCCTCCCGTCCCTTCTAGTCATTATAGCGGCTTAATTATGTACCAGGAAAACACAATAAGAGACTTCAAAGCACAATAACATTCTGCTGAAAGTTGCTTCTGGAGTCACGCTATATTGTAGCACCATCTAGTGGCTGTGTAATGAAACATATAGAACTTGCCCAGAAAGGGGGGAAAAAAACAGATAAAACCATGTGAAAAGGAGCCGATCTTAATCCCGCAAGGAATCCAGAAGCAGAAGCCCTGGTAAGGGTGCAGTATTGTTACCTGGTGTAGAAATGCTCTATATCAGCTTTGATTTATTGCAGTCTGAAAAATGAATGTAGATCCTACATATGCTATAGTACATATTAGATTTAATTTATCCTCCATTTAACAATATGAATATGAAAAGCCCAAAGATACATTTAAACATCCATATATTTTGACCACTACTTCAAACCAGTTATTTATTTGTTTTTGAACACAGCTATCCTTATAAGCTCAGCTATCCTTATAGACTCCTACACAGAACAATTTTCTGATTCATTTAAACTGAAGCAGCTGATCCATGTGCACATATCAGTCTACATGTGGATCAGCTCCTTCAATTGAAATGAAAGCGGTAGGGATTGGGGCCTCTATATATGCAAGAGTTCTATGCACACACCAGTGTTTATATCTCAGGCCACATTTTAGAGATTTATTTTATGTTCCATAGGCTGCTTTCCCCGCTCCCCAAAAAGTTCAAAGCATCTACTAAATATAACAACACTAATATAAAACCACCAATAAAAATACTTTCAAAACCCTAACTAACTTACTAACTATATACAACAGTTAACAACATCCTTGGTGGGTTAACAAACAGCAAAGCTGTATTTTACAATCTTCCTAAGAGAAAGAAGAACCCTGGTTCTAGGGATGGGTGAGAAATTCATTCAGTAGTGTGCAGAAAAAGATATGTACATTTGAGGGAAAGGTTGTAAAAAATATGGGGATTTTTTGATAAATGTGCTTGAAAACGCATATATATCTTCATGCAGACTTAAAAACAATTCACAAACCAGTGAGGAACTGGAATGAAATTAGCAATGGAAAAAAAATGAGAACCTGAGTGAAACAGCTTGGTAGATTCACCCATCCTACCCACTTCTACTGACAATTCTTCGTATTGTATATAATGATGATCTGAAATGGGGACTTGATTAAACAGAATTGTTGGGTGATGGTTGCAGGGGTAGATGGGCTCTAAGGTATTTATATCCATAGAAATTGCTTGGTTACTAAAGGTATTAGGGAAGATTAGCGCCATAGTGTATTTCTTTATGACTAATGTGGAAAACCTTGGCCTTAGTAAGTGCTGGTAGAATTTTTAATTCTTTCAAGGCCAAATCAAACTAGTGTTACATTTTTCAAGTCCTTTGAACAGTAAAATAGACCAGCATGTTTTGTCTCTATGAGTAGATTCCTCATCAACACATTTTTAATGATTTACACAATTTGTAATTGGCTGAAGTCCTAAAAGCATTTGTAGAAATGACATTTAACAAACAGCTATTGTTAAGAATTTAAAAACGTGTGGATTTCTGAAGCCCTCTCTCAGCTACAGTGACCTTTCTCCATGTAACAGTCAAATGTACTTTGCTGCATTCTTTAAAGTGCCATTTTAAATTCAGAGACAAAACTTATTTATATATTCCCACAAAAATGTTCCTAAAGAGACTTAACTAGGAAAAGCCTACAGTCATCAGTTCTCCTAACTGGCTAAAAAGAACCAATCTGGGCAAGGCACTGGACATGCTGGTTGGTTAGCAGGGGAGAAACAGGAGTGAAGAATTTAATTCTTTCTTTACCTTTTGCCACGGTGTTTTGGCATAGGATGTATTTAGGTCTAAGCCTGTTTCTCAGTTCCCAGTACAGCTGTGGCAAGCTGTTCATTTTCTAGATAAGTTCAAAGACCTGAGACCTGCCAACGGTGCCTATTTACATATGACTACACAACATGAAAGATTTAGCCCCTGGCTCCCTTTCCCCTCAGATATACCCATCTTTTCTTCTTCTTTTACAATCTACAGCACTCTGTCTCTTGTATCACTAAGATCCCAACCTCATCCGACCCTCAACTTTCTGCCTCTTCCTTACTGTACTCCCCCATCTCCCCAACCCACTGGCTCTTCCATCTGTTTCTTAGCTCAATGCCTGTGTTGTCCTTTCTTCCTTTGTCTCATTGTATCTCCTGAGCTCCTTTACTCACCATGTCTCCAGGGTTCACATAAATCTGGTCTTCTGGGCCCTCTTCCCATTCAGCTTCACTCTGCATTTATGGATTCCTAGCACCCCTCGTTCTCTGCCCATCATTTCTGCCAGTAGCAGCGCACAAGCTCTCCTGTCTACCAGTCCTATGAGGGTTTGTTCCCCCTCCCCACAGCCAATCTGACCTTTCTAAGAAAAGCTGTGCTGAATTCCATCCTTTTATGCCTGACCCTTTCTCATATTTCATGAAAGCAGTTCAGTCAATGGCTGAACAGTAGGCAAGGGAGGGGCTTACAGGTAACGACCAGTAGGTGGCCTATACTAGATATGAGGTAACAAGCATTTTTTAGCCTATACTAGATACTATTCTGGTCTTTCTCACATGTGGACTTCACCACAAGTGTCCATACTTTACACCCAATGCCTTTTTAAAGCTTGTATATCTTTGGTACTTCTCCCAGCCTGGCTTGTCACAGTTCCAATTATTAGCCTTCAAAAAGGTGTGAGATATTTCTTTTAAATACATTGATGGGATGTAAGTATGTTATTTTATTTTATTTTATTTTTTACATTCTGCAATTTAAACTTTTAAACTCTTTGAATTAATTGTGTGATTCGTTAATAATTGTGATAACATCATTGCATGTTTTGGGAATTGTAATAGTGCAATCCTATATGTTGCAATAGGATTGTGCAATAGGATAGTGCAATCCTATATGAGGTCCGTAACATTGTTCAGGAGGCAGCAACTCAATCCATCCCAAAGAAAAAGAAATGCAAGAAAGCCAAGTGGCTGTCTGATGAGGCTTTACACGTAGCTGAGGAAAGAAGGGAAACGAAAAGCAAGAGAGAAAGGGGAAGATATATCCAAATGAATGCAGAGTTCCAGAGAATAGCAAGGAGAGACAAGAAGGCCTTCTTAAATGAACAATGCAAAGAAATCATGGAAAACAACAGAATGGGAAAGACTAGAGATCTCTTCAAGAAAATCGGAGATCTCAAGGGAACGTTTTGTGCAAAGATGGGCATGATCAAGGACAAAGAAGGCAGGGACCTAACAGATGCAGATGAGATTAAGAAGAGGTGGAAAGAATACACAGAAGAACTATACAGGAAAGCTCTGAATGTCCCTGATAGCCATGATAGTGCGGTCACTGAACTTGAGCTGGACATCCTAGAGAGTGAAGTCAAGTGGGCCTTAGGAAGCATTAGTAACAACAAAGCTAGCGGAGATGACAGTATTCCAGCTGAGCCATTTAAAATCCTAAAAGATGATGCTGTTAAAGTGCTGCATTCAATATGCCAACAAATTTGGAACACTCAGCAATGGCCGCGAGACTGGAAAAGGTCAGTTTACATTCCAATTCCAAAGAAGGGCAACGCCAAAGAGTGTTCAAACTACCGCACAATTGCGCTCATTTCACATGCCAGCAAGGTGATGCTCAAAATCCTACAAGCTAGGCTTCAGCAGTATGTGAACCAAGAACTACCGGAAGTACAAGCTGGGTTTCGAAGAGGCAGAGGAACTAGAGATCAAATCGCCAACATTCGCTGCATCATGGAGAAAGCAAGAGAATTCCAGAAAAACGTCTATTTCTGCTTCATTGACTACGCTAAAGCCTTTGATTGTGTGGATCACAACAAACTGTGGCAAATTCTTAAAGTGATGGGAGTACCAGACCACCTTACCTGTCTCCTGAGAAACCTGTACGAGGGTCAAGAAGCAACAGTAAGAACCAGACATGGAACAACCGAGTGGTTCAAAATTGGGAAAGGAGTACGACAAGGCTGCATATTGTCACCCTGCTTATTTAACCTATATGCAGAGTACATCATGAGAAACGCCGGGTTGGATGAATCACAGGTCAGAATTAAGATTGCTGGGAGAATTATCAACAACCTCCGATATGCAGACAATACCACCCTAATGGCAGAAAGCGAAGAGGATCTCAAGAGCCTCTTGTTGAGGGTGAAAGAGGAGAGTGCAAAAGCTGGTTTGAAACTCAACATTAAAACAACTAAGATCACGGCATCTGGCCCCATCACTTCCTGGCATATAGAAGGGGAAGAAATGGAAGCAGTGACAGATTTTACTTTCTTGGGCTCCAAGATCACCACAGACGGTGACTGTAGCCATGAAATTAAAAGACGCTTGCTCCTTGAGAGGAAAGCTATGGCAAACCTAGACAGCATAGTAAGAAGCAGAGACATCACCTTGCCGACAAAGGTCTGTCTAATCAAAGCTATGGTTTTCCCAGTAGTAATGTATGGCTGTGAGAGCTGGACTATAAGGAAGGCTGAGCGCCGAAGAATTGATGCTTTCGAACTGTGGTGCTGGAGAAGACTCTTACGAGTCCCCTGAACTGCAAGGAGGTCAAATCAGTCCATCCTAAAGGAAATCAACCCTGAGTGCTCATTGGAAGGACAGATACTGAAGCTGAAGCTCAAATATTTTGGCCAGCTAATGCGAAGAGAAAACTCTCTGGAAAAGACCCTGATGCTGGGAAAGACTGAAGGCAAAAGGAGAAGGGGACGACAGAGGATGAGATGGCTAGATAGCCTCACCGATGCAATGAATATGAACTTGAGCACACTCCGGGAGAGAGCGCAGGACAGGAAGGCCTGGCGTGCTATGGTCCATGGGGTCTCGAAAAGTCGGACACGACTGAATGACTGAACAACAACAACAAGATTGATCAATTCCCGCCTCGCCCGGCCGAGGCGGGAAGCCTCCCCCCCGGCCTGAATTTCAGCCGGGCGAGGCAGGAAGCCTCCCCCCCCGGCCTGAACTTCAGGGGGAGAGCAGCAAAGCACCTCCCCCCCACCGCGAAAAGCTGCGAGACCAGGTCTTTCGTGCACCCCTAACTTGAGCACGCTCCGGGAGAGAGCGCAGGACAGGAAGGCCTGGCATGCTATGGTCCATGGGGTCACGAAGAGTCAGACACAACTGAACGACTGAACAACAACAACAATCCTATATGTATCTGCTCAGAAGTAAGGTCTTCCTAGTTCAATGGAACTTTCTCCCACGTAAGAAAGCATATGATTGCAGCCTAAATCCCATGCTGTTTTTTTTTATTTTACCCAGTGTATTAACAGGGTTCATCTTTGCCACTTTCCTAAAGGGCAAAAATACATGTTATCTGATAAAACATTCACTTATAAAGAACCCAATGCATAACAATGATAGCTTATTCAGATACAGATTTAATATATTTGGAATAGTGCTTAATAATTCAAATTGCCATCTGCTATTCAGCATAGTTAGTATGTTTTTTCCCCCTTATTTGCCAATTCATTGCGTGACTTTATGGGTTTAAAAACCTCACCTAGTCATTCCTCTTTAAATTACTTTTTTGTCTGTCTTTTTACTTTTTGCTTCATGGTCCTGGCTTTGTAGATGTGCCCCCAACATTGCCCCTACTTTATTATTATTTGCATATTTATATTCCATTGGCACTGAGTGACTAGTCTAGATTAGTGCCCCAGTGCTATTGACCTTTTTCAGTAATCTGATTTGCATACTGTTAATTGTGTAGGGAAGGGAAGACGCAAGCACCGTGCCCTTTCCACTTCTGTCTCCAGCATTATTATGAAATAGCAAGATAGGCACAGATATTAACTCTTTTTTGTTACATAGATCTGAAAAAAAATAAAGACAATTTTTGTAAAGCTTTTTTGCCCCTTGTAAAGCTTCAGCTGATGAAAACATTTTTAGTTAACTGATCATTTGCCTTTTAACCTGTAAATCAACTGTATAATACATCTGTACAGTACTAAAATCTTAGGGCGGTATCCAACTTTGTCACTCTGCTAGTGCAAATGAAGTTGTGCTAGCAGAAACTAGATGTCAGGGTAGACACTGAGCCCATAGAATCCCAGAGTAGTTCTGATTCTGAGGAAGAGCAGTCGCTCCTGGGAGAGGAGCTCCTGGGAGAGGCCCACAGCTGACGGAGATTCCTCCCACCAGCATTACTAGATTAGAAAGCAGTCTAGGGAGTGACCGAGCACAGATAGCAGACTTGGTGGATGCGCGACGCAGATGCAGAGAGCGGCGCCAGATGGAGGGCGCGGAAAAGAGGAGCAGTGCCCGGTTGGCGCGCAAACAACGGCTGCGCCCCGAGGATCCAAGGGAAAAGGGGAGGGACTCTCCCTAGTCCTTAAGTTCAGGGGTCTGCCAGTAATTCCCTTTCAAATGGGGACCAACTGTTTCAACTTAGGGCATAGGTACTCTGCTGCTCGGATCTAGATGCTACCTGTAGAGTTGTTAAGTTGTAAAAGAAGAATAAAGCTTTGAAAGGAATCCCTTTGTCTGTGTCTGGACTTGGCTACTGGATTAGACTGAGAGAGGCCTCCAAGGAGCCCTTGACACTAGGTTCCGGATGATGCGCAAGAGGAGAATACAACTAAAGTTATGTCTGCGCAAGCACGGATGTGCAACTGGTTGCACATTATGCTTGCGCAAGGTAGGGATGTACAAAACTCTTACCTGGCTCCAGACCGGGCAATCCGCGGTTTGGAGGTGCTGCGTCCCTCCCCCCGGAATCCTCCTTGGCGGGCTCCGCTCCGCGGCGACTCTGCAGAGCCACCGGCCAGGGCCGCCCACAGCCGGACATCTGGCCGCTGGGCTGCACAGGGACGCAAATGGCGGCCGCCGTAGCCACCACCATTTGTGTCCATGTCTTTAGCCATGATAGGCTAAGTAAATATATACATAGCCTATCATGGCTAAAGACACGGACGCAAATGGCAGCGGCTACAGCGGCCGCCATTTGCGTTCCTTCCTATTGCCGTGATAGGCTACATATATATTTGTGATAGGCTACGTAGCCTATCACGGCAAAAGACACGGATATAAATGGCGGCTACGCCATTTGCGTCCCTGCCCTGAGCCGTGATAGGCTACGTAGATACTTACGTAGCCTATCACAGCTTGCCAGGGACGCAAATGGCGGCCGGTGTAGCAGCTGCCATTTGCGGTCGCAGGTCAGCAGCGGCTGGAGCCGCCAGAGCTGCCGCCATCGGAGCCACCGCCAGGTAGGCTGCATTTCGCGGGGCTTTTGAGGGGCTTTCGCGGGGTGGTGGGGTGGGTTGCCCCGTTCCGCCACAGATTCCAGGGGGCCGAATTCACTGGAATTCGGCCTCTCTGGGATCCATCACGGAATTCTCTAACATCCCTAGTGCAAGCATAATGCGCCACCACTTGTGCAATAGAGAGATTCGGCAGAGTTCTGCCAGTACTACTTGAGTTTGCTGAATGACACTGATGGATATTAAGATATACCGCAGTATCTTTTTCGTGATAGCGAATGCCAAAGCTATCAGTCATTATTCAGTGGCAGAGATGGCGAACCTCCAGCATGCAGAGGTCCCATCCGGCCTGTGGAGGCTTAGGCTCCGCAGGCATCACTTGCTCTCCAAGCCCCAACCCATCTGCAAGCCTCACTCCTGGCTTGGAGGCTTCCGGAGGCTTAGTGAGGGGGCCAGGAGTGGAATCCCCTTGATTCCTCCCGTCACAGGGGATTCCCCTGTTCACCACTCGCCTCCCAATGGAGGGTGAGCAGAGCAAAGGTCCTTACCTTACTTAGCATGCCACCTCGCCCCGCCCCCCAAAAAAAATTGGGAGAGGAACTGGCATGCTCAGTGCTGTGCATTTAGCTGGTGCTTGCAGGAGTTCCACACCAGGAACAAGAAGCAGGAGCAAAGCCAGTCAAGTGTGTTTCGCTCTTCCTTCACCGCAAAGCTGGCCAGCTGGAAAAGCTTGAGTCAGCACTTTGGCCATGCACCCAATGATGTCATTCAGTCTGCAAGGGTATGGGTAGAGGTCATCCAGTCCACCCACTCAGAAGTAGTTCCCCACCTTTACACAGGATGTGCTTTAAAAATAGGGATTTTCAAAACTGTATTAGAGTAACACAGTTGAACCAAAATAGCATTACAAATTAAACAAGTGTCCCCTTAATTCACATCCCTTCTGATTAAAATTTGACCTCACAAATTAAAGTTGGACACTAACAATTATCCAGATATTTAAAGTGTAAACATATGCATGGTTACTCAGAAGTAACCTTATGCCTAAGGAAGCATGCATAAGACTGCACTTTTAGCTGATTGGTCCACCTATTAGATCAGTTCAAGACTTCAGCCCTAGGGCAGTATCCAGTGCTGCCTGTGCACCAGTGTGACCTGCTGCAAACCCAATAGGGAGCTAGCAGTTCTTGAAGCAAGAGGAAAAAAGCAGAAACATGCATTTCCAGAATGGGGCAGGTCAGTGGAGCTCGCAGAAGGGAGCTCTGCTGACCTGTCCCAGTGTGGAAATGAGCAATTCTGCTCATTCCTGGGGTTGCTTTAGGAAGCATCCTAGTCCCCATAGATACAATTCAGGAAATTACTCCCTGTCAAGATACGTATGGTATGGAGGGGTTGTTGGGACGTCCCACAATAGTGGGACGTGGGAGAGACCTTCTCTGCTGTGGCACCCCGGTTATGGAATGCCCTCCCCTTGGAGGCCTGATTGGTGCAGACATTGGTCTCATTTCAGCGCCAAGTAAAAACATGGCTTTTTACAAAGCACTTGAGGACTAAATGCATTCCCTGGCACATTGTTTTAACTCTTGTATTGTTTTAGATTTTAACTGGTTTTAGCTTGTTTAATAGTTTAATATGTGTAGGGATGGCGGAGAATTTCTCCACAAATCTTCGAGAGGCCGAGCACCGAGGCATTCGGCCCCCCGAAAGTGTTAGGGAAATCCTCCGCCAGCCCCCTGCCCCCCCCCTGGGATGGGACTTACCTCGTGCGAATGTCCCTCTCGGTGGCGGGTCCCGGTGGCGGTTCATCGGGGGCGGGGGCGGCGGCCGGTCTCCCGACCGGCTGCCACCACCGCCATTGCAAAATAAAAAAGTAAAACACACACACACACACACACGTGATAGGGTACGTGACGATTTATGTAGCCTATCACGGCTAGATTTCCAAAGTCAGCCGTGATAGGCTACGTAAATCGTCACGTAGCCTATCACGGGTGACTTAGGGGGGGGAAAAGCACGTACGCAAATGGCGGCGCCCATGGGGCGCCACCATTTGCATTCCTTAGTTTGGCACATCTAGTCTACGTAAAGATTTACGTAGACTATGGCGAAAATAAGGGCAACGCAAATAGCGTTCCCTTATTTTCGCCATAGTCTATGTAAATCTTTACGTAGACGACGTGCCAAAATAAGGAACGCAAATGGCGGCGCCCGTGGGCCGCCGCCATTTGTGTATGCGCTTTTTTTTTTTCAAAAGTCAGCCGTGATAGGCTACATGACGATTAACGTAGCCTATCACGGCTGACTTTGGAAATCTAGCCATGATAGGCTACGTTAATCGTCACGTAGCCTATCACGGGGTTGTTGTTTTTTTCCACTTTTTCTTTCGCGGCTGGGGAGACGGGGCGCTTCTCCCCGGCCTGAATTTTGGCCGGGCGAGGCGGGGCGCCTCCCCCTCTCGCCTGAACTTCGGGGGGAGAAGCGCAGCGCCTCCCCCCCACCACGAAGCAAGCTGCGGGACAAGGTAAGTCCCTTTCGTACATCCCTAGTTTTTAGGTGTTTAAATTATTTATTTTTTTATACTGTTTAAATTGATTTTACTATGTCCTCTTGAGACCTTAATGATATAGGGTGGGATAGAAATGTCATAAATAAATAAATTGTTTAGTTTTCAATTTGCTGGTGCAGCTTAGCATACCATTTGTTTTACCTTTTCCCCATTTACTAAATACCCACTCTAAACAGCCCACAACCTTCTTGTGGCTTACTCACTTAGAATGGTGCAACAGTGGCATCCCAAGCACCAGGAACCTTGATTTTATTCCTACATTTCAAGACAGGTCAGAAGCTTCACTTTCTTTGAAATATATTATTTTCCTCTTCACATATGTCAGTCTTTTCTTCATCATCAAGCTGCTTTCCACCTGCAATAGAATTTCAGTATTTTGATACAGATACTTTATATTCAACTTCATTGATCATAATCTGTGAGACTCACAAAGCACCAACAGTACATCTACAAGCTACAAAAACAAGCTCTGCCTTGATCCCATTCAGCTGTCATCTTCTTTATGATATCTCTTTCGGCCTTTGGGGTCTCCTTTTCACTAGCAGTGGAACTACACTAACTGCTTTCACACTTCTATCAAAAACAGAGATAAAAGGAACAGTAGAAAATCAGCCTGGTTTCGTTATGACTAGAAATATAATTCTGTTTGCCTCATTGCACACTGCAGGGTGAACACTGTGTGAGAAAGAGTGGAGGAGGGAGAGGTATTTTATATCCAATAAATACGTTTAGCAGCGTATATTTACCTTTTCCCAGGGGAAGCCCTTCCTTCTGTTTCAGAGACAAGGCTGTTTGTATGCAATATGTGACACAGACCCTAATCTTTCTTACTTTATTTAGATCTCTAGCTTGACCAATCCCTACACAATTTATTAGATTGTGATCCCATAATGCCCATTCTGTCCTGACTAGGCATGAGGCCCAGGGGAAGCAGACTGCAACACAATTCTCACTGTTCGTTCTCTGTCACATCTGGCAAGGCAAGAGTCATGCCAGGACCTTGGATATGCACACTGCAGGAAGTGGTGGCTGAAGTATTTTCCCATAAGAAGATGTTGTCTCAGCAGAGGACTGCAGTCAACTGGTCTTTCAGTGGCTCCACCCCTGCTGGATGCTGACTGCATTCTCAAAAGCCCAGGGTCTGTTTCTGCAGTCTCATGCTCCTGTGTGGCTGAGGGACAGTTGAAGCTGCAGGGCAGTCGTCCTCAGAGTCAGATGATGGGAGAGCTTTGTCTTCAGGCCATACTGGTATAGAAGGATTTGCCAAAAACCTCAGAACCAGGGGATATGACGCATGCTTAGAGTGGGGCTATATATTACAGACATTGGATACAGGCATTGTTTGCACAAGTGGGAACATCCCTTGAGTGACATTTTTCTGATTCCCCCATCTGCCTGCAGTCCTCCAAAAAATATGGAGGGCTGGGGAACCCTCCAGAGCTGATTGGGGGGGGGGGAAGCAGCTACAATGGGGTGGAGAGAATAAGAAAGAGTAGCCTCCCCACCTCCTGCCAGCAGGAACCCTCCACTGAATCAAATGCCTTTCACGTAGGGAAGGATTCCTTCCTTCATGGAATGTGAAGTCTGGATCCAACCCCACAGTGCTTATTGTCTCTTATCATGTGATGGCACATCATCACATTACCAAGACTGTTTCCCCTCTCAGGGTCCAACATTGATATGAAACGGGAATGGGGGTACATACAACTTGATTATCCCATATTATATGGTTAGAGCTTGTAAACATTGCATTTGCAGGGAAGAGGATTTCCAGGCTGCAAGAGAGTATTTACCATAATGCACCAATCATACAGAAGACTCGGTATCTGTGGCTGTCTATGCGGGTAGCCTGCGTCATCGTCGGTACATATAAATGTAAATGTTTGTTTTCTGGGTTGCAGTCTGGCAATCCTCCAAGGGCAAATATCTTTGCTTGATATCTTTATAGTGACCATCCCATATACATCGATATAGATATACACACATACATTACACCAACTCATAGTTCCTGCTTTCACTAACTCACGTTCCTGGCTAAATAAGAATGGTATAATTCCAAATAAATAATTACACAATAAGAATGCAGAATTTAGTTTAACATAGGTTATTGGTTGGTGGGGCTGGGGGGTTGATTCAGAATATTCCCATTCCCACATTTCTAAAAAACAGATGTTTTATCTTTAACCAAGTTATGGCTGCCAGCTGATTCCCATTGCAATCATTATTCCATTTTACTTTGCAAAACCACAGCAATTAGCTTGTCTACGCACAACTAGGTTGCAAATGGACATTTGTCATAATTTGCTACCACTTTCATTATATAAAATCCCACTTTAATAATCCATGGAAGTCAGGATATAGGAAGATACATGGCTCTGAAAGTCTGCCCTGAAGCCCAGTGGAAAATGTGTGACACTTAAGTTACTTGGCTGGGATTCCTTTTGGGTTCAACAGTCCTTTGGAGTCTCCATAACCTCAGTAAGCTCTTGAGTGTAAGCTCCAGGACAGAGTGTCTCTATGGCCACTGGCTCTCTGGATAGGGGTATGGTGCAATATCAGCATGTCTGAAATAACATAAAAGCCAAAGACCCCTTTGAAAATACAATGATACTCTATCAGAGTTGGCTTTTTAATAACATTTTTATAGCAGATGTATTATCTCTATGCTTGTGTATAAAACTGGCATAAGCATATTATTTTGCTTTAATAATATGACAAACTCCTAACAATGCATGTAGTAAAAGAGGAAGTCAATTTGAATCTGTATTTTCATTTGCATACCAGCTGTATCCCATATTATTATTTCCTTTAAGTGTTTATTGTAACCTCTCTTCCAAAACTCTTTATTTTCATTGCTGCTAGTTTAGCAGCTCATAGCCTATTTTATATGTTAAGGAAAATACTACCAAGATTCTGTCGTATTTAGTGCCTCGCATTTCATAGGGTGATGATGTACATGCCCCCTTCATCTTCTATTAGCAAAAAAAATTGCCATCAGAGATTTTACAGAGTTCAAGATCAAAGGGGACCACACTATCATCTACTTTTTAACAGCTGCAATATTGCACAAATCTCCATCCCCCAATATAAGACTCTGAAACCCATAAATGGATTATGGTAATAGAATGTTTCACAATTATATTATAAGCATTACAATTAGATTGTGAACCCTTTGGGGAGAAAGCTCCATCCCCTTTAATTTTCTAATATAAAATTGTAAATAGCATGCAATCCATTCTTAGCCATTAGGTTAGTTAGTATGGGCTACAAAGTGTTTTTCAAAGCCTCTGCTGGACTTCTAGAGCCTTGCCTTTTGTGTAACATGTTAACCCTGCTCTGTCCAGTCCTGACTATTCCATAGTCAAGCCCTACATCCTTCCCTTCACCTTTGTTCTGCCAGTCTTAGATTGTAAACCCTGTAGGCAAGAACCTTGTCAACATCTGTGTTTTTGTGCTAGCTCTTGCACTCTGTGAATGCTTTGATACAAAAGAGGCACTCTCTTTACCTCAGGCTCTCTTGGATAATTACTAAATGTTTGGGTCCCAGCTTTGAATATGTTTGATAGTTAATTGAGCCCTGAATCTATTACCTAATGATATTCTGTGTTTGAAGAATTCTGTAGTATATAATACATTTTTCATATGTTGAACAGGAATAGCTCTCTTTTTACCCTTTCAAGTTATTTATTACTTCTGTTGCTACTATTGTTGTGTCTGCAAATTGTATTGTTATAACTGTATGTTTGGGAAATACTTCAAAGATGTTCATGGTTACTGTTTCAAAAGCAAATGCATCATTATGTTTTCTTATACAGGCCTATTCTGGCTGGACACTAGCTAGAGGAACACCATGGTAAATAACCTTTGGGATATCTTCAGGCATTTTTGTCACACATGTGCATGCATGTACGCATGTATGCACACGCACACATTATCAGTCATCCTACAAAGTTTCATGAGCATTAAGAATAATCACAGACCTAAAGAAAGAGAGGTGTATGATTTGTAGCATGCTGCTTTCCCAACTCTCTGATAACTGCCAAGTTTTTTTCCCAACACATACCATCCTGTGGATTGTCAGAACAGGAAATAAATTATTGCCTAATAATGCAAGCCACATGCCACAAAAATAGGTGGGATAAAAGAGCCAAGAAAAAAAATATTGGTTACTGGAACTTAAAGGGCGGTGTGCCTTCTGTGGCTTTGCTTGTGCATACACACATAAACATATGGTAGAGAGTAGTTTATGATGTTTCTCAAGGTTTTATGGGCAGGGGCAGAACTCTTGGAATACAGGATTGCATGTAAGTCATCTTCTTTGTTGCCACCCTCCATGACTTCATATAAAATTCCAGAATTCTGATAAACTGTCACAAAGAAAAATGATAAAGGGATTTATGCTCAATTTTGCTGGAAGGGAGAAATGTGAGGGCTGTCAGTCTGGGTCTTTAGAACAAATGAGTCACAGTTCGTAAGGCAGCTCAATAAGGCTATCATTTCCCATCAGCTCCTATACCCTGACAGTCACAAATTTATTGTCTGGGGGAAAGCGAAAAACGGCTGAGTTTTGGTGCCAGGTGAGTCCGACACTATTACTCCATCAAACCAGACTTGTATAGACAAGAGGCTACCATGAATATTTGATATAACCTTCTTCCCAGAAAGAACACAGTGCAAGTGTTCTCTCATTTGCTGAGAAATGCTCCCTTTGTGTCAGCTTGAATCTCTTGGAAAAGGCCATTTGTAAACCACAAAGCTTTCTCTGATGTTTTTACTTTTTGCTTGGTTTGTTTGTCGGTGCATTTGTGGCATGCTTCTTATTTATAGCTCTCATGAAATGAAACAAAAGAATCTTCAATCTGCTGGATTTTTTTTTCTTTTACCCAATACATTTGTCATTATCCTTTTCACGTGGTAACATTATGCATATAGCAATGCAGCCACCCGTGTTCCCAAAGTAAATAGACTTTGCTAACCTTAATACTCATGTTTAAAATGTACTGCTTGCTCAAGGAAAGGCTATGGTCAGAAATTAAATATCCTCTTTATCCTGTTAAAGGTAATCAGCATTATCTAATGACTTTAACATTGCCTCAGTTTTCAATTACAGCTGATCTAACCATAGTCTTCTTTTGGAGAATATAGTGTATTGTCTTTGTAGGTTTGTTTGTTTGTTTGTTTGCACCTCTGCAGTATTGGGTTTTCTTAATTGAAATCCCCATCTCGTTCAGCACTGGTTCCTGTGTTAAAGTATCACTAACGTTTTCAAGATAAATGAGGTCTTCCTTAATCCTTATACATTTCTCTTAGGGCGCAATCCTATGTCCCCTAGACAGCATCTGGGAGACACAGGATAATTTGGTTTCTGGTATCTGAGGTTGGAACCAGGGCTCTGACCTTGGAGTCCAGAAACCACGCTCTCGTCCCCATCCCCCTCATAGCCGCCACTGTTCTCTCCGTGCTGGCTACATCTCTGTGCTCAGAAATGGAGTGCAGAGATGGCAAAAAGCGGGCAGTCCCAGGGGCAGGGAGGGGAGGAGACTGTGGAAGCTGCTTTGTGCAGCTTCCTATGCATGCCCCAGCCTCCTTACTTCCCCGAAGCTGCGCCCTGACAGGCAAAATCACCCATCTAGGGAAAATGCAGGGCAGACGGAGCACAAGATAGGATTGCACCCTCCGGGTATAAACTTGGTTACAGAAACATGAAAACAGGGGTTTAGGAGTCTGTTTCAGCCCGTAGTGGTAATTTTTTAGTTCTTCAGTTTAGGGTTCCTCTGAGAAACCACTTGTTTACAAGACAAGGCTTTCTACTACAACTAGGGTTACATTTTCTCTTTGGGGGGAAGAGGGTCAGAATTGTCATTGCATTGTGGTTAGGGATGTTCGAAAGTCACTTACCTGGTCCCGCAGCTTGCTTCGCGGTGGGGGGGAGGCGCTTCGGTTCTCCCCCCGAAGTTCAGGCCGGGGGGGGGAGGCGCCCCGCCTCGCCCGGCCGAAATTCAGGCTGGGGGGGGAGGCGCCTTGCCCGGCTGAAATTCAGGCCGGGGAAAAGCGCCCTGTCTCCCCGGCCGCGAAATAAAAAAGTGAATGTAAAAAACACACACACACGTGATAGGCTACGTAATGATTTACGTAGCCTATCACAGCTAGATTTCCAAAGTCAGCTGTGATAGGCTACGTAAATCGTTACGTAGCCTATCACGGGTGACTTTGGGGGGGGGGAAAGCGCGTACGCAAATGGCGGCACCCATGGGTGCCGCCATTTGCATTCCTTATTTGGGCCCGGGTAGTCTACGTAAAGATTTACGTAGACTACGGCGAAAATAAGGGCAACGCAAATCTTCAGCCCCTTCTGAAGCAAAACTTCTGTCCCTTCCCACATTTAATTCTGTTGAGTACTAAGCTGAACTGAATATGTACAACATTAGTGTTGAGTGAGTTACTTGCATCTAACGAACCCTACACAAGGAAAGCAGGAGCTCACTTCTAATGTTAAAGCATCTTTATAGGCATGTATGCAGTTTCTTTTGATGCCATCATAGTATAATGCAATTCAAGATCATAAAAAGCTTTCAAATTATCACTCAGCATTCCTTAAGGGAAAAGAAAATCATCGATATGAATCAGGTCTTTTATAGGTTTTTAATAACCCAAATACTCTCCCATCAAGGTTGCCGATTAAATTATAACTGCATGAGTATCCTGTTCTAATCTTCAAATCTCTTTCCTGAGTATATGGTCTTTTTTATTTTTTATTTTTTGCATTTTTAAAAAATTAAAGCCCAAGGTCAATTTTCAGACTTCTGCCTTATAAAACTCAATATTAATGTGTGTCTGTGTTTTTTTACTAGCAGCATGAAATGCATTTGAGGACCCTGCAAACTAAAGAAAAGTGTGTATCAGTGATTCTGATATAATAAACATGCATTTAACTTCTCAAAAAAGGAAAAATAAAACAGCTCTACTTTAAAAAAAATATACTAGCCTTGACATTATTGGACCAGTCCCATATTTTACTAATTAAGAGTTACAAGGCTTTAAAAACAGTGGACACTACCTACTCAAAATTAAGGACTTTTTTCCATTTGATTTCCATTTCTTCCATTGATTTCAGTTGTATAATTGTGTATAACTCGCTTCCTCAGAAATCAGTAATGAGACTTAAAAGTACATTGGTTGGATGGTGCTCAGTTTTATTAATACAAAAAAATCCTTTCACATTTCATTCTCCCCCAGGTTTTATTGGTTGATTTCACCACTCATTAGCAATATATGCTACTATTTTGAACTAGCAAATGTTTTCACTTGATATAACCATGGAAAATATACACCTATAAACCAGGCCTACCTTTGATGTTTCTTCCCACTTGCATTTTCCAAATCCAGTAAATAAATCTTCTAGAATAGGGAAAAAAGAGGGATCAGAATAAAATCATATTGACAGACTTGTTTCCATAGCAAATCTTTGAATCCAGAGGGCTTCCTTTACCTGCAATAGCACAAATAGGGCTTTGCCTTGCTTCATTCAAAGCAACATCCCATTACAAACCTTGAAAAGTTCTTCAACTTTCCAAGAATGAGGGTAATGGGGCTCTGGGGCCTCTCCTTCTTTGCCCCACCAGATCCTTCAGCTTCACAGCTGTCAGACAGAGGTCTATGCTATATTGACTGCTGAACAAGCCCTGGGGCTCCTGGATTTGCACATCCCTTATAGTACAAAGCCTGGAAAAGTACACATAAACTTGACTTTCTTGTCTAACTTCTGTTTTTTGCCATACAGCCTCTGCCTCTGCCATTATTTGTGTGGCTTTCTGTGTATGGAATTATTATTAGGCTCTTCATTAACAGTTCCAGTTGTGCTGCAGGTAACAGAATCCAAAACAGGCTGTTTTAAGAAAGTATCCTTTTCAGAAGCAATACATGTAGGCTTTTTAAAAATAAAATAAAATGAAATAATATGTGCTTATTTACAATAATCAAATAGTATAAAAAAATGGGAAAATGGCAACTTTGTAACCATGTAAATAATTCTGGTGTTGCATTTTGTAAATCTTCCCAGTGGCTAATTGAGCCTGCAGCAGTGTGAAAAGTGCTTTCCTGCAGTACAGCCTTCACCAACTTCATGCCCTCCAGATGCTTTGGACTCCCATCATGCTTGACCATTGCCTGTGCTCATGGAGCTAATGGTGGTTGTGGTCCAAAATATGTGGGGGCCACCAGGTTGAGAAAGGTTGCTGGATTATGTTACCACATCAAGGTGGGTGTCGCCACCTTGACACCCACCTTGGTGTGGCCTCAGATGTGTGATCCTGGTATTCATACTCCTACAATAGCCATGTGACACCATACCACAGAGAAGTGACTCTTATGCAGTCCTTCAGGCATATGTGAAACACAGAGTCAACTGTGAAACTTTGCAGAGCATGTGCTTCTGTTCATGTTTGCAAACAGGGCATTTTTGAGTGATTTGTGAACTGATACAAAATTCTCATACATCCCTAAAGGGTCTTGACTATTTTTCATTCATTATCATCTCAACTTTATCCATGCTTTTTCTGAACTAAGTGCCACTGAGTTCCACAAGCCTTACTCCCAAGTAAGAATACAGATGTCAGCCTTACCCTAGATTTTTAATCAAAATCTACGCACGCTTTCAGTGACCCTTTGTTATCTGCATTATATTGCTTTTCTGCTTCTCTGGGTCACTGAGTTTGAGAATTTCAGCCATACGTGTTTCAAATTGCTCAAGGCTTGTAAATCTGCCACCTAGGAAGACAATAGAAGAGTCAGTAATGATGCATAAAATATAGACTTTGCCCAACTGTGCAGCAGAATAGCTGACATAATATGCATCAGTAAAAAAAAGGAAGCTGAAGTTAAAATAATAGCACCTCCTGTATGCAACTTCGGCTTCTCTCCATAGCAATTTAAGCATGATTGCACAAGACCCCTCTCGATGAATCACTTATCTGCATTCATAGAAGGGATATCCAGCAGCCCATAAGTAGCACCCAGATGGTTTAAAATCTTAGCTCTAATATATCAGAAAATCTTTCTATTAACATACCTTCCTCACAAATTCAGCACCAAAGTTATTGGCCTTGCAGAGCTAAAGTCTGTTTCCTGATTTGCCATTGATTAACAATATGACCTCACTAGACTTATATTCTCCCTGTCCAAAGTTCTCAAATTTTGTGGGTGTCTTCAAAATCCTTATTTTGCCAGTCAATATAAGTAGTATGATGATCCCCCATGCTCAGTTGTCAGCAAAGCCCGTTCCTTTAATGTATTAACACTGACCAGCCTGTTAATCTCTTGTGTAGAAAATGGTCACATTCCTAAATGCACTTAAGTACAGGTGGATTTTCTTCCCTCAGTTAATTAGCTGATCTGAGCCCTGATCAGACATTGAGGTGAACATGTGATGGCTTAAAATATATAGAGTGTCAGGGCTGTGCATGCCAGCCCCGCCCACCTCAGTTCAGACCTTGCCATGTGGAATTGGCAAAGTCTGAAAGGGAGTTCTACCCGTGTTCCCTTGTGTTCAAGTGATCATAGGTAGAGCTCCCTCTCAGACTTCACCAATTCAACACAGCAAGGTCTGAACTAGGGGGGCTGGGCCATCGAGCCAGGAGACATAGGGGTGGGGCTGTCACAGCCCTGGCCCTCTATATGCTTTAAGACCTCACATGTTCTCCTGAACAGGGCTGAAGTGAACATACTGAACTGCAATCAGTTCAGCCAATGCCTCACTTTGGAAGTCTCACTGAGGTATCTGAATTAGCCTCTTGAGCCTTGGCATTGGGTGTTTTCTCTTCCCATCTCCTTTGGCATGAGTGAGATTGTCATATTGCTCAGCTGGTTGGGGTTTACCTGGATTCTAGCCACCCAATGCCTGTTTGCAGCATTGGCTGATCTGGATTCCCAGATTGTTATTTTTTAAGTAAATCTCTAACCGTTCTAGACACAAGGCATAATGTACAGGCACTATATTTCCCAATCTTTTTGTGAGAAATCTGTCTTTCAGAGTTTTTAGCCAATGCTTGAAATCACAGCTCTTATCAACTAGGGCTGTACACCACTTCAGTATGAAGCCCGAATAATGAGGCGAAGTGGGCTGTTTTAGAGGTTCCTCAGCATGATACAGAGTAGATCAGCCCAGCACTGAGGCACCACGAAGCGAAGCGCCCCCTCCATGAGGTGCCTCATCTGCCTCATATATTCGGAGTTCTTCTTACACCTTTGGAGCAGTCAAGAGAGGCTGTCTCCAAAATGTATCAACTTCTCAAAGATCATGCGGATGGGTAGGGGGAGGAGGAGGAGGAGGAAGGAGGGGGAAGGCAAGTGGGCATGGGAGGCGGGGGGAGGTGGGAAGGTGAGCACAGGAGGAGGAGGAGGGAGTGTGCTTTGGTGAATAGGAACTCTCAGGCAGAACCGACGCCAGCAGTCTCCAATCAGAGAGAGTGGTGGAGGAGGGGGGTATATATACTTTGGCAAATGGCTGTGTTTCTTTATTGCATGAGGTAGTTGGTTGGGAGAGGACTGTGTTTGTCTGCTTTGATCTGAGGTTTGTGCGTGTGCACTCATTGCAGCTTCTTTCTTCATTGAGCTCTGTGTTTGTTACAAACTACAAACCGTAGCAATTATTAGTTAACTTGCTTGTTCTTCGCTCACACACACACACACACACACACACTCACACCGTTCCATTGCTTGCGTTGGTTAGTTCAGACTTGGGTGAGGGCTGCGTGTATTTGTGTTCTAAGTTTGGCAGTTGCTGCAGCTGCTTGTTCTATTCCAGCTCATTCATTCTGTATCTATCTCGATCTAAGTCTGTCTTTCCTTGATTGTTAAAAACAAACAGTTAGCAATTATTATTAGCTCGCTTGTTTTTTTTCTCGTTCCTTTGCTTCCCCCGCCCCCCGGCCATTCCATCAGCATCCATTGGGGACTCTGGAGAGGGCTGTGGTTGTTTTTAAAAGTCTAGGAAAGAAAGAGTAGAGGAGGAAGGAATAATAGAACAAGCTGAAGTCAGGGCAAAACTTTAAAAACAACAACACATATTTACCTCTGGACTTGTTCCTCCATTTCCCCCCCACACCTTTAATTATTCAACCATTCAGTTTTTCCTTTCTTTCTAAATTCTAAAATAAGGAAATATAGCAGCCTGCCTGTGCTTTCCCTTATTTTTTGACTCCCGCTCCTCCCAGTTCAGAACAGAACTGTCTGTGGCTTTTCTGGCAAGATCCTCAAAAAACATGTTTTTTTCTGTTCTTTGGTTGCTCTGGGCTTACTGTCTCTCCTCCTCCGCTATCCTGTATGTCTTGAACTTGATTTCCTTAAAAGAAAATTAAATATAAAATAACAAATAAAAAAACATTTTCTTTGCTTAGGTAGTTCTGTATTTGCTTTTCTTTTGCTGTGTCTGTGTGTGTGCTTGTGCTCTGGTCAAGGAAGCAATACATCCACAATTCAATACAGTGGGCAAAGCACCACGCACATACTATTTTATATCAATTATTAACTAATTATTCCAGTAATACTCCACTGTGTGGCAAAGCAAGCCAGCCCAATGAGGCATCTTCTTCAGGGTAGGGATGTACGAAACACCTACTTGGCTCCACGTTGGGCAATCCGCGGTGGGGGGGAGGCGCTCCGTCCCTCCCCCCGGAATCCTCGACTGGTGGGTAGGCGCTGGGCTGCTGGGCAGCCCTGCAGGGACATCCCTCCCCCCGGAATCCTCTATAAGGGCAACGCTATTTGCGTTGCCCTAATTTTCGCCATAGTCTACGTAAAGATTTACATAGACTACAGCGACCAAATAAGGAACGCGAATGGTGGCTCCCTATGGGGGCCGCCATTAGCGTACGCGCTTTTTTTTTTTTTTAAGTCACCCGTGATAGGCTACGTGACGATTGACATAGCCTATCATGGCTGACTTTGCAAATCTAGCCATGATAGGCTACGTTAATCGTCACGTAGCCTATCAGGGGGCGTTTTTGGTTTTTATTTAAACTTTCGCGTTCGCGGCCGGGCGAGGCGGGAAGCCTCCTCCCCGGCCTGAATTTCAGCCGGGGTGAGGCGGGAAGCCTCCCCCCCGGCCTGAATTTCGGCCGGGGCGAGGCGGGAAGCCTCCCCCCCCGGCCTGAACTTCGCGGGGGGAGCAGCGAAGCGCCTCCCCCCACCGCGAACAAGCTTCAGCGAAAGGTAAGGGACTTTCGTCCACCCCCAGTTAAAACATCAAAGGGACCATAGAGATTTTAAAAGTAGAGTGACACACCCATTGTTTGCAGAAGGAACTTCCTGGTTTTTGAATGCTTTTTTTCTTGTTCTTTTTTTTTTTTTTTTGGTCTTCCCAGGTGGAAAAGTGATTGCTGCCAATAGCAATCAGTTGAAAAATGTAGACTTTTAGTTAGGGATGGGCGAACTCACCATTCCCCACCCCCCGCACCACACACTGGACCACCTTTTGCGTAAGTGGTTATTTACCCCAAAAAAAACCTGAGCTGCAATTTTACACAAAATGGTGGCTTGGCAAGGGAGCAGATGGCTGCATGCTTGCCCAACTCAACACATCCCAAGTCAGGCAAGCAAGGGGATCTGCAGACTGGTGTTCAGGGGGCCAAACCGGCGAGAAATTGCTGAGTTTCAAGACCTAACCAGACACCCGTGCCATCCCTACTTTTAGTGTAGTTGTGATTGGAAAGTAATGTATCCACTCCAAAAAAAAAAAGTACCAACAAAGACAGGAAGGATTTCATAGCTTTTCTAGTTAGGGACTTATTTCATGGGGATTTTTTTTTCCTGAGTTGTAAACTTTTCTAAATATTATCCTGCCAATTCAAAGAAAGCCCACTGTTATTATACCCACATTGTGGGCTTTTGGCGGGGTAGGTGGCACTGTAACTGAGAGAGCATGGGTTACTTCATCCCTGTAAAGTAGCCCAGTGTTGAGCTTAATATTGCTGGGAGGGGAGCTGAAAAATAGTGTATGGCAACCCTGCATTATAGTCCAGTGGTGTTATCCAGTCTGCTGTCAAATTGGTTTCTCGTTGTTGTTGTTTTAGGGAAATGTAGTCGGGTGGGAGCTGTGAAACTGATTGTAGAAGCAGTGCACGGGAAGTGCTTATTCGCTTTTCAACTCATGGAGGAACTCTTGGGAATGGGTGGATTTTATTCATAAAAATAGCCTGAGCTGAAGTGTTAATCACTGCCTCCCAGTGCTGCCTTTGCAATCAGTTTTCCCCCTGCCTGCATTTCCTTTTAAAAAAAAAACCAAAACAGTCATGTGCAGTTTGAGCAGTTTTAAAGGAGGTAATATGGAGTGGCAAATTAGCAGGGGCTGGGGGTTGGCTAACTCCCAACCCACAACACGATGTACATAATTAGCAAATGATCTGCATAATATGCAAGTGAGGCTGTTTGGATTTGGGGAAATGAAATATAGCAACCTTAGGTGCAAGCAAGAGAAGGTGATTGGAAGCATCCACTTCCCCGTTTAAACTAACCACAGTTTGCAGTTGCATCTGAACCAGAAACTGCAGTTCGTTTAAACTATGTTTTATTGGAACAAGCCAGGATTGCTTGATCTAGGCATGGCTTGATCTAGGTTTAAAGTTTAAACTAACCACAATTTGCCCTGGTTTCCAATCTGCTCTTCTGTCTCATTCCAAAGAAGGAGAGGGGAAGAGGGAAGCAAAGCTCAAGCAAGCTTATTTACATAGCGCTAAATTGGTTTAGCATTGTGTCTGAACCAAGCCAATATTTACCTGTGCTTGTAGTGAAAAGCACTACAACTTCCATACCTCTTCTCCCAACCTCCTCACCAGGCGTAGGTCCTAGATATTCTAGGTTTGAAAGTAGGGTTAGGATCATAGGGTCAGAGAGGTACCATGTTTATTAGAACCTGGGATTTCTCAATCATATTCTACATTGAAAGCAGTGAATGGGGGGGAGAATGCTTGCTGCAAATACAAGTTCCAGGGGGACTAGCATCTGAACAGGGACCTGATATCCTCTGTGAATTTTGGGTTTTTTATGCCTCCGTTTTCCTTTAGCAAAATAGCTAGAATAGGGTTATCCTGGCTCACTGGGATATTGAGAAGAAAAATGCAATTAGCAAAATGGAATAGGAAGAAACCCCAGTTGTATAAGAGTATTTGTCAAATAATCAATGGCCCTGTTAATCAGGAACTAACGGATATTGCTGCCTATATTCAGTTTTATTCAGAGGGACAATATTAGTGCACATACTTCAGATATTTCCGGTATGTACAGAGGACTACTGGACATCGGGGGGCGGGGGTGAATAGCCCAGCTAGGATTAAAATTGATAATACAGCCAAAGGACAAGCCTTGTTAGCTATATTAATATTAATACACTGCTGCAAAATTAATTGTGTATGTAAATTTGAGTGCTTTAATAAAGGTGCAATGGAAGGAGCACAAACCTATCATACCTAGGGTCACTTTACATCTCACCTGAAGTTTTAACCACAATTAGATCAGCGCTTTGGGGTTATTACCTGATGGGCTGCAGGAGCCCATTAGAATTAACAAGCAGCTCATAATCTATTGCAATTACGGTTAATTGGCCTTCTCAGTCTCTCTTCAGCAATGACAATCATCTCAAAATCCTAGAAGGTGATTTTCCCCTTTGGCCACTGCAAAGATCAATGAAAGATACTGTGAGAATCTAACTTTACTACTAAAAATGGAGGAGTTTAATGTTTCTTTTTCCATGCTTTTCAAAATTATGAATCAGTTTCAAAATACATCAACAGATAACAGCTAAAGGTACTGGAATATGAATTTATCATATAACATAATCTTTACATGTTCTTTTTTTCCCCCTAATCTTACACCTGAAGGTAATCCTAAAGCTTCCTTTGGGGTATTAATTACTTAGTAGGTCATACGGTATGTTGTTAATGTGTTTGTTAAAGAGCACAACCGCTATCATCATATGTATCTACTGAGAGAGCTTTTAGTAGTTGGGTAGACTAACAATAAAATAAATAAATAAATAAATAAATTTGCACAGATGCTTTGTGAAGATATTACCAGTGAATGATTTAGGTTGGAACATATAACAAATTTTTGTTGTGGATACATAACATTAAAGCAGGAATAGTGTTGAGCTAATCTAGGAGTGCATAGATGAGTCTATTGTGAATTCCTGTCATTGAAGTTATGACTTCAAGTGGTGACCCTTCTCATTATTCCAGCATCAAAAGATGGGCTTTACAGTCACACTGATCTAAAATCTTGAATGTGGATTCTTTTTTCAATCTGTCTGTTTTGCTTTCTGTTGGTTGAAAGTAAATTAGGGATGGCGGAGAATTTCTCCCCGAAACTTCGGGGGGCCGAGTGCCAACGTGTTCGGACCCCCGAAGACGTTTCGGGGAGAAATTCTCCGCACCCCCCCCGCACCCCCCCCCCGGGACGGGACTTACCTTTCCCGAATGTCCCTCCTGGCGGCGGGTCCCGGCGGCGGTTCGGCAGGTCTTCGTCAGGGGCGGGGGCGGCAGCCAGTCTTTCAACTGGCTGCCACTGCCGCCATTCCAATAAAAGTAAAAAAAAAAAAAACGCCCCCGTGATAGGCTACGTAATGATTAACGTAGCCTATCACGGCTAGATTTGCAAAGTCAGCCGTGATAGGCTACGTAAATCATCACGTAGCCTATCACGGGTGACTTTAAAAAAAAAAAAAGCGCGTACGGCTAATGGCGGCCCCCATAGGGAGCCGCCATTCACGTTCCTTATTTGGTCGCTGTAGTCTATGTAAAGATTACGTAGACTACGGCGAAAATAAGGGCAACGCTATTTGCGTTGCCCTTATTTGGTCGCTGTAGTCTACGTAAAGATTTACGTAGACTACAGCGACCAAATAAGGAAAGCGAATGGCGGCTCCCTATGGGGGCCGCCATTTGGTACGCGCTTTTTTTTTTTAAAGTCACCCGTGATAGACTACGTGACGATTTACGTACCCTATCACGGCTGACTTTGCAGATCTAGCCGTGATAGGCTACATTAATCGTCACGTAGCCTATCACGGGGTCATTTTTTTTTTTTAACTTTTAATTTCACGGCGAGGCGAGGCGCCTCCTCCCCGGCCTGAATTTCGGCCGGGCGAGGCGGGAAGCCTCCCCCCCGGCCTGAATTTCGGCCAGGCAAGGCGGGAAGCCTCCCCCCCCCGGCCTGAACCTCGGGGGGAGAGCAGTGAAGTGCCTCCCTCCTACCGCGAACAAGCTGCGAGACCAGGTAAGTGGCTTTCATGCACTCCTAAAGTAAATCTATTGTTGTTCCAGTGTGGGGATCCAACTGGATGTAACGGTAAAGGTGCGGCTGCTGATGAAAATGGCACAGAGCACTTTTTATCAGCTTAGGCTGGTATACCAACTACGCCCTTATCTGGACAGAGATAGCCTTGCTACAGTTATCCATGCTCTGATAACTTCTCGTCTGGATTACTGCAATGCGTTATATGTGGGGCTGCCTTTGAAAACGGTCCGGAAACTTCAGCTGGTCCAAAATAGGGCAGCAAGATTGTTAACAGGGACTGGCCTGCGAGCTCATATTACGCCAGTACTTTTCCAGCTGCACTGGCTGCCAGTCCATTTCCGGGCCCAATTCAAAGTGCTGGTGTTAACATTCAAAGCCCTTAACGGCTTGGGGTCAGGTTACCTGAACGATCGCCTCCTCCCATATGTGCCTGCCCGGACCTTAAGATAATCATCAGCGGCCCTTCTCCGTGAGCCCCTGCCAAAGGAAGTGAGGCGGGTGGCTACTGGGAGGAGGGCTTTTTCTGTTGTGGCACTCCGGCTCTGGAATGACCTCCCTAGTGAGATTCGCCTGGTGCCTACATTGTATTCCTTTCAGCGCCAGATGAAGACCTTTTTATTTTCCCAGGCATTTTAGCCTTTTAGCTTTCTAAATTTTTATCTTTGCTGTTTTAAATCTGTATTTTAAACTCCTGCACTGCTGCTAAGTTTTATTGTGGTTGTATTGTTATATTGTGGTTTTAATGTTCTGTGTATTTTAAATTGTTTTATTTTGTGTTGTTTGGATTTAATTTTTGTGAACCGCCCAGAGAGCTTCGGCTATTGGGCAGTATAGAAATGAAATGAAATAAATAAATAAATAAATAAATAAATAAATAAAATATGTCTAGCTCCCACTCCATGATACCTACTCTGAAGATTACACTACACTTTGTGTAGTGATGTTTCCCTGCTTCCATGCTACATCATTGACTTGAGATAGGTTCTACTGAACATTACAGAGAGGACAGGGGAACTAGACCTGTGGTGGTGGTTTTCAGTCACAGCCACATTTTAATCATCTAATTTGGCATGAATCTTTTCTGTTGTGTCAGGATGGTTTATAAAGGGGAAAGTTATAGGGAAGATGATGGACCTGAAGACAGGGATGTAAGAAAGTCACTTACCTTTCCGCGGATTATGTTGATGGTGAGGGGGGAGGCATCCCGTCCCTCCCCCCGGAATCCTCAACAGGGGGGGAGGTGATCCGTTCCACGAATCCTCCACAGCCGGCTGTGCTCCGCAGCATCTCTGCAGAGCAGCCGGCCAGGCCCAGCCAGACCAGAGCCTTCCGCAGCCGGATTTCCGGCCGCGGAGGGCTTGGGGGGGGGAAACCCGCGTATGCAAATGGTGGCGGCTATGGCCGCTGCCATTTGCGTTCCTTATTTTTGGCTGTCTTAATCTACGTAAATATTTACGTAGACTATGACGGCGAAAATAAAGGGGAACGCAAATAGCGTAGCAGGCACTATTTGTGTCCCTTTTTGATTCACTGTTTTAGTCTACGTAAATATTTACATAGGCTAAAACGGCGAATCAAAAAGGGACGCAAATAGTGCCCGCTACGCTATTTGCGTTCCCATTGATTTTCGCCGTCATAGTCTACGTAAATATTTACGTAGATTAAGACGGACAAAAATAAGGAACGCAAATGGCGGCGGCCATAGTCGCCGCCATTTGCATACGCTGTGTTTTTTTTTTCAAACCCAGCTATGATAGCCTACGTAAATCTTTACGTAGCCTATCACGTCGTTTTTTGTTTTGTTTTTTTTAAACCCAGCCATGATAGGCAACGTAAATCTTTATGTAGCCTATCACTTCGGGGGGGGTTGTGTTTTTTTTTTAAACCCAGCCATGATAGGCTACATAAATCTTTACGCAGCCTATCAAGTTGATGTTGTTGTTGTTTTTACAAGACTGCAAATGGCGGTGGCGGCAGCCGGTTGGAAGATCAGCCGCCGCAGCCATCGCAGCCGTCGCAGCCACCGCAGCCACCGCTGCCACCGCCCGGAAGATCCGCCCCAGGTAAGTCTTGTCCCAGGGAGGATCCGTGGGGTGGCGGCAGGCCATTCCGCCACGGAGTTCGGGGGGCCAAATGCACTGGCATTCGGCCTCACCGAGATCTGTGGCGGAATTCTCTGACATCCCTACCTGAAGATTAAATCTTATGAGGAAAAGGTGAAGAGATGATTAAGAAGTAATGTCAGAGCCATCTTAAAATATTTGAAGTGTTATCACAGAGATGATGGACCACATTTGTTTTCTGCTGCTCCAGGGAGTACAACCCAAACCAGTTCAAATGACAAAAAGTGGATTTCAACTAAATATTAGGCAGAATTTCTGGACAGTACTGGTATGTTCTACAATGGAATAGACTTTCTTGGAGGATTGTGGAGTCTCCTTCATTAGAGATTTTTGAGCAGAGGCTGGATGGCCATCTATCAGGGATGCTGTGGAAGTAGAGTTTCTGCATTGGCAGGGGGTTGGGCTTGATGACCTTTGAGATCCCTTCCAACTATATAATTTTAGTAGCATTTCTCCACTATTCAACAAAATTTAAAAAAAATAAATCTCTTTTTCCAAAGCAGTTAAAAATGCTACATAGTCAATAAAGAGCCTGTTTCAGATCCAAATTTGGTGATCTGACATTGCCAGTGACGTTATCTGTCAAGCAACCTGAAAAATATATCTATTTTTTTAAAGGAATTTGTGAAAAAATGTTATTTGGAGCACTATGAAGTACCAAAAAGTCAAATCTAGTTTGTTTGCAAGCTAAATTTGACCCCTTTGGGCTTTTATAGCTGTACCTTGTTAGCACTTCATAGTTTGCTGGATGCCTTCTTTTTAGTTAAATTTTCTTTAAAAACTTTTGGGGGGATGCAGGGGTAGTGGGGGTGGCAGGACCAGACTGGGGGCAGCAGGGCCATGTACATATTGCCCACCCTGCTTTATGTAATAGGTTAATCATCTTTAATTATAGATTGTAGGCCTGGATCCAAAGAGCTCCTTAGGTATGCACACAGCTATTTATATTGCTTTTGAAACTCCACTCTATTTGAAAAGAGATTTGCCATGAAGCATGAGGGGTGTATGTACTGTTCAAGAAACATAATCACTTCCCTTTTAGCTAGCAATTAAAACGTTCTTTAGAGATCGTGGCCCGAAACTGGAAAAATAGTGTTTGTGTCCAAAATGTAAGAGCTACTATACAGGATGTTTTTAGTTGATTGTGTTCTAAAGTCATTGATCAATCTTGTTGTTGTTGTTCAGTCATTCAGTCGTGTCCGACTTTTCGTAACCCCATGGACCATAGCACGCCAGGCCTTCCTGTCCTGCGTTCTCTCCCGGAGTGTGCTCAAGTTCATATTCATTGCATCGGTGATGCTATCTAGCCATCTCATCCTCTATCGTCCCCTTCTCCTTTTGCCTTCAGTCTTTCCCAGCATCAGAGTCTTTTCCAGAGAGTTTTCTCTTCGCATTAGGTGGCCAAAATATTTGAGCTTCAGCTTCAGTATCTGTCCTTCCAATGAGCATTCAGGGTTGATTTCCTTTAGGATGGACTGATTTGACCTCCTTGCAGTTCAGGGGACTCGTAAGAGTCTTCTCCAGCACCACAGTTTGAAAGCATCAATTCTTTGGCGCTCAGCCTTCCTTATAGTCCAGCTCTCACAGCCATACATTACTACTGGGAAAACCATAGCTTTGATTAGACAGACCTTTGTCGGCAAGGTGATGTCTCTGCTTCTTACTATGCTGTCTAGGTTTGCCATAGCTTTCCTCTCAAGGAGCAAGCGTCTTTTAATTTCATGGCTACAGTCACCGTCTGTGGTGATCTTGGAGCCCAAGAAAGTAAAATCTGTCACTGCTTCCATTTCTTCCCCTTCTATATGCCAGGAAGTGATGGGGCCAGATGCCATGATCTTAGTTGTTTTAATGTTGAGTTTCAAACCAGCTTTTGCACTCTCCTCTTTCACCCTCAACAAGAGGCTCTTGAGATCCTCTTCGCTTTCTGCCATTAGGGTGGTATTGTCTGCATATCGGAGGTTGTTGATAATTCTCCCGGCAATCTTACTTCCGACCTGTGATTCATCCAACCCGGCGTTTCTCATGATGTACTCTGCATATAAGTTAAATAAGCAGGGTGACAATATGCAGCCTTGTCGTACTCCTTTCCCAATTTTGAACCACTCGGTTGTTCCATGTCTGGTTCTTACTGTTGCTTCTTGACCCTCGTACAGGTTTCTCAGGAGACAGGTAAGGTGGTCTGGTACTCCCATCACTTTAAGAATTTGCCACAGTTTGTTGTGATCCACACAATCAAAGGCTTTAGCGTAGTCAATGAAGAAGAAATAGACGTTTTTCTGGAATTCTCTTGCTTTCTCCATGATCCAGCAAACGTTGGCGATTTGATCTCTAGTTCCTCTGCCTCTTCGAATGTCTACGCTATTAGCGTTCCCCTTATTTTTGCCATCTTAGTCTACATAAACATTTACGTAGACTAGGACGTGCCAAAATAAGGAACGCAAATAGCGGCGCCCATGGGCGCCGCCATTTGCGTACGCGCGTTTTGTTGTTGTTGTTGTTTTACTCAGCCGAGATAGGCTACATAAACATTTACATAGCCTATCATGGTTTTTTTAAAAAATCTAGCCATGATAGGCTATGTAAATCTTTACATAGCCTATCACGTTTTTTTGGTTTTTTAAACTGGGAAATGGCGGCGGCGGCAGCCGGTCGGAAGACCGGCTGCCGCCGCCGCCTCCACCGAGCCACCGCCGGAGCCGCCGCCGCCAGGAAGATCCGCCCCAGGTAAGTCTCGTCCCAGGGGGTGGCGTTGGGGTGGCAGACCGTTCTGCCACCGATTTCGGGGGGCCGAATGCGCTGGCATTCGGCCTCCCCGACATCCGTGGCGGAATTCTCTGACATCCCTAGGGAGAGCCCACTACCTCCCTACGTAACTGGTTCCATTGTCATATTGCTCTAACAGTCAGGAAGTTTTTCCTGATGTTCACCCAAAATCTGGCTTCCTGTAACTTGAGCCCATTATTCCGTGTCCTGCATTCTGGGATGATCAAGAAGAGATCCTGGCCTTCCTCTATTTGATAGAGATGGACAAGTCTGTCAGTTTTGGTTTCTCTCAGTTTCTTATATGTCCAATCTTAAATTTGTTTTGTCCCATTTCCATATTAGTTTGCCATTTTTTAAAAGTTCATGTGATATGTTTATGCACTTTCATGCAATTTCTCCTAATATACATCTTTCTGCACATTATTTTCCCTGATATAATGCATTTGTGTAATTTTCTCTAATACATGTATGTGTACATTGTCATCCAATATATAGAATTTTAGATGCATTTTTTAATTGAAGAACTGCACTGAAAAATTCAGAGATATATGAACTACATTTCTTCGTTTTGATTCAGGAAGTGTAAATTAGCCATGTTTGCATTAAAATGCAAACCAAACAGGTTTCTTCCCCATCCTTAGCATATGGAATGGTGTATAGCAATCTTCCAAAAGTCTCTGTGTGTACTTATTGGCATTAAAATATACTGACATTCTTGTGGACTGAATGGTAAATGAATAAATAAACATGGTAATGAACAGAAAGAACAGCCAACACTACAGGATTGAACTAAGGCCAATCTTTGAAGTGTTGTACTGCTGCAAATTCTGTTGAAAATAATGGGATTGCTGTGGAGTAGAAAAAATTGAGCATCAGAAAGTTAGGTAGCTGACAATATCTTTGATTTTATTTTTTCATGAACACAGCATGGTCTAAATGCAAGTGGGAGAATATGTATATTGGGTTGGATCCAGAAATAGATGAGTGGGACTCATTTTTTACAGTGGGGCTTTCCTTTCTCCCCACCACGGGCACCCCACCAAAAGCCATTCCTGAGGTTCAAGAGATCCACTGGAACAGTATCTGATGGCTACAGGAAGCTGCAGAAGGATGGAGAAATTGGGAGAATTTGGCAGGGCTGCCTTGTGTAAGGGTCTTTCCATTTGCATATGACATGGATCCAAGCTATTATATTCATTCTACTTGCCTTGTAACTTGGAGCTTGTCTCACTGCATGCAGCATATTTGAGTCTAGATTATGTTGGACCCACTGTTGTCCATCAGACCGTGAGTCTGCATCCTATTTAGGGATGTACGAAAGTCACTTACCTGGTCTCGCAGCTTGCTTCGCGGTGGGGGGGAGGCACTTCGCTGCTCCCCCCGAAGTTCAGGCCGGGGGGGGAGGCTTCCCGCCTCGCCCGGCCGAAATTCAGGCCAGGGGGGAGGCTTCCTGCCTCACCCGGCCGAAATTCAGGCCGGGGAGAAGCGCCCCGTCTCCCCAGCCGCGAACTTCAAAAGAAAAAAAAACGCCCCTGTGATAGGCTACGTAACGATTTATGTAGCCTATCACGGCTAGATCTGCAAAGTCAGCCATGATAGGCTACGTTAATCGTCACGTAGCCTATCACGGGTGACTTTAAAAAAAAAAGCGCGTACACAAATGGTGGCCCCCATAGGGAGCTGCCATTCGCCTTCCTTATTTGGTCGCTGTAGTCTACGTAAAGATTTACGTAGACTACGGCGAAAATAAGGGCAATGCAAATAGCGTTGCCCTTATTTTCGCCGTAGTCTACTTAATCTTTACGTAGACTACAACGACCAAATAAGGAACGCGAATGGCCGCTCCCTATGGGGGCCGCCATTAGCCGTACGCGCTTTTTTTTTTTTTAAGTCAGCCATGATTGACTACGTGACGATTATCATAGCCTATCACGGCTGACTTTGCAAATCTAGCCGTGATAGGCTACGTTAATCATCACGTAGCCTATCACGGGGTCATTTTTTTTTTTTTTTACTTTTCTTGGAATGGCGGCGGCGGCAGCCGGTCAAAAGACCGGCTGCCGCCCCCGCCCCTGTCAAAGCCCTGCTGAACCGCCACTGCGACCCGCCACTGGGAGCGACATTCGGGAAAAGTAAGTCCCATCCCGGGGGGGAGCGGGGGGCAGGGGGGAGAATTTCTCCCCGAAACTACTTCAGGGGTCCAAATACATTGGCACTCGGCCCCCCGAAGTGTCGGCGAGAAATTCTCTGACACCCCTACCTATCCTTAGCCTCATGCGTAGATGTGTCCCTATTTTTATCTGTGAAATATTGAAGACTGTGTGATTCATTCTAGTTGTGGACTTGTGGTCAGTATCCATTTTTTAAAAAGTTAAAGCTTTATTTGAAATGGTATGCCTGTGTGTGTGTCTTCAGTGTGACGATCAGATTCCTTTTCTTTCATTTCTTCCCCACAGATTTATTCTTAAGCACTTGAAATATACAGCTTTCTTACCTTGATTTGTTTTTATTGGGGGGGGGATTGTTGTACCGGTTACTGTAGCAATTACTTTTAAATATGAATAACTTCAAGCATCAGCATTAAACTACTGTATACAGCTAGTACTTTGTTGTTTCCTTTTTTAAAGAACGGTTTCCTCCAAGGATGAGATCTGCTCTGTAAGAGAAATTTATGGATGAAGTCTTGAACAATGTCTTTAACAGTGGCATGCACAGCTTCCTCCTGAAGCTTTGAGCCAGAAATGTGAGAAAATGAAGGTGACTGAAGCCTGTCTGATAGGGAAAGAAATGCCAGCAGAGTGATTATATGGATCCACAGATAGCAAAACTGAATCTGCTGCCTTCACTGCATTTATTATTCAACTGGATGAAAACCTTTATTGAAACCATGATAGGCTGGAAATGCACAATTTTTAAAACTGTCCATCCAAGAATAATTGTGAAGCCCTGCATTAAGCAGCTAATTTCTTGTGTCATCATGGTGAAATCTCATTATTCAAGTAGCCTTTGTATTTTTTATTGGATTTCTTCTTTGCATATTAGGGATGTACGAAAGTCACTTACCTTTCGTGGATTGTGTTTGTGGGGGGGAGGCGCTCCATCCCTCCCCCCAGAATCCTCGATGGGGGGGGAGGTGATCCGGTCCTCCCCCCTGGAATCCTCAATGGCCGGCTCTGCTCGCAGTGGCTCCGCGGAGCAGCCAGCCAGGGCCATCTGCAGCCGGATTTCCGGCTGTGGATTGGCTGGTGTGGACGCAAATCACGGCCACCGTAGCAGCCACCATTTGCGTCCAGCCAGGGAGCCGTGATAGGCTATGTAAGTCTTTACGTAGCCTATCACAGCTGGGTAAAAAAAAAAAAAAAACAGCGTATGCAAATGGCGGCTATGGCGGCCGCCATTTGCGCTCCTTATTTTTTGCCATTTTAGTCTACGTAAATATTTACGTAGACTATTACGGCGGGGGGGGGAAGGAACGCGAATAGCGTAGTGGGCGCTATTTGCATTCCTTTTTTATTCGCTGTTTTAGCCTACGTAAATATTTAGCCGTAGCTGCCGCCATTGACGTATGCCGTTTTTTGTGGGGGGGATTGGCTTGCTGTGATAGGCTACGTAAAGACTTACGTAGCCTATCACGGCAAAGACCAGAATGCAAATGGCGGCCGTGGCAGCCGGTCAAAAAACCAGCCGCCGAAGCCGCCGCTGGAGCCGCCGCCATCCGGAACATCCGCCCCAGGTAAGTCTTGTCCCAGGGGGAATCCGCGGGGGCACAGGGGGGTGGCAGGCTGTTCCGCCACGGATTTCAGGGGGCCAAATGCCAGTGCACTCGGCCTCACTGAAATCCGTGGTGCAATTCTCCGCCATCCCTATTGCATATTCTCAGAGATGGTAACCGTGTTTCCTTGGCTTTACTCTGCATGCACTCCAATATGCAATTAGATTGCCACTGTTCAGTGGTGAGCAGTCCTCCACATGCACAGTCTCTCTGTATTAATTAAGCTTTCCATGACATTAAATAGAAGGGTTTATCCCTTACTCCCTCCATGTGCATATCATGAGCCCTAGGGATGGGCGGACCAGTCTATTGTTGGTCTGTTTCAGTTTTGCAGGTGTTAATAACAGATCTGGATAAAATCTGGATTTTATCATTAAAAAATGAGGGTTCAACAATTGCATTGTTGCAATCAAATTTCTAAATGTGTTTTCTCTCAAAGTGCACATTTTTAAATGTGTTTTATGCTGAAATACGCATTTGTATACTTCTTTTGAGCCAAGAATTGCTTTGCAAAATTTGGAGAAGTGCAAAATCTATAGGGTAACTGTGCTGTGATCCACACATTAGTATGGGATGTGGACTTAGTTGCAAGGCTCCCAGTTACAGGGAGTATGTGCCTCGCTTGTTAGAACAGCTTTGCTGGCTATCAGTCTGTTTCCAGACACAATTCAAAGTGCTGGTTATGCACTATAAAGCCCCATATGGCTTGGTACTAGGCAACCTGAAAGACTGCCTTCCTCCCATATGAGTAGGGATGTCAGAGAATTCCGCCACAGACTCCAATGAGGCCTTTGATTAGATCTTTAGAATCCAGCCCCCCAGAATCCGTGGCGGAACGGCCTCCCCCCCATCAACCCACAGAGTCCCCCCGGGACGGATCTTACCTGGCAGCAGATGCGCCGGGCTGCTGTGGCCACAAAGGGCAGCCGTGGCAGCGGCCGCCATTTGCGTGGCTGCCTTTGCCATGATACGCTATGTGAATACTGACGTAGCCTATCACGGCAAATAGCAGGGGTGCAAATGGCAGCCGCTACGCCATTTATGCCCCTGCTGTTTGCCGTAATAGGCTACATAAGTATTTACGTAGCCTATCACGGCAAAAGGCAGCCACGCAAATGGCGTAGTGGCCACCATTTGCGTAGCTGCCTTTTGTCGTGATAGGCTACGTAAATACTTACGTAGCCTATCATGGGTTGGCAGCCACGCAAATGGCGGCCAGCATAGCAGCTGCCGTTTATGGCCGCAGCAGCCCGGCAGTGGCCAGAATTCCAGCTTCAGCCAGCCCCGGCAAGCGGCTCTGTGGAGTCGCCATGGAGCACAGCCAGCCAGGGGGGATTCCAGGGGGAGGGACAGAGCCCCTTTCCCCCACCGCCAATGCTCTGGAACGGACGGGTGAGTGGGATTCGTACATTCCTACATTTGAGGCTTCCTGGCTTTTAAGATCTTCAGGGGTAGGGATGTATGGATTCCGCACCATCCATTCCAGTGGGGAATCCATGGGAGGGGGAGGCGATTTGTTCCTCCCCCCCAGAATCTGCGCAGAGCGGTTCTGCTCCGTGAGGATTCTGCAGAGCCGAGGGCCGCCTTGTTCCGTGGTCCACATGCCCCGGATTCTGCCAGGGTTTTTTTGGCTCCCCAAACTTACGTAAATAACTCCATAAGTACCACCAAAAAATCCTTTCCACACACCAGCCATCAGTCTCCCTAAGTGTCGGGTCATAGGGAAAATGCATATTTATTTTCATAAAAAGGGTAAAGCCCTTCGCAGGGATTCCCCATGTAACTTCCGGTCACCTGACCTCACCGGACCTGTCCTGACTTCACCTCACCTGTAGGGATGTACGAATTCCTTACCTGGCTCCACGCAAGGGCATCCGCGGTGGGGGGGAGGCGCTCCGTTCCTCCCCCCGAAATCTATGTTCCGGCCGCGGCTGGGCTGCTGCAGCCACAAATGGTGGCCATCGTAGCAGCCGCCATGTGCGTCCTTGCAAGCAGCTGTGATAGGCTATGTAAGTTAAACCTCAAAAAAACCAAGATTATGGCAACCAGCTTGATTGATAACTGGCAAATAGGGGGAGAAAACATGGAGGCAGTGACAGACTTTGTATTTCTAGGCCCAAAGATTACTGCAGACGCTGACTGCAGCCAGGGAATCAGAAGACGTTTACTTCTTGGGAGGAGAGCAATGACAAATCTTGATAAAATAGTTAAGAGCAGAGACATCACACTGACAACAAAGGTCCGCACAGTTAAAGCAATAGTATTCCCCGTAGTAACCTATGGCTGCGAGAGCTGGACCATAAGGAAGGCTGAGCGAAGGAAGATAGATGCTTTTGAACTGTGGTGCTGGAGGAAAATTCTGAGAGTGCCTTGGACTACAAGAAGATCAAACCAGTCCATCCTCCAGGAAATAAAGTCAGACTGCTCACTTGAGGGAATGATATTAAAGGCAAAACTGAAGTACTTTGGCCACATCATGAGAAGACAGAATACCCTGGAGAAGATGCTGATGCTAGGGAAAGTGGAAGGCAAAAGGAAGAGGGGCCGACCAAGGGCAAGATGGATGGATGATATTTTGGAGGTGACGGACTCGACCTTGGGAGAGCTGGGGGTGGCGACGGCCGACAGGACGCTCTGGCATGGGCTGGTCCATGAAGTCATGAAGAGTCGGAAGCGACTGACCGAATAAACAACAACAAAAATCACAGCAAAGAGCAGGGACGCAAATGGCGGCCGCTACATCATTTGCACCCCTGCACTTTGCTGTGATAGGCTACGTAAATACTTACCTAGCCTATCACGGCTGCAAGGACACAAATGGCGGCTGCAGCAGCCCAGCCGTGGCCGGCCGGGAGACCAGCTGCCGCCGCCCCAGGTAAGTTCCGTTGTGGGGGGATTTCACAGTGGCAGGGGGTGGGAGGCTGTTCCACCACGGATTCTGGGGGGCCAGATTCTTTAGAAGTTACTTGAATCTGTGGCGGAATTCTCTGACATCCCTACTCACCTGACCTCACCGGAACTGTCCTGACCTCACCTCATCTGACCTCACTGGACCTGTCCTGACCTGACCTCACCTGACCTCACCTCCATAGACAATAAACAGAAAAGATGGAGGATTTCCATGGAGTTCAAGACTCAGCCCCAGCGAAAGGAAGCCTCGAGTCACAGGGAAAATGCCTCGTAAAAAGGGTAAAGTCGCTCACGTTCTTCTTCCTCCATTTCTGATTTATGGATTTCTTTTTGTAATTATTTTAGTAAAATCTGCCGTTCAGTGGACAAAAAAAAAGGGTCCACATGTACTCCGGTCCAGGTCGACCGGGCCACTCCGGTCCGAGGAGGATTCCGCAGACCGGATTTGTCAGAATTCGATCCCATTTGTGTGGAATTCTCTGACATCCCTATTCAGGGGAGGCCCTTCTCTCAGTCCCACCACCATCAAAGGCGTGTCTGGTGGGACATGAGAGAGGACCTTCTTGGAGGCTGCTCCCAAGCTCTGGAACTCCCTGCTGAGAGAGCAGGGCTCCTTTTCTGTTGTCCTTCTGCTGACAAGCAGAGACATTTTTATTCAGGCACACTTTTTGTGTGTAAGCTGGTCTGTTGCTGAAGGGTTTTTTAACTGGCTGGATGCTGTCTATTGTTTTGTTGTTGTGTTTTGTTTTTATGTTATATTTTAATTAAAATTATGTTTATAACCTGTATTTTATAATTGTTAGCCACCCTGAGTACCACTTGGCAGAAAGGCAGGGTATAAATAAAAGAATAAATAAAGCTTGCCTATTATTTTCCAAAGGCTTGCTGGGGTGCAGAGAATGGCCTCTCGGAATTTTCAGAAAACTTTCTGGAGATCCCAAATGTGCCATTTTGAGCTCCTTTAAGGGGTAAGATATAATAAAACATAAGTAAAAGTAAGGTGGAAGTTTCAAAAAAATTCCCTACCTAATAACTGAGTGTACAAAATGCTGATAAATCTTCCATTCACCTCTTTCAAATATAAGGTTTTACATAACTTCCGATTTTTGAATTCCTCCCAAGTGTAACACAATACTTTTTTATTTTGCAACTGTGTAGATAGGCTAAAGATATTTCGCTCTCCTGTTCCAGCTTTAATGACAGCTAAGGTTAAAGATAATTTTAACCAGATGATAGGAAACTGTGTTTACAACTCAAAGCTTTCTTTTGGTACACTTTCTTACAATATGGGACTGAACAAAAATGCAAAAGAAATATATTTGTAGCATGCATACACTGATGAGGTGCTTTTTGAAACACACACAATACACATACACTATGAAATAGCTATACATGACTATGAAAAAGAGGCTTCTCCAATCGTTATTACACGTACAGGTATCTGGTTTTTTGTATGAAAATGATTGTCAATGAAATTTCCAGTATAGGCGTAAGCACCGCCACCCACCACTCACTTGAATCAGGTGATTTTAACTGGGGAGTGAGGGCATATCCTATATTTCCTTTTCATTTTTCAACCAATTTCTATTAATTATAGAATACTCTTTTTTTTCCTCAAAAGAGCTTAAGTAAATAGGACTGATTTCCTTTGGGTCTGTTTCTGGGATTTGTTTAAAGAATGCTTCACATTTACAGATTCTTTCTCCACCCAGGTATGCACAAATGGTGTGTGGAGGGCATTGGAATGTCTGACTGACTGACTGACTGACTATTTGTTGCCCTTCAGCTAGATATGCACACATACAAGGCTGGCGGGGAGAGTGGTGGCTAGACTCTAGGAGAATCCTCTGCATGTCTTATTATTTTCACTGGAAATACTAGTCCCTGTTCCTTAGGAAGATTTAAACAAAAACATCCCTGCTAAGATAATGTATCTATTAATATCAGCTATAGAAAAATTATATTCAGGGTTTCCCCCACAAATACTCCAGGTGTGCAATTAGTACATTTAAAGCCCCCCGCCCCAGTCTCTTTTTTAATGAATTCACCATGTCTTGTGCTTTTGTTTTAAGAAAGTCAACATCTATCATGTTAAATGTATTGGTTTCAGCCTGTTGCAGGAAAAATAGCAACAAATCCAAGAGAGTAAGGAATACCAATCTATGACTGGCAGATGGTAAATGGATGTTGACACTGTGATTTATCAGTTGAGGTGATGGCAGGACATAAGTCACTACTAGAAGTGTGTGTCAAAAGGCAAACAGCCATAAGGATCATAAAAAAGAGAGTGCTGTCTGTACTATTACTGGAGCCTATGACATAAAGTTTGGATTACTGCAGTGTGTTCTATGCAGGGCTGCCTTTGGAGACTGTTTGGAAACTTCAGTTGGTGCAGAATAAGCCAGCAAGGGTATTAACTGGACCAGTAAAACTGAACATATTGCAGCAGTGATATCTGATCGAAAGGCTTTTCATGGCCTTCTTCCTATTTGTTTGGGGGCACAATTCAACATGCTAGTTCTGACTTCAGTGGCCTGGGACCAGCAATCTCTATTTTTAGTGGGTTTTTATTGAATATGTTTTATTGATTTTTATTGTATCCACTTCATTCGCTTTTTATCTTGTACACCACCTTGAGAGGGTTGTGCCCTTAAAGGTAGCCTAGAAGCAATTTTAAATAGATTAGATAGATAGACCAGGGTATTTGAAGGATTCTGCTCACACATCTTTGGACATTCTTCTTTGAAGACTGGGCCAGTGGCAACCAGGGAAAGAACCTTTTTTTATATCCCCCCTAGACATGGGCTCCTAGTGCTACCAATCAAAAGGCATTCTGCACCTATTCCATCTTCTTCTCCGTAATAGATTTTTTTTCTGGTAAGCACTAGGAAAGCATGGAAGGGTCACAATTTGAAGATAATGATGCCTGGACCCCCTATAAAATTAGGTGAACAAGACAAGGTGATTTCACAAAAAAAGCCTCACCAGGAAGCTTTTATTCCAGGCTATTTCCTATTTTCAGGTTCCACATCAAAACAATCCTGCTGTTTGTCTGAGCATTGAAGGATAATTTATTTTATGAGTTTTGGTTTCCACTCATCTGTTAAGGTTTTTATCTCAACGATGCTGCTTCTTATGCTGCTATCTGTTTGTTGTTGCCACTATTATTGTATGTGATTTTATCAGTGTTATTGTTTGTTTTGGTTTTATTGTTATATGTTGGAAGCTGTCTTGTGAGTGAAATGCTAAAAGCTGGAATACAGATGCTCTAGCCCAACGAACAAACAGGCAAACATCAACTAATCACTTTCCAGTGATGAGCGATACTTCAGGATTCCTTTCAATAAGCAAAATTTGGCAGTGGATTTCAGGTTGTGCCAGTATTAGAGCCATGATACTGGGACACAAATAAATAGCATCGAAGTGATGTCAGCTGTGAGTCTGGGAGGCTTTCCTGATATTGCAGATCATGCTGGGCACGTGAAGGAGCAGAAGACAATTAGTAAGCACTAATGTTTCAAGAACTGCTTTGGATGAGAATGAGAAATACAACTGTGACATCCTTGTATATCTATTTGAACTGAGCCCTACAGGAAACAGTAGGTAAGGTCCTGAGGAGATGATGAGCAGTTTTCCATCACCAGTGTCTGGACTATTTGAGAAGAGGCACTTCTCAAGACCAGTCTGATCTATCCTGCAGTCATGTCATGAACACCTCATGATCAGCAACATCAGAAGCAGGATAAGAATCAAATTGTTTCAGTGGGGTGCAGTAGTCGATGTTGATAGGTAAAGGCCTGGTCCTACACCTCTGATATTCATGAGCTGAGCATAGATGTCAACATGCGTTCACCTAGTAGTGCATGGACAGTGACATGTGTCATCTGGGCTAGAGCCAGCTACACAGTGTCACTTTCTATTAATCATATGGAACTACTTCACATATACAACTCATGAAGGGGGCTGAAGAAGCTAATGGTTCAGGAATTCTGAAAGCTTCTGGACAACTCCTTGCTCAACAACCTTCATGTAAAAGATATAGATGGAAATTGGGTGGTAGCTGACTGGCAAATCCATATCTTATAATGGAACAATACCTTGTTCCAAAGAGGCATTAACTACTCCCGCTATCCACTAGCCAGTCCTCCTCTGGCCTCTTTAATAAGCCAGGAGGGGCAAGGATCCAGCATACATGTGGTGGCTCTCACTGCTCCAAGGATCCTGTCCACATCCTCAGGCTGCACAAATATGGCAGTGTAAGGCTTATTTCTTGAGATCTACCGGACCAATTTTCCTCATTTTGTTTTAAACTGAAGCTTGAGCAGTGTAAATGTGCAGAAAATTTTGAAATTGCAAAAAAGTTCCAAACACAAGCATTAATAGCAAAAGTGTATGTTTCTTGGCTCCATGACAAACAGTGAGCTATTGCTCTTCTCCAGCCCAGCAGCACTTCTTGAACTCCCATGAGACCACATGACCTTGCCCTCTCGTATAGCATTCAGGGAGAATTCCCGTGCTGCAGAAGCTTTGCTAAGAGTCCTGGGCTGTTGCAAAAAAGAACAAATGGGACTTTGGGAGCTCCGGAAAAGAAAAGGAAAAAACCCTCTTATCTTGCTTGTTCTTTGTTACTGCAACGAAGAAGATTATTTTTGAAAGCTCTAAAAGCCCTGTTATTTGTGCTTTGCAGAACTTCTTTTCTGAATGCCTATAGGAGAGTGTGCAGTCACATGGGAGTTGAGAAAGAGTTGCGAGGCTGGAGAGGCTTCTCTCTAAAGACTCCTGGGCAGCTGCAAGTGTGTGTGTGGGGGGGGGGGGGCATTTTTAAAGTAAAACAAATACAAAATAGAAAGAAGATCCTCAGCCACCACCTACATTTAAAAAGGTAAGGGGAAATCCTGTACTCTTCCCCAAGGAGAAAATAACTTGACATTCTCACCTCCCCAGCCTCTTTTGTCAGAGTTTTTGTTCCCTCCACCCCTCCAAATGCTGGAAATGGAAGAATTGAAAATTTCAGCACAGCACTAATTTTCAAAGCCCAGAGATTGTCTGGGAAACTGAGTGGGGATCTCTGCTCTCTCCCCAGCTCCAAAGTTAGGAGGGAGGCTGGGGATTTTTTGGCACTTAACTTGAATGGCTAACCACAATTTTTGGCTTGCCTTCAAGATGTCCAGCTAAACATTTTGGACATCTGGGAATGTATAACCTTTGTGGTATAGTTCTGATTGTGATGCAGTATTTGGCATTTGAGAGATGAACCTTGAAGTGGTCATCTGAAGCCCTTTATACACTTTGAAAAGGGTAGCAACGTATCATCCCTTGCTTAGAACTGACATTCAATCTAAAATGTATATGTGAGATCATGTGACTCTTTCTGAAGTAGCCCATTTATGAGTAGGGCAGAGTCTAAAATTCTTTTAGATTTGGGAGGAGTTCACAAAACTGCCCTGACGCCCTGTTTTCACTGCTGCCTGTTTTGTGGTCCTGGAAATGGAAGCGCTTGTTGTGAAGTCAAGTAAGACGGAGAGCAATGGTTCCTACCCTTACTCTGCTTAAAATTTTTTTTAAAAAGCACCCAGATTTGGGTGGACACATATGTATTGCCACAAAAGAGGAAATGCATCATCAAACGGAAATGCATCACCAATTTGCATAACATTTGCATATGCCCATTTATATATATATACAGCAGGACTTCTAGAACTCCCATGAGACCACATGACCTTGCCCTCTCCTATAGGCATTGAGGAAGAATTCCTGGGCTGCATCAGCTTTGCAAAGAGTCCCGGGCTGTTGCAAACCAGAACAAATGGGACTTTGAGAGCTTTAGAAAAAAAATCTTATCTTGTTTGGTTTATGTTGCCACAAGGAAGAAGAGAATTTTTCTAAAGCTCTAAAAGCCCCATTTGTTCTTGCGTTGCAGAGCTTCTGCTGCCCTGGAGCCCTTCCCGAATGGCTATAGGAGAGGGGCCGTCACGTGGTCTCATGGGAGTTCAGAAAGAGCCGCCCGTCTGGAGAAGCTTTTCTCTAAAGACTCCTGGGCAGCTGCAAGTGCGTGGGGGTAAAAAAGTAAAGTTTTTTTTACTTTCCTTTTTTATTTTGCAATGGCGGTGGCGGCAGCTGGTCAGAAGACTGGCCTCCACCACCGCCCCCGCCGAAACGCCGCCGAAACACCGCCGGGACCCGCCGCCAAGAGGGACATTCACACGAGGTAAGTCCCATCCTGGGGGGGGGGCGGGGGGCCGGCGGAGAATTTCACCACCAATTTCGGGGGGCCGAATGCATTGGCATTCGGCCTCCCAGAGATTCATGGAGAAATTCTCCGCCATCCCTAGGTGGGGGCATTTTTAAAGTAAAACTAATACAAAATAGAAGATCCACAGCCACTATCTACATTTTAAAAGGTGAGGGGAAATCCTATCCTCTTCCCCAAGGAGAAAGTTTCTTAAAATTCTCACCGCCCCAGCCTCTTTTGCCAGAGTTTTAACTCCCCCCCCCCCGAAATGCCAAAAATTGAAGAATCGAAATTTTTGGCAGTGCACTTTTTTAGGGATGTACGAAAGTCATTTACCGTGAGCAAAATTTGATTCGCGGTGGGGGGGAGGCGCTCCGTCCCTCCCCCTGAAATTCTGGCCGGGAGGGAGGCGCTCCATCCCTCCACCCCCGAATCCTGGCCAGCCGGGCTGCAAATGGCGGCGGCCTTAGCCGCCGCCATTTGTGTCCCTGCAGTCAGCCGTGATAGCCAACGTAAATGTTTACGTAGCCTATCACGGCTGAGTGAAAAAAAAAAACCTGCGCGTACGCAAATGGCAGCGCCCATGGGCGCCGCCATTTGCGTTCCTTATTTTGGCACATCTAGTCCACGTAAACATTTACGTAGACTACGGCGAAAATAAGGGGAACGCAAATAGCATAGATGTTACGCTATTTGCATTCCCCTTATTTTCGCCGTAGTCTACGTAAATGTTTACGTAGACTAGATGTGCCAAAATAAGGAACGCAAATGGCGGCGCCCATGGGCGCTGCCATTTGCGTACGCGCAGGTTTTTTTTTTCACTCAGCCGTGATAGGCTACGTAAACATTTACGTAGCCTATCACGGTATTTTTTAAAAATCTAGCCGTGATAGGCTACGTAAATCTTTACGTAGCCTATCACTTTTGTTGTTGTTGTTGTTGTTTTACTGGAAATAGCGGCGGTGGCAGCCAGTCGGAAGACCGGCCACCGCAGCCGCCGAACTGCCACCGCAGCCGCCGCCGCCAGGAGGATTCGCCCAAGGTAAGTCCCATCCCAGGGGGGGCGGGGGGGGGCAGACCGTTTCACCACCATTTTCGGGGGGCTGAATGCATTGGTATTCGGCCTCCCCGAGATTTGTGGCGAAATTCTCTGACATCCCTACTTTTCATCCAATTATTCACAGACTTTTAGCACCCATGGCGACATGGCCTTAACACTAGTCCATATTAGAATATTTTAAGCACAGGATGGATGGTTGCAATTTGAAGTTAACATTGTGACTCATGCTTTTTTCTGAACGAAGCTCTTTATAGCATTATTTTGATGCAGAGTCATATACATGAAAAATATTATTATAGGTTTGAGTGGATTTTTCCCATTCCATTTTCCGTTATTGTTTTGTGGATTTGGTTTGTCTTGCCTTCTGTTTCACCTGCTTTCCAGTTTAACTTAGATAATTTCTAAAACTGATTTTTGAATTGGCACTCATGTGGTCTGCCACAGTTCTCTCTGCATCTTTTCTTTTCTAATACTTTACTGTGCACACCAGAACACTTGCACATTAATTAATCATAGCGCACAGAATGTTGATGTGACTGCCCAATCAGTAGGATTCCTTTTTGCACTGTGATTTAGTCATAGCCCATGGGTGCCCATGTGGTCATATGCATGAATTAAGCCAACATACAAAAAGAAATCTTTGTGCAATCGTGAAATAAACATCATGATTCTATTATGTGCTGTGATGTAAATCAGTGTGCATATGCACAGATGCATATCAGTAACCTCTGAGAAAAAAAATATACCGACTGAAAACTGTGCAACAGCCAACAGCCTGAACAAAGTCCAGAAATCAAAAAGTGAAGCATGTGAAATCACTAACACTTCCGTGCTGCTCTGAAAAGAGGATTTGGTCATGTGGAACCCCCAAATCTGAGAAAAACGTTTCAGAGGCGGAGAGAAGAATTTCATAAGCATCCCTAAAAGCAATTTAGGCTGTAGTTCTAAACATTCTTACTTGGCAGGAAGCTCCATTTTAGCACAGTGGGGCTTGCTACTGAGTAAACGTGTGTAGAATTGCACAGTTAGACAGTAGGGAAGTTCCCATTGAGCAGGGGGTCGGACTCGATGGCCTTGTAGGCCCCTTCCAACCCTACTATTCTATGATTCTATGAAACCTTCTCCATACACCCATTGAAAGAATGTGTGAGGAGGCTTGTAGGGCCACATGGGCTAGCCCCCCTCCCCACTGCTGCCATCCCTCACAGCCAAAACACTTCCCTGCCATCTGTATGTCTGGGTAGTATGGGAAAGGGCTTTCCACACACACTGATGTACATACATATGAGGAGGGAAGCTGTTTGGGCTAGAATTCCTCCTTGTATATCGAAGCTCTAAACATGTACATTGGGGTGCTGAACCCCTTTCAACCTGAGGGTCAAATTCCATTTTGAGAAGCTCCCAGGGCTGCATTCCAGTGGACGGAGAAGCTGAAGGCTAGCCAAATGACCAGTCATTGAGAAAGGGGGTGTAGCCGGGGAACGCTGGAGGGCCAGATTAGGAGCCCAGGTGGGCTGGATTTGGGTGCCAGGCCTGGGTTTCTGCACCCATGGTGTACATCAATATGCATGGAATCCTTTCCTGGCTGGCTGCAGCAGAGAACTGGGATTGCCTGTACTGCCCTACAGGTCCTCCCATGTATTCATTTGATGTGTGGGGGCATTCATGTGAACCTCGACAGTATAGGTTGAGATTATGAACCCACTGACAGTAGATGCAGGTTAATCAACAAGGTCCCATAGAATCATAGAATAGTAAGGTTGGAAGGGACCTACAAGACCATCAAGTCTAACCCCCTGCTCAATGCAGGAATCCAAGTCAGAGCATCCCCGACAGATGGCTGTCCAGCTTCATCTTGAATGCCTCCAGTATGGGAGAGCCCACTACCTCCATAGGTAATTGGTTCCATTGTCATATTGCTCTAACAGTCAAGACGTTTTTCCTGATGTTCAGTCAGAATCTGGCTTCCTGTAACTTGAGCCCGTTATTCCGTGTCCTGCATTCTGGAATGATCGAGAAGAGATCCTGGCCTTCCTGTCTGTGACAACCTTTCAAGTACTTGAAGAGCGCTATCATATCTCCCCTCCATCTTCTCTTCTCAAGGCTAAACATGCCCAGTTCTTTCAGTCTCTCTTCATAGGGCTTTGTTTCCAGTCCCCTGATCATCTTTGTTGCCCTCCTCTGAACCCTCTCCAGTTTGTCTGCATCCTTCTTAAAGTGCGGTGCCCAGAACTGGACGTAGTACTCCAGATGAGGCCTAGCCAGTGCTGAGTAGAGGGGGACTAGTACTTCCCGGGATTTGGAAGCTATGCTTCTGTTAATGCAGCCCAAAATAGCATTTGCCTTTTTTGCAGCCACATCACATTGTTGACTCATATTCAGCTTGTGATTGACAACAATTCCAAGATCCTTCTTGCTTGTAGTGTTGCTGAGCCACGTATCCCCCATCTTGTAACTGTGCATTTGGCTTCTTTTTCCTAGGTGCAGAACTTGGCATTTATCCCTATTAAATTTCATTCTGCTGTTTTCTGCCCAGCGCTCTAGTCTATCAAGATCACTTTGAATTTTGTTTCTGTCTTCCGAGGTATTAGCTATCTCACCCAATTTTGTGTCATCTGCACATTTGATCATCATTCCCTGCACCTCCTCCTCCAAGTCATTAATAAAAATGTTGAAGAGCAATGGGCCCAGGACTGAACCCTGTGGTACCCCTCTCGTTGCCTCTCCCCAGTTGGAGAAGGTCCCATTGATAAGCGCTCTTTGAGTCCGATTCTGTAGCCAACTGTGGATCCACCGGATCATTGTTTCATCTAGCCCACTTTGAGCTAGTTTGCTAATCAGGGTATCATGGGGCACTTTGTCGAAAGCTTTGCTGAAGTCGAGGTATATGATGTCCACAGCATTCCCACAGTCCACAAGGGAGGTGACCTGATCAAAAAATAAGATCAGATTCGTCTGGCAGGATATGTTCTTGACAAATCCATGTTGGCTTCCAGTAATCACTGCATTGTTTTCAAGGTGCTTACAGATGGATTGCTTTATCATCTGCTCCGGAATTTTCCCAGGGATTGATGTCAGACTGACTGGTCTGTAGTTCCCAGGTTCCTCTTTTTTACCCATTTGAAGATAGGAAAAACATTAGCCCTCCTCCAGTCATCTGGCACTTAGGGGTGTACGAAACCCCCCTTACCTGGCTCCGCCGGCTTCCACAGGTGGGGGGAGGCGATCCATTCCTCCCCCCGGAATACTGCCTGGCTGGTTCCACTCTGCGGCCAGGCCGCCGAGCCGCCACCTGGACCAACCCACAGCGGGGCCTCCAGCCGCTGCCGGGCTGGTGCGGATGCAAATGGCGTCCTGTGTAGGGGACGCCATTTGCGTCCCTATGCTGGTCCATGATAGGCTACGTAAATATTTACGTAGCCTATCACAAAAAAAAACAGCAAATGCAAATGGCGGCAGCCATGGTGGCCACCATTTGTGTTCCCTTTTTTTTCCACCGTGATAGGCTACATAAGTATTTACGTAGCCTATCACGGCAAAATTAAGGGAACTAGGGTTGCCAGAGAATTCTGCCACGGATTTCAGTGAGGCCGAATGCCAGTGCATTCGGCCCCCCGAAACCCGTGGCGGAATGGCCTCCCACCCCCCTGCGGAATCCCCCCTGGGACGAAGCTTACCTGGGGTGGATGTTCCAGCGGCAGCACCTCCGGCGGCGGCTCCGCTCGGCCGGCTGTTGCAGACGCAAATGGTGACCGCCGTAGCGGCCGCCATTTGCATCCTGCCAGGCTGCCATGATAGGCTACATAATTATTTACGTAGCCTATCACGGCAAAGAGCAGGGGCGCAAACGGCGGCCGCTACACCGTTTGCGCCGCTGCTCTTTCCGTGATAGGCTACGTAAATACTTACGTAGCCTATCACGGCTTCCGCAGGGACACAAATGGCGTTCCTGCGTTAACCGTGATAGGCTACGTAAGTATTTACATAGCCTATCACAGCTATATGGACGAAGCGAATGGCGGCTGTAGACGTGGCCTCCATTCACTATGCAGCGCGGACGGCAGCAGGTAGGTGCTCCGCTCCGGGCCCATTTCGCGGGGTGGGGGGCTTTGTTCCACCACGGATTTTGGAGGGCCAAATGCAGTGGCATTCGGGCTCACCAAGATCCGTGGCGGAATTCTTCGCCATGCCTACTGGCACTTCAGCAGTCCTCCATGATTGCTCCAAGAGAATAGACAGTGGTTCTAAGAGTTCTTCTGCCAGTTCCTTTATTACTGTAGGGTGCAGTTCATCTGGCCCTGGAGATTTGAACTCATTCAAAGTAATTAGGTGTTCCTTAACCATATGCCTATCGATCTCAAGCTGCATTCCTGCCCCTTCAGCCTGTACTTCGCCTTTGCCAGGGGGGTCATAGATTCTCTTTAGGGAGAAGACTGAGCCAAAGTAGGAATTGAACACTTCTGCCTTTTCTTTGTCATCTGTTATCAAATCCTGAGCTAGCTAAAATAGGTTTACTAGGAAATCCAGTAAACTGGGAATAAGCATCCCGTAACTGGTACAACGTTCATTTGTAGAAAGCCATTATATTGCAATATGTGATGGCAAAAGCTGTAGACTTGGTGAGATGATAGCATGAGACTGGAGTACACCATGAGCAGTACTGGAAGAGAGTGTTTAACAATTTAGAAAGTCACTTGCCCTGAAGGGTTTGTAGAACTGTATGATAAGTCAGGGAAGATCAAGTTTTCTCATGATTCATTCTCTCTCTCTCTCTCTCTCTCCACACACACACACACAGAGGACAACACTGCAGCTGGTATTTGATGTGGAATTTGATCTGTTCTTATATTAGTAGTGCCATTGGGGCATGTATAAAATGATACCAGAATGACGTTATTTAAAATAAATAAGTAGCAGCTTGAATACAGCTAAAGGTATCAAATCCAATTAGAAACATTTATTGAAACAAAAATTAAAAATCTGAAAGCCAGCTTTATCTTCCCTTGTTAGAGAAACACAGCTGGCAGAGCTGTGCTACTAATACATTCTGCATTACACAGATTGCAGAGGAAAACGTATCCTTATTTTGGACACAATTCAAAATTTTGGCAGCATCTTCTAAGGTCACTTGCTCTATTTCATTATAATTCATAGAAGTTGTTCATACCTTGTTATGCACCTATCAAGTCTAAAAGAGATATTTTCATGTTGCTGTATATATTGAGAGGCATTTCATTTCGGAATTTACAATATTTAGGGACCAAGTAGATAACCGGCAACCACAATTTACTATACACACATTTTGTAGAGCAAAACCTCATACAGCTCTGTAAAAAAAAATAATGCTCGTTATGCTGGACAGTCAAATGTGAAGAATTCTAATGGACCAGATGTTTCTTGTATTTTAACTAGGATTGCAGCATTTAATCTATTAATCAGTTAAATTAATCCATTTGCAAACATGTATGGCACAATCTTATGCAAGTTTAGACAGAAAAAAGACCTACAACTCCCAGCATTCCTCAGCCAGCATGCTGAGAGTTTCAAGACTTTTTTCTTTCTAATGCATAGGATCACACCCTTAGTCAACTAAAATGATACCAACCAATTAAGCAGACAGAATAGGTAGATGACTGACAGACAGACAGACAGACAGACAGACAGACAGACAGACAAAGACATATAATATTTTTAATATAAGCAACTTATGGAAACTGTAGATGACAAGCACTATCTTAAAAGAGCTGTTTTTCTCATGTCATCTTCTAAGACCTGCCTGCTACTATACATGCATTATCTAAAAACAAAGGAAGTATACATCTTACATCAGAACTAATGTTTTATTCTGTAAGGGACCATGTGGGCTTGCCACATCGAGGCGCTTCCTCTTTAAGCTGCTAAGGTCAAGGTGGGATGGCAGTGGGCAGCTCTGCCCTGATAGGATAGCATAGGGGAGAGCCACACACATGCTTGCCAGCTTGAACCCCTAACCAAACACAACAGTGGCCAGACAAGGGGAAGGGGTGGAGGACACCGAGGGTAATGAGCCCTTTAAATGGCCCATGAACACCAGAGAGGGAGTGGACAGAGAGAGAGATGAGGTGGGAAGTGAGAGAGAGAATAAGGAAGAAGCAGAAGTGCAAGGGACAGGATAGTGGGGGTCAGATGGAGAGAGAAGGAGAGGGAGAGAAGAGGGGGAGAGAAAGAGAGCAAGAGAGAGGACAAACTTCTGATAAAGCTGGGTAAACCTTGGAGAGGATTCCTGAATATTCAATTGAGCTTTTGTAGCATCTCTGAGGGAATCAGATAATCAAGTTCACTTCAGCTGGTAAGGATGGTGCTTTCTACAACTGCAAGGACAGAATGGACAGATAGACCTTGGACAGAGGAAAGCAGGACTCCAACACTGGCGGTTGCCCATGCTGAGGAGCTCTTTGCTGTGATTGTGGATCAGCCTACTTACCTGATCTGAGGGTGAAAAGAGCAGGCCAAGCAAACCCTGGATTAATTTTCTTTTGCATCAGAGGTCCAGGAAGAGGCTCCCATGATCTCGGCTCAAAGAGACTGGAGGCAATGGCAGTCTGGGATTGGGGTGGCTGCTTCAGGAGAAGCACAACGGAGAACTCTCTGAGAAAGAACTAACCTTGTATTCTCAAAAGGAATCCACTGACTTACCTGTAGACCTTTGAGGAGGTCCAAAATGGGGCTCTCTACCATGAAGGTGCAGTTATTTTGAAAACATTTAAGCCCCTGTGTGCTACACCAGAGCTGATTTACCTGAATTGCCTGTACATTCCTAGTCTGGTGATGTAACTGGAGAAGGATAATTAACATTTATATTAGGCGTCTGCTGCTGTTGTGTGACAAATGAATCTTTTGGATGAGGGTGGCTTTGATGTACCCCAGCCAGGAAACATAGAAAATGTACAAACCACGAACCAATAGATTAACCACTCAACTGTCTACTAAGAATAGAGTCCTGCTGAGTACAACAGGACGTACTTTCAGGTAAATGTGTATAAATCCTAAAACTCATACACTTGAATACTTGAATCAGGTGAAAGCCCTGATTTCAGCCAATGTAAATTTGGTTCTAGTTTGCTGTAGTCAAAATTATAATTCATGCTGATGATACTGTGAATAGGGTAGATCTAGTTGGGCCTGTACAATTGTCTTAATGATTTATCAGAATAATAATCCAACAAAAGCAGGGCAGGGAAATCTGTGGCGGAAGAACCCCAAATTCGAAAACAGTGCCTGGCTGTGGGAACTGGAGGGAAAGTAGGTATGTCACTCCAGAGCTGGCACACTTTCCCCCTCACCAATTCTGGGGACATGTCAGTAAAATGGGAGGGCTTTGAATCCACAGCCCTCCCTGGATCCACTCATGACATGCCCCCCTTTTGCTGTGAACACTGTTGAAACACCAGAAGTAGAGTTTTCCATGCCCGCTACCAGGAGGCAGACAAGGGCAGATCTCCATCTCCACCCATGGTCTTCATTCTCCATGGGCAGGAAGGGAAATCCACTCCATCGTATGGCCCCGGTGCACCGTCCCAGAGATTGTGGGATTGTTGTCTAAATAAAACTGTGAAATGCAGTAATTTCCTAATCAGAAGAAAGTACTAGGTAGTTTTACAGGCTGGCATAGCTTATTCTGCAACACTAGAATAGTGTTATTGGAATAGCAGGAGTACATCAAATTCACACATTGGAGGCTTGAAGTTTTCAGTATCAAATCCAGTATGTCATAGTTCCCCTCTATTTCCACATGGATCTCACTCTACATTATTGTGGGGGCGATTAGATTTTGCAGTGCCATTACATGTGGTTGTGTGACTCATCCGAGAACTGCTTCTTCTTCTTTTCTCTCTCTCTACTTAAGGTCTGTTGGCTGCATCATTCCTACTAAGACTTTTTGCGCTCTTGGAGCAAATGGCTAGTGGCTGTGTTGCCACACACCGTGGAAATCAAGAGATCATTTTTGGTGAGCCATATATGGCTCATGGGACTATTGCCTACTCCTGTTTTAACTGATCAGTCTACTAGGAAGCAATCCTATGTCCCCCACAAGACAGTGCCTGGGGGGGACATAGGATTGTTTGGTTTCTGGGCTCTGAGTCCAGAAACCCCGCTTCCTGCCCCCTCATAGCCAGCATGGTTATGGCTACATCTCCATGCTTGGAAAGAGTGCAGAGACAGGAAAAGGGGTGTTTCTGTGGGTGGGGAGGGGAGGAGACTGCGAAGGCAGATATATGACATTTCCTACGGCCATCCCCGCCTCTTCACCCTCCCCAAAGGCCCCACTGCTAGGTGGGTGAAAATGCCCATCTAGCAGAAATGCAGGGTGGCTGAAGAGAGGAGGTGAAAATCGCCTTTGTGCTCCAGCCGCCCTGCACTGGATCTCGGCAGCCTCTGAGTTCGGAGGCTGCCAACTATCTTCATAGGACTGCACCCTTAACTGCTTATACTAAATACTGCAGGCATTCAATGTAGGTAGCTGTAAGCCTGATGCCCCATATGCTAGTATACCTGTATTTTATTCCTGGTCACTGAGAGGTTGCTACTAGTTGTAGGGGGTTCCAGTTGTAAGCGGTTTACTAAAGACTCTGCTAGAGTAACCTCTTCCTTTGCAGCTGCCAGTAAGCTGTACCAAGAGAAACTCCTCTTGGTGACCAAAAATCAAGTGCAATAACTCCTAATAAGATCATGTAGTAACTCCATGCCAATTATAAAGCTCTGGAATCCAGCTTATACAATACTGAACTCGATGAACTTTTTGTTTTGACATGTTGTGTTGCTCTTTGAATAATTATTTGTCAGAATAATCTGTCAATTATCTATCTTTCTGTTTTTCAAATCATGTCTTCATCTCCTGTGGACAATCCTTAAATAAAATAAAACCATAGGATATTGCAGAAATTTGTTAATGCTTCAGAAATGGTTTATCTCAAGTTAAAACTTATTATCAAATGGATAGCCAAAAATGTATTTGTTGAATGCAGATTTTTTAAAATGTCCAAAATGTTGAGTCCAAAAATTAAAGAGTACAGATGTACTTAGAGTTATGAATGAAGGTGAATCAATTCACACACACAGTGAAGAATTGAAAGCAAATGTCTATTCGTATTCAGTCTCCAGAACAGTAGATCTATAATGCAGTGTCCCATGTAAATATACTTGGGGTTTTTTTATTAATTAATTAATTAAATTTCTTAATTGCCCATCTGGCCAGTCACCCAGGCACTCTGGGCAATGTACAATAATACAACAGTTTAAAACAATAAAATTACACATTAAAACACCATATTTCAAAAATACCCTAACCCACCCCAAATGCGTGCCTGAACAACCACGTTTTTAATGCATGGCGGAAGCTCATTAAAGAGGAGGCATGGTGGAGTTCACTAGGGACAGAGTTCCACAGAGTGGGGGCCACCATAGAGAAGGTCCTCTCCCTCATCCTCACCAGCCTAACTGTCCTGGCTGATGGGACAGAGAGAAGGCCATCCAAGGCTGATCTTGCTGAGCGGCCTGTCTGGTGTTGCTGGAGGCGCTCCTTGAGATAGGCTGGGCTGGAACCGTATAGGGTTTTAAAGATCAAAACCAACACCTTGAATTTGGCCTGGAAAACAACTGGTAGCCAGTGCAACTCCTTCAGCACCGGAGTGATGTGAACACACCGGTGGCTGCCTTTAATCAGGCAAGCCGCCACGTTCTGCACCAGCTGCAGCTTCCGAACTGTCTTCAAGGGTAACCCCACGTAGGGTGCATTACAGTAGCCTAGATGAGAGGAGACTAGGGCATGTACTACCAATGGGAGCAGATGGTTGGGAAGGTAGGGGCACAGCCGCCATATCAGATGGAGTTGGTACAATGCTGTCCGGCTCACAGCTGACACCTGAGCCTCCATGGACAGCTAGGAGTCTAAAATGACCCCCAGGCTGAGGACCTGGTCTTTCAAGGGTAGCTGTACCCCATTCAACACCAGGTCAGCATCCCCCAGCTTCCTTTTATCTCCCACCATTATAGAATGTCACTTCACAATTGCACTGAATTTTGAGTTTGAATGTAAACAAGTAATTTTGACATGCAAACATGTCAGCCAGATAAAATTGTTTTATATGTCACCTGTAATTTTGGGTTAGTAGGACAAAATGCTGCTGCAAAGTTTAAAAAAACCACCAAACATCATGGCATTTAAACAAAGTAGGTGTTTTAATATTCCATAGATATAATACAGTTCATATGAGGAATTCAGAGAAAAATGGGTTCCCCCAATTCTTAAACAGTTAAGCACATAGTGTCCCAAATGGGCAAATGTTCTAAACATGTTGCTAAATTCATCATTTGTTTTGTATTCAGTTGCTATATTGGATCTACATGCTCAAAAGATATTTGTTTGTTTGTTCATTACATTTATATCCTGCCTTTTTTCCTCCTTAAGGAACCCAAGGCAGTGTACATAATCGTCGTCCTCCTCTCCATTTTATCCTCACAATAACAATCCTGTGAGGTAGGTTGGGCTGAGAGTCTGTGACTGGCCCAAAGTCGCACAGTGAGCTTCCATGGCCAAGTGGGGACTAGAACCCGGATCTCCCGACTCCCAGTCCAACACTCTAGCCACTACACCACACTGGCTCTTTAAAAATAAAAATTAAGCATTTAAAAATTAAGCAGCTATAAATTCTCTTTAGCCATAAGGCGAATGGTTGAGTGTCTTTACCAAAACTTAAAAGTGTAAATATGTTTAATTCTTTCTAATCCTGGCCATCCATAGGGAGTTCACATTCCTTCAAGTTTCACTAAAATCGAGAGGTCATCCACAACTGTGAGCACATATATAGAAGTAGGCAAAGGGGAAGCAGTTAACTCTCCTAAAAAGTTAAGATGGGGGACAGCAGTATGATGCCTTCCATTAAAAGCAGTCATGTCAGACACAAAGCAGATTACCAGGGTCATGAAGGGGGGGGGAGGTTTGCCTATGTTAAACCTTAATCTGACAGAAAAATGCTCAACATGTTGAACAGGACAGAATTCAAAATAGTTTAGATTATCTATTCTACTGCACCAACGGTGTTGCTAGACTTGCACAGTCCTCCTTCAGACAAGAGAAACTTATTGTTCCTGCATAAAGAACAGCTCTGTGCAACTCAAAAGCTCACTATTCTACCAGACACACCATTTGCCTAATTAAGAAATCACTAGAAATGTTTGGGATCACATCCTTTTTGGGAGACCATCATCATAATGAGAACATAATAATCACTTGTAGACTCTGTTTATTTGGTATTTATATATTTATTATTACATTTATATCCTGCCTTTTTTTCCTCTTGCAAGGAACCCAAGGCAGCTTACATTGTCCTCCTCCTCTCCATATTATCCCCACAACAGCCCTGTGAGGCAGGTTAGGCTGAGAGTCAGTGACTGGCCCAAAGTCACCCAGTGAGCTTTACGGCCAAGTGGGGACTAGAACCTGTAAAATGTAAAGTGGGAGAAGAGTCACAGATGGCCATAGATGCAAGCCCAGATGCAGTGCAGAAACAGAAGCCAAGAGAAAACAATCAAAGCTCAGCAGGTGGGTCGATCCCACTCTCCCCACCTACAGCAAGCCAGTTGTTACAGGATAGAACATTAAGTTAGATTAACAGAAGACCACAGCATAAATGTTGTGGTTAAAAAGACCATTGCCAAACCCACCCACCCATTTCCATGTCAACAACCTACACAAAAGCTTGTCTCCAGAGGATGAGGCAGCCAATGCACACCCTAAAAAAAAAAGGTAAAGGTTTCCCCAACCAGTCGTGTCCGACTCTAGGGTGCGGTGCTCATCCCCGTTTCTAAGCCGAAGAGCCAGCGCTGTCCGAAGACGCTTCCGTGGTCATGTGGCGGGCATGACTGAACACCGAGGTGCACGGAATGCTGTTACCCCTCCCGCCAAGGCGGTACCTATTTATCTACTTGCAATTTCTTGCTTTCAAACTGGTAGGTTGGCAGAAGCTGGGACTGAAGACGGGAGCTCGCTCCGTCACGCAGCACTCGGGTCTCGAACTGCTGACCTGCCGACCTTCCAGTCTGCAGTTCAGCGTCTTAACCACTAAGGCACCGCGGCCCCATAATGCACACCCTAGTAGCACACAAAAACCGAGAGGAGAGGGCAGGGGAGGGATGGACTCCAGGAGAATAAGATGAAGGAGACCGTCACTTTTTAGTAATAGGCAACATAAATATTTACATATATATTAATATTTATGATAGGCTACGTAAATATTTACATACATATTAATGATAGGCTACGTAAACTTACGTAGCCTATCACAGCAAAAAAAGGGAACGCAAATGGCGGCTGCCGTAGCAGCCACCATTTGCACCCCTGTCTTTCACCGTGATAGGCTATGTAAATATTTACGTAGCCTATCATGGCCAAAAACAGGAATGCAAGTGGCGGCCGCCACAGCCGCCATTTGCATCTGCAGGGTCCACACGCCACCCCCCACCGCAAATCACCCCTGCAAAAAGGTAAATGACTTTCGTACATCCCTACTGGTCCCACCTTCTTAATGACTGTAACTTACATCTCAAAAGCCCAAGGGGGTTGGAGCCAGTCAGCCTATTAGGGATTAAGGTATTGCTCACTTTTTGGAAGCCAGAGAAGTGAGATAAGGCTAGATAAAACTATTCAGGTTGCCCAGCAGGATGCCAACTGACCAGAAGCTCTAGGGGGCACTGTGGATCTATATCAGAAGTAGAGGTTTGTCACAGAGTATGTTACATTGTACAGAAAGTATATACAATTGTATATGTGTACATTTGTTGCTCTTTTTGTTGTATTATTTATACTCTGCATGTGGATCACAGTGTGCCAGTGTCAGTCATCAACCACAGTACAAGGCTAGTGTGTGCCTTCCGTGCAGTGATCCAAATCTCAGTGCTCCCTCTCCGCTGCAGGGTCCCAGATGGCATCTTCCTCCTCCCCAAGTAGTGACCCCTGTGGGAGGATCATGCCATTAATAAGGATCATGCCCTTGAAAAGGTCATTGCTTACAAAACGTCTGTGTTGGATCCAAACTTAGCCATCCAAGAACAGATGTGCTCCTTCTGCCCACATAGCACTTTTGATCCAGTGCAGGGATCCCACTAGCGAGAGAGGGGATTTTTTCTGATAACCCCTCCTTCTGAAGCCGCCCCCCCCCCATATTTGGTCTTGAGCATTCTCCAACCCTCCAGAGCAGGGTGAAAGGGGATGCAGAGGGAATCATGTTGTTTGTTTGTTACATTTATATCCTGCTTTCTCCTCCAAGGAGTCCAAGGAGTTCATGGTCCCCCTTCTCTTCATTTTATCCTCTCAACAATCCTGTGAGCTGGTTAGGCTGAGAGTCAGTGACTGGCTCAAAGTGACCCAGCGAGCTTCATGGCCAAGTGGGGACTTTAACCCAAGTATCCTGAGTCCCAGTCCAACACTCCTCTACCCACTACACCACACTGACTTTCACTGGCCCAAGATAGTATTATACTTGCCCTCAATATGTTTTTGCTATATATTGAGAAACAATGCCATAATTTCTCGTTTGTATGCTTCATAACTCTAGTGTCGTATTTTTCTGTATGGATTTAGAACACTGTAACTCCTTAATTCTCTACTATAGCACTCCTGGAAGATTTTGAAAGGAAAATAAAAATATTTTTGTCTGCCTTCAAAATGTATCTCACCCCTCTCCCACTCCTTTTGAATTGTGAGAGCCCCTCCCAAGTAGTGATGATACATATATTCATGTTATCCAGTTAATTAGAAGGAAAGGCAGTAAAGTATTTTCCTAAAATAAAATTGCTGGCACAGAGCTTATGTTGTTTATCACTTGTGTTTATAGAAAATTATGCCATGCACTGCACATCAAACTAAAATCTCTCCTGAGTTCCCAAGCTTGAGGTAGAGAAATTGTAAATGCAGTATTTTGAATAATAATAAGGCAAGCAGTGATAGACTCCTAAAATTTAATGATGAAAATTAAATTTATTTTATTTAAGCCATTATCGCCACTCTGTCAGCCAAAAGACTACTACACTGTCTTCTTGTTTCCACTTCTTTCTCTTTTAACAAGTATATGCAATGAAGAATATGCAATGAATTCATACATTACCATTGTTAAGTTGAACAATAACCTTAACTAGACAATATGGATCTTTCAACTTTCTTTCCATAATCATGTTGTTTATTTTATAGAGGAATGGTAAGTGATTTAGGCATAGCCTATTATATGAAATTAGGTAATAAAAAAAATCTCCTCAATGCCTATAGACTTGAAAGCCTATCATATATTTAAAAGTTAAGGTTGTTCTCCAGCAGTCTTCTAGGCACTCTGTGGGTGCTTCCAGAGACAAGGCTTTTATCGTGCAATCACCCTGCCTCATTCATAGAATTTTATAGGGAGTGTACACAATGTTGCATTCCTATGTATTTCATTTCATTTCATTTATTTACTATATTTTTAAACCACCCAATAACGAAAGTGCTGTAGGTGATGTATAATACATTAAAAACATAAAATATAAACATTAAAGGGAAGACTAGAAGGAGTGCAAAATAAAACCAAGATAAAACCAGCAGCAAAGAAAAAAGAAATTCAGCACATTAAACTAAATTAAAAACACCAGCATAATAGTCATATCTCCAGATTTCACACCACTTCTTCCCATTTTTCTTTTACTGCTGAAAAATTGTTGGGGTGTGTGAAAAAGCTGCACAATGCATTCTAATTAATAGCGCTAGGAGCGTTCCATCTGGAAGCATCCTGATTATTCTATTGTTAGTGCAGTGACCAGCCATTTTGAGGGGTGGGGGGAAAGCTGATAAAATATTTCTAAACCTACCAGGTGATCAGAGGCTAATGTTTCCACATCACTTTTAGGATTGCAGAGCAGTATTATAAGGCACAAGGAAGACAAAAGACCACATAAATGATTAACCACTTGGCTCACTACTATGGCTAGCCAAATGGAAGATCCACTGTGGCGGCTTCAAGTCAAAACTTTTATTATGTTATCACCCTGCCACATTCATGGAATGTTATGGGGGGGGGGTGTCCCGATGTCACCATTTTCCATGTATAACCCCCCCCCCATTTTCCCACAGCTTCTGTCTTTGTTCTTACCAGAAAAAATCCATTAAGGAGGGAAAGACAGAATTGCTGCACAATGCCTTTTGATCTGCCTGGAAGCACCCTCCATGTGTTTATGAACAGAGATGCACCCACTTTTAAAAATGACTTGAAGTCATTTAACAGGCATTGTTGTTAACTTTTCTCATCCACTATCAAGAAGCAGAACCTTAAGGAAACAGACCATGGCTGCTGTGCTGGCATGTTTGACTGGGCTGAGATCTCTGTGCAGTGGTTTTTAGGGCCATTAGTTATGCTATTGTACAATTTTCTAATCAGGAAAAAGATGAATGACAGTAAAATGGAACATGTTATTTTCCTGTAAGGTTATCTCATTCTGCTCCAGCTATCTTATACTAATATGAGAATGGTGGGCCAATAAAAAAATCAAATAATGTTTTCTAACCATCTTCAACTATTCCTTTCTTTCTCTACATGAAGCTATTACTATCAGACCCATACATTTAAACCTGTCCCCAGAGACATATGTATAGTGAAGGTTGAACTTCCAGCTTTCAAAGGGTTGGGGGGAGGTACATTAACAACATTGTTGACATAAATGTTCCTAACAACCTCGAGATTTTGCCTTTCAGTTGTTTTTTATGTCATCATCACAGATTGATATTGGCCATTTGGTGATATTGGAAATGAAAAGGGAAAAAAAGGATTGTTCCTCAGCAGAGCAGATGTAGAATTGCTGCTGGAAGGCCTTGAACAAGGATGTTATATTCTGACTATATTTGATGGCACAAAAAACTAGTTTTGAAGAGTATCAAAATCACTGAGATGCTGCTATTTTTTCTCCTCAGTAAAACAAAGTTTCATGACTAGTCCATGTCATCATGTTATGATATGATAATTGTAACTATCACATAATACCTTGGTTGTGTCAAATGCCTATGACAGAAAAGCTCTAAGAATCTTCTTCAGAAGCAAAGGGTTTTATCCAATGTTAGTCTCATGTAGAGTAGACATATTGAAATGAATGGGACTTGCATTAGACCGACATTGGATACAAGCAAAAAGCCCTTGTGTGTCTTAGTCCACTACCCTTCTTAAAACAACTCACTTAAGAATTTATTTTCTAGATAAGCATATAATTATACAAACAACGTAGGGCTGTCTAACTCGGGAACTAGATCACAAACATTTCCCCCATGTGTATTGACTTTGTATCTGTTAATCACCCTCCCATACTAACAATATTCGTTGTTAGATTATTAAGTCTTCCAGTGCATGCATATCGGTTATGTGGGCATCATTAACACTGAATGCAGGACAATATAATCTTAAAAGTGGGTAGCAGGTAGATCCTTCTCACACACACCATTCTGACTCTCACACATGTGTACATCCCATTCCTTGTCAGTCATAATTTTATTTATGTTTATACAAAGTATTCTTAGAAAAAATAATGACAGAAGGCGTTTCTGATGGATCAGGTGGAAGGAGGTTGAGAGGTAGATGGAGTGAAGTGATGCTTTGCAGGGAGCAATGACATCCCATGTCTGTGTCATTTGTATGCGTGGTGTAGTGGTTAGAGTGTTGGACCGGGACTCAGGAAATCCAGGTTCTAGTCTCCACTTGGCGATGAAGCTCACTGGGTGACTTTGAGCCAGTCACTGACCCAGCCTAACCTACCTCACAGGGTTGTTGTGAGGATAAAATGGAGAGGAGGGGGACCTTGAGGCTCCTTGGAGGAAAAAGCAGAATATAAATGTAACAGACAAACAACATGATTCCCTCTGCAGCCACTTGCACCCTGCTCTGGAGGGTTGGAGAATGCTCAAAGCCAAACAGGGGGGCTGCCAACACATAGGTTTTATAAATAATAGCAGACTTTATTAAGGGCATGATCCATCCCCCCACAGGAACCACTGCTTGGGCAGGAAGAACGTGCCATCTGTGGCTCTGGGGAGGAGAGGGAGCACTGAGTTTTTGGATCACTGTACGGAAGGCACACAGTAGGCTTGTCCAACACAGTCACATCTGACTTCAGCAGAGGAAACTTCTCTGAAATGAGGGAACTGATGAAAAGGAAGTTAAAAGGTGTTAAAGTTAAAAGCATTAAAGTTAAAAGCATTCCCTTCAGAATGCTTGGAGATTACTCAAAACCACAATAATAGAAGCCCAACTAAAATATATACCACAGATTAGGAAGGGTAGCACCAAGTGCAAGAGGCCACTGGCATGGTTAACAAGCAAGGTTAAGGGAGTTATTAGAGAAAAGACAGCTTCCTTCAGAAAATGGAAGTCTTGCCCAAGTGAGGAAAACAAAAGGCAGCGCAAGCTTGCACAAAGGCGATGCAAGCAGACAATAAGACATGGCAAAAAAAAACACCACCCAGTTTTGAAGAGCATATTACTAACAACATCAAGACCAACAATAAAGAATTCTTTAAATATATCAGAAAACCCGCTAGGGAGGCAGTTGGACCATTGGATGACAATGGAGTTAAAGGAGTACGGAAGGAGGACAAGGAGATGGCAGAGAAGCTGAATGAATTCTTTCCATCTGTGTTCACTGCAGAAGATATAGGACAGATACCTGTGCCCTGAACCAATATTTTCAGGAAGAGAGTCTGAGGAACTGAGGCTAATAGTAGCAACAAAAATGAAGTTCTCAACCTTATTGATATATTGAAAGCAAATATATCACCAAGCCCAGGTGATATCCATCCTAGAGTTGTCAAAGAACTCAAATATGAAAATGTTGATCTTCTAACCAAAATATGTAACATGTCCCTAAGATCAGCCTCTATACCAGAAGACTGGAAGATGGCCAATGTAACACCAATTTTCAAAAATGGATAAGTGGGGGGATCTTGGAAATTACAGACCAGTTAACTTAAGGTCTGTTCTGGGTAAATTGGTTGAAGGTATTATTAAAGATACCTTCAACTCATTCCACCTTTTGTTCATGTCAGATTGTGAACACGTTGAACATTTGTGGATTTTCATATACATTTTCCCAAACGTACACATCAATTATGTGCATTTTTGAAATGTACACATTTTTCTCCCATTGACTATTGCATGTTCCTGTACATATGTTATATGTACACATTTTTCTTGTGCATTTTCCAAATGTACACATTTTTCAAACACATTTTTTGGGGGGGCAGGGGTTGAACAGATCACATTGCAAGCTCAGAAATGTATGGGTTTCAGACTGCAGATTGTGGTTGAGTCTAGGAGACGTGTATGGGATAAATTCTGGTCAAAAATGAGCTAAAACAAATATTGCACTCATCCCTTGGAGTCAGAGGTGGAATGCAGGGAATCCTGTGCAGCCAAAGGATTTGCAAGCTCCTGAAGCTCTTCTGCCATAGGAGTTGCTAGGGGGGTTGGACCTTCTGGGTTTCTTTCTGGGGCTGTTTCCTGTCCACAGTCTGTCTTCCCCACTTTCTGTACCATCAAACCCCTCCTCGGTTAATAGAGGGTCTAACTCCCAGACCATGGCATTTCTCATTATGTCTGAACCAGCCCACAGTATCAGGTGATTCAAAGGCAGCCTTTCCATCTTGACCCTAAAAATCTGATACATTTCTAGAATTAAGGCATTGTTCTTCTGTACCATATTTTTCTCCTGAACTTATAAGAGTATATGTAGGAGCCACCTTACAAAAAAGCCCCTAGAAAGTAACCTATAAATAGATCTTTACTTTTTCTTTTTCTTTCCCCCCTTTTTTAAAAGAGCCTGTTGAAAACACAACTATTTTGGTACAAAAAGAGATTGCTTATATACCTTGCTCTGAATTAAGAGTAATTTTGTTCTCTGAAAGCAGGTTCCGTAACTGTTTTCCCAGCTTGTGCAACTCCTCTCTAGTATAAATTGACATTGATTACCTCAGTGACTCTGGACAGGACATGCTTGCCGACAGAAATAATAAGAGTCTCTACTAATGCTTCTCAAGACTGAATGCCAAAGCATGCCCTTGAGGGACTTAAACAAGAGAGTTCAAAATTAGCTGGAGCACTGAGCTGGTCACTTGTTAAATAATTATCATTTACTTATCCTGCTGAATCTCCCCCATGCTCTGTTCCCCAGCGGACACATAAATTCTTTCCCATAGCTCAAATACAAATTATATGTATGTGCTTAGAAGCTAAAACCATCATGTGCAGAAGCATTCAGGCAAAACGTTTATAGTGTTCTTGAAATATTTATGCAACTGTGTTCAGTGGAGATGTAGCATTCCACCCTTTTAAGATAACAGGCTTCTATCACCTGTTGGATCACAGTAAAAATAAAAGGCACGTACCTTTGGGCAAAGCTTTTCGCTTTTATGGTTCTCTACACATACAAGAGCATGCAATTCTAAGCCTCGTTTAAAATGCAACACATTCTCATGGCATTCCAAATATGTATCAGAAGTCAAATAGGAGCATTTGCCCATAACTAATAAAGCTCTTGTTACCAAAATGTGTTCCCACGAGTCCAGGGTTTCCTCAGTGAGAAGGCCACTAATGGTAGTACCATTGGGGGCCTTTATTTCTTTAACTGCCATGCCAGGGAGAGGGGCAAATTAAAGAAAGGAAGGAGCTAGTGAGGGAAGGAAGAATTAACCCACCCACCCTTCTCTGCATGTGGTCATCCTGATTCAGAACAGGGCTATGCATGCTTACTTTAGAGTACAGATAAACAAGAAAGGACTACATAATTAATGCTACAGAATTAATGTAATGTGTCATCTTACCCAGAGCTTTCTGAGAAGGACAAGAGAGAAACAGAACAGGATAGAGGAATGTGAAAACCTATACATTTTTGCATAGCAATCTTCATAATAAATGCCCTGGCATTAGTAGGGTAATGTATTTAGTATATCGTTAGCCCAGTGTCATTATTTAAAAATGCAAATTTACAGAAAATAACTTTCAAAAGTTTATTGAAGAAGTGAGACCAGCAGCCCCTGGGGATCCTCTTGCTTGCGGTGTTAGGCAGCCTGGAACAGGACTGAAATATAATGGGGAAAGAGAATAGACCTTTTTTCTTTCCCATCTTTCTGAGTATTTCCCCACTTTGTGCGGCCTTGCCCTAAAAGGCAGTGTAGAAATAAATACAGCAAAATAATAAAATAAAATAAAATAGTTTTTGGTGCTGTACTAGATAGAGCTAAAGGGCTCAGATTTAAGGTTGGGTGCCACTGCCAGGTCCCTCTCCAGATAATGAGAAGAATTTCTCTAGTTGAGTGGGGGTGGGGAATCTCTATTGCCTCAGCCCTGAAAGTTCACAGTTCCTGGACAAGCCATTGGGGGGGGGGTGTTCTTTTCCTTTTAATTCACAGGCCTTTATACTTCTGTATTCCTAAGGAGTCCCCTGAGTATGTAGAAATCACCCTTTTGTTTTTGGGTGGCCCCATTTCACTTCCAAACTGATAAGCACTCAACCACCTGAATACACTATTAGAGAGAATGAAATACAGACGCATTAAACAAGTGACTTTTTCTATCTAGGCTAACAGAAACATTTGCAGGGAAGGCCACTTGTCTGGGAAGAGCCTTGTGTGGCACAGAGTGGTAGGTGGCAGTATTGCAACCGAAACTCTCCCCACGACCTGAGTTCCATCCCAGCGGAAGCTGGGTCCCAGGTAACTGGCTCAGGTCGACTCAGCCTTCCATCCTTCCAACGTCGGTAAAATGAGTACCCAGCTTGCTGGGAGAAAGGTAGTCATGACTGGGGAAGGCAATGGCAAACCACCCCGCTACAGTCTGCCATGAAAACGCCAGCACAAGTGGCGTCCCTCTAGGGGTCAGCAATGACTCGGTGCTTGCACAGGAGGAACCTTTCCTTTCCACTTGTCTGGCAGTGAACTCTTTATGGTCTAGATGTCCTTGTGCTAGTAAACCCTTGAACTATTAGTACTAGTTTGAGTATTGGTGATATTTTTAGAAATCTCACAGTATAATAAAGTTGTGAATAAAAAGCTCAGCACATATACACTGAGTCTGGGTTTGTGGCCATCTTTCTGCTCAAACAGGAAATAATTACATTTACATATGTAAACCCAATCATCTCCAGTAACCTAGGACTTTGGAAGCAAGGTTGTTTTATCGCAATAATTATGTTTATAAAGCTATCCTTAGCACAAATGAGAGGACAGACGAAAGTTCCTGTGTGTTTGTTTCCTCTCACACACAGGAAAGTGTGTTTGGCCTTTGTGGTAACCATGTAAGATGTAACTGATATGAAGGCAAGATGGCTTTGAGCCTTTTATTTCCATGGGGCAACTCATAGAGTAAGCTCTCACTCCACAACAATAAAGGAAGCAGGTGAAAGAATTAATAGACATGTAAAATAGAAATAAATCCATAGTGGCCACACACAATAAAACACAAGAAATGCTATATTGGGCAGGAGAACATAGGATGGTCCTGTCAAGGGCCAGCCCTACCATTAGGCAGATGGTAGAAGGAAGGGGGCAGCATCCCTCCAGATATTACTGTGGATCACCACCACCACCGTCCTCAGCTGCTGTTCTCATGCTCCTGAACTGGTACTTCAGCAGTAGCAATGCTTATTTGTTGCTGGCCTGGGCTAGCTATCTCACCAAGGCACCATCTCCCAGAAAATCATAGATAGCACCATTGGAAAGTCCCCTGATTTGAGTGAGCAGGCAAAGAGTCAACCTGCCCAAGCCATTCACTTCCGCAGGCATCATGCATGCTTTGCTCATATGATGCCTTATTTATTTGTTTGTTTGTTTGTCTGTTAATTAATTAATTTATTTATTTCATTTCTATACAATGCAATAGCTGAAGTTCTTCACCAATTCTGCATTGAAGCAGGTTTTGAATGCGAAGTGAGCACTGCCGGGTGGAGTGCCACCTCATAAACAGTGACAAGGTGTTGGAGGACAGAGCTGTGTGTACCATGCAGACTGCTCTGTGCTCCCCAAGCTAGCCTACTGCCTTCAGGTGTGAAGGGGGATGCTGTCCTTTGCCACCGGCGAAATAAGATTCAGTTGCCAGACTGGATGGCTTCTATATATGTGGAATCGGTGGCAATATCTTACTCTTTCCATCCAGCAGCAAAATGTCTCGGGCTGCCCCTGGGATCCACACAGCACAGCAAGGCAAAGCACGGTGTCATTACATTTGGTGTCTCTTTTTTAATATTACTCACATCCAACCATTCATCCAAGAAACTCAGGGCAGTGAAGACAAGGCCATCACCCTGAGCAAGTGTGGGGCTAGCCCAAGGTCACCCATATTACTTTATGTGAATGCATGGATTTTTCTCCAGTTCTGATGCCTCTGGTATACTGGCATATATGCTTAGAATTCAGATGCAAGATTACATTGCTCTGGGGAAATCTGAGCTGAGCTGAGCTGAGCTGAAAGTACTCACCCAGGTTGCAATTAGTATTTTCCACTGTCAAAAATGGATGGTTGTTTGGGGGATTTTTAACCCTGTCAAAAAGTATGATGGTTCTCCTGACCTAGGATGCCCAAGCTGCCTGACATCAAACCCACCCCCAGGTTTCCTCCTTATGAAAGGATACAAACCTACAAAGGGAAAGGAGGAAACTGGACTCAGAGGAAGTTAGGTTGGCCCCTTGTGAATTGCCAGAAAAGAGGAAATGCATTGCCAAAAAAGAAGATGTATCTATATAGATGCAAATTTTAAAAGAATTGTTATAACTCGCCACAGTGTAGAAGACTGTGACCAGGTGACCTGTGTGCCTTGTTCAGTCTGCTGTCCAGGTGCTGTTGATGGGCAACTTCAAGGTCCAGCTCTTCCTTCTGATATCTTTAATCTGGACTTGAGCAGACAACCCTTCAAATAGAAGACTGTCCTCTGTAAAAGAGGACACATGACCACCCTAGGAAGTACATCCTCAGAGTCTAATCTCTTCCAACCATGATCCTTTATGCAGAAAAAGGACAGCCCCCCTCACTGAATTCTTGGTTAGAAGATTAGCCAGAAGATTCTTGGTTAGGAAAATTGGGCTTGGCAGGGGTGTATTCTCCTAGTCTACCCTCCATCATTTCAGCAGTGAAAGACTGTTGTCTGGTGGGAAGATCCTTCTCCCAGGCCTGACTGTCTGAAGCCTGTGCACTGCTGTCTGCTGATAGAGATATTCCTTGGCAGCATCAGAGCAGCACACCTGCAAAACCATTGGTCCCCGATCACTATGCGGAGGTACTTGGAGGGAGGTGGAGAGTGGGTCCTTCCAACCTCCTGCTACTTTTGTACATACAAGTGTTCCTCTCCAATTTAGGGACATCTCACTTTACTGATAAAGGAATTAATAAATGGCAAGTACATATAAACCCAAATCCACAGTCTACTAATCTGAAATGTTTGGTGGAGTTTGAGAAGCACACAGATAACACTGACATCATGATATCATGACATGCTGGTGTCAACATGGCATACCATTCGCTATCTCATTTCAGCTGATGTTTCTCGGATTTGTCTGCTGATGCTTACTTATGCAATGATAAAATGGTCCATTGTATAATAAGCAATGTTTCTATCCATAGAGATACATTATGCCATTTACCAATGTCTTATTTTATAGACTGTGGTTAATTCTTGAAAATGAACTCTTGCAAATCAAGGACACATGATGTCTTTGCAGAAAGGAAAACCTATGGGAAATGCTGTACTGACAATGCTCAAAAACTGACTGAACTAAATTTGAATTTTCCGCAAGGGGATTCTGATATTTGGCAAAAATAAACAGCCCAGAGAGCTTCGGCTGTTGGGCGGTATAGAAATGAAATAAATAAATAAAATAATTTGCCAGTATTTTTTGGTGTGATAATGATTAAAGATGGCAAATATCCAGCTCTAGTTGAAATACTGTCCCACATACCCCTACTCCAGATGTTGTAAAAAATTATTAGAGATCAAGATGCCTCATTGGTTATAACAGTTAACAGTGGCATAGCTGGACCTGAATGTGGAGTAAAAAAAAACTGCTTTTCTCCTGTGTTAACTAGAAATGCTTACTGGGCTTGAGAAGGGAGAAACAATCAGAAAGAGGGGGAGAAAATGAATATATTAATAAGGCATCTTTTCATTTAAAAAATGTTTTGATCTCTTTGAGTATAAAGAATCCTGATTCTTAATCTTTGATCTGAGACCTTTAGCACAGCAGACATTTCTGCTTTGTGACATTTTCACTTGCATTTAATTGATAAAAGGGATGCTAACATAAAACTTCAAATATGCATTTCATCACAAATGTTGGGAGCTTGATTTTAATAAAATTATACAGTTTGCAATTATACTGTCCTTTATGCAGTAAGGGGTTTTCGTAGCACTAAAAGGCCCACTACTTTAAGCAATCTAGTTCACAGCAAGGCATTGAACTTGACATTTTATAGAGCATGGAGATTTGCATCCTCAGCATTTTCATTTCCAGGCATGATAATTGTACATTTCCAGGTATGTGCATGTTTATTTTATAGCTCTCAATACCAATATTATTGCTCTTTGGATATCATAAAGGAATAGAGGATATGCCAATTGTAATCAATTGTTAACCCAAGTAATGGGTGCAAGTCCATAAAAACAGCCAATCTGTAAATTCAGAAAAAAAGATATTGTGAAACTGTACCTCTTCAGAATGCTAGTGGGTAACTACATGTGTGAATGCTCTTTCACATCAAAATTCTCCCCCTACATAGGGATGGCAGAGAAATCTGCCATGGACTCCAATGAGGCCGGATTCTTTAGAATCTGGACCCCCTGGAGTCCGTGGCGGAACAGACTGCTCCACCCCCACCCCACCCCACAAAGTCCAGTGGGGACGGACCCTACCTGGCGCCAGCCGGTCCAGGTCCGTTGTCTTCGGTCCGCAGCCATCCACTGCCGTGCTGCGGACGCAAATGGCGTCCGGTGTAGTGGACACCATTTGCGTCCCTGTCCTTGGCCATGATAGGCTATGTAAATATTTACGTAGCCTATCACAGCCAAGGCAGGGATGCAAATGGCATCTGCTACACAGGACGCCATTTGCGTGGCAGCGGACGGAAGTCTGGCTGCGGACGGGCCCAGTCGGCAGCTCCACGGACTCAGCGCAGAGCGGAGCCAGCCGGGGAGGATTCCGGATGGAGGGACGGATCGCCTCCCCCCCCCCCCGCGGACCCCTTCAGCAGACTGGTAAGTGGGTTTTGTACACCCCTACCCCTACAGAAAGCTGATAGGTCAGGAAGGAAGATTTCTAACTTTATATAAACCTTAGTGATCTCTTCTTCCCTATTTTCTGTCATGGATCACTAGATCAACAAAGTCGGTTAAATACAAAATGTTCAATCAAGTAATGTACGGCCAAGCTGTTTACAACTATAATTTAAACTAACAGCACCAAATGTTGGGAGGCCATAGAAAATGAGACAGTGAAGCACCACTGTAGTGTGTTTCAGACACTCCAACCCTACCCTAGAACGAATCTGTTACATACAAAAGCTGAAACTGCCAATCAGTCTTCAAACATGGAAGATTGCAATTGACTAACAAGGTTACATCTGATAAAGATGAAGATACGCATCTGACGAAGTGGACTCTAGTCCATGAAATCATAGAATCATAGAATAGTAGGGTTGGAAGGGGCCTACAAGGCCATCAAGTCCAAGCCCCTGCTCAATGCAGGAATCCAGGTGAGAGCATCCCTGACAGATGGCTGTCCAGCCTCGTCTTGAATGCCTCCAATGTGGGAGAGCCCACCACCTCCCTAGGTAATTGGTTCCATTGTCGTATTGCTCTAACTGTCAGGAAGTTCTTCCTGACATTCAGCAGGAATGTGGCTTCCTGTAACTTGAACCCATTATTCCATGTCCTGTCCTGCACTCTGGGATGATCGAGAAGAGATGCTGGCCTTCCTCTCTGTGACAACCTTTCAAGTACTTGAAGAGCGCTATCATATCTCCCCTCAGTCTTCTCTTCTCAAGGCTAAACATGCCCAGTTCTTTCAGTCTCTCTTCATAGGGCTTTGTTTACAGTCCCCTGATCATCTTTGTTGCCTCCTCTCTGTAAATTCGTTCCTGTTTAACCTCAGAACTGGAATATAAAGCTGGTTATGAGTCTAGGGTCTTCTAGGAACTCTTCTTGTAGGCCTCTCCCAGATTAAATCAGCTGTCTTTACTCTTTGTTAACCCTTTTCAGTACCAGATTAACACTCTCAACCCCCTCCAGTTTGTCTGCATCCTTCTTAAAATGTGGTGCCCAGAACTGGACACAGTACTCCAGATGAGGCCTAACCAGTGCTGAGTAGAGGGGAACTAGTACTTCCCGGGATCTGGAAGCTATGCTTCTATTAATGCAGCCCAAAATAGCATTTGCCTTTTTTGCAACCACATGACATTGTTGGCTCATATTCAGCTTGTGATCGACAACAATTCCAAGATCCTTCTCGCTTGTAGTGTGCTGAGCCACGGATCCCCCATCTTGTAACTGTGCATTTGGTTTCTTTTTCCTAGGTGCAGAACTTGGCATTTATCCCTATTAAATGTAATTCTGTTGCTTTCTGCCCAGCGTTCCAGTCTACCAAGATCACTTTGAATTTTGTTTCTGTCTTCCAAAGTATTAGATACCCCACCCAATTTTGTGTCATCTGCAAATTTGATCAGCATTCCCTGCACCTCCTCCTCCTCCAAGTCATTAATAAAAATGTTGAAGAGCACTGGGCCCAGGACTGAGCCCTGCGGTACCCCATTCGTTACCTCTCCCCAGTTTGAGAAGATCCCATTGATAAACACTCTTTGAGTCCGATTCTGTAGCCAACTGTGGATCCACCAGATCATTATTTCATGTAGCCCACTTTGAGCTAGTTTGCTCATCAGGATATCATGGGGCACTTTGTCGAAAGCTTTTGTCCACAGCATTCCCACAGTCCACAAGGGAGGTGACCTGATCAAAAATGAGATCAGATTAGTCTGGCAGGATTTGTTCTTGACAGATCCATGTTAGGTTCATGTAATCACTGCATTGTTTTCAAGGTGCTTACAGACTGATTGCTTTGTAATGTGCTCTAGAATTTTCCCAGGGATTGATGTCAGACTGACTAATCTGTAGTTCCCAGGTTATTCCTTTTTTCCCTTCTTGAAGATAGGGACAACATTAGTCCTCCTCCAGTCATCTGGCACTTCACCCAGCCTCCATGATTTCTCAAGATAATAGACAGTGGTTCTGAGAGTTCTTCTGCCTGTTCCTTTTGCAGTTCATCTGGCCCTGGAGATTTAACTCATTCAAAGTAATTAGGTGTTCCTTGACCATATGCCTAGCAATCTCAAGCTGCAATCCTGCCCCTTCAGCCTGTACTTCAGCCCAGGTCATAGACCTTCTTTTGGGAGAAGACTGAGCCAAAGCAGGAATTGAGCACCTCTGCCTTTTCTTTGTCATCTGTTATCATTTTGCCTTCCTTATTTAATAGCTGAACCACCATTTCTTTTCTCTGTATTTCACTATACACGTAGCTGAAGAAAGCCTTTTTGTTGCTTTTAGCATCGCTCGCTAACCTCAGCCCATTATGAGACGTGTGCATCATCTAAAAATCGAGTGTGCTTCTTGCTTCAGAAATATTGTTTTTACCTATATGCAGACATAATGGATTAAAGAATGAATTGTCCAAAACTCATGATTAATCAATTACATCTGGCTGTTGTGGCCAATCCTGCCCTATATGCTTCTCTGTCCATACAGCAGTGTGAGATCTGGTTACAACCTGGTCTGTTCACATGTTTTTAATATAGTAACAACATTTCTGACAGTGTTGTCAATAAAATTATTGACAACTATTGTTCTATTAATGCATTATTTGTGAGTTATTACTATAGTTTAAATATATTTTTGTTCTATTGTATTCGCACAGTGTGGCTTAGAATACTTAAAGGATAGAAGTATTAAGCATATATTAAAATGCTGCTATCATCTTTTTTATTATGGTCAATAGTCCAGCATTGTTACTAAAGTAAATCCATGCTTATCCCCAAGACTTGAAATTATCCTTAATCTCACATTATCACCAGCTCAGGCATTAATATATGTCCAGGTAAAGGAACAATGATGACTGTATGGCATGATTCAGTGGGCAAGCAGATTATCTTTATGAAAAACACAAGGAAAAGCTTGCAGTATAGGAAACTGGCTTTTAATCCTAAAAACTAGAACTGATGAAATGCTTGGTTTTAGTTTTATTTATTTTCCCACCCTGGATCGACTACTTTGAAACACAAGATGGATCAAAGCAATCACAGTGCTTGGTAGTGAATTGAATCAGATTGGGTCATTGTCAGTTTCTTCATTCCCTTCTCTGAAAAAGTCATTGAAGAGCCTCCATGTCTCACCTTTGTAAATGGCTGGACAGTTCCTGCAAAGCATCCAGCACACTAGTTTATTGGAAATGTAAGTGAATTCCCTAGCGATATGGAAAGAGGTTGCTTCTGACAAATGGAAATGTCTGCCAGTAGATACATAAAATACCGAGAGAGCAGCTGACATCCATCCATCGATGTCATTTGTCTGTTTGGGGAGGGTGGGGAGAATCATATTGTGGCAGGCAATATAGCTGCAGCACTATTCTCCCTTGGAAAAGGTTGTGCTAGTAAGACTGAATGAATTCCTGAAATTCCAGAACTTCTGGACAGGAAAAAAGATATGAAATCTAAGGTTAATAACAACTCTTTCTCCCTGTGAGTTTTGTCTCTGTGTGTATGTATAATCACTTTATGTATTAGGTACATGTGTATGAGAACTTGAGGTTTTTAACCCACAAGATTTTTCTACTTATTTCATAGTTTTAAAATATGTTTTTATTTAATGGGGATTTTTTTTCTTTTTCCATAGCTGCATTGTTTTATTGCTCCTATGGCCTCTTGGCTCCATCTAGCACACTCCTTCTAGCAGACTTTCCCAACCTGGTACCCTCTAGAAGTTTTGGACCGTAACAACCATCATCCCTGACCATCGACCATGCTGGCTGGAGCTGATGGGAATTGTGGTCCAAAACATCTGGAGGGCACTAGGTTGGTGAAGGCTGTCTTATAACATGGGTGAGGAACTCCTGGACCATCAGCCAGGTTAGGCCCATGGAGCTCTCCCCATCTGGCCCGTAGAGGACTCCACAGAGGCCCCTCCCTCAAGCCCTACACAAGGTTGCTCTGCATGCACCTCACCTTCCCTCATCAGGAAAGGTGAAGGGGTCTGCACAGCCAGCTCTCTTGGTAGCCACCACTTTGGGGGGCCAGCAGCATCTCAAAGCAGTGGTTCTCAGAGACTCTACATGCCCCCCACCTTTCCAGCTTTGACTGTGTGTGTGTGAGTGCATGGGTGTATGTGTGAATTGATGTTGTGTGTATTGATCATCTAAATAGTATGAATGGGCTATGGGATGTATGTGTGCAAATGGGTGTGTGTGTGTGTGTGTGTGTGTGTGAGAGAGAGAGAGAGAGAGAGAGAATGGGGCAGTGTAAGCAGAGTGTGTGCGTATAGGAAGAAGAGTGAGAGTGGTTGTGACCCACCCACTTTGGACTATGGCCACACCCACTGTTGGCATGCAGTCCCCAACAGCCCAGCCTGGTGTGAATGTGGTCTAAGGACAAAACAGGTTCCCCTTGCCTGCCTTATACCATGATCCAAACCCCAAAGAAAGGAGCAATTGAGATGTCCTAATTTCAGCAATAAACTTTAGTTGTCATTATAATTCATCATTCAAATAATTTCAGTAAGCTTAGCTAGGTTGGCAGACATGAGGCATAGGACCTTCTCAGTGGTGGCAGCATGTTTATGAAAATCCCTCCCAACTGAATACTGCATGGATAGGGTGACCAACTGTGAATCACCAAAAAAGAGGACACTGATTGGCATACGCTAATTTATATGTAAGGATTCAAATTAAAAATAATTATAGTTAAATAGATATACAGTACAGCTCACCATAACTGTGGAAGACGGTGACCAAGTGACCTGTCTGCCTTGCACAGTCTGCTGTCCAGGTGCTGTTGATGGGCAACTTCAAGGCCCAGCTCTTCCTTCTGATGCTTCTTTGTCTTTAACCCAACCTTTATTCTGAACTTGAACTAGTCCTTCAAATAAAGGATGTCTTCAAAATAGAGGACAGTCCTCTGGCAGCCCTTCAAATAGAGGACTGTCCTCTGTAAAAGAGGATACATGGTCACTCTATGCAGCACTGCCTATGTCTCTATGCTGTTGTCTTACCATTTAAAAAAAAAATATGATTTGGTGATTGATATATTTTAATGTATCCTGTTTTGGTTGCACATGCCACCTTGCAGCCTAAAAATATCTTAAATAAATAAATAATACATAATTTATTTCTGCATTGGGGCAAAGATCCATAAAGTATCAAAATCTTAACATGAAACAAGGAAGAACACTGTCATTCTTGCAAAAGACATGTCTAGATTTTTTTAAGAGTGTTTTCAACCAGTTATTGTTTTATTGGAGAGCAGAAAGGGGGAAGGGCATGAAAGAATAGAAAATGGGTGAACATAAGGGTTGGAGATGGAAGTATGGAGGGGGCAAGGTGGGAGTTAAGTGTAGCAGATGCATACCGTGGCCACCTTAAAGCCTGACTCTATTCAAGATGTCTATTTCCCCTTGTCTCTCAGCAGTGAAAGCAAGCTGGCATATTTAACCTATTCTGTCCTTTTATATTTCTGGAACTTTTCCTCACCTTCTTTCTATCTGTCTTTTGCTATGTTCTATAGTGGGGTTCCCTGCAGTATATTTCAGCTGAAAGTTCCCAAAGCATGCCATTACCTTTGGTGATAACAAAATGCATTTATCTTCTATGGCATGTTAGCTAGTTTCGCAGCCTGCTGTGTATTCTAATGAAACCTGTATCACTACCGATTAGACACCTGCAGTAGAAGTGGGCTATGCAAATGCAATGTCCCAAATGCTATTTTCCGTCACGCATTAAGGTTTCAAACTAAATTTCATTGCATATAATGGCTAAAGGCCTTCTCCCTCAAATTTCAGAGTGTTGCATGGAATGTTGCCAAACATCTCCTACTGATTTTGATGGAGGTTGTGTCTGCATGTCATTGAAAGTGGGTTTGCATTGCCTCCTACATTAATAAACTGCTCCCTTAAAAAAAGCCACACTTCGGCAGTCTTGGCAGAACTGTAGGTTATTGATTCAGCCTTTTCATCTTCAGAGGCAAGGAGTTCAAATGTGACTTAATTTAAGGCATATAGGACATGAACAAACGCTCCCTAGTAATATAAATATGGTACAGAATAAACAGCAGGTAACTGATTTATGGAGCTGCATTTCTATCTAGGGGTTCAGGTGATAAAATAAACCATGAAAATTCAGCACACTTGATTTATGCTATATCCAGAATACCAAAATAAAATTATAGCTTCATAATTCAAAGTTACTTGCTTACTTGTTCTTCCCAGACATAGGTTTGAGCCTAGAGTCACAAGACACACCCTGTTCTTCACTATCTTCATTTCTCCACCCTGTCAGTACTGCTGACCTTCTCCCAAGTCTTCTCCAATGGTTTTGTCTCGTCTCCCCACAGAAGATTTAAGTTACCTTTTGTTTGCAACACTGAATAAAAAGACAGCAGAAGAACTCTCATATCTCCCAATTTGTTTCAGTTTTTCATTGAGTTTCTTTATTTTCTTATAGTTGCTTGCTGTCTTGTTTTCCTCAAATATTTTTATTGATTTTCTTACAAGTGTGATACAATTACATATTCATCCATTATAGACATACAATCAATAATAATCAATCATTGGGTGAACTGCATACAAAAGATCAACAATGTTTTACAATTAATTAGGAGTTCCGATATGCATACAAAAATTAGATGTTTCAGTGTCTCTGAGTGATAACCATATCAGTTATGTCTTTAAGTATAAAGATTTCCTTTTAAACACACGCGCACGCGTGCACACACACAGATGCTCGTGCACACGTACATATACTATCCTGTGATAATCCAACAGGTTAGATTTCCAGCCTAGATATTGTAATTCCAGTGGTGCAGATAATTATATCAAATCCTCCCTTTGTCTAGTTATGTCCTATTTACTTTCCAGCAGGAAAGAAACTATCAGTGGCTGCATGTTTTGTATGTTAGTCAGACAAGATGTGGAAACACTTGCACAAGCTAGTCAGGGATGGGGGAGAAATTCGTTCAGTTCGCATAATGTGAATTTACCTGATTTTGTGCTGTTGAACCATTATGTGAACCAAAACTCAGTTATCCTCAAACTTTGCACTTCTAATTTTACAATGGAGTTCTCCAATCAACAAATGCATACAGTTGTGTATTAGGTAAAATAACTTTCAAACTGCATTGTACTAGGAAGACTGCATGCAAAAAGTGTGTATATTAGGGGGGAAAACATACATTAGGAGAAAAGTGCACAAAAATGCTTATGAATTTTCATGCAAATGGGGTTTTTTTAAAAAAAAATTCTCAACATTCGAGATGAACCGAACTTACAACTGGAGAATCATTAAAGTTTGAGACGAACCAAACTTATGTTTGGAAAAATGAGAAACTGAGAGAAACCAAAATTGACCAATTCATTCATTCCTTGTGCAGTAAGTTGTATCCAAATGAATATCCTATTGAAAGCAATGGGATAGCTAAACAGTGGCAATGTTTGCATTGCTCATTCCAATGCACATCTGATTTATGCCAGTGTCTCTTAGAAGCAAGGATATGTAAGACTTTCCACCATGTGTGGAAAGTCCATCTGTGGATTTTCCACAGATATTTGAGACCAAGGGGTAGTAGAAAATCAGAGAACATATGTACAAAGGAAGCAGATATACTCACTAACACCCAGGAACATATATAAAGACAGAAGGGATAACTTTGCACCTTCTCCTGTATTGCATCAATTGTATTTTGGGACAGAGTTATCATTCTGGGATATGTACTTGTTAGATGCTTCAGTTCCATAAATAATTATCAAGCTAAAGAACATTGCAACATGTGTTAGCCAAGAATATACATTGTGATAGTTTTTATAATAGAATGTTGTAGTCACTGCAATTAGCACAGTGATAATAGATTTGTTGTTCTTTTCATGAAAACTTCGCTTTTTTAAAGTTTTGTCATTTCTTTAATGGAGTAACTGAATATAATGACACAGATGCCAGATCATGCTCTATTGATCTGGATGGATTATAATCCATCAATATCATGGCAGCTTCTCAGCAACTACATTATTAGGAGAAAAATGTGGAATTATCCTGAAGGACAATAACTGTTATTTCAAATTATAAACAGAAGTACCATTTTCTTTTCATAGCCTCCTGCACACCAGCAAAAGCAATATTTGTAATATTGTAAAATCCTTTATTTTGATTGTAGACCTGTAATTGAGTCGTTTTTATACTCGTGTTTCTGGCTTGACTAAAGGCTTGACAGTGTGTTATTGCCTAACCACAACTCAACGTGAGTATTGTATGCACTTATGTTATCCGTATATGTACTGATATACATTTTAAAACAACTAGAAAAAAACTACTTGTGCTAAGATGCAATCTAAAATGGCATTGTATGAAATCAAGCAGGAAGCCTGTAGCTCTAACACAGGGTAGAAATTCAGCCAGAATGAAGCATTTTAAGTCCCACTGGTTTCAACGAGAGAGTTAAAGTTGTGTTAACTTTTTCCCATTGAAATCAGTGAAAGTGATGCACTGAAAGTGCATGACTTCCTCTGAACTGTGCCTACTTTTTAAAAATTAATAGTTTATTTCAATGTTTTTCTTGGTGTTTTTTTATACAATATTCACATACCTTTCCTCTTCCTCCTGTCTGAATTTCCCTTCCCTCCCCATTACTTTTTCCTTGCATGGTGTGTCTTTTTGGACTGTAAGCCTGTGGGCAGGAATGGTCTTGTTTAAATGATTATTTGTAAACAACTCTAGATGTTGAGGAGCAGCATAAAAACACTTCAGGGAAACAAGAAAGAAAGAAAGAAAGAAAGAAAGAAAGAAAGAAAGAAAGAAAGAAAGAAAGAGCAATTGTGCCCACTTTAAAATTGCACTGTGCACTGCAAGCCTGCTTGAGGCCAGGCTCTCTGCACTTGCTCATGGGGCCACTCCTCTTCAGCTGCCAAACGAATTTCAGATAATCACAATCCAAAGATACACAGGTGGCTTAGTTTAATACAACGTGTGAGAAAATTCACCATCATTGATATTGGTACACTCTAGTTAAACAAAAGCATGGAAACTGGGTTTTGTATTGTTCCAGTTGGGACAGTTACATGTCTACATAAAACTAGCTGGAAGGAACATGTTTCATTCCCCTGGCATGAAGAATTACTTGTAGGGTACTGGGAATCTATCCCTGTATAACAGCAGAAGCAGTGCCAGTAGGAATGATAATAGCCAGAGTCCTAGCATTTGTCCTATCAAAGCAGATACATTAACATTCCATTTCATAGATTTTGAGATTGAGCCCTGGCACTGAAATGCATGCTGGCAAATGCTAGCTTATGGACAGACTTGCAGTGTCTGAGGGTTAGAAACAGAGGAAGTTGCCTGATACCAGTTTGGACCATTGGTCCAGCCAGGTCAGTACTGTCTCCTCTACACTAACCGGCAGTGGCTCTGTGGTGGTTGGAGTGGAATAGTTGTGGGTTTGAGTAAAGAAAACCTTGACAGTTGAGCAAACTGCTGGAGACAGTTTTAAGTGTTTTAGTTATGTTGTTTTATTGTGAGATCAGTGTATCAGGTTTTAAAAAACAAGCAAACACACAGACACTTTTTTAAAAAATCCACCCTTAAGGGAGTGGATATGAAGAGCTAGAGAACAGGCCAACACAATCCCAAAAGAATTGTGAAGATGCACTCCATGTCAACTGGAAGATCGAAGATATATTATCAACCATTGTTTCCAGTCAGGGAATGGGGAGCACTACCAAAGTGGTTGTCATTCAACCTGGGAATTAACAATTTAAGGACAATGTATATAATGCATCATCATTTATGGTATTTGTAGAAAACAATGAACCAATAGCATATATTATTACCTCAGCTAAGTTAAATGCAACATACCAGAGGTAGGTAATTGAGAACTCACCAGTCTACACATATAAAGGATAGTTCTGATGAGGAGAACTTAGATGAATTTCATTGCCTTCAGCAGCAATATGATATCCAATCCACTGTTGATTTGAACACATCTTTGTGATCACTTAACCCTGATACTGAGAGTTACTACTCCTATGGAATGTAAGTACTTAATACATGTGTACTTAGTCTAGAAGAAACTTTGCTTGCAGCAGCAGAAACAAATGACAATGTCAGCAGTCATAGCGCGCAAAAACTTCTGCTTGTACCTAGGCAAACCAAAGGTAACTTCTGACAATCTAACAGAATGAAACATAGTCCAAAAATGTTAACTGATGATCACTGTGGAACTCCTAAATATCATTGTAGGTGTGACCCCTACTTCTAATATAGATTCACAGTGTCCCCTAGATCATCTGTTCAGTTGACACTTATCTAGCCTTATCTCACCTCTCTGTCCTCCAAAAATGTGAACAAAACCTTAATTCCTTTTGCTGAATAAGCTGACTGGCTCCAACTGCCTTGGGCTTTTGAGATGTAAGTTACAGTTGTTAAGAAGGTGGGTCCACCTTCTTAACAACTGTAATTTTCTGATTTTCTGGCTAGACCACTGACATCAGAAATGAAGGCTATCAAGTTATCGGACAGACCATCCATCAGTCATTGCTAAGGGGCTGCATTTTACTGAGCAGAGATCCCCATAAAAAAGATTCCCTTAGCCCTTCTAGAGCTTTCCTATATATCATTTAACTGGAAGCCAGATGCTGTCTCTCCCTCAGACCATCCTCTCTGGAATAAACTCAGCATAAGCTCTAGGACCCAAGACTGTACTCAAGTAGGTAATGTGACTAGATAAGTTAAACTGACTTTTTAATTTTTATTTGGAATTCTGTGTATGTGTGTGATTGTTGCCTGCTCTGGGATTGTTCCCCCTTATCTCCCCCCTCCCAATAAACTCCTTTTTATATTGGACACGTGGCTGTGCTTTATTAAAAGGGATTTCTCACTGAACTCTTCCCCGCATGAAAAACCGCATGGCTACAAAGCTACCACTTATATTTTAAGAGTTTTTTAAGGGTTTTGGTAAGCTCTCTGTTTCTGGGCTTTGGGAAAGAATGTCTAAAGTACCTTTCTTTTTCTCTAAAAGTTGGGCTGAAGGGAGGAGTCCTTGGCAATAGGGCTTAAAAACCATAAGCACAGACTAGGGTGTGTGGCAGCCTATTAAAAAATATTTTCCTCAGAAACCCACATAAAGAAAGGGCCCACCAGGAGGAAAAGTTATCCCTCCCCTCACAGTCTCGTAAAAGTAGGGCTGCTCAAATCAATTAAAATATTGCATTTGGTTATGTTCTTAAAAGTTGTTAAAAGGTGGTCTTTCCATTCTAGATTTGCATTTTCATATATTTTCCTTTTAAGTTGTATTATGAACATTTGTATATGTACTTGTTGTACTAGATGTTGGGACAACATTTATATGAGCACTGTTTTTAGTGGAAAGGTGGGATATAAATTAATTAAATGTTTGACAGAGGATGTAATGTAGAGGGAGAGCTGTAGAATGGTATGCTCCATTGTCACCCCTGCTGTAGTGGTTGGAATGGTATAGTCTGGGGTTGAGTATAGGAAAAATTGACAGGTGGAGAAACAGCTGGACACTTGAACTGCTATAGTTGTGTTGCTTATTGTGAGCTCACTCTGTGAGCTCAATTAAAAAAAAAACCCTGTTTGCCTCAAAAGAAACTAGCAAGTGTGTTGCATCTTTCCCAGCCCTAACTTTGGAGTCCAGGGATTGTTCTATCATCAATGACCTACATAACTTTTAAGACTTACATAGAGGGGGAAGTGTTGCTCGATGCAGGTTTTCCATGATAGTAATTCCTGAATTAGCAAGAAACACCCCCACATACACATCTGGAGGTCTTTCCTTTTTAGGCAACTCTTATAGATGCAAAAGCAGCTTCAGGATTGGGCTTTTCAGCCTTATCAATTGGAGTTCCATTATTGTGCCAATCATGCATCATTTTGGCTCTCAAGCTATTGTTATTTTTGTCTAGTGTGCAGCAGGAAAGCATGTCTTATATAGCTTTTTCTATATTGTGGCATTTCATTTAGGTATATAAAACAAATGGGAAAATAATGCTTTTCATAAAATAATATCTACTTTCACTGCACTGCCTCACCTTCTAGCTCATTACAATAGCTCTTTCACTCCATCCATTATGGTTACCTGTCCTGCTATGATAAAACAGCCTCTTCTTCCATATCCATCAAGCCTCCTCTGTCTTCTCAAAATCTCTTCTTAAGATCCACTTCTTCTTCGGCAATGTTTTCCAGGAACTGCCACAGCCTTATCTTTCCTGCACCTGCTAACAATACAAGAGAGATGAGCCCTTGAAAATATACGGTAGGGCTTACTCCTGATGAGCCCTGACTCAAATAAAGCTCTCACTCTGTATATAATAACAGGCTGAATGTAGGATTACAGTAATAATGGCGTGCCTTGAAGTAGTGGACTGTCACTTTGGGGTTTTTTCTGCCTACGGAGAAAAGACTAGTAATAACACCATTGGTTTGAGATAATTGCCATTTAAATAAGCTTTGGCTGAAAGTTAATTTTCTTGCCAACAGATGCCCGCAGCAGCTATGGCTTCAATCATAGCTGCCTCAAAGGTGGTTTAAATTGGGTTAGAGTAAGGAAGGGGAAATGCAGCAGAAACACAGTGGTGAAATCCCATATGCGTTGTGTGGCTTTGTTGCATCCTTGAAAGCATGAATCGGCAATCTGTACTGAAAGGAAATTATTATTCACCACTGTTCATGTGTACAATAAAAGAAACACCACGGCCTTGCTATGTATTCTATTTATTTATTGGTTTATCACAATTTTAGACTGCCTAATAACCGAAGTTGTCTGGGCGGTGCACAGGTAAATTAAAAACATAAAATCCAAAGCTATAAAACAATGAAAATAAAAACAGCTTGTAATAAAACCTGGATAAAACGATCAGCAAGAGGTATAAACAATGCAGCCCATAATAAAACCAAAGTAAAACTGGAAGCAAAAATAACACAGAGCAACAACCATCACAGCTGAAGCCATTCTTAAAATGGCTGGGAGAGTAAGAAGGTTTTCACCTGGAGTTGAAAAGACCATCACGCCAGGCAAGCCTCCCTGGAAAGCACATTCCACCACAATCGGGGTTTCACCACTAAAAAGCCCTTTCCTTGCAGCCACTTGCCTCACCTAGCCATTTGCAGGGAGTGCCTTCAAGAGGTTCTTGGACAATCACTTCAGGGTCCTGGTGTCTAAATATGGGAGTAGACAGGTTCCTTCTTCAGGTAAGCTGGCTCGAAGCTGTAGTTTTAGGGCTTTAAATGGGTAAAACCAGCACTGTGAATTGAGCCTGAAAATGGTCCGGCAGCCGGAGGGGAAGGCAAGGTCCTGGCATAATATGATCGTATCAACCAGTCCCTGTTCACAGTCTGGTCACCCTGTTTTGGACTAACTGAAGTTTCTGGAACATTTCCCAAAGTAGCTCCACTTCACATGTATTGCAATGATCCAAGCAGGAGGTTTCCAGAGAGCGACTCACTGTGACAAGGCTATCTCTGTCCAGATGCGGTCACAGTTGTACATTGGCAACTGGGTGATAAAAATCACTCCAAACCACCATGGCCAACTGTACCTTTAGGGGCAATGAGCACCCTCACACTATGAGCCTGATCCATTCAGGGGAATGCAGCCCCCCTCCATAGCAGGGTGATCACCACTTAACTGAACAAATGACCCACCAGCAAATCTCCATCTTGTCTGGACTGATGCTCAGTTCATTTCCCCTCCTCCTGTCCATTACCCTGCTCAAGCACTTGTTCAGAACATCAACTGCCTTATCTGTATTAGAATTAACTTGTCTTCACTACTTACAGCTATTTGTTCATTTGTGCCACCACCTTGTGACCTGGTACAGCTGGAGCACATGATGAACAGGTTTTCTTCAAGGATGACAGCAGTTGGTGGGGGAAGCTTAATGATGGCTGAGTGGTAGTGCTGCCTGCCCCTCCTCTCTTATACTCAAGAGAATGTAAGACAGGTACAAGCAATCATACAGGAATTAGTGAGTACTCTTCCGTTGATCTACCATGGACACCATCTTAGAGACACCAGGTCTGCAGTAGGTTTCAAACGGCAGTCTTTCCCAGGCTTACCTGGAAATACTAGGAATTGAATCTGGAGCCTTTTGCACGCAGGGGAGGTACTCTACCACTGAGCTATGGCCCTCCTACATAGGGATGTACGAAACCCCCCTTACCTGGCTCCGCCGGGTTCCGCTGGGGGGGGGAGGCACTCCATCCCTCCCCCTAGAATCCTGGCCGGCCAGCTCCGCTCCGCAGGGATTCTGCAGAGCCGCCGGCCGGCTCCGCCAGCAGCCAGACATCCGGCCGCTGGCTAGCAGGGACGCAAATGGCGGCGGGCGTAGCTGCCGCCATTTGTATCCCTGTATTCAGCCGTGATAGGCTACGTAAAGACTTACGTAGCCTATCACGTCTGGGTTAAAAAAAAAAAAAAGTGTACGCAAATGGCGGCAGCTACGGCCGCCGCCATTTGCGTTCTTTATTTTTGGTTGTCTTAGTCTACATAAATATTTACGTAGACTAAGATGGCTAAACTAAGGGGGAACGCAAATAGCGTAGCGGACGCTATTTGCATTCCCCTTTATTTTCACCGTCTTAGTCTACGTAAATATTTACGTAGACTAAGACAACCAAAAATAGGGAACGCAAATGGGGGTGGCCGTAGCCGCCATTTGTGTACGCTTTTTTTTTTAACCCAGACGTGATAGGCTACATAAGTCTTTACGTAGCCTATCACGAATGGGGGGGGAAAGACTGCAAATGGCGGCGGCAGCAGCCGGTTGGAAGACCAGCCGCCACCGAAGCCACCGCTGGAGCCACCGCCGTCCGGAACATCCGCCCCAGGTAAGTCTCATCCCGGGGGGATCCGCGGGGGGCAAGGGGGTGGCAAGCCGTTCCGCCACGGAGTTTGGGGGGCTGAATGCACTGGCATTCGGCCTCACCAAGATCCGTGGCGGAATTCTCTGACATCCCTACTCCTACATAAACCTCATTAGCTACTCCCCTTCGGCTGGTTCATTTAATGCCTAGCTGGACTGTTCATAGCAGAGTTTCTCTAGAATCAGGGCTGGTGCAAGACATTGCACCGCCTGAGTTGGACCAGCTGACACCATCTCCTCCTCCACCCCCTTCTGCACTGTCCTTCAAGCTTGTTCTTTTGAATGGTTTTTGCTGCTGCATTAGCAGCGGCGGGGGCAGCATGGGTGATCCTAGCATTTCTGGAACCATCTCACCTCTCATTGCAGGTCCTTCCTCAGAATGTGGCATTATGGCCAAGGTGGCATCATGAGCAGCCTCTGGGCTGCCTCCCCGACAGTGTCTCAGAGTGAGACATGGGTGCTCCAGAGAGCCCTGTAAAAGTCCCACCAGCCATTTTCCTAAAGGAGCAAATACTGTTTGAGGTTAAACATTATTTGCTGCAGCAGCAAAAGTGGTGTCACTTGCACTCCACAGCTGGCTGGGGAGGGGTGATGGCAGCAACTAGGGGCACAGTGCTGATGATGGTGGCAGGCAGCAACAATGGGCAGCCCTAGAGGCAGTGGGTTGGGGGGGGGGGTCTGCTGCCCATCTTGATCCACCCCATGAGCCATGTGGCTCATGGGCTGATCCTGTCTGGAATATAGTAAATTCCAGTTTACCATTCAACTATTGCACAACAGTTCCCAGCTACTTGCTGGACCAAACTCCAAACAGACTTCCCCCACATTAAGCTTCCTACCTTTCAGAAATTAATAAATTGGACCGCACAGTCAGGGGCTCCTAAATAAAGAGCATTGATTCTAATATCAGAACCTTGCTGGGAAATATCGTCATTTTTCCCATACACATTTTCAGAAACTTTAAACATATTTCAAATTCCTAAAGCATGGTAAATTGATTATTGTAAAAGCAAACTCATTTTCTAAAGCAAGACTAGCATGGACAAGAAACCTCGCCCATGGTTTGCTGCACCAGCAAAATAAATGCTTAGGATGCAGCACGCCAAGAATGACACCAGTGAAACATCCCAAACCGTAATGTTACATCAGCTTTGTTGTAACTTTACATTAGCACTGCAGGCAGAGATAATGGGAAAACATTTATAGTAGGCATGCCAGAACATCACTATAGGTTCTTTGCATTAAAAAGAAAATAGCTCAGACAAATGGCTCTTTTCCTATATCTACTTTGCATATTTTAAAAATAAGTAGTGTTCTACCTGGAAAATAAACCTTGGGTCAAATAAGCAGTATATTATCATTACAGTACTTGTATTTCAGTAAATCGTTGCCCAAAGCATTCTCTTTAATTGAATAAATGGCCATATAGAGCCAAAAAACCAGCATTCTTTTCCTCTTAGGACCACAATCCATTCTAAATAAAGCTGAATGAAAACGCTCCTCCCCACATTCACTTTCCATGTGTGTGGGTGGGGGGGGGGGGAGAGAACATTTGTTGAAACGTTTGGGGACTTACAGTTGGTGGTGGCAGCAATCTTATCCTTTTTCAAAACGTTTATTTTAGTGCCACCACCTGTAGCAGCAGCCGTGGCAGAGGTCCTTTTGGTGGCTCCTGTTGTTCCATGGCCTTCCTGGGGAAAATGGCAGACAGCGGGTGATATTCAACTGGGCTCATCGCGCTGGCATGAGCCAACGCTTGCGCAACGTAGCTAGCAATCCCTGCTTTCCCCATTGCCCTAACAACCACTAGTTACATTGCACGAGTGTTGGTTTATGCTAGTGCTAGTGTTGGGGCACAATTGGATGCTACCAACTATTTCCTCTCCCCCCACCCTCCTCCCAATGCCCTGTAATTATCTTGCATCTGGGATAGTCTGCGTGGCGAAAGGCTGTAGGAGTGGCATTCAAATCATGTTTTTAACAAGTGAATTCCAATGTGCTGCTGCCGCTGCCAATCGTAAGTTCCTGAACCTTTCAAAGATGAACACATGCACCCAAAATCGTGAGGGGGGGGGGGTTGCATCATCTCCACTGCAAGCCAAAGGTTCTCTAGTTTTAAGCTCTTATTTGAAGCCAACCAAGTAAGAGTTTGTTGTCTTAGAAAAGCAGACCCTCCCCATTCCCCATATCATGTTGCCCTTGAAACTCCATCAAGATTCATCAATGCATGACCAGAGAGGGGAGAGCCTGTTCAAGAACCACATGTCCAAAGCCCTGCTACACAAACGGAGCTTGTTCTCTCGATTGTGTGGCCCAGATTTAGAAGGCAAGTAGAAAGTAAAAAGCATTTTTTCTGATCAACTGTGAATAGTTGCATTTTACCTGAAGCCATGGGACTGGATCAAAACGCCCCCTGCCCCCATGCGTGCCTGTAAGAAAGAAGCCCCTCCAAAAAGCAGCTTCCGACTGCAATCGTCAGCCTTGTGCTTATATATGCCTCATAAATAACCTGATTTTATTTTGCACTAATGACTCATTGAGCTTATAAGTGTTTCCTGGAAATTGGGAACAGTTACTGAAATCCATTAATGCATCAGAAGGCTCATTAAGTCCCTGTTTGACTACAAAAAAGTGCTCATCTCCTGTACCCAGGGGAGACCTTTGTTTTCTGATTGTGTGTGTGTGTGATACATAATATTCTTGGGAAGGCTATTTCCAGGGAAAATACTTAACATCTATCTCATGTAGAGATGTTGTGAGCTCCTACTTCCAGGCCTGGAAATACAACTGTCAGGTCTGCAATATTTGTGTCATGTTCAAAGCAAGTATTGATGATGATGATGATGATATTATCCATTCAGTCGTGTCCGACTTTTGGCGATTCAATGGATCATCTCTCTCCACGTATTCCGATCTTGTACTATTTCTTTGAGCTGTTCCATGCTCTGGTTGGTATCAATTTTGATGGTATCTAGCCATCTTGTTCTTTGGCGGCCAGATTTCCTTTTTCCACTAACCAATCCGAGCATAATTGGTTTTTCTAGTGAGTTCCTCCACATAACATGGCCCAAATAAGTCAATCGAATTTCATGATTTTTCCATCCAATGACTTGTCTGGGTTTTTACATTCCAGTACTTGCTTGTTTGTTATCTTAGCTGTCCAAGGAATGTGCAGGAGCCTTCTCCAACACCACAGCTCAAATACATCAATTCTCTTTCTGTCTTGTTTCTTCATTGTCCAACTTTCGCATCCATAAGTAACTATGGGAAACACGGTGGTACAAACTAATCTGCATTTAGTTGTCAAGCTGATGTCCTTGTTTTTCCATATTCGGTTCATGCTCATCGTTGTTGCGTGACCCATCACAATTCGACGTTTTATTTCTGGGCTGCATTCACTGCTATGATTGATCTGCGATCCTAAGAAAATAAATTCTTCTACACATTCAAACTCTTCACCATCAACTACTATGCTGATATTTCCATTCTTCACAGTGGACATGAGCTTGGTCTTTTTGGTGTTTAAGGAGAGGCCAAACTTTTCACTCTCTTCTTTGATTTTCTTGATCATATATTCCAGACCTTCTTTGGTTTCTGAGAGGAGAGTTGTGTCATCAGCATAACGAAGATTATTTATAATCCTTCCGCCAACCTTTACCCCGATTTCTGTTTCTTCAAGCTCTAACTTCCTCATGATCATTTTGGCATAGAGGTTAAAAAGAAAAGATGAAAATAATTATTAGGTCCCTAATACTCTTCATCACAGATTTAAATTCCTCTCTGCTCCCTCCATCTGCCCAACTGCCCCCTTCCCTTACCTGATTGGCTGGGCTTCTGGAGGTAAGCAGCCACAGGGAGAGAAGAGGGAAGGAAAGCAGTATTTCCTTCTCTGCCCTCTCTGGTTCCTGGCATATTGCACAGCAATGCACCAGGAAGATTCAAGACTCAACTTGGAAAATGTAGTTTTTCACAAGGCTGCTAACATCCCAGCAGCTGTGGGGAAAACTACATTTCCCAAGGGCATCAAGGCCTTAGGTCCTGGCATGCCAAGCACTGAAGTGGGAAGGGAGGGATAAACTTCCCTTCTTCCCTCTCCCAAAGGCTGCCAGATCACTGCCAGCAGCAGCACCAGCCAGGTGAGTGAGGTCTATGGGATGAGGAAGGAGGGATCTTAGGCTGAGGGTGAAGGGAGTGGTACGGCAAATTCAACTTGGCTCGGAAATAAGCAGAGCTGTTTCCTGATTTGTTGGGAAGTAGCTTTGCTTATTCCTGAGCCAATATGATGCAAGCCAGGTGGGAGGAGAACTCGCCCAGCTCAATCACTTATGAAGGATGATTGCACTAAAGATGTCAAGCAAACCCTGCCATCTTATTTGGCATTTGCTTCAGGGTATACAGACCAGAACATCTGGAATCGGATAGCAGTCACGTCCTTTACTATCAGATAGCACAAAATATTTTCCAGCTTTGTTTTGGAAAAAGAAAAAATGCCCTGCTTGCCTGTGCTAGAACTGGAAGCCTGGTAAATTAGTTTTATGAAATTCCACATGAATCTATTTAATGATTACACCACTTCTAGAGGAGGAATTAAGCTGAATTGCCATAAAATGCACTTAAATCATATTCTAATCAACCTTAAGGATGCTGTTTACACTGTGAGGTTTTAAAATGTTGCCTCATTAAATATGCACAGCAGTTTGTATTACAGAAGGAATATTGGATTGTAAGTTTTGATTTCTGAGGAAACAGCATAAGAAAGCATACAACATTATAGTGCAGGTTGTCTGTAAAAATCCACTGAAACAAATTACATTGATGCTTAAAAGTTTTGTAAAATGAATTTCAGGTAACTTCTTGAAAAACAGTCTGCACTTCCTTAAAATAGCTATAGATATCTCTCCATGATTGCTGGGATGTCTTCATTTTCTTTGTGACGGCAAATTGAAAATCAAGAGCAAATCCTGATCTTGCCAAAAATTTTGCTTAGGGGAGAAGGTTGATTGCATGGCACATAAATAACATTTTGAAGAATGATGAACACAGGACTGAAAAGGAAAACCTTTTAATGTAAGCATTGGTACCCAAATTCACTTGTTCTCCCTCATCCTTCTGTGTTTCTTTTTTACCTGTGGTATCATGAATTTTAAATTGCAGACTGCACCAAAGTATTGGCAGAAAGGCGTTACATAAATATCCATTAAATAATAATAAGCAAAAAACTCTATAATAGCCAAGCATGGAACAAAGTTCCAAAATACTGGCAAGATGTATTAGCAATCATACGGATCGTAAGAAACCTTCATTTACTTTTATTTAGGTAATACTTTTGTGTAGGGCACAATCCAGCTCAAGTTTACACTACTGAGTTCCATCAATTGTAATGGAAGAGTAAAGCAAGTTCCTAATTTACTGGTTGGTACCAAAGTAATAATTGTAAATAACTGCAAGAATACTATCCCACTTATATCAAAGAAGTCATTTATACGATCTTGCCTAATGACTGCTAATAGAAGATTGGGCAAAATCCAGAGAAATCATGACTAAATGGGACATGCATATTTAATTTGGTACTTTAGTTCTATTGATTGCAATAGGAACAGAGGGCCATTTCACATATGAGTGGTCATTCTTCCTTGTGTACATAAGTCTAGTTGCACTACTGCAGTGCAGAGAGTAAGAATACACAGGGACAGCCACAGTAGTTTCTGAGAGACTTTCCCCAACCACCACAAACACAGTGACCTGGTTCGCACAATCAAAATAAGCCACCAATCAAAATAAGCCACTTATTTAAGCCACAGTGACTTATTTAAATTGTGGTGCATGCCAGGCACGATTTCCATAATTACCACCCAGGGGTGGCTTGTCTCATCATCTGAACCCGGGCCGGCATGACTTGTTGGAGGGGGAAACAACCCTCCAATGACCCATAGGCCCTGCAATTTCAATAAACCACTATGGGTTAGATAAGCAACTGTAGTTTAAATAAGCCACAGTGGCTTATTTTTATCATGTCTCACTGGGGGTGGTTGGGTGATCATGACAGGGAAAGAAGCCATTGTCGTTTCTCCCACCACGCACGCGACCACCATTTGCATAATCCCCCATGATGCAGTGCAGGTTGGTTTGTCATCCGAATCCAGTGCAGGGCAAGGATGGCATTGTACCCACCTACAACCGCTACTGCAGGTTGTGGGTTGTAGGATGGATACAAGCCACCCCCAACACACCACATACTGAGCATGTTTGGATGACATGCCAGCCTATGCTGCATCATGGGGGATTATATAAATGGCAGTTGCATGTGTGACACGTGTGGGGCCAGAGGTAGAAGCCATGATGGCTTCTTTCCCATTGCGATCATCCAAACCCCGTCACTGAGAGGCTTCCGACAACGAGGACTGAGTATAGGTTGAGTGTGGGTTGTCATTCAACTGTAGGTTGTTGTTGAAATGTGGGTTATCACTGTGTGAACCCAGCCACACGAACAAACCAGGATTTGTTAATCACAAACAACCCATGAAGAGAACCCATGGTTTGTTGTTGGGTTGTGAACTGTGGGTTGTTTGTGGTTAACAAACCATGGTTTGTTATCATGGCTGGGTTCAGTCAGTGATAACCCATGTTTCAACAACAGCCCATGATTCAACGATAACCCACACTCAACCCATACTCAAGCCTTGAGTATGGGGTATCATGTTGCCTAAATCCAGCCACCGTATCCTACCATCTGGTTTACAATAATGTTTCTCCACACAGCCAAGTGCCCATGTACACAATCACTGTGAGAGAAAAATAAAACCAAGTGCTTACAATGTGTTAAATGGTAATGGTAGGTAATGGGGATGGGGGGATGCTGGCAGATTCCCACAGTAGCCAAGCTGCTTAAGGAGCCAAAGCATATCCCATCATCTCATCCCTCTAAGCAGCTTGGTCAGTAAGGCCCCCATTTCCTAGGGTGAAGAACCTGGAAGTCACCCCACCCTGGAAAAGAATGACAGAATGCTCCAGAGGTCTCTATATCATTTTACCTCTTCTCCTTCAATTTGAAGGTAGCTATTTTCAGGGAATCATCAGCACAATATAAGTCAGCCATTTATGAGCAAGAGGTGAACATACACCTGAACATTGCTGTCAAAAACTGCATTCAATTGTTGCGTCTGAAAATAGGCTCTATTTTAGCACTATTGGGCTTGCCCCAATGAGCTAGTGGTGGTAACAAGAAAAGCCCAGAGTCAGAAAATAAATTGGGAAGATTTATTTAATCAGAGCGACAGTGTTCTAATCCTATGAACTATTATTTAGTTGGTTACATTTATATCCCAAGGAGCTAAAGTTGGCATAGTATGGTTTGCCACTCCCTATCTTACCCTTGCAACAATCTTGCGATGTAGTTTAAGCTGAGAGAGTGGGTGGCCCAAGGACACCCAATGGCCTATTTATTCATTACATTTCTATACCGCCCATAGCCGAAGTTCTCCAAAATCTCTATGAGGATTTTAACCTGGGTCTTGCTGATTCTAGACTGAAACTCAAACCATCACACCACACTGGGCCAGTTTGCATGATCACCGCAGCCTGCCATGGTTTATTTAAGCCACAGTGGGTTGCAGCGCATGCCTGCTGCCCTTTGGAATACTCTAGCCACAGCAGGCAGTCATTGTGGCTTATTGTGTCCTGTGAACCTGGCGAGGGTGTCTTATACGAGGGTTAAACAACACTTGCATAACCCATAGGCTGGTTTAGGGTTGTTTACTGGTCACATACCCTCACCAGGTTTGCACAACACGATAAGCCACAGCAACTGCCTGCCACGGCTTGAATATTCAAAAGGATGGGTGGCACGCACTGCAATCTGCAGTGAGCTGTAGTTATCGTGTGAGCCCAGTCCCTTAACTCTGGATACATTCAATGCTCTTTATATGAAGCTACAGAGTGCAGAATTTTTATAGGCTCTCTTCTAGGATTACCACTTAAAGCCTTCGAAAAAGAAATTGCAGATGAGGTGTAAATGGTTGCAAAAACAACTTCAGGGGTTGTTGCATAGGTTGTGTTCCACAAAGGAGTTTTGAAAGGACCAACTAATGGTCCGCTAATTATAGTGAGCTTTCACAATCCTATTTCAAATGCAGAAAATCCATTATGGGACAATAGTATTCTTTTAATAAGTGAATAGTATATCACTTTACCACTCCCACTACATTACCCAAATTTTAGAAACCATGTAAGTGTTTGATTGGGTGCAGGCAAAATCCATTATTACAAAGATATTCCCTCAATAAATGTGCAGTGTATCCATTTAGCTACCCCCCTGTCCAATTTTTAGAGACAGATTCCTTGTAAGTATTTGGGTGCAGGCAGAGGACAATGTGTGACATGTGGCTAAAAAGTATGAGATACCTCAAAATATGTATCATTGAACATCATGTTAAAGAACATCATTGTGTTCTTTAACCCAGCACTAAAATTATCAGGGTCATGCTTTCCGCTGAACACCTACTACCGCTAGATTGTGTTGTGTTGTTTTGCTTTGAAAAAAGGATTTGACTTTCCTAAATAAATGTATATTCCAGGGTTTTTGTCCTACAAAAATAGTGATAGCAGTACATATGCAATGGATGTTGCCACAGCCAGTGTCAAGGGTAGGCATGGTTGAGCTCCTGCAAGCAGGGGCCAAGTCTAATGGCTCTTTCCTGCCCCACTCACATCCTGTGTGGGGCGCAAGTGGGGCAGGAAGGAACTCAGCCAGCACCTGCATGAGCCAGCTCTTGCAAGCCCCGGCTGAGTCCTTCCCGCCCCACTCACATCCTGTTTGGAACGTGAGCAGGGTGGGAAGGAAACACTTAGGGGACAGCTGACCTGCTTTCCATGCAGAGAGAGGCATGGAACTCCACAGCATGGTGAAGCACCTGCTGAGGCCCCCCACCCCCAGCAGGGCCCTGCCGACAAGAACAACCTGGAGTTGCTGCTCCTCTTCACCACTGCAGCCTCCTTGTCCACCTGCCTGTCACTCTGGCCCAGATAATGGTGGTGGTGAGAAGGAGGAGGAACAACAGATGCCACTGCCAACTTGCTCACTGGCTCTCTGCCTGTCAAGCAAGCAAGTGGAAGGGATGCTGAGAAAGGAGGAGGAGGAGGAATAGCAGCTGCTGACCATGGCAGTGTAAAGGTAGAATCACTGAGGGAGGGAGCCCTTGTGTCTTGCACAAGGATCCTCAAAAATCTGGTGCTGGCACTGGAAGCTGCTTTATGATCACGTACAAGTTTTGTTTGCAAGGGGCAGCAATCTGCAGAAGGCAGACTGATAGCTTAAATGAGGCAATGCTAGAGCCACGATAATCAATTGCCAAGCTTATTAAGTGTTCCTGGCCTGCCAAAGCATCTCCAAAAAAGCCAAATGAAAGCCACATCGCATAATTAAAACGTATTATTTCTGATTACTAAAATAGAGCAGTGACAGTTCATGGAGTAACTGGTTGCATCCTGTGTTGGTAAACATGGAAAATTTATTCAAGCCTGTTCATTGCTGCTGGAGATTAGGTATAATATCTGTTTTATAGTGTAGGGGGAAAAGAAGTTTTTTTAAAAACCAAAATGTAAGAAATATTTGCAATGTGCTTCACTGTCCACATTGTCATTGCCATTCTGCTACTAAGCCTGCCCGTTTCCCTGGACCCAGCCTCTTCATTCAGATAATGGAATCCCCATAAAAGGCACTCGGGGGGGGGGCTCTTTTGGTCCAAATTGCCTCCCCGACCAAGTATGGCAGCTAGATGACATCAAGGGGTGGGGGCTCTGTCCCTGAAGGCCCACTCCGTCCTGTGACATAATTGGTCAATTTTCTGTGGGCTGAATTTGACCTCAGCGTGGGCCGGAATAGCCCTGCGGGCCAAAGGTTGCCCTCTCTTGCTTCAGCTTATGCTATGTGAAATAACCACCATCCCAAGCTTGCCTCAGAAAACGTTTGGGCCTTTCATATATTCCCTTGAAATTCTCAAAAAACCTTGAGGGATTTTCTTAATATTTGAAGAAATAAACTTGAAAAACCAAAAACGGTTTTGCACAGCCCCCTCTCCTGCCAGCACACACACCTTACCTCTGTGGAAGGGTAACCAGTTGTGGGGAGCTCTCAGAGACAGACACCTGCCTGTCTGATTCAAAGCTGGAAAAAAATGACTCGTGCGATCATGCCATGGTACATCATTTCCATCTGGAATCACGGGGTTTGTAGCTGTCTTTCTAGAGAAAACTACAGGTGCTATACATGGGATGGAGCATGTTTGGATTTAGTGGTGGCCCATCCAGAAGCCCTGGAACACCAGCAAATGCCAAAGTCTGCATCTTGTAATGCTGGGCCTGGCTCCTGGCCTGGTGCTGCTGATAGGTTTTCCATATGTTCCTGAATTTCTATTTTTGCTGCAAGTCTTGAAGTTCAGACAAAGCAGAACTTCAGCTGATTTGGTAGATAACATGTACAGAGGATCTCCCCCCACCTCCAGTCTGTTTTGTGTGTGTCAAGGACTATGACCTGAGAGCCTCTCAAGATAAGGCAACTGGGCAGTCCCTGAGCTAACCTAGAAAGGCCAGGGATTGGAGGAAAATTCAGTATTGGGGGAAGGCAACTTACAAGTGAGGCCCTGCTTTAATGAGGTCAGTAAGACTGCTCCTGTCTCTAGCAATGCGCCCCCCACCTCAGTTACCCCAGTCCCTGTCTCAAAGGTAAGGGCTTTTTGCTTGGGAAAGGAGGTTTGCTGTTCGTCTCTTCTTTTAGCTTTGTTAAAATTCAAGGGTTCCCCCTCCACATACATACACACACATACACACACACACACACTCACCCCAACGATTTTCCAAGAAAGCTTTAAATAACCTAATTAAGGTGTTGTCATTAAAAGTAGCCTAAAAATAATCATAAATAAATACATGTGATTTTAGGTGAGCCCTTATCATTAATAAGGGCTTGGATCATGAAAGCTAAACTGGAGGGAGCTGAGCTAGGAATCCGTTGGATTATATACACCTTACATACTTTTGGTATGTACACATGTGGTTTTCAGAAGCTATAGCCCTTGTCTTCCCACATAGCATAATTCATATGCTGCTATAACACATAGCATAACACATAGCATGGCCAAAATACCTTAGGATACAGATGAATTTCACCAGTCATACCCTTACCACATCATTTTTCTGCCCAGTTTTGCACCCAATTGTACTTATGCTGCTTCTGGAAATTGCAACTGTTCCTGCCATGGCAGTGCCAAGCTTTTGTGCTGATGGTATCCTGTAATACTGATGTAACCCTCTGGATCATGACATTGTGTAAGTGTACCAGTCTTAAACATTTATTTGCAAGCTCAATGCTTCATTTTATCAGCCTAGGCTGATATACCAACTATGCCTTTATTGGGACAGAGATGGCCCAGCTACAGTTATCCATGCTCTGATAACCTCTCATCTGGATTATTGCAGTATATTGAGCTGCCTTTGAAAATGGTCCAGAAACTTCAGGTGGTCCAAAACAGGGCCGCAAGACTGTTAACGGGGACTGGACAACATGATCATATTATGCCAGTACTTTTCCAGCTGCACTGGCTGCCAGTCCATGTCCGGGCCCAATTCAAAGTGCTGGTATTAACATTTAAAACCCTAAATGGCTTGGGGCCAGGTTATCCGAAGGATTGCCTCATCCCATACATACCTGTCTGGATCCTAAGATCATCTTCAGCGGCCCTTTTCCAGGAGCTCCTGCCAAAGGAAGTGAGGCAGGTGGCTACCAGGAAGAGGGCCTTTTCTGCTGTGGCACCCCAGTTATGGAACAAACTACCTAGAGAGCTTCACCTGACACTCACATTGTACTCTTTCAGGCACCAGGTGAAGACCTTTTTATTTTGCCAGGAATTTTAGCATTCTAGTATTTCAGCTCTGCTGTTTTAAATGTATACTTTTAAATCTGTGCATTGCTGCTAGTTTTTATTCTTGTTGTACTTTTATACTGTAGTTTTAAGGTTTTATATTTTATATTGTTTTTATGCTGTACTTCTGTTTTTAATTTTTGTGAGCCGCCCAGAAAGCTTCAGCTATTAGACAGTATAGAAATGTAATTAATTAATTAATAAAACACCCGAGCGGTAAATCATATTGTCTCTGGTTGCAGAATATTCTTTAGAGATGCCTCTTGTATAAAATTAAATAATGACCCTTCTATAGAAATTGGCTGAAAATTTAAATGTTTTCCTTCAAGAGAATGTAATCATTTTTTAAAGAAAATTCTCAGAACAATATTGGTATTTTTTAAAATAATGTTTCAAATGTAAATATTTTCCTAAAATAATTTTCCTTCAAAATAATAGCACAGGATTGTGTTATTATTTTTTCAGTGCCTACATTATCTTTGCTTTGGACAGCAATCACAGGAACTCCAAATTCTAGACATAAAAGCTATTTTCCAACAGTGTCGTCTGTTCCCTAGGAGACTCCATCACACTTGTGTCAACCTCTTTCAAGTTCCCTCTGGATGGATCCGTCATGCCATTAGGTTACTGTGGGGCTGCCAGGACAAATGGGATTCTATTTGCTTTTGATGTACTTATGATTTGGAAGCTTGACTTAAGCTTTTCTGTTAGTAGATGCTGTCTTAGGAGTGCTGCACACTGTTCTCACCACACACACAAAACAACAACAATCAACTAACATATAAACAACATTAATTCTTCAGCAGCATTTTTTCATTATTTTAATTTATTTATTTATTTATAATAAAATTTCTATCCTGCTTGTCCCCTCCAGGGGAATATTTTAGAGCAGCTAAAACATTTTAAAAACAGCAACAGCAACAACAATCAATAACCCAGTCATTTAAACAAATCAATAGATTAAAAATTAGAGCTGCGCACAAATGCCTCTCAAAATTCTCCAGCCTATTTGTGGGCAGACAAATTGGGGGAACAATTTCACCGAATTTCTCCTAGGGAGGAGAAATTCTCCAGCAGTTTCTCACTATTGGCAGGGGTTGTAGCACAGCTTCTTGATTTTTTTCTAAGGATTTTTGGTTTACTGCACTGCTTGTGTAAGTGGCAACAGCATCAAGAGATCCACATCAGCTGATATTCATGGGCAGATTCACATGGGAGGAGATGGCCCTTCAGTCAGATCTCTCCCAAGCCATCCACAGCTTTAAAGGTAATACCAGGACCTTGAATTTTACTCAGAAATTAATTGGCAGCCAGTGCAGCTGATACAATAAAGTGGTCAGAACTTAGGTGCTGGGTAACTCTTGCTTGACCTCTTGGCCTTTAGCAGCCCAGAGAGTCCAATTTTATTCCATATCTTTTATTTATTCTTTTTTTGTTGTTGTGTTTTTTATTGTGTTTGTTATATGTTTGTTTCTTATTATTGGTTTAGCGAAGTTTATTTTAATCTTGGTTTTATCCTCCTTGGGCAGTATCCAGAGGTGACATTCTGCAAACTCAATTAGCGCTAGTGGAGCTCCACTGAATCTTTTCGTTATGCACGAGGTTGCCCATTATGTTTGCGCAACTGGTTGTGTGAGCAGTTGTGCACCCAGCTGCACAACACATTGGACAACATATTGCGCAACAGGTGTGAGTAGTTGCATAACTGGTTACACACGCGAAACGCGCAACCAGCTGCAAAGCAGTTGCGCAGCCGGTTGCACAACGGGTGCAACCAGTTATGTGACCAGTTGCACAACAGGAATGCACAAAGGGTTGCACAGCACATTTCATAATGCCTTCCACAAGAGTTAAGCAAGACCACTCGTGCAACCATGCTTGCACAAATGTGACTTTAGCTGGAATCTTCTCTTGCGCATAGTTCCGAACCTACTTTCTGCTAGCTTAATGCCGTTTGCGCTAACAGAATGACACGGTTGGATCCTGCGCTATGTGTGCTATGTTTTTTTCCTTTGGAGGGGCACAAATCAATCAATCAATCGCTGTGTAACATCTACATGCAACCACTGGGACAGATCATCTTAATATCTCCTTGCCATCTAATTCTGGGAGAGGGGACATAGAGCAGAGGTGAGGAATAACTGGCCTTGTAGGCTGCATGTTGAGTTTCCCTGTCTGGCATGTGGCCTCCCTCCTTAGCCAATGGTGATAATGGAGGTTTTTAAAACCCCTAATTACAATGTGTAGGGGGGCATTTTCGAGGGGTCCCTGCTAGCCAGGGAAAGGCTAACCATCCCCTCCCTGTGTGCTGTGATCCCCTTATGCAGCACTTAGGTTTTTTAAGCCTCCTGTTTCTCCTCCTTGGCCTCATGCCCCACAGCACGTAGCATTGGTGCAGATGGGATTTTTTAAAGCCTAAATGCTGTGGGGAGTGGGGGGAGAAACAGCTAGGGAGGGAAGGCAGGAGAGAAGTGTGGGAAAGAAGGGAGAGAGAGAAGTGGGAGAGAGAGAGAAGATGGAACAGAGAGAAAGAGCTTTTCTACATGAGGCTGTTCATCAGCTGTATCTACTTTCAGTTTCATCATAGAACTGAGATCTGAGCACTACACAAAGAGTGTTTCCTTTCCTGCTTTTCCACTACATAACCTCTAGGTGGCACTGTGGTGAAGTGGAGTAGCACAATTACACAGCTGGAAAAGGGGTTTTCTTTGGTTTCACAAATAATGCCACAATTTCCCTCCTCTAAAAAAACTTGCCAAAAATGCTGTTTAAAAACAGAAGCAAAACTGGAGGATCATGACATAATCTCAAGAACGCATAAACTGTGAGTAGGGAATAACAAGCACACAATAACTACCTCATGTAGGAAAGTTTCAGATGAAATGGAAGAAAGGATCTGATATAATTATAGCAGATGCAGTTTACTCATTTATGTTGCAAACAAAGGTGTGTGTCCGATTTTAAAAAATTACAAACTTAGAGGTGAATTATTTTAAGATCTTATATTAGCGTGTCTGTAGCGCATTCCTAACCAGGCATAGGTATGGGTTGGGAAAGAGATTTACAGTACAATCCTATGGGTAGTCTATTGGGTCATAAGTCCCATGGAGCTCAATGGGACTTACTCCCAGGTAAATGTGTATAGGATTGCAGCCTCAGTCATAAATTTTTGGGCAATTTAATGATACTAGTTGATTCATCATGTTAGGGTTTGTGACCAAAACTGCTTTTGTTTCAACAAACTTGTAAACTGTTTGTTGTTGTTGTCAATTCTCCCATATCTTGCAAACGAACTAGTATTATTGCTATGAAACAGAACAGTCAAATGTGAAACAGCACAGCTAAATATGACTTAGAAAGGGTCACATTTAAAAAAACCGCCAGAAAACCGCCTCCCTGTCCCCGCTGCATCATAGGCGGCACAGATCATCCCAGCTCCATGTGCAGGAGAGCAGCATGGAGTGGGGGGAAAGAGGGTGTTCTTAGGGGTGGGGAGGGAAGGGGACAGCAGAAGCTTCCTATGCGCTGTCTGGCCTCCCTCCCCACTCTGAGGTCCCTCAGCTAGACAGCTGAAATCGGCCATCTAGCTGCAAATGCAGGGCGGCCGAAGCACAGAGGAGAAAATCCCCTCCTTGCTCCGCCTGCCCCGCACAGGTTAGTCAGTCACCTCCGAGTTTGGAGGTGGCCAATTATTGCCATAGGATTGCGCCCTATAGGACATACTAGAACTGGGCATCTATAATTCAAAGTATAATAAACACTGGTGGTTTATTAGAATTTAAGCTTCTGTGGCAGAGTTTTGTTGTTTTATTGTTTTATTCTGTACAGTGCCATGTACACTGATGGTGCTAAATTCATCATCATCATCAAGATGCACATTTGCTATGTGATTAGGGAACTGATTTACCCAGGCTTAGGCATGCTGCATGCTGCATGCTTTACTTTCTCTGGACTGCATCCATTTATAAAACATTTCTGATTAGTTTATAGCCCACCATCTAAATGTAATGGTATTCCCTTATCTCCCAACAATCCTGTGAGGTAGGTCACTATAATTTCTATTTTACCTGTCAGGGACAGAGACTGAGAAGTAATGACTTGACTAATCCCTCTCAATTCTCAGTTGTGAGATTTGAACCCATATCTCCAAGACTGAGACCAAAATCCCATCCACATTTGGACTAGAGAATACTGGCTTTCTAAGTTTGTTAACATTAAAAAATTATTAGATGCTAGGAAGGAAAAAAGCATATGTTTACTTTCTCCTCCTATGCTCTCAAGCAATAGTTGAAATTGAGACAGACAGACAGACAGATATAATTAAACTGGCTCTTTTGGCAGCATTTTCTGTATGTAACTCTATAACTTCTGTTCAGAGAGATTTTCTAAAATTCTTCTCCACTGTTACAGAGAATCTGATACACACACACACACACACACACACACACACAGAGTTATCTGTAGAAATCCAAATATGTGTGGCAAAAATCAGATTTATGCCCATCTTGAAGAAGGGAGAATAATATATTCTATGCAGAAGAGAAACATTAATAATGCCACCAGAAAGTATAATAAGCTACTTCCAGAACCAAGATTTTTATATTTGGTTTGGATAAATTAGAGCCAGCAACATATACATTAGTAATACTATACAAAATGATTTTGAAAAAATTGCATTCCTTTACAGTCTTATAAAAATGGGCTTTATAATCACATTATTCTTCTGCTTCACCCAACTGCACTGGCTCGGAGTTTGTTTCCAGGCTCATTTCAAAGTGCTGGTTTTGACCTTTGAAACCCTTCATGGTTCGGGAGCACTCAGCTCCACATACATAAAGATGTTTGCTAGCAGAACGAGGTTTATGCTCTCAGATCTTGCCATACAAAGCATGTTGTACAGAGAAAAGCCTGTAGCCAGAACTGTGGGTATATGTGTAATGTAGGGCTGTGCATGGCCCCCCACTTGCTTCGGATGCCACTTCAGACCTTCCAAATCAGCTCTGCTTCTACTCAGACTGATTCAGAACCCCTCCACTTCAACTGGGTTCTGGATCCGAAGTGAGATTGGGATAACTAGATCACTCTTTTTGGTTGTTTTCCTGCGGACTTGCATGGGAAAACACAAATTGCCATAACTTTTTCAGTTTTCATGATAAATACATGAAACTTGGCGGCCTCTCTGCCAACATGGAGGGGATCTCAACTGCAAAATTTCAGACCGTTTGGCCCAGTACTTTTTGTGCTAGGTGCAGCAGAAATTTGATTTTTCCACCAAAACTCTCAAAGCTATACCTCTCATCCTTGCACCACCTCTTCCTCCTGCCTGCTCAGCTGTCTGGCCATGTTTCCATGAATACAGAAGGAGAAGCTAATGGAGGAGTACTGGATTTTTTCCAAAGGAATCAGCTTTGCTGCAATGTGGTCCATGCAGGGCTCCACAAGCAGGTTCTCTGGAGCAGTAAAAATCGCTTCACAGAACATAAATCCTGGTGGGAGTGGGGGTTGGAGTGAACATCATTTGACTGGCAGGGGCTGCTCAACCAATAAGAGAGCCTTCCCCCTCCCCCCTTTCTCCTTTTCCTTGAAAGTCCAGATGCACCTGCATTTCAGGAGCAAGCGTCATTGACCACAATGGGTAGACCACAATGGGTAGACACATTAACCACAATCTGAGTAGACACTGATATGCTTGTGCTGGGAAAGAGAGCAGTAAACACAAAGACAGAAACCAGCCCCCATTTTAATAGGGATGTAGGAAAGTCACTTACCTTTTCGAAGGGTGACATTCACGGTGGGGGGAAGGCGCTCCTTCCCTCCTCCCGAAATACTCTCCAGACAGCTTTGCTCCATGGAGATTCTGCGGAGCTGCCGTCCAGGGCCGCCTGCAGCCAGACATCCAGCCGCTGGACAGCATGCAGGGATGCAAATGGTGGCGGCCATAGCCGCCGCCATTTGCATCCCTGTATTTTGCTGTGATAGGCTATGTAAATATTTACGTAGCCTATCATGGCAAAAAAAACAACAACAGCGGACGCAAATGGCAGCGTGTTTTTCCTTATTGATAGGAATATGTTTTTCCTTATTGATAGGAGCAGCCATTAACTCCACATTTGTCAATGACGTGTACTAGGGATGTCAGAGAATTCTGCCACGGATTCCAGTGAGGCCAGATTCTTTAGAATCTGGTCCCCTGGAATCCATGGCAGAACGGCCTCCCCCCCCCCCGCCACCCCACGGAATCCACCCGGGACAGAGCTTACCTGGCAGTGGATGTGGCAGTGGCAGCAGCTCTGGTGGCAGCGGCTCTGGCTGGTCTCCCGGCCGGCCGCTTCCTGGCTGCTAGGGCCGCAAATGGGAATCCTGGGGAATGCTGGGAGTCGTAGGACCGTTTTCTGTCTAAACATGCATAGGAATGTGCCTTAGTAGTCCTTGCAACATTCATAGTTTAAAAAAAAAAAAAATCATTATATAACCTGTGTTGATAATATTGCTATGGTTTTGCCAAGGTATAAAATATTGCTGCCTCCATCGCGTCTGCAGAGTGCTGCCCCAGGAGGCTGTTCCAAGTGGTCCGGAGCCTGGTCGGTCCTGTGGCTCCGGAACCACTGGAGCATTCTAAGGCCTCCTGTGAGGACTTGGCAAGGCACTTTGCAGATAAAATTGATCAGATTAGGTGTGTTACTCTGCACACTGTGGATACAGTTAGTGAGCAAGAGGCGGCCTGTGGCAAACCGGTTTTGTGGGATCGGTTCCAGCTTCTTCCTCCTGATGAAGTGGACAAGGTGCTTTCATCTGTAAGGCCGACCACCTGCTTACTTGATCCTTGCTCATCGTGGATCATTATGAGCTGCAGAGAGAGACTGGGTGAGGGGATCAAGGCGGTGGTGAATGCCTCCCTTGAGGAGGGAGTGATGCCATCAGCCCTCAAGGAGGCAGTGATAAGACCGCTCTTAAAGAAGCCCCCCTTGGATCCTCAAGTTCTGAACAACTTTCGCCCAGTCTCAAATCTGCCATTTTGGGGCAAGGTGATTGAGCGGGTGGTGGCGGTGCAGTTAAAGGCACACTTGGAAGAAACTGATTATCTAGACCCATTTCAGTCGGGCTTCAGGCCTGGGCATGGGACAGAAACGGCCTTGGTTGCCTTGGTGGATGATATGAGGAGGGCTCTGGATAGGGGTGAATGCTCCTTCCTTGTTCTCCTCGACCTCTCAGCGGCTTTTGATACCGTTGACCATGGTATCCTCCTGGACCGCCTGGAGGGGTTGGGCATTGGAGACACTGTATTGCGGTGGTTCCGGTCCTTCCTCTCCGGCAGGTACCAGAGGGTAGCACTGGGAGAGGAGGTTTCGGACCCGTGGCCACTTACTTGTGGGGTGCCACAGGGTTCCATCCTCTCCCCGATGCTATTTAACATCTATGTGAAGCCTCTGGGGGCTATCATCAGGAGGTTTGGGGTGCAGTGTCATCAATATGCAGATGACACGTAGCTCTACCTCTCATTCAAATCTTCACCAAGGTTGGCCGTAGAATCCCTGTCCAAATGTCTGGAGACGGTGAGTGGCTGGATGGGGAGGAATAAGCTGAAGCTGAACCCTGACAAGACCGAGGTACTTTTGGTGGGAGACAAGAGGAGGCTGGGGGATGTTGACCTGGTGTTGAATGGGGTACGGCTACCCTTGAAAGACCAGGTCCGCAGCCTGGGGGTCATTTTGGACTCCCAGCTGTCCATGGAAGCTCAGGTGTCAGCTGTGAGCCGGACAGCGCTGTATCAACTCCATATGATACGGCGGCTGCGCCCCTTCCTTCCCGACCATCTGCTCCCATCGGTAGTACATGCCCTGGTCTCCTCTCGTTTAGACTACTGTAATGCGCTCTACGTGGGGTTACCCTTGAAGACGGTTCGGAAGCTGCAGCTGGTACAGAACGCGGCGGCTCGCCTGATTAAAGGCAGCCGCCGGCGAGATCACATCACTCCAGTGCTGAAGAAGTTGCACTGGTTACCAGTTGTTTTCCGGGCCAAATTCAAGGTGTTGGTTTTGACCTTTAAAACCCTATATGGTTCCGGCCCAGCCTATCTTAAGGAGCGCCTCCAGCAACACCAGACAGGCCGCTTAACAAGATCAGCCTCGGATGGCCTTCTCTCTGTCCCATCAGCCAGGACAGCTAGACTGGTGGGGACGAGGGAGAGGGCCTTCTCTGTGGTGGCCCTCACTCTGTGGAACTCCCTCCCTAGGGAACTCCGTCATGCCCCCTCTTTAATGAGCTTCCGTCGTGCATTAAAAACGTGGTTGTTCAGGCAGGCATTTGGGGTGGGTTAGGGTATTTTAAAAAAAAAAATATGGTAAAATTTTATTGTTTTAAATTGTTTTATGGTGGGTTGTACATCGCCCAGAGTGGCTGGGTGACCAGTCAGATGGGCGATTAATAAATTTAATAAATAAATAAATAAATTAAATAAATTGCTACAATAAATGCTATTAAAATAAGTTGCTTTTCATAATTTAGTCTTGAATATACTCAAGAGTGGGTTCTTCTGTTGCAACCCCTGCCATCCTCTCTTTGACTACTGAAATCTAAAATACTGCTTCTAGCAGGAAGGCAATGGTAGATTATAAATGTAGACTATTCAAGCATTCATACAGTGATGACCTAAAAGACTTTCTTTGTATATCCTTGATCCTGTTATAGTACTTTATTCTTTGCAATTCCATATCAAGTAACACTAGCTGATACCAGACAACGACTGCTAGTCAATGCAAAAACTGAGAGAGGTTAATTTTTCAACAATTATGCATGTAAAACAACTGCCAGAATGTGCTTTATCTTTTATGTGAGTGTGGGCATAATTCTTCCACTTGCACATATAGCACATTAGAGCAACGTTTCTTCCCTTCTTGCACCTCGGCATGCACGCTGGCTCCAGGTTTCTGAGGGCCATTAGCTAAGGCACCCTCAGTGTAGGGATGTACGAATCCTTTACCTGGCTCCGCGTCGGGGGGGGGGAGGCGCTCTGTCCCTCGCCCCAGAATCCTCCCTGGATGGCTCCGCGGAGCCGCTGCCCGGGGCCGGCCGCAGCCGGAGTTCCGGCCACAGCCAGGCTGCTGCGGCCACAAATGGTGGCCATCGTAGCAGCTGCCATTTGCATCTTTGCAAGCAGCCATGATAGGCTATGTAAGTATTTACGTAGCCTATCATGGCAAAGAGCAGGGACACAAATGGCGGCCGCTACGATGGCCACCATTTGTGGCCACAGCAGCCCGGCTGCGGCTGGAACTCCGGCTGCAGCCGGCCCCGGCCAGCGGCTCCGTGGAGCCATCCGGGGAGGATTCCGGGGCGAGGGACGGAGTGCCTCCTTACGTAGCCTAATACTTACGTAGCCTATCACAGCTGCTTGCAAGGACGCAGCAGCCCAGCTGCGGCTGGCCAGGAGACCAGCCACCGCCGGAGCTGCCACCACCACTGCATCCGCCCCATGTAAGTTCCATCCCGGGGGGATTCTGCGGGGGGGGGAGGCCATTCCACCATGGATTCCGGGGGCCGGATTCTAAGGAATCCTGCCTCACTGGAATCCGTGGCGGAATTCTCTGACATCCTTACCTCAGTGGGCTCGCTCCCGCAGTGAGTCTACCTTCTCACCACCATTGTCACCAGCTGCTCTTGTTCCTCTTCCTCTTTTTCATTATTTCTACCACTCGTGTACTTGCTCCCCTTCTCACCACCTCCATTGTCTTAGTCAGAACAAGAGATGGGTAAACAAGCGGGTTGCAGTGGTAAGGAGGAGTAACTCCAGGAGCCTCTTGTCTGGGCCCTCAGCAGGTGCCCAACCATGCCTGCCCTTGCCACCGGCCCTGTTGGCATGTGCACATGGGTGGATGTGGAAACAGTACACCAGGAGATTACCAGAATCAGGAGGTCTGTGTGTGCCCCACATCTCCATCTAGCCCCCCTTCTCCATGCTGATCAGGTTACATATAGAGGTGGGGTGGGGAAGAAACAGTGCCCTTTGAGGATCCCTCTGAGAATGAGTGTTCAGAATGACCTGTTTACTGTAGAGTATTCTCACTGAGATCCCATTGAAGTCCAAAGGTTTCTTCCAAAGGTTGTTGTTTTTGTTTTGTTTCGTTTTTTGAATATGTAGTCTTAAGCATTGCAGTTTATAAATGGTTTCTTCCAAAGGTTGTTGTTTTTGTTTTGTTTCACTTTTTTAATATGTAGTCTTTAGCACTGCAGTTTATAAATGGGAAGTAATCCTAGCATGGTAAGATAGTATAGAATCAGTGGAGGAACAGGCCTGGATATGGCATTGACTTGTGCTTCATTGGAGGGTTTTTCTTTCTAAAATGGCACTTTTGATAGCATGGTTTGCTATGACAGTGCTTCAAAGCTCTCAAAAACAACAACAACGAAACATAGCTTTGAGGTGTGTATAGAATTCCACTCAGTAGAATCATGGTCTCCTCGGCTCTCAGGTCTGTCTTGCTGCTTCTGCTGTGTTATCTACTGCTTCATTGATGGTTAGGTATGAATTGGCAGTGTTGTAGATGAAAGCCTGTTTCTGAAATTGAATTAATATCAGCTTCCCTCTCCACTTTCAGGAACCTTGCAATTTGTAAAATTGAGTCCTTGATCATGTTGTTTAGAGCAAAGCCTGGAGACAGCAGCTTCCCAAGTACTTTCTTCCATCTAAGCCATCATCACACAATCTTAGTGAAGTTTCTGCTTTTGGAAGGACAAACACAGAGATCAATTTACAGTGCAAGCCTATGTATGTTTACTCAAAAGTAAGTGTCATTGGGTTCAATAGGCCTTACTCACAGGTAAATGAGTATAGGACTGGATGGATGGATGGATGGATGGATAGGTGGGTAGATAGAGCTCCTTTGTTATATAATATATTTAGTATTAAGGGAACAGCATAGTATTATTATCTTATTTAGCCTTATTACGCATGCGGGGGCCAGGCTACAACAATTTCCATATTATCAAGGGTTATTTCTTGAAAGCCACCTAGTCAGACTATGGATTTGCTGTGTCCAAGGGCAATTCTCTTCTTCAGAAACATCTCCTTTTAAAAACACACATTCTTCAGCAACTGACATAAAACTGAATGCATGTATTCCACATAACAGTGTACTATCGCAAATGATAAACTGAAAACAAAAAATGCTATCGATGCAAATAAAAGTTTAGTAAGGATATCTGGTTTCTGGGCTGAATTTGAGGAACAGACTCCTCATTGGGGAGGTAGCTCTTGTCTGACACAGTGATGGCACCTGAGACAAGGCACTCGATGAAAAAGATGGCAAAAGACTGACCAGTGGATGAACAGTGACCAGTACAATATATACACAGTAGTATAATAACTTGGCAGTTTGCTCTTGGACAGTCTAGTTTGAAAGCCCAAGGCAATGGTCAGTTGACTGATTGTCTCAGATCTTCAGATGCCACCTAGAACAGACCAAGGCATATTGCTTTTCTGTGTTTCCATGAGAGTGGATTTAAAATGGTTAATTGACTGATTCAGTACAGTCCTCATGTGGAGACTGTGCCACTTAATTTTCACATGGGAAAGTGAGTCATTTGAATGCACCCATATGTGAAAATTGCACTCTCTATGAAAAATCTTTCACAATACAAATCCATGCTGAGCTAATTCAAACAAGTATGATTGCTGGGAATCCTGATCACGTTCTGTTTTTGTTTTTTTAAGCATGAATGGCAGGTTGTTCTGAATCAAAGATTTACAGGAAATTATATATCTTGTGATGTCTGTGGTCCTATTTGAAGTTTGCAGAAGTTTTTGTTCTGTCCTGTGACTCTACACAGGGTTTTGTAGAATCGTAAAATGCAAGGGCCATAAACTAGAGAAAGACTTCTGGTGCATCCAAGAGATTGCTTCTGCACAGAAAGATTTGCATTTTTGTCTTTGAACAGCAGAAGCCTGCCACCACACAACTATCTCGGAAACTAGCTCTGAAAGTCCTCGTTTTCAAACATTCCCACTGCTACATGGACCATAACTCTGCAGAAATTATTTTTAGCAGCCTCTGCATGAGGACTGTAATGTGTGAAAAAGCCATTGGAACTCTAATGATCATTTGAGATTATGAAGCCATGCCAGGTTCTATTTTATGTGTAGTGTGAATGTGCTGATATGTCCTGGGTAGTAAGTTACAATGTTTGGTCTCTGATAGATCAGAGTGGTGCTTTCACATGAATGGTCATCATGCACCAACCCTCCCTCCCCAGGCACATTTCCCACTGTTGTTTGTTTGAATCCAAGGATGCCTTTAAAGATGTCTCTTGTTTCACCATGTAGTATGTATGTATGTATGTATGTATTTATTAGATTTGTATACCTCTCAATGGGCAAATGCCCTTGGGCAATTTACAGTCAATTGTCGTTGTTGTTCAGTCGTTCAGTCGTGTCCGACTCTTCGTGACCCCATGGACGATAGCACACCAGGCCTTCCTGTCCTGCGCTCTCTCCCGGAGCGTGCTCAAGTTCATATTAATTGCATCGGTGATGCTATCTAGCCATCTCATCCTCTGCCATCCCCTTCTCCTTTTGCCTTCAGTCTTTCCCAGCATCAGGGTCTTTTCCATTGAGTTTTCTCTTTGCATTAGGTGGCCAAAATATTTGAGCTTCAGCTTCGGTATCTGTCCTTCCAATGAGCACTCAGGGTTGATTTCCTTTAGGACTGACTGATTTGACCTTACAAATTTACAGTCATAGTACATCATTATCCAATATGTTTTGTTTTGACTGTGCCATATAACACTGCAACATCTATGTACTATCTTCAGTTTTAACAAGACAAATATTTAAATAGTCTCAAATAAAACTGTGTCCAGTTTCTACTGCCATTAGATTGGCTTGAGGCTGGGAAAGTGGTAGATTTAACAAAAATGTAGCGAGAGGAAATGTCATAAAGGTCAGAATCAAAATTGATTTCATCTTTAGTATTGTTGTATCTAATGAAATTCTAGCATTTTTAAGGTTTACAGAGTAAAGGCCCACCTGGGGTAAAGGGTTTACGGGGGCGGGGGGGATCTCAGTAGTGCCTTAAACCAGTTTTTGACAGGTTGTAAAAGGTACTGGGGACTTTGCACCTAGACCTGCTGCTAGAGAAAGTTAGTTCAGAAATAAATAGAGATCATGCCAATTTGGGACTATAATGGACCTCTTTGATTCTATTACATGCATGACAGACTTCCTAGTGTACCCCAGCAGAAATCTTCTTTGAAATGAGTGTCAAGGACTATGGAGAGATTGATCATTTATCTGAAATGATGTTATTTCTCTGGTTTATTCTGTTTGTGCAACCACTGTAAAAACATTTCCTTTCTTGAGAGAAGCATCCGACAGGGCTTATCAACCTCAGGAAAAAAAATCTTCTGCTACAATAAGTGGGTTCCTTATTAAAAAAAAAATTACTGTTATGTTAAATAGTACATTGCACATTAAGTGGCTTCTAAAAGCCTTCTTGTTATAAGTTCTATAACTTGTTTCTTTGCTCTTCAAGGCTGAAAGCTTCAATGTTTTGATTTATTTTTGAGCAAGGAAACAGAAAAGGATGTGCTATTGGCCTAGAAAAGTGGACTACTTAGGGCGCAATCCTTTCTAGATAGGCAGCCGCCTCTGAACTTGGAGGTGACCTATCCAAAGCAGGGCAGGAGAAGCACAGAGGGGATCGTTCCCTTTGCGCTTCTCCTGCCCTGCTTTTTCTGCTAGACAGGCGATTGCGGCTGTCTAGCCTCAGGAGCACGGAGCGGGGAAGGAGGCTGCTGTACAACACACTGGATGTGTCGTACAGGCAGCTACGATCCCTCCACCCCAGAACGCCCCCAGCCATGGCCCTTTCCGGCCCCTCCACACTCCTTTTGCAAGCATGGAGGATGGGGCTGTTCCACGCTGCCTCCGAAGCAGCATGGAAGTGGGGGGAGGTCAGTTCTCCAGGAACCAACCTTGGAGAACAGGCTCCGAAGTCAGTTCCTGGAAGACAGCACATCCTGTGGCCATCTAGCCACTGTCTAGTGGCCATAGGATTGCTCCCTAAAATAGTTAATATTAACTATACCGCAGTGGTTTTCATCCTGTTTGACAGCTTTCCAGGTGCAAACCTTTCCCAGGAGAAGGGTCAGTTCCTCCCTAGCCCTTCCACATGGATGCTTTAAATTGGCCCCCAAAAGCATATTGTCAGCCCACTGTTCTGCACCTCCAATCAATGTCCATTCTGTGCTCTTCTGTCACACTAAAATGGCACATCACTTCGTGTTGATTTCCGGGGCGAACGAGAAACAGAACAGTCTTTTTCCTTCCCTTGAATCTCATTCCCCAATTACTTTAAAGGACTGTGTAGGCTTACAGGGATCTGATGCTTATTTATTTATTACATTTATATCCCGCCTTTTTTCTTCTTGCAAGGAACCCAAGGCAGCTTACATTCTCCTCTTCCTCCTCTCCATTTTATCCTCACAACAACCCTGTGAGGTAGGTTGGGCTGAGAGTCTGTGACTGGCCCAAAGTCACCCAGTGAGCTTCCATGGCCAAGTGGGGCCTAGAACCCGGATCTCCCAGCTCCCAGTCCAACACTCTAGCCACTACACCACGCTGGCTCTTAGCCCCAAGCCCAATGTATACATCATTGTAGCATGGGAGCCGCTTCTGTGTCCTGATTCCACAGCATTTTGCAACTGTCTGTAAACAATGCTGATCAGGCAAGAGATGTGGTTACTTCCCATGCCAACACTGCCAGCCCTGTTCACCTGGGCTTTCCCTGGCCTGTGAGGGACTAGTCTGTGATACCATACTGTTTTATTGTCATTTGATTTCATTTATTATTATTTATATACCACCCAATAGCCAACTTTCTCTGGGGTTTATAAAGATTAAAACAGTAAAAATACAGTATTGTACATATTATAAAAACCATTTACATACAACATATAAACAGACAGTACTCACACACATGTACATACACACACACATACATATAGCTAAAATAATTTTAACCATCAATAATGAAATAATCCCAGGATCTGGTACTGTAATGTTTTAAAATGTTTTTAATGTTTTAATTATTTAGTGTTATCGTCTTGTTTTTATATTTTTATATTGTATTTTAATATAAACTGCTTAGGGACCTTAATATATTTAGGGTGCAATCCTATCGGGATCCCTGTCAGCCTCCAAACTCGGAGGCTGATTGGCATCCTATGCAGAGTGGGAGAAGTGTAGAGGTGACCTTTGCCTCCACGTTCCTCCTGCTCTGCTTTTTCGCCTGTCTAGCTGGAGCTCTGTGGAGCAGGAGGGAGGGAAGCTGGGGAAGCCAGAGGATTCTTCATAAGCTGACCTCCCCAGTCCTCTCCCCTCCCCGCCCACAGAACCACCCCCTTTCCCTACTCTCCGAGTCACCTTTGTGACCTCGGAGAGGCAGCCGGTGCAGTTCTCTCCATGCGGCTATGAGAAGGAGAGGGAGGGGTAGGGAGCTCAGACTCTTGGGTCTGAGGTCAGAGTGCTGTCTCCAACCTCGGATCCAGGAATCTGAACTATTCTATGGCCCCCCAGATGCTGTCTAGGGTCCCTAGGATTGCTCTCCCCATGGTATAGAAGTATTATAAATAAACTAACAACAACAACAACAACAGAAAAAGTATTAACATGTAGCATATAACTGCCACAGGACAGGGCTAGTGTCAGTATAGTATATATTATAAGCAACAACAACCAACTAATTTTAAAAAAAAATTAAATGGCTGTCTGGAAGCACCCAGTCATGCAACCACAAGCACTATTTGGGATGGAAAATCTTGTGCAGGGTGGCATAAATCTGGGGAAGGAAACATAATTACCCATTTGGGTGGGTGGGATGTATGGATACAGCACAACTACTGTGTACCCGCAGGGTGGCATAAATCTGGGGAAGGAAACATAATTACCCATTTGGGTGGGTGGGATGTATGGATACAGCACAACTACTGTGTACCCACAAGACATCCATTGCACAGTATAATTCCTAGGTTTCTTCCCCACCACCACAATTTTAACAGATCCAGGCATGTTTTCCTTTTGTAGCAGAATGGCAGAGATGCTTTATTTTAGGAAGAGACTGATGGGATTTCCCACCTGAATTTAAGGACAGAATCAAGCTGCTTTTCTCTTGCATATGCAATAACGGTTAGTCTTGTTTGATAATAGGAACAACTCCACATGCTTCCAGACACTAGGGGGCAATAGAGAATGTCCTGTAGCTTGATCATTTCCTATTTCCTGCTCCCTCCCCTTTCTCTTCCTTTTTCCTTTCTCTTCCTCTTGCCTGTGCAGCAGCCAGCAAGTGCAATGTGGTCTCTCCAGAGAGGAAACAAGTAACCTTATTTCATGCCTTTGCTAACTTACAGTCACACACACAGCCTTAGGGGTGCTTGTAGTTAAACAGTGTTAGATAACTTTCTCTGACAATGTGTATAAAAGCACTAATAAAGTAAGATGATTTGAACTTCTTCTAAATTGGCTCTAGCCTGTGTTCATTGCCTTCAGTACTAAATGCTGTGTTGCCACACTTTCTCTGTATAACGCGACTCTGCTGTAAGTCATACCAGACTTTCCAACAAGTCTAACCTTAACAATAACAAAGGATCGTAGTGGAAAAGAAATTTACTGGAATTTCTGACCCTGCTCCACCTAAGTTCATTTCCTTGGCAAATTTAGTAATTAGGACTGCCTCAGTTCAGAAAGGAACATAAGCATTAAAGATTTAAGCACATGCCTAAAAGTTCAAGCATGCCCTTAAGTATGTTAATGATGGACTTGTGCATGTGATTAACTCATTTCATGGTTTAGACTGTGGTAAATTGAAAGGCAGGTAGGTGGAAAAATGAGAGAGAGAGAGAGAGAGGAACTTAGGCATGCCTGTGCAGTCATGAATATTAATTACTTCATCTCACATCTTTCAGCGTGCAGTTGTGATTTTACTTAGTAGTTGTATCCATTTGGTTGGACAGTTATCTTGTGTTTAAATAATGGATAAGGACTTTAATGACTCACATAACTGATCAACAGAGCCCAGGTGTTTCTAGACAGAGATCTTAAGCCCCCATCCATCCTCCTGAAGTGAGAAAAACTCCTAGAACCACCAATCGTGAACATCAGAAATCAAAAGAGTGCTTATCAAAACCATAAGACACCTTACATATTGTGACATTTGTAGGTTCTTTGTCTTACTCATTCTGTGCCTTTCTAGAATTCCACCATCATACTTTCACACTTATAGTTATAACAACTATAGAAGTTGGAGAAAGATAGAGGCAGTCACTTCTCAGTATTCTAACGAAAGCATTCGACTACACAAAGGTACGTCGTTATGACAATACCGATTTGATTGCTAGATATTAATCAGAAGTACAGGAAGAACAAGAATTGCTAGTCTTTGAGAAGAAAGGATTCATTTTTATTAATGTGAAATCAAGTTAGCCACACATTTTCTAGAGTTTAAAAATCTTTTGGATTATAGGATAATTGTTTGTGGAATATGCTTTAGCTGCATTAATTGGTGTGGATTTTGCGAAGTTGCATGTGTTAGAAACAGAGCTTGTTAGATAATATTCCTAAACTGTCAAAAAAAATTAGGCAATATATTTGTGATTTAACATTTGTTTCTCTAACAACCAACTAACCCCCATAACAGAAACAGCTTGCTGTACTACTACAGACTTCAGGGGTGGGATGGGGGGGCTCCTGATGCGTCTCCATGTAAAAAAACATTTCTTGTGATACAATACTTTGTCAGGAAAAGGGGAATACCTGTTTAGTCTTCTCCCTAGTGGGCTGTCCCACACTGGAGGCATTCAAGACCAGGCTGGACAGCCATCTCTCAGGGATGCTCTGACTTGGATTCCTGCATTGAGCAGGGGGTTGGACTCAATGGTCTTAGGCCCCTTCCAACCCTACTATTCTATGATTCTATATGAAGCTGCCTTATATTGGGCTTTATTAAGATAATGACCCTATGTGAGCCTTGGGCTTGTGCTTTCCTATTGTTTTCTTCCAGTATAGCGATGAAGAAGAGATGGGAAGTTTTCACTTCTGTTTTTAACTAACTACAGTTAGGCATTATATCCAAACCTGGACAAACTAGTGTTAGACTTAACTATGGTTAACAGAAACAAGCTAACTTCAAACTATGGTTTATGAAGTTGGCTTGTTTCCATAACTCCTAATTGAGATTAACCACAGTTTAAGGTTCGGATGTAATGCTGAGCTGTGGTTATTTGAAATCAGAAAATATGGGTCAAAACAAGAACCGATTAAGAAATCAGACATGCAGGTGGAGGGCAAAGTTAATATGGTTATTGTTGCAAATAATGTAAGATAGGGTGTGTGTTTTTCCAAAAAGAGATTGCATGACAGGAAGATAAAATCCAGAGACACCTGTGTTTATATATGAAAAAATGGGTGCCATGTTTCAATAAACAGTTTGTTATACCTCTAAACTGTCTACTACGGTCAATTAATTTTTCTGCTTAGGTTTTTTGCCAGTTACTTGAGAAGCAACCCTGAATCATATATCCTATAGATATTTTCCAGTGTTCGGCCATTTCCATCTTAGCTGCCATTTTAGTAATAAAATAATCTCTTTGTGTAAAAATTGATCCTGGAGATCCTTGAAAATTGACAGGAGGGCTAATAGTGAATAATACTAAATTCTCTTGCTATATATTTGATATAACTCCAAATATACATTGCCAGAAGCTTTTCACATACAGGTCAGTACATCACATACTTTGCACACTCTCCAACGGAGTGTACAGTTCTAGTCACCGCACCTAAAAAAGGAGGACAGGAAGGCCTGGCGTGCTATGGTCCATGGGGTCATGAAGAGTTGGACACGGCTGAACGACTGAACAACAACAACAACAACAAAAAGAGTTGGAAAAGGTACAGAAAAGGGCAACCAAAATTATCGAGGGGCTGGAGCAACTTGCCTGTGAAGGAGGTTAGTTTAGCTTAGAAAAAAGGCGAGTACTGGAAGACATGATAGAGGTGTCAAAAATCATGCACAGTGTGGAGAAAGTGGGTAGGAAAAGGGTTTTCCCTTCTCCCATAATATTAGAATACAAAAAGGAAATACTTCTTCACACAGTGCATAGTTAAGCTATGGAATTCACTACCACAGGATGTAGTGATGGCCACCAATTTGAATGGCTTTAAAAGGGGGTTAGACAACTTCCTGGAGGAAAAGGCTATCAATGGCTACTAGTCTTGATGGCTATGTGCTACCTCCAGTACCAGAAGCAGTGAGCCTATGTATACCAGTTGCTGGGGAACATGGGTGGGAGGGTGCTGTTGCGCTAATGTCCTGCTTGTGGGTTTCCTGTGGGCAGCTGGTTGGCCACTGTGTGAACAGAATGCTGGACTAGATGGACCCTTGGTCTGATCCAGCATGGCTCTTCTTATGTTCTTAGAATGCGTGGTCATCCTATGAAGTTAAATGGCAGGAGATTCGGGACAGATAAAAGGAAGTACTTCTTCACAGAGTGCATAGTTAACAGAGTTAACATAGTTAACATAGTTCACAGAGTGCACAGAGTGCACAGAGTGCATAGTCTTTTTACCAGTTGTGACCTATCTCTGGTATTTATGAAAGAGGAAACAAATCCCCAAACACCTTTCCTAGAAAAACACATCCTTCAAGTTTTGAACATGTGATCATTCAAGTATCCAATTAAAACTTCATTATATATAACCTCTCAAATTTATTAAATTTGATTCCCTCTCTCTGTGACTTTCTCATTAGCGTAATCATATTCTTTGTCCTAGCAAATGATCTTAGCATTCTTTCTTGTAGAATTTCACTGTTCTGATGAGTAAAAATAATCTGATTTCTAGCCTAAATGTATTCAGGGTCATATTTATATCCTTTTCTGCTTGCAAATCACAGTCTTCTTTTGCTACATTCTTCTTTTGTTTGACATTCTTTGAAAGACTGTGTCCTAAGTGGAAGTGAATGCATTAAAAAGTCACAGGGGGCAATTAGACAGGTAATTACTAATAGCAATCCTGATAATAAAAATGCTCCATCCCCATCTGTCATGTGGTACGCATGTTTTTTCCTTTGAAGCATTAAACTGCAATTCAAGAAATTTGTTGTATTTATTGATTGGCTTCAGAGGACTCTGGCAATCGCTTTAAACTCCAAAAACCTGCTTTGAAACAAAACATAGCTGTCAATGAATTGAGTTTGATGTCCTGGCTTCTTTGAGAACAATGCCTTGTCTTTGGGTAGAGTCTCGTGAAATTTGATATAATTGTCAATCTGACTGAAGCAATCCAAGAGAGAGCAGTTTATTAACATATTGTAGGAACCAGAGCCTCTTGTCAGTCTACAAAGAGTAGGGCATGTTGAGAACAGTATGGTGCATAGCTTAGTGTGAAACCACTAAACACATGTAGAAGCATATAAGAAAAAAAGGAAGTGTCTGATTCTAACTCAGTCATCCCCAATCATAGATAATATATATTCTTAAATGAAACTCATGTTTAAATTCATGTAACTTTCTTTGCCAATCCTTACTTATATTAGCAAAGTAAAAATTTAAAACAGTAAGAAATTGTTTGTTCAAAAATATGTTTGAAGTATACAGCAACCCTCTCAAAATGTATACTTTAAATTTCCCTTTTACACATTATCCAGTAATAACTATAGAGAGACCCATCTCCTCACATTCCTGTAAACATGGGAATATGCTCCGCCACTAACTTGAATAGGAAACCAATCTGTACATATTTTGCTACCACACTGAAGTCCATGTAGGCCTCTAGATTGGACCACAATTCTGGATTTGCTAGTCTGTGTATTGTATCTCATTAAGCCCTATGCATGTACTGAATGCATGAAGGGGCTCTTAGGGCGCAATCCTACGGCCTCTAGTGAGCGGCTAGATGGCCATAGGATAGGTCAATTCCTGGGAACGGACCTAGGAGCCTGTGCTCCGAGGTCAGTTCTGAAAACCGACCTCCAGCCTCTCCCACGCTGCCTTGTAGGCAGCACAGAATGGCCTCACACTCCACGCTCGGAAGAGCGGTGCGGAGTGGTGAAAATGGGGCATTCCTGGGGGCAGACCAGGGTGGGGAAGTCAGAAATCCAGTATGACACATCCAACTTGTCGTCCAGCCACCACTTCCCACGCTCTGACTTCCCGCCGCAGAGGGGACGACCCCCTCTGCTAGGGATGTTGCAAGTGCCCGACTGGATCCGGGAATTCATCAGGCTCCCCCTGCTCGCAACCCCCAGACTGCGCTCGCCGAGAATCTCCTTATTCGCCCCCTTCTCGTGCCCACTCGCGCTCTCCAGGACTCACCACGATCCCATTCAGCGAGCACCCACCATTTTCGTGCCTTTGATTTCTACGTAAAACAGGAAGTTTAAAAAATGCTCATATTTAAATATGCACAGTTTGGAGCTGGGAAAGCTAAATAAGTGCAATATTAGAGGGCTTACACCGTTTTAACTTCCCAGTTTTTTTTAACTTCTCATTTTACGTAGAAATCAAAGGCACAAAAATGGCGGGTGCTCACCAAACAGGATCTCAGTGAGCCCGGGGAACTTGCTGAGCACGGGTCCGGGGGGGTGCGAGCAGGGGCGCTGCTTCGGTGAGTGCCTGGAGAAACCGAGCTAGGGAGAGTTCTTACATCCCTACCCTCTGTGCTTCTCCTGCCCTGCATTGGATAGGCAGTCACCTCCAAGTTCAGAGGCGGCCACCTATGCCGGTAGGATTGCTCCCCCCAGGACCTATACTAGACCCATCCCGTAAACATCAATGCACTTGCCAGCCATGCCCCCTGCATGATGCATGATTAGCATCAGTCTTAATGGTCCCTATGCCCCCTGCATGATGCGTGATCAACATCAGGCTTAATGGTCCCTACAACATAAGTATCTATCCACAGGAACAGCAACTCTACATGCTTTATCAGTAGACACATATGCACCTTTCAGACTGGTATCAACCATTGCCAGCATGCACATGTCTAGGGAGCAGGGGTAGCCCTCATATTCTTGAAAGCCCCTTCATGTGTTTAGTAGCTACAGGCACCAAATACATAAACAAGGCTATTGATTTCAGTTGGTCTTATGAGCAGCCATAGCATTACAACAGTAGCATTACAAATACACATTTTATTTTGAAACACTTTTCTGTTTTTCTACCTGCCACACAATAAAACAGAATATTTAAAGCATATGCATTATGAAACAAGAATGACTATCCTGTGGATCAGGACTTTGTCAACCCATGAGGCAGTCATTTTCATTCCCTGCTAAAGATAGCTGCCATCGAACTTTGAACCCTATTCTGACCTTCATCCTTGATTAATGTTTCAGAGCAATAGAAGGTGACACCCTGCTATTTTCCTGTTTTTAAAGTCATATTTAAAGTGATATTTACCTGAGTACTTGATTATGAACCCTCAGAGGATACACATGCAAAATGCAGACTATCACATTATTCCAACTAAATAATTATTTAGTTTTTAATCCTAGGTTTGGTTGAAATATCTGCCCTCATTATTAAAAGCAAGTTGTTAGTTAGAACAAACATTTCAAAGAACCTGCAGAAAAATCCAAAACCTGGCTATGGTGGAGTATGACCCTACAAAATGGTAGTGATGCTGCTTAAGATGGGGCTTAAATACAAACCCAAGCACACATAGCCCTTATGAACCAACCTAAACCTTTGAAACCGCTGCTGTCAGCATTGCTGCAGTTGCAGTTCCCTTCCCAGGGAAATTAATCTTTTTGAGGGGTGTATGTGGTAATTATCACCAGGACTGTGGCACAGGGAGAACAGCTCATTCTCCATACATTACAAAGTATGGCCGCTTATGCATTACCCCAAAAAAGAGGAAATGCATCACCAAAAAAGGAGAGGGGAAAGGAAACAGACTTGCATAATATGCACATATATTAATTTAAAGGTAGAGATGCAAATTTAGAAACACTGGAATTTATGGTAAGATGCATCTTACCATAGTGGGGAAGTGTGTTGTCAAGGTCCTAAGCACTGATGGGCAACTTCAGCACTCCTGATCTCCCTTCTTATGATTCTTTATCTTTAAATTGGACTTGGATCAGTCAGCCCTTTCAAATAGAGAGGGTATTCAAATTGAGGACTGTGCTCTGTAAAGTAGGAGACACGGCCACCCTAATGCTGCAGTCCCAATCTGGATTATAGCTGTTATTTTTCAAGTAAAATAAGACAAGTTAAATGTATGCAGATACTGAATGTATTCCTCACATAGTAAGCATGCAGAGGTTGATAGTGTGAATGGGTACTAGCCTTTTCTGATTTACATTACCTATGCAAAAGGTTGCCATTTTTGTCTGACAAAAGAAATATTCCCTAACCAAAAGCATGCATGGATGGAGTCAGCGGAGTGTGTGGTTCCTTCAGTAGTCAGCATGAGCTAGAAAAAAAATAATATTTAATGATTTCAGCAGAAAAGGAGAGTATTGAAAATCCTGAGGTCTTTGTAGTATGGATATACAGTGGTGGCCATCAAGAACTCTTATCAGCTTCTCTTAATGTTCCCATCTGTAAAAATGGGGTTTCCAGTGCTTACTAATAGCATTTCATAGCTCAAGGCAGCAATTAATTCAAAAAGCTAAGTGCTGTTATTATCAAAACACTAAGCAAAATAATTAATCTGTTGTAATAAATTTTAAAAGAATAATGAGCAATTAAACAGGATGCCATATGATAAGATTAAGAACCAAGGAATTATATATGAATACAACAGTAAACAGGAACAGTGAATAATTTCCACAAAGATTTGAGCCATATTCCCATATTTGTTGTTTAAAACACAGGTAATGATTCAGATATATAGCCAAATTATGACCTTGTTGGCAATATGTCATGAACGCTGAAACTCATATTTCTGGAATATACAAAACAGGGCAAAGATATTTAGAGTTGCACTTGCATTCTCCCTAGGGCAAAGTAACAGGCACGACTCAAGCAAGTTGTGTGGGTTAATAAATCCTTTCCTTGTAGTTTGCCTTTCACTTATGTGCATGCACATGCTAGATCCATAATTTTAGAATTTGTAAGAGGTAAATGATCAAATATAATTGAATACTATCTTATTTTTTAGAACATAGCTCTGGAAGTTCAGGACAACTTGTTTAATCATACCAGTGATAAAAAGAATATTTGGTTGTCTCTAGAAACCATTAGAACAAAGTGCATTAGAGATGAAATCAGCATGGCGACATCAAAACTTACAATGCTTTATGAATGAATCACAAAAATAAATGATTAATGTTATAAAGGAGTCACAGTTCCTCATCCTGCATCCACCTTTTTGAGCTGAATTATTATGCCTGAGAGCAGCAAACACTGAGAAACATTAAAGGGTGAACAGAGGGAAAACCCATTTGGTGTCTTATTGGCCACCTCCTGTTTTTTGAATAATGTTCAATAACAAAGGGGAACAGATCTTTCCCTCTCTCCTCTGTGAGATCCATTATCTCTGATTAATTTCACATGTTTTATAGAACTGAGCCTCAAAAAACAACTATTCCATTAAGTTCTGAGCTGAATACTGATGGGGTATTATCAGCCTTTCCAAATAAAAGCTTAATGGTTTAGATGACAAGGTTAGCAGGGCGAGGTTGTAGCATGCTAAGCCTTTTAGCATTGTGTATGGTCAATTCAAATTTATTCATATCTAATGAAATAACTGGCTCAAAAGCTCAGAAAGCTTTATGTACTGTATAGAAGTGTAACCTCTTAAAGCTGGAAAGCTCTAGTTTAAAATCCTGAAGAAGAAAATCCTCTAGAAGTAGATCGGCAGAGGGATCAAAGGATATTAGGCCAGTTTAAACACAGTAGAGATGAACTACATGGTGTTATTCTGTCAAAGAAGGCCCCTGGTCAGTCTCCGCTAATGTCAATGCTACATCACCCAGAATTTGCAGCACACAACAATCCCCAAAGCTTTTGCACTTGGATAGTAGTGGAAGTTCATAGATTGTATGATACATTGAATAAAGGAGAACCTCTCTGCTATGCAGATGTCTTGAAAAAGAAACTGTATCGATCACACTGCTTTTTTAAAAAAATCAGTACTTGCAACTACATATGTCATTTCCTTAGCCAGACTAATATCAAGCAGGCAGCCAAGCACCCACTCACTTCTCTGGAATCCTTTCTAGAAGCTGCTGTTCCTTCAACTGATACAGTAGGTCTGATGTTATCTATTTGTAACGTCCTCCAAATGCTGTTATTGGAGGACAGGCCATCCTATGTATGAGCATGGAAGAGTGACTTAGGTGAGTCTTTGGAAGATGATTGGCAGTGTATCTTTATCAGTCGAACTGAATATAAAGGAAGCACAATGCAAAGTTCTCAGTAGGGATACATTATCCCTAGAAGGCTTTATCTAATACACACGATCTATAATCTGTATCACTGAGTGGGTTGTGGACAAATTGGTTTACACCAGCCTTCCCTAACCTGGTACCCTCCAGATGTTTTGGACTTCAGCTCTCATCAGCCCCAGCTGGCATGGACAATAGTCAAGAATGCTGGGAGTTGTCCAAAACACCTGGAGGGCAGCAGGTTGGGGAAGGCTGGGTTTACACTTTCATCTTTGGTGGGAATATTCAACAGTGTGGGAGTTTTGGAACGTGGTTGCTGACTACTGTCAGGATTTTCTCCATATTAGACCACTGGTAACCCCTGCAGGGATGGGCTACATTTGACCTGTGGCCTGCATTTGCCCACCCCCACCCATTTTTGCAGCTGCTGCTGCTACCCCCCAAATCACCACTGCACTGCTGAATTGCCACTGAATTTCAGCATTGTGCAACAGTAAGAGAAAAAAAGCTGCATTGATGCAGACCCTCCAAAGTTACTACCCGTGCCCTAAAGCTATGCTTCATCATTTTTAACCTAATGATCCTGCATAAATACCTTCTTATTACTGTATAGTGGCAAAGTCAAGTATGGCATGTAATTGGAGGTCAAACCAACCAATTAAAAAGCAGTAGTTTGATAAAATTTGGGATATTATGGGCTTCTCCACATTTAGTGAAAATCATGCAGCCTTACCAGAGCTTTGTCTTCTGGAGTCTTCATGGATTTAATGATCAGCAAAATGCATGTGCCCCCCTCCACCCTCTTTTGCTGGTTCCCTCCCATATGTTTCATTGATACTGCCAGTACATGGCACTGTTTTATTGCATGATTTAGGTTTATTACCACATTTAAGGTGACTTTTAAAATGGTAGATTATCCCTTGAAAACCATGCAAGATGATGACGGCATGAAAAGGACCCGTGAACTTCCGTGAGTGAACAATCACAAATGCACGATAAATGCCTCATGTAGGGATGCTCTATGATTATGTACAAACTTACTCAGCAAGTGCAGCAAGCAAAGAATTCTAATAAAAAAAAACATATTATGACGTATTATGACATATTAAAAAAAAACATGGTTTCCTTTTATTTGCTATATGGAAGCCTTTCAAATTTCTGATCAAATTCCAATCAAGTAGAGATATCTATATTTTTGTGACATGTATATATAAACACACATACAGAGAGAGAGAGAGAGAGACTTCAAGATCTCAGCTAAGGCAGTGTATTAGTAAGAATAACTTTTTCAATGTCCTTTATTAAAAAAAAAATATTTTCCCTAGACAGGAGGGGTAGTTAAATAAATCTAAAATTGTGCAGTTAGAAGTATGAAACTTGTCACACTTATACACTGACCCATATTAAACAATTATATTTGGGTCCCCATAAGAAATGCCCCCCGGTGGGCAGGACAGTACCAAATGTATACTTCTGTTTTAAATAGAGGTGGGAGAGAAATTTGTTTGGTTCATACTTTAATTTGAACTAACCTAATTCACACTTCCCAAACTAATGTCTGAAATGAAACACTATGGTTTTTTGCACTTCTCCAAATTTTGCAATATAGTTCTCAGATTAAAACATGCACACAAACATTTACTTTAGAGAACATTACATACAAGAAGGTAAAATTGCATACAAATATACATATATTAGAAGAAATGTATAAGAAAATGCATATGAATATTTGTGCAGACTTTTAACCTAAAAAATCGCAAAGAGGACAGAATGAACTTGTGCTTCAAAAATTCAGAAGTTGTATGAAGTGAAATAGACAGATCTCTCATTTTAATGTGCTGTGCTTGTTCTATCTATATATCTTAAATGAAGCAAGCTTCAGTGCTGTAACTTGAGTATAGCAGCTATGGGTACTGCCAGAAGCATGACTGACATAAGGGTGCTATGAGGTTGGGGTCCAATACAAACCCCAAACACTGCATAATAATATAAGATTATGATCACAGACTTTGTGGTTCAGGGAGCCTGCAGTGATACCGCCTAGCATGCAGGGGCTGCTGCTATCTTCATATTGCAGCCTCCAGCTTGGTCCTTACCAGCCTCCAGCCTGGTAAGGACTCCCCACCATTCCTTTCAAGATCCTATGTTCTCATCAGCACCAAATCCCACCTACCCCCCCACCCACCCCCATGCCTCTTGTGCTCTCCACACTGAGGCAAAATTGGGGGATGATATGGGATTGTGGTGAGTGCTTCTTTGGATCTAGTTTGAGTAATTTGGAGGTGCTTGGTTGCTGAGGGAGTTGCAGAAAGGGTTGGAGATTGGAGAGAGTCCTGAGTGTGGATCAGAGAAGATGGCGTCCTGAGACCTTGGGGAGGCAGGGGATCAATGGGACAAGCTAACAAAATACCTGGAATTGCATGCGCAACTAAGTGCATGGTTGTTTAGCCTTGATCATGTCCACTATGCCCAGTGGCTTTTAGTTTATATGGGAGATATGTATTGTTTGCCACAGACACAAATGATTATCAAAAGTTCTGCTTTTCACAGTTTGTGGTATGCAATACAAAGTATCCATTTTCTGCCATGACACTAAATAAGGCCCATGAACAGGTCAATTGGGCATAGTGAAAGGAGATGCAAGTGTAGTGGAGCTGTCAGATAAATCTTCATCACTGAGGCACTGAATGGTGGCAGGACTTGAAGCATCCAAGACGATTCAGGAATTTGAAGATGCCAGCAATAGAAAGGAATGCACAACATCAGAACCATCAGAAAGATAAATTTGTGATGTGAAGCAATCCAAACCAATTACAGAAGTAGCCATTTCCATCAGGTCCGCCGAGTATCCCTCCTTGGGCCTAGCTCCTTTAAGGTGCCAGCACAGACTGGGAAATGAGCCTTACTGCTGTCCACCTTTACCTACTTTTCCCACTCTCCTTGTGGAGGACTGCTTCCCCTGCTGTTTTAGCATGAAATACCTGGCTGAGGACCAGGAATGCATGGATTTGCAATGGGTGCATAAACATTTCCTTTGGTTAAAAAAATCCCCAGAAAATAGAACAAAAGAGGTTGGCGGAAGAGCAGGAATCTGTAGAGAAGCATATAATTCCCTGCCTAGGAGCCATGCTTCTGAACAGTGGTGTCATACCACAATTCCCCATGTTTCTGGTCTGCTCTTAAAGTAGAGTTTGCAGTTTGCACTGTCCTCAGTCAAAATGTATCATCATAATTTAGGAATACCTGGCTATTCAATACATTATATAACCTTCAGTAAATTTCCAGGTACTTTACAAGGTAGCATGCCTTATCCAGGTATGCTAAAGCTGCTACTCCCAGATTAATGGTGAAAACCAATAAATAGTTTTTTCAGTTCATATTTATGGCTTCCTCTTCTTAAGGGCCTTACTATTTATTTATTATTACTATGTATTTTATTATATGCAATTCTTAGCTAGTTTTCAAAACTGCAGTCTTCCCAGGGCAGTTTACAATATAAAATATGCAATTCAATATCAATTAATTTTAAACAAATCTAAGAAAGAAGTAGTTACAATAAAATACAATTTAAAACAAGCCAAAACAACAAATGCATCATATATAATAAAAACATCTACCATAAAAATATAATAAAATTACTATCATTACCTTGCCTTTTCCTTCTCTTCTTAGGAGAATATCCCCACATACTTCCCCTTAAGGATGGTATCTCTCACACTTTCAGAAACATATACCCCTGGAGGAGCATCAGCATATGCATGGAAGCTTGATTGTATGCTGTATCTTGCATCCTACACAAACACCAAGGGCCCATTGGGGTTGTCCTCTGGGCACAATGTCCCTTCCTGACACTTCAAGGTGCAGAAAGGGAGCCTAGATGTGTGCCTCATTCCTCTGGTACTCTCACCCTGGAGACCCCTCCTGAGATGACCTCTCATCTCCTGAACTGTCTGAAGAGTCTGATGATTCTAGGTTCTTGTAGGTGGAACCCTCCACCTGCCTTTTTAGCCTGCTTGGATGTTCCCCATGACCACTTGGAGCAGGAGTCATCTTGATGGCACTGCATTGGCTTCTCTCTTCCATATGCATTTTTCCAGAGCCTCCCTTCCCCTTGAAAGACTTTGGGTGGTACCTATAGTTCCATAGCCTTGCACATGTCGGAATTTTTGCTACAAGGACTGGCCGGGGATCCTTCTTGTTCTTATTTGTTACTGCAGGGTCACAGATCCTCACTTTTGCATGGTGATGTCCCCTTCGTAGGCAGTCTTTCCTAAGACTTAGTGAGGAGAAAGGTGGCTAACCAGCTAGAAGGGCTATGGCTGCTTCAGCTCTTTTTTTGGCAACTCTGAATCTTCCAGTGAGGCTGCCACTCATCTCTCCACTGTTTCAGACCTCTTCTTCAGTGTCAAAAAACAAATTAAGTCCTGCTGTTGACTATGTCCCTTTATTTCACTAAGAAGCAGATGTGAGAAGGGCAGTTCTCATGTAGGTCCATCTGCCAAGCCCACCACCCCAGCCTGCACTATGCATGATGCCCACAAAAGGGAACAGTCCTTCTGGCTGGTCTGTTCTTGTGTTCATGAAGGAACTGCAGCACAGTCCAAGACTGGCCACAGCACTATCAGGTGAAAACAGGACATTAAATAAGGCTTGTGTTAGTTTCAGTGACAGGAATACTGTTAGTTCTAATGTAGGTGCCAATGAGAATGGTAGCCAAGCTACTACTAGACTTGTGTGTAAGCTGCCTTGAGTACCATTTCTCTGGATAAAATGGTGGGGTACGAATCAAATAAAGTACCCTCCTGGGTACTCAGTGCAGCACCAACACCGACTCGAGGGTTGGGGAGGGGGGGTTGCCATGGTCTATAGGAATTCAGTCCCTCTCTCCAGGCTTCCTGCTCATTCGAGTGCATATCTTCTTGAGTGCTTGTACCTTGTGTTGGGTACCTGGGACAGATTAGGGATTCTGTTGGTGTACCACTCACCCCGCTGCCCCTGCCTGAGCTGATGGAGGTGGTCTTGGACTTGGTGCTGAGGACCCCTAGGATGATGGTCCTGGGGGATCTCAACTTCCATGCCAAGGCTGCTGTATCCAGGGCAGCTCAGGACTTCATGGCTGCCATGAAGCCATGGGGCTGTCCCAACATGTCATCGGCCCAACACATGTAAAAGGACACACGCTTGATCTGGTTTTCTCGACTGGGCAGGAGGATGGCGATCTGAAAGTGGAGGAATTAACATCTGTCCCTTTGTCATGGTCAGATCACTTCCTGTTGAGGTTTAGACTCTTGGCAGCCTTCCCCCTCTGCAAGGGTGGAGGACCTATTAAAATGGTCTGCCCCCAGAGGCTAATGGATTCCGATGGATTCCAGAGGGCTCTGGGGGATTTTCCTGCTGGTATGACTGGTGCTCCTGTCAAAGCCCAGGTCACTCTGTGGAATGCAGAGATGACGCGGGCAGTTGACACGATCACACCCAAGCGCCCTGTCCCTCTGAGCAGAGCCTGGCCAGCTCCTTGGTATACACCTGAGCTGAGGGCAATGAAGCAAGAGGGGAGATGGCTAGAACGCAGGTGGAGGAAAACTCGTGCTGAGTCTGACTGAACACAGGTAAGAGCTCATATCGAGCCTACTCTGTGGCAGTGAGCCATGGTTTCATGGCAAAGAGACAGTTCTTTTCCACCAGCACTGCATCTCAGTGTCATCCAGTGGAGCTTTTCTGAGTGGTTCACGGCTTGTTACATTCTGGGCCAGGGAGAGAGACTGTGGAACCCTTGGTTGCATGCTGTGACGTGCACAGCACTTTGAAGATAACGTTGCTCAGATTCGCCATGAATTGGACACCACGATTAATGCAGTTCCATTGGTAGAGGCATTCAGAGCACCGGCTGATCCAGTTCTATTGGATGAGTTTCAGTTATTGAGGCCTGAGGATGCGGACAAGGTGCTTGGCCAAGTCCGATCGACCACTTATGTGCTTGACCCTTGCCCTTCATGGCTTATTAAATCAAAGGGAATGTCCAGCTGGGTCCAGGAGGTTGTAAATTCCTCCTTGAGAGAGGTAGTGGTGCCGGCTGCTTTAAAAGAGGTGGTAATCAGACCACTCCTGAAAAAGCCAAACCTGGACCCGGAGGATGTTAACAATTATAGGCCAGTGGCCAACATCCCCTTCCTGGGCAAGGTGCTTGAGCGGGTGGTTGCAGGACAGCTCCAGGCGCTCTTGAATGAAACGGATTATCTAGATTCATTTCATTCGGGCTTCAGGCCTGGTTTTGGAACATAGACTGCCTTTGTCGCCCTGTGGGATGACCTCTGCCAGGAGAGGGACAGGGGGAGTGCGACCCTGTTGATTCTCCTGGACCTCTCAGCGGCTTTCAATACCATCGACCATGGTATCCTTCTGGATAGGTTGCCTGGGTTGGGAGTTGGAGGCACTGCACTGCAGTGGTTCTGCTCCTACTTGGATGGCCGACTCCAGAAGGTGGTGCTGGGGGATTACTGCTCTGTGTCATGGCAATTATGCCATGGGGTTCCACAGGGGTTGATTTTATCCCCCATGCTGTTTAACATCTACATGAAACCGCTGGGGGAGGTTATCTGGAGGTGTGGGCTGAGATGCCATCAATATGCGGATGACACCCAGCTCTACCACTCTTTCTCATCAAACCCAGGTGAGGCAGTGGCTGTTCTGAATCAGGGCCTGGGCACGGTAATGGACTGGATGAGGGCCAATAAACTGAAACTCAATCCAGACAAGATGGAGGTACTGTTAGTGGGTGGTTCATCTGCCTAGCCAGGTGATATTCAACCTGTTCTGGAGGGGGTTGCACTTCCCCTAAAGGATCAGGTTCATAGTTTGGGGGTTCTCTTGGACCCAGAACTGTCACTTGAGGCACAGGTGAACTCAGTGGCACGGAGCACTTTTTATCAGCTTAGGCTGGTATATCAACTATGCCCTTATCTGGACAGAGATAGTCTAGATACAGTTATCCATGCTCTGATAACTTCTCGTCTGGTTTACTGCACTGCGTTATACGTGGGGCTGCCTTTGAAAATGGTCCGGAAACTTCAGCTGGTCCAAACTAGGGCAGCAACACTGTTAACTGGGACTGGCCAACTAGCTCATATTACGCCAGTACTTTTCCAGCTGCACTGGCTGCCAGTCCATTTCCAGGTCCGATTCAAAGTGCTGGTATTAACATTCAAAGCCCTTAACGGCTTGGGGCCAGATTATCTGAAGGATCGCCTCCTCCCATATGTGCCTGCCCAGACCTTAAGATCATCCTCAGCAGCCCTTCTCCGTGAGCCCCTGCCAAAGGACGTGAGGCAGGTGGCTACTAGGAGGAGGGCTTTTTCTGCTGTGGCACCCCGGCTGTGGAATGAGCTCCCTAGTGAGGTTCGCCTAGCACCTACATTGTATTCCTTTCGGCGCCAGGTGAAGACCTTTTTATTTTCCCAGGCATTTTATAATTTTAGCTCTTCAGACTTTTAGCTTTGCTGTTTTAAATCTGTATTTTAAATCCCTGCAGTGCTGCTAGGTTTTATTCTGGTTTTATTCTGGTTGTATTGTTTACTGTGGGTTTAATGTTTTATATATTTTGTATTGTTTTATTGTGTGCTCTTAGGTTTTAATTCTTGTGAACCGCCCAGAGAGCTTCGGCTATTGGGTGATATAGAAATGAAATGAATGAATGAATGAATGAATGAATAAATAAATCAATAAATACCCCCGATCAGCTCTGTGAGTGACAAATGTGGGCTATTTGTTTGTCAGTCACAGAACTGCTTTAGAGTTATTTCTAGGCTGTAGCAGATGGTGAGACAGAGAAAGCAGGGCAACTTCGTTGGCTTAGCCAAGAGACCAGCAATTTTTGGCTTCTTCTCTCTTTGAACTATTTCCATTCCAGGTGGTCAGAATATGAAGACCAACAACTTCTGGCTGAATTGCAGCCATTATAGCAGGGTGTGGAATGTTTTTCAGTCCAAGAGCCAAATTCCACTCCGGGAAAGGTCTCAGGGATCATACTGTATCTGTGGGCAAGGCCAAAGCCAGAGTGTGTGGGGGTAAAGGCATAGTGGACAGGGACAAAATGTGTTTCTTGCTGATTTTATGCCTACTCAGAAGTAAGCATGATGAGACTTGGCATGTCTACAGAAGTAAGCAAGACTGAATCACTCAGCAGCACTTTTAAATAATATCCCAAATCTCAAGCCTGTGCTTGAGATTCAGCAATAAGCATGGCCAGCATGTCTAGTCACAAGTAAGCAGGACAAGCCTCTCCATATTTACTCAAATAAGCAGGAGAGGCCTCAAAAATAAGCAGGACTCTGTCACTCAGCAACTTTGTCCCCTCTCCCCAGCCGAGAAAAGCTTGTATCTCTGATCAGCAGCTGATCAGAAAGAAGAGCTTTTCATTGCTGAACACTGAGAAAAGGTGTCTTTTTCAGTGCTCAGCAGGGGAAAGCTCATGTTTCCGATCAGCTGCTGATTGGAGATAAGACCTTTCCCATGTTGGGAGTGGGGCAAGGCCTGGGAAAGAAGCTGGTGGGCTAGGTGGGGAACCTCAGTAGGTCATATCAGGCCCGTGGGTCAGAGGTTGCCCATGCCTGCATTATAGTATTACATCAGAGGTGACAACTTTGGGAGGTCTTCCCCCTCCCCCGCAGTCTGCTGGGTGACCCAAACATTAAAGGTAAAAAATGGTGTCCATATCACTATGGAGGACCAAAAGGATCAACTTCAGCTCATTTGCAAGCTAAATTTGAGCCTTTTAGGGCTCCATAGCAGGCCATGGTAATGTCCACCCCTGCATTGTCTCTGTATCACAGATGGTCATGATACGATCCATATAACTTCAAGCATCTAGTTATCACAGCTTCCTTGTTTTCCTTTTCTCTCCCCTTCTCCTTTTGTGTCATGTCTTTTTAGATGGCAAGTCTGAGGGCATGGAATGTCTTGTTTTTATTACTCTGTAGGCTGCTCTGAAAGTCTTTCCAGCTGAGGAGTGGTGTGTACTATATATTTCTTGCAATGGGAGAGATATGCTATATCTTACCTTATAATGTTTTTAAAATAAGTATATTATACACAGTACAATTACACTGATCATTGGAACATTTGGAGCTCCCCAGCCTATAAGAACGTTGGCATAAGTGGAACTGCCCTCTCCAAGCAAGTGAGGAGAATGGCCGAATCAGGCAAGAGTTCCATAGGCACATCAGAACCTGTGTGGGGCTCTGGGCTGGATGCCTGGCTTGTTTTAAAATAAAATAAAAATGGTGTTAATGTAAAAAGTCTCAAGCGCACATCACTGCAGGAGATAATTTATTAGCTATATTACTGGATACAATTCAGTGTCGGAAAGCGAGTTTATCATTTATTCTTGGCAATTTAATAGATATGATACTTGTGCATTGCTTATTGGGGGTGATATATTTCCTTCATTGGAGAAATATATATTCTTTTCATGAAATCTATATTTCACCACATTTTGCTACATTACCAGAAATATAGGATTAATTCTGCTACTTTGAGTTCACATTTCCTAATGTTTCACAATGTTCTGAACCCCACGAAGAAAGGGAGGGAGAAAAGATCTTGCTAGCATTTTCCCCAGCCAGAGCCCTATTGAGTATACCAGCTTTCCAATTCAAAGTAATAAAAGCATCGATCTTCAAGCTCTCTGACACAGTAGTCCCTCTAATTCTGCATTAGCAGTAAACACAAACAAAAAAATTAGTATAAGAAGCCCCAGGAGACAATTCAACCCCATTTCTGCGTTTCCCAGGGCCAAATCAGCTATTGAAAACTTAATTTAAGAAGCTGACACAGACACCACAGTTAGAATGGTAAATCTGCCATCTGCCACATTCTTAAATAAAGTTTTCAATCACTGATTCAGCCTTCAGAAACAGAGTTCTGTTTGCAGCTATCTCCCAACAAGTCATTCTTATTAAAGTTCATTGCTTTTAGTGTTGAAAGGTATCTGGAAGGACTTTGGGGAGTCAGAGCTGGTGACTGAATAGGTGTTTCCCCCCCCCCCTTTATGGACTCAAGTCAATTAAAAGCTGGCATACAAACAGTGTTTCCTGAGAAACTACATGATAAAGATAATGGAAACCCTTCTGTGCAACGGGGCATACCATTTGGGGAGGGAAGCTATGGAGAGACTGCTGAGGCAGCGGAGCAGGGAAGGGGAGAGGTCTTTTCCATACACTTTCCATAAGCCACCCTTCCCCAGCCCGGTGGCCTCAACTTCCATCAGCCCCAGCCAGCATGGCCAATGATCAGGAATCCTGGGAGTTGTCATCCAAAGTATCTGGAGGGCACCCACCCGGCCGGGGAAGGCTGCCATAAGCTGCATGGCAGCTGAGCCCAGCCGCCCCTAGCCAACCCCTTTCTAGACCAGTCTCTGGCTGTTGTGCTTCATGGACAGAGGAGACAGAGAAGGTTCATTGCCCCACCCTTTACTAACATGGTTGTGAACTGGGGTGCACTTCTCTTTTTGAATCGTCTCAGGGGAGAATTTCCAAGTAGTAACACATAAAGAGGTAGAACAAGCCAGGCCGGTGGCGTGACTGTAGAGCTACGTCATTCCCACTGCGTACAGGAGCAGTTGCCTGGTCCTTATCAGTACCTATTGGCTGGCAGTTCAGAGAACAAATTTCTCTTCAGATCTCAGGATTATCAAGGAATTGGAAGTTGTTTGTTTCCTTCAAAACAGCACCAGCATTTTGTACTCCTGTCTCTATTTTGTAACAACAAACAGGGGACTGAGCAAAGGAACTGAGAGACATGGGTCTGGTTCATTAACACATGCATGTATATTGCTTGATTTCTCTATATCTGATTAGTGTACATGGTGACTCAGTGGCAGCAGGTTGTGTGAACTAGATCCATCGATCCAGCACCAGGCTTGGAGTGAAGGGAGATAGCCAGCATGGTGTAGTGTAGTTATCAGAGTGTTGGACTAGGTCTCGGGAGATCTGGGTTCTAGTCCCCACCCAGGCCATGAAGTCCACTGGGTGACTTTGGGCCAGTTACTGACTCTCAGCCTAACCTACCTCACAGGGTTGTTGTGAGGATAAAATGAAGAGGAGGAGGACCATGTAAGCCACCTTGGTTTCCTTGCAAGAAAAAAAGGGTTGGGATATAAATGCAACAACAACAACCTGTCTGTGGCAGTAGATCTGTGATGATCCATGCACACAAGACTCCAATAGATATAGCAGACAACAAATGATGAACGTGCATGTGTGAACCATACCAAGACATTTGTAAAGTAGAAACAGAATGAAGGCGGGTCCAAGCACTATAGACAAAGGCCTACTATATTTCCAGGGAGAGTTTAATATCGGGACACATCAAGAGGCTTCTAAGTGCCCACCAGTTGCGTATCACGACAATTATAGTGGTGCTAAGGCGTTCGACCCCTTCATGGATCACTGCCTTGTTGTGGCGAAGGGGCTTGCGTAACTCAGTGAAGCCTTAAGCTATGCCGTGTGGAGCCACCCAAGATGGACAGGTCATGGCAGAGAGTTCTGACAAAATGTGGTCCACTGGAGAAGGAAATGGCAGCCCACTCCAGTATTCTTGCCAAGAAAACCCCATGGAACATATCACAAGGCTAAAAGAGATGACGCCGGAAGATGAGCCCCTCAGGTCGGAAGGTGTCCAATATACTACTGGGGAAGAGCAGAGGGTATTTCCAAGTAGCGCCAGAAAGAGTGAAGCGGCTGGGCCAAAGCCGAAAGGACACTCAGCTGTGGATATGTCTGGTGGTGAAAAGAAAATCCAATGCTGTAAAGAACAATATTGTTTAGGAACCTGGAATGTAAGATCAATGAAACAAGGTAAGCTGGAGGTGGTCATACATGAGATGGCAAGATTGAACATCGACATCTTGGGAATCAGCAAACTAAAATGGACAAGCATGGGCGAATTTAATTCAGGTGACCATCATATCTACTACTGTGGGCAAGAATCCCTTAGAAGAAATGGAGTAGCACTCATAGTCAACAAAAGGGTGGGAAAAGCAGTACTAGGGTACAATCGCAAAAACGATAGAATGATCTCAGTACGAATCCAAGGCAAACCATTCAACATCACAGTAATTCAAGTCTATGCCCCAACCACTGATGCCGAAGAAGCTGAGGTTCATTGGTTCTATGAAGACCTACAACACCTTCTAGAACTCGCACCAAAAAAAGATGTCCTCTTCATCATAGGGGTTTGGAATGCTAAAGTAGGAAGTCAAGAAATCACCAGGATAACATGCAAGCATGGCCTTGGTATACAAAATGAAGCAGGACAAAGGCTAATAGAGTTTTGCCAAGAGAACACGCTGATCATAGCAAACACTCTTTTCCAACAGCACAAGAGGCAACTCTACACATGGACATCACCAGATGGTCAATATCGAAATCAGATTGATTATGTCCTTTGCAGCCAAAGATGGAGAAGCTCTATACAGCCAGTAAAAACAAGACCCGGAGCTGACTGTGATCATGAGCTTCTTGTTGCAAAATTTCGGCTTAAATTGAAGAACGTAGGGAAAACCACTAAACCGTTCAGGTATGACCTAAATTATATCCCTTATGAATATACAGTGGAGGTGAGGAATAGATTTCAGGGATTAGACCTGATAGACAGAGTGCCTGAGGAACTATGGACGGAGGTCTGTAACATTGTTCAGGAGGCAACAACTCAATCCATCCCAAAGAAAAAGAAATGCAAGAAAGCCAAATGGCTGTCTGATGAGGCTTTACAAGTAGCTGAGGAAAGAAGGGAAGCGAAAAGCAAGGGAGAAAGGGGAAGATATATCTCCTTGGGAGGAAAGCTATGGCAAACCTAGACAGCATAGTAAGAAGCAGAGACATCACCTTGCCGACAAAGGTCCGTCTAATCAAAGCTATGGTTTTACCACATATGGCTGTGAGAGCTGGACTATAAGGAAGGCTGAGCACCAAAGAATTGATGCTTTTGAACTGTGGTGCTGGAGAAGACTCTTAGGAGTCCCCTGGACTGCAAGGAGGTCAAATCAGTCCATCCTAAAGGAAATCAACCCTGAGTGCTCTTTGGAAGGACAGATACTGAAGCTGAAGCTCAAATATTTTGGCCACCTAATGCGAAGAGAAAACTCTCTGGAAAAGACCCTGATGCTGGGAAAGACTGAAGGCAAAAGGAGAAGGGGATGGCAGAGGATGAGATGGCTAGATAGCATCACTGATGCAATGAATATGGACTTGAGCACGCTCTGGGAGAGAGCGCAGGACAGGAAGGCCTGGCGTGCTATGGTCCATGGGGTCACGAAGAGTCAGACACGACTGAACGACTGAACAACAACAACAAGGCGTTCGATCAAGATCTTGGCCTGGGATCATGCTGTGGACCAAGATTGTTCATGTTTTGTCTTTACTTAAGAGACTTGTTTCTACTGTATTTCCACTGCCTACTGTGGCCTTTTTCTGCACATGGAATGTGTATCTGCTTCCTCTGTTGAAATAGATGGTGTAACGCTTGAGTGAGCACCAGAGCTCCTCTGTCAGTAAGATCAGGGCCAGTTATTTGAATTCAATACATACCCTACGTCGGGGGTGGGCAACTTGTGGCCCTTCAGATGTTTTAGCCTACAATTCCCATCAGCCCTAGCACTGGATTGAACAAATCACTGGATTGACCAAAGCCTGGTAATGCTGGAAGATCTCAGTCTCAGTCAGAATCATTTCAATTAATGTAACTTCAACAGAGCTAGAGTTTGCATTAAATACTGCTTAATTCCAGGTGTTAGTGAAATAATAAAATTTGCAGTTACTTATTTCAGAGCCAATCATCCCAATCTAGTAATGGTGATATATCTCTGTGGAAACAGGTTTCAACAAATTGAGAACTTCTGATGTGATGTCTCCCCTTACTCCACCCGCCCTGCCACAATACCCAATGTTGTTTTGGACTTGGCCCAAGGAGACCTGGATTCAAACCCCTGCTCATCCATGAAGTTTACTGGATCACCATGGGACACTCAGGGTCTCTTTTAGTCTAACCTACCTCACACAGTTGTTATGTGAATAAAATGGGCACTTTCTCTCTCTCTCTCTCTCTCTCTCTCTCACACACACACACACACACACACACACTGTACACCACTCTAATTTCCTTCAGAGGAAGACTCAGGAAAAGATGTAATCAATAAATAAAGAGGAGTGCTCCATGTTCTCTTACATCCAGCACCTGAGGCTTTGTCCATGGTTCTTGTATGATTGGGATCATGCATGTAGAACAGGTGGTTAGACCTGGACAGTGTACAAGTAAGGGAGAGGTGGGCAGAAGATAGATTGTGGATCCCCTACTGCTTGCTGGTTCCTGGGATTCTTGCAAAGAATGATAGACCAGATGAGTCTTGGTCTGATTGTTGTTCTATGTTCTTATTCTTAAGATGATCCTGTACATACTCAGCATCACTTAATACAGATTAGTAACTGTTAAGAGATTCTGAGGGCCGATCTACACTTATGTTTTTTTCCGCTTCCAATAAGGTTTCACCACTCGTCTTTCATACTACGCAGGACCTGCCTCGAACTGGGACCGGAATTTCCCACTTCCGTGCTCCTGCTTTCAATACCCTGATATCCCGGTATTTCCCATTCGTTTGCTCTGCTCTTCTGTGTTCATTACCTTATAAGGTCGTAGTCCCCTCCCATGCCTGTCCTTATACTGCAGTGTTTGTATTTCCCTCCTGTCCGATCACAGCTGTAGAAACCCCCATCTGGTCTTCCGGCTACTTATAGCATAGGTACTGGAAGCACTGGAAGTTTTATCACCAAACAGCAGAGGGCCAGAGGTGCTGGCTCTTGTCTGATCTGGGAAGCTAACCTGGGTCAGCCTGGGTCAGAATTTTGGATGGTGAACCTCAAGGGAATCAGGCTTCTTGCACTGAGCAGGGGCTTGTTCTCTCCCTTTTTAAAAAACAAAATTAAGGATCACAACTGAGTGCCCGTACACACCTTTTCCCCCCATCCCAGCTTAACTGGTGCAGTAATGTTTTCTTGTGGCCCCAATCCTGGGCACTCACTTACTTGGGAGTAAGCCACATTGAATTCAATGGAACTTACTACTGAGTAGACATACTATCACCCTGTATGTGATTTTTTTTTTAATTAAGGCATTAACTTCGATTTTTTATATCTTCAAATCTTCGAAGAATAGCCTTTCCCCAGCCTGATTTCCCCACACACAAGCATCAATTTCTTTACTGGGCAGTCTTCAAAGATGCAAGCAGCCCCACCACCACCACCTGAGCATCTCCTGCCTCTGCATTTCTTAATCGGAGGAAGCAGAGGGTAAAATGCCTCCCTGCAATGAAGGGAGACACCTCTGATCCCCCACCCCACCAAGCTCACAAGCAATGTCCTCTTTTGTTCCAGAGCACCCTATGGGGCTCAATGGGGCTTACTCGAGGCTTGCAGACCTACAGGGTGATCTTATGTCTACTCAGTAGTATGTTCCATTGAGTTCAATGTGGCTTACTCCCGGGTAAGTGAGTGCCCAGGATTGGGGCCACAAGAAAACATTACAGCACCAGTTAAGCTGGAATGGGGGGAAAGGTGTGTACGGTCGGGCACTCAGTTGTGAGTGCGATCCTTAATTTTGTTTTTAAAAAAGGGAGCGAACAATCCCCTGCTCAGGGCAGGAAGCCTGATTCCCTTGCGGTTTCCTATCCAAAATTCTGACTAGGACTAACCCAGCTTAGCTTCCCAGATCAGGCAAGAGCCAACACCTCTAGCCCTCTGCTGGTTGGCAATAAAACTTCCCCTGCTAAGGAACCTATGCAATGTAATCTCATGGTCCTCTTCGAAGCTTCGAAGAAGTGGGCAGCCCCCGCTAAAAGCGGGTGCTGGGTGCCCTCACTGCTGCCCCTCTTCCTCCCACTGGCTGCAAAGGGCATCGGCAGACACCCCCAGCCTCTTGCCCTGGCCTCCAGCGGGGGGGGGGGGAGAGAAGGGGATAGGTGCCTCCTTCTTCCCTCCACCCCCACCTCCTACAGTGGCGGCAGCAAGGGACAAGCTCTCACCGGGCTTCGAGCCCTAACAGGATGCCCGCACCATCCCTGCACACACACACACACAGGGATAGAGGAAGAGAGGGACAGTGGGCAGGGAGTCAACAGAAACAGAGAGAGTTTCTGCTCCTCCAATGAGAGCCACCGTCTTTAAGAGCCGGAAAACAGAGTGCGAACCGAGCTCACGTATTGGTAGGGATGTACGAAAGGGACTTACCTTGTCCCGCAGCTTGCTTCGCGGTGGGGGGGAGGTGCTTTGCTTCTCCCCCCGAAGTTCAGGCGAGGGGGGGGAGGTGCCCCTCCTCGCCCGGCCGAAATTCAGGCCGGGGAGAAGCACACCGTCTCCCCGGCCGTGAAAGAAAAAGTGAAAAAAAAAAACGTGATAGGCTACGTAACGATTAACGTAGCCTATCACGGCTAGATTTCCAAAGTCAGCCGTGATAGGCTACATTAATCGTCACGTAGCCTATCACAGGTGACTTTGGGGGGGAAAAAAAAAGCGTGTACGCAAATGGCGGCAGCCCATGGGCGCTGCCATTTGCGTTCCTTATTTTGGCACGTCTCGTCTACGTAAACATTTACGTAGACTACGGCGAAAATAAGGGAACGCTATTTGCGTTGCCCTTATTTTTGCCGTAGTCTACGTAAATCTTTACGTAGACTAGACGTGCCAAAATAAGGAACACAAATGGCGGCGCCCATGGGCTGCTGCCATTTGCGTACGCACTTTTTTTTTTTTTCCAAAGTCACCCATGATAGGCTACATGACAATTAATGTAGCCTCTCACGGATGACTTTGGAAATCTAGCCATGCTAGGCTACGGAAATCGTCATGTAGCCTGTCAGGGGTGTGTGTGTTTTGTTTTGTTTTTTACTTTTTTATTTTGTAATGGTGGTGGCGGCAGCCGGTCAGGAGACCGGCCGCCGCCCCCGCCCCCGACGAAACACCGCCGAAACGCCGCCAGGACCTGCCGCCGGGAGGGACATTCGGCCACGGTAAGTCCCATTCCGGGGGGGGGGCGGGGGGCTGGCGGAGAATTTCCCCAACACTTTCAGGGGGCCGAATGCCTCGGCGCTCGGCCTCCCGAAGATTCATGGAGAAATTTTCCGCCATCCCTACATATTCGATGAAGCACCGCTACAGGAAAATGTGTGAGTGTGGATAATCACGTTTTAATGTGAGTGCGTTTAACCCTACAGGACCCCGACTTCGTTGCGATGGCAGGCACAATGTAGATCCGCCCTAAGTATGCAATTTCCCTTTGTAAATACAAAACACATTGATATATCACGGTGATTCTAGATTGTTGTTTTTTTAAAGTTGGCCATGCTTAACTGAAGCCAGTTCACACACCCCACCCCACCCCACCCCACCCTGGAGTAGGGGAACTGATTCCAAGCCATGTCTTCTCTCTCCAATATTTTCCACTGCCAAAGCTGACAGCACTGACTGCACATATGAGGATCTGTGGATCAGGGCCAGTTATTTGAAGTCAATACATACCCTACATCAGGGGTGGGCAACTTGTGGCCCTCAGATGTTTTAGCCTACAACTCCCATCAGTCCTAGCCAGCATAGCCAATGGTAAGGGGTAATGGCAGTTGTAGGCCAAAGCATCTGGAGGGCCACAAGTTGCCCACCCCTGCCCTACATTAACCATCATGTTTATCCAAACTTCTGTTTCTCTGAATGTTTAGGAGGATCCGTCTTTCCATTTGCATAAATGAAAATATACACCATGTAGGGCTACATTTGGAAATGTGACACATTTGAATGCATCCTTTTAATTTTAATGACACATTTAAATTTTAAATCATTGTATTCTTTCTCCCTGCCCTTGAATTTATCATATGCAGTGGAAGCTCAATATTATTATTTTTCTTAAATGGCCATAAATATTTAGCTGGTTTTTGTCATTCCTCAGCAGCAGCATGGAAGTTGATTATGACATGTTCACAGTGTTAGCATTTTGGTGCTGCATTTTTTAAGCCTTCATTGACCTTTTATTTTCCACAGTAATTGCAATATTTCTTCAGTCTGCTTGGGCAGTGCCTGGAGGACAGGAAGAATTACCAGTCCCTTATTTTTGAAACATAGCTTCTGTGTATAACTAGCAAATCATGGATAGAAAGAGAAAGTTAAGGTTTAAGAAAAAACCACCACCAGTTAGTTGGGTACTACTTCATGCAGTATACACAGTGGGAGGGTACCACACTCTTTCCCCTCAACATCTGGGATCATGGCCTCTACAGGGCTAGAGAATCCCCCATCAACCCCTCCCAGAGGCAGGGCTTTCAGGCTTAATGCAGCCAACGCCCCCCCCCCTTGCATTCAGTGGGGCCAGAGTCGGCTGCAGAGACCCAGATGGCTTGGACAGAGTGAGAACAAGAAGACGAACAGACAGGGCTTCCCTCTCCAAGAACAGGCTGTCCTCTGTGTCATCAAAGACACCTTTGATGGCCCAACCCTGGAGAGCAGAAGAAGGGCAAAAACTGAGCTACCTTTGGGCAGCAGCAGCCTCTGGCTCCCAAGCAGTGAGACTGGTGCCAAAGGAGATAATCAGAATTCAAATGCCTCCTGCCCCTCTCTTAACACCCTACAACCCACATGCAAGCAGGCTGAGGTGGGAACGGCAGTGTGAAGCCCCTGCCCCCTTTAGCAACACCATCGAGAAGGTCCCTGAAACCCTGAACAAAGGTCAGCTGTCTTGTTGCCTTGGTAAATCTAAGGCCTTCCCATCAGACAAAAGTGAAGGTGGGGCTTTGTTTGCTTTGGTCATTTCTGTTTTCCTTTAGGACATAACCCGTTCCTTCTCTTTTGTTGGCCTCAGGCCCTAGGGTGGCCATGTGTCCTCTTTTACAGAGGAAAGCCTTCTGTTTGAAGGGGACTGCCAGAGTACTGTCCTTTGTCTGAAGGTGTCCTGTATTTGAAGGGCTGTTCTGTCCAATTCTGGTTTAAAAGATAAGGAACCATAAGAAATACTGTCTTTCAACAGTTAGCCCCTGGACAGAAGACTGAACAGGTAGGCATGCAGGTCACCTGGTTGCAGTCTTCCACAGTACTATATTTCTATTTAAATAATAACCATTATTGCTAAATTTGCATCTAGATCTGTAAAATAGTATATGCAATTGTTATGGAAATCGCTGTTCACTTCTTTGGTGATTCATAAGTGGCCACCCTCCCTGGGGTCAAACCCCCTACTGACTAAGGGGAGAATTCAAGGCTAGAATTACTCGGAAGCTGGTTCCTGTGTGAAGCCACAGACTGCTTTCAACCCCACAGGAAGTGAAAGCAGGAAGCAGCCCGCCAATTACTTACCAGTCCTGTGGACTGAATCCTGGCTACCCTGTAATGCGCTGGTGTGTGTGACAGTTCAGTTTCAGCAGAGATGGCACTCCTGTATGGCAGTGGAAATTAATTCCTCGCCAACATATCTGGCTATAAATAACCACAAGGTATGTACAGCTTTTAAGACAGGATTCAGAAGCCAGGACTCAATAGGATCTGGCTGTTTTCAGTGACAATGTTTAATGTGTGCTAACCAAGTGTCTGGAGTGAGCAATTACAATTCAGCTTTACTACTGCACAAAAGACAGTGTTCTTCTGTAGGGCAAGCTTAAGGCCTAGAATCTCCCAGTTTAGCTATTAATAAATAAATCACTTGAATCTTGTGCTCACAACATTCGATGTACCAGCTATCTGCTCTTAGACATGGGCAGCATATAATGACTTAGGACACAAACCTATACATATTTAGACAGAAATAAGTCGTACAATTCCCAGCATTCCCCAGGAGTTGTAGGACAACCTAACAACCATCCTCAAACTGGGAAGATTTTTCCCGTGTATGCAGTTACTTGTTATAAAGCATACAACCCTCATTTAGATTTCTAATTGGGGTGAGGGTAATGTGTTAAATTCCCACTGACCTTACAATCAGTTCCTCCTACTGTGACTTTCTTCCTGAGCTAATGTCATAGCAGAAATTCTAGTGGCCAGTAAAATAACCTCCTATTTTTATTAAGGTTTTCTGGGACCTTTACCTTTATGCACTTGCTTCTCACCCACCCAGGTATGAGCTTTTAAGTCAGAGTTTGAGAACACGTGCACTGCTAGAGCATTCTATAGCACACATTTTTATCTTTAATATACTTGTAACCTCTATCAATTATTTATTAATTCTTCATAAAATATTTATAAAAAGGAACCTAGCCACAAAGCAATTTGCCATCTTGGCTGTTGTTACAATGCTTCACATATTAACTGAAGCAAATGTCAAGTGAATGGAGCCATGCAACCAATACACACATGTTAAAAATAATAATACCCGGCCGCATAATAGCTGAATATTTGTTTATATCTCATTTTATTTGCTTGGCTTGTTGGCAAACCATAATGCCTATAAGAAAATGTAGCCTGCTATTCTGTACCAACTTACCTGGGAGTAACCCCATTGAGTTCAATGGGACTTAATTCTGAGTAGACATGTATAGGATTGCATTGTAAGACCATTACAAATCTATGCACCACAGCATAGATTAATGCCTGAGTGTTATTAAATTGTATATGGATGGGCCTTATACTGTATTTTGGTGACCTCATCTCTCTTATGCCCAAATATCATATTTCTTTTACCTGTATTGACAAATGCAAGTAGAGGCAAGGGCCCTGTCCTGCTAATCCTGATTAGTGCTGTAAATTTCTCCCACATTTTTTGACCATTCTCATTCAGTTTGTTAGGAAAGAAATTGCTTTTGAAAAGGAATTCAGAAGAGAAGACATTTCGGAGAAATTCTATTGGTTTGGGTTTGGGGTTCTTGTGCTTACATTACCTATGAGGTGGCTGAGGAGTGTGCATGAGTGTCCTGTCTATCATCATACAATAATCTCTGTAGCAGCCTGTAGCCTCCTCAGCTTTAATTAAAGCCATCATGAGGAAGACACCATGAGGCAATTCCTCCCATGGGGCTTTTTCAGTTCAGAAAGAGCAAGTGGCCTGGGAGGCTGCAGAGCAATAGAAAGATGTGTAATAGAGAGCAAACACACAGCACCCTCAGCTACCTCGCAGTGATTAGGTAAGTGCAAAAACAAAGAAATTCAAAATTCTGTCTCAGAAAAGTGGAAGCCTCAACGTAGTTGATGCTGTTGCCACTTGCAGGAGCAGTGCAATAAACCAAAAACCCTTAGGAAAAAAGCAAGAAGCTGTGCTACAACCCCTGCCAGTAGTAAGCCCTATCTGTGTGAAACTGTTGGAGAGTTTGTCCTCCCCTAGGAGAAATTTGGTGAAATTGTCCCTCCAATTTCTCTGCCCACAAATAGGGTGGAGAATTTTGAGAGGCCATTTGCGCACAACTCCACCTCTGAGACCTGTTATAGTATGGGAAATATGGCAGTTCCTTGCTGAGCAGTCAACCTGTATTTTATGTTTTATGTTAAAGTCATGATCTTCTTTAATGAAGAGATCATGACTGCTGGTCTCCTATCCCATAATAAGGGACCAGCCGCCATGTTCTCTACTGTTCATGGGTTTTAAGGGAAATCAGCACAAGGCAGCAATAGAGATTCTCTCTACTAAGAGACGTTCTCAATAATGACATAACAAGCCATGTCCCAGTCTGGCTCAGCCGGTACTCTAGAGCATGTACTGCCAAATGGTTAATCTAGTCTTGAATGGAAGAGCAGGGTTCATGTTGTTAAATTAATTATGGCATCTACAGTGAAATGAGTTTGGCATATCATGGTTGAAAATTAGAGCTGAACGGAAACAGTTTCACTGTTGCTATTATCCTTGAAAAGCACATCCATTTTTCAGTGTGATTTCAACTGCTCCCTGAAATGTAATCTATTTTTGCTGGAAGCCCAGAAGACCAATTTTTAAGGCTCTAAGCAGCCTCTTCCAACCTGGTGCCCTCAGATGTGTTGGACTGCAACTTCCAATCATTCACAGCCAGCAGCTGTGGCAGCAGGGAAGTGAACATGATCAGAACATTGGTGCTGGGAAAAGCAAGTTTTAATTGTTTCCCCCTGCCCTGTTTCCCCTGATGCTTTTATTTTCTCTATGGAAGTTTGGAGAAAACATACAGGCATATGGGTGCGCTCCCACACTCCTGGGCAGTGCATTTTCTCCCGTTGGAGTAAACACCAAAACTATCCACCATAACTCCAAGATCCATTTCCTCATCAGTCACTGCCAGCTCAGACTCCATCAGTGTATAACTGGTTAGAATTTTTCCTCACAATGTACATCTCTTTGCACTTACCTATACATTGAACTGCATTTGCCATTTTATTGCCCATTCACCCAGATCCTTTCAGAGCTCTTCACAGTCTGCTCTGCTTGGGTTTTCACAGTCCTGAATAATTTGGTGTCATCAGCAAACTCACTGGTCACCAAACTCCAGATCATTCATAAACAACTTAAAAAGCATCAGTCCCAATGCAGATCTTTAGGGGATCTCACTTCTGATATCCCTCCATTATGAGAACTGTCCATTTACGCCAACTCTCTCTGTTTCCTGTTCTTTAACCAACTACCAATTGATAGAGGACCATTTACCACAAGACTGCTACATTTACTCCGGAGCTTCTGATGAGGGACTTTGTCAAAAGCTTTTTGAAGGTCTAACTGTACAATGTCTACCAGATCACCTCAATCTACATGCTTATTGACACTCTCAAAGAACTCTAAAAGATTATGCTCTAGACTTACATGCCCTCATCTCAGCTGTTCAGTGAATTCTGTGTATTGTCGCTTGCTTTGGGACTGGGGTGGGGTGGGGTGGGGGGACAGGGAGGGCAGGATAAGGTGTCACCTCCACAGTATTTTTTAACAAGACTATTGTCAAAGGCTCTGTGCTGTCCTGCCCAAACCCAGTATTTGTTATGGACAGCCATAGTCACTATTGCTATATATATATCACCTTCCAAAAATGTTCAGGTTGTTCACAGACTTTTAAAATGATAGTTACTTCGTTAGAATGCATCAGAAGAAGGATATATAGCTAAATTGCCTATCTTTCACTGTTCCCATTTACTGTTGTAAATTTGAAGATATTATAAGCTACCATTTGGTTTTGTAAAGAATCAGCTTTAACTACAATTCTTCCTGCCATTTGAGTATCTTGAGGATATAGAGGCAATCAGAATTCTTTCAGCTGCATTCTTAAGGACAGGATGTCTGTTTCCCGCCTCCCAGCTGAGCAGAGCAGAGCAGAGCGGAGGAAGCTGCTCCAGCTGGTCTAGGGACTATAGAAGCAAGCAAGCTCCCAGAGAGTGAGAGATCACAGCGAGCAGACAGGGACAGCAAACAGGAGTTGGCTAGGGCAGTTCAGCAGGGGAGGTCAAGGGGAGGCCCCTAACATTTAAAAAACAAACATCTTTTTACTTTATTTTTCTTCTAACACATACTTCCATACCAGTGGGACTCTGTTTTTAACCTCCAGTGAGTAGAGGACCAGGCACAGGCTACTCTAGAACAATCAGAAAGCTAGACACAAAAGTATTTTTATTTATTTATTTATTTATTCATTCATTCATTCACTCATTCATTCATTTCATTTCATTTCTATACCACCCAATAGCTGAAGCTCTCTTTGGAAGCTCTCTTTGGAAAAAGGAAAAAAAGGCTATGGAAGGACACTGCCCGGTGGTGGTGACCTGCAAGGTGTATGCAATGTTTGTTTTCTTGCCTGAGAACAACATGGCCTACACCTGCAACAAGTGCAAGTTGATCACATTGCTGGAAGAAAAAGTAAGAGGACTGGAGTGGCGACTGTCGACCCTCCAGGGAATAAGAGAACATGAAGAGTTCTTGGACAGAACGGTGGAACTACAGCAGCAAAGTGAAGAACAGAAGCTTGAAGAGCAACAGCAAGCTGAGACAGAAGAGGGAAATGCTGAGGTGAGGAAAAATGCAGTAGAGGATACTCCTTGGAAAAGGGTGACAGTTAGGAGCAGAAGAACTAGAAGCCAGTGGAAACATTGGAACTATGGAACTATTTTCAGGTACTTGAGGATGAGACTGGAGGACAGCCTGCAGAGGAAGGATTACAGGGGAAACTGCATGAGAGTGAGCAAGAGGCTGAAGGTCAGTCAAGCAGAGGCGATGAAACTAAGGCCTACAACAACAAGAAGAGAAGAGTAGTAGTAGTGGGAGACGCCTTGCTGCGTGGGATTGAGACCCAAGTATGTCGCGAAGACCCATGGATTCGCCACGCATGCTGTCTCCCAGGAAGATGAATTAGAGACATGACTGAAGGGTTGCCTGCACTCATAAAGCCCACTGACAGGTACCCCTTTCTTCTCATCCATGTGGGAACAAATGATACTTCCAAGAGGAACTACGAAGAAATCACATCTGACTTTGAAGCTTTGGGAAGGAAAGACAAGAACTTTGGGGCCCAGATAGTTTTCTCATCCATTCTTCCAGTAGTTAAAAGACGGATAGAAAGGGAAAGAAAAATATGCTGGGTGAATGACTGGCTACAAAGGTGGTGCTACTGCGAGAGATTTGGATTCTGGGACCATGGGCTATACTTCCTGGAAGATGTTGGCAAGGGATGGGTTGCACCTACAAAGGCTGGGAAGAATGTGTTTGGCCACAGCATGAAGAATGTCATCAGGAGGGCTTTGAACTGAATCCTATGGGGAAGGGAGATGTAAAGTTGGGGGTAACAATGGACGAAGGCTCATGCACTGCAACGGAAAGAACAGCTCTAATAGCGCCCAATAGTAGTCTTCACAAACATGTAGGAAGAAAGCCAGACTATGAAGCACATGGTCTTCGATGTCTATATACTAATGCCCAGAGTATGGGAAACAAACAGAACGAACCTGAACTCTTAATACAGGAGGGAAATTATGACTTGATAGGTGTAACTGAGACTTGGTGGGATGACTCTCATGACTGGAATACAGCAATTGAAGGATATAACTTGTTCAAAAAGAACAGGAGGAACAGAAAGGGAGGTGGGGTTGCACTGTATGTTAAAAACACATATCTCTGCACAGAAATGCAGGAGGATAAGCTTGGTAGCCCCATCGAGGGCATCTGGGTTAAAATAAATGGAGCAAAGAATAAAAGGAACATGATTGTTGGAGTCTACTACTGGCCACCCAATCAAGGAGAAGATGAGGATGAAACTTTTGAAAGGCAAATAGCCAATGTTTCAAGGAAGCATGATTTAGTAGTAATGGGGGACTTCAATTTCCCTGATATTTGTTGGGAGACAAATTCTGCAAAACATGACCCCTCCAGGAAATTCCTGACATGTGTGGCGGATAACTTCCTCCTACAGAAAAAGGAAGGAACTAGAGGATCATCTATCCTTGATTTGATCCTAACCAACAGAGATGACTTAGTGGATGAAGTAGCAGTTACGGAAACTCTGGGGGAAAGTGACCATGTTATACTTGAGTTCTTGGTTCTAAAGGAAGAAAAAGCCAAGTGTAGCCAAACACATACCCTGGATTTTAGTGAAGCCAATTTTAATAAACTCAGAACAATGATAAGTAAGGGCCCATGGCAAGCGACTCTAACGAGAAAAGGAGTCCAAGATGGGTGGGAGTTTTTAAAAAAGGAAATTCTCAAGGCACAATAACAAACAATTCCAACAAGAAAAAAAGCTGGAAGACAACAGAAGAAGCCAATGCGGCTTCACAAAAAGCTTAGAGATGACCTGAAAACAAACAAAAAAAACACACATATAGGAAGTAGAAGGAAGGCCAAGCAACAGGCAGGTAGCACAGAATTGCAGGGATGGCATCAGGAAGGCTAAAGCTGAGAACGAGCTGAGGCTAGCAAGGGATGCTAAAAGAAACAAAAAGGCTTTCTTCAGCTACGTGCATCCTAAAAGACAGAGAAAAGAAATGGTGGTTCAGCTATTAAATAAGGATAGCAAAACAATAACAGATGACAAAGAAAAGGCAGAAGTGTTCAATTACTACTTTGGCTCAGTCTTCTCCCAAAAGAGGGTCTATGACCCCCCTGGCAAAGGCGAAGAACAGCCTGAAGGGGCAGGATTGCAGCTTGAGTTCGCTAGGCATATGGTCAAGGAACACCTAATTCCTTTGAATGAGTTCAAATCTCCAGGGCCAGATGAACTGCATCCTAGAGTAATAAAGGAGCTGGCAGAAGAACTCTCAGAACCACTGTCTATTCTCTTTGAGAAATCATGGAGGATGGGTGAAGTGCCAGATGATTGGAGAAGGGCTTATGTTGTCCCTATCTGCAAAAAGGGTAAAAAGGAGGAACCTGAGAACTACAGACCAGTCAGTCTGACATCAATCCCTGGGAAAATTCTGGAGCAGATGATAAACCAATCAGTCTGTAAGCACCTTGAAAAGAATGCCAACATAGATTTATCAAGAACAAATCCTGCCAGATGAATCTGATCTCATTTTTGATCAAGTCACCTCCCTTGTGGACTGTGGGAATGCTGTGGACATAATATACCTCGACTTCAGCAAAGCTTTCGACAAAGTGCCCCATGATATCCTGATGAGCAAACTAGCTCAAAGTGGGCTCCATGAAACAATGATCAGGTGGATCCACAGTTGGCTACAGAACTGGACTCAAAGAGTGCTTATCAGTGGAATCTTCTCAAACTGGGGGAAGATAACGAGCGGGGTACTTCGGGGCTCAGTCCTGGGCCCAGTGATCTTCAACATTTTTATGAATGACTTGGAGGAGGAGGAGGTGCAGGGAACGCTGATCAAATTTGCAGATGACACAAAATTGGGCGGGGTAGCTAATATCCTGGAAGACAGAAACAACATTCAAAGTGATCTGATAGACTGGAGTGCTGGGCTGAAAACAACAGAATGACATTTAATAGGGATAAATGCCAAGTTCTGCACCTAGGAAAAAGAAACCAAATGCACAGTTACAAGATGGGGGATACGTGGCTCAGCAACACTACAAGCAAGAAGGATCTTGGAATTGTTGTCGATCACAAGCTGAATATGAGCCAACAATGTGATGTGGCTGCAAAAAAAGCAAATGCTATTTTGGGCTGCATTAATAGAAGCATGGCTTCCAAATCCCAGGAAGTACTAGTTCCCCTCTACTCAGCACTGGTTAGGCCTCATCTGGAGTACTGTGTGCAGTTGTGGGCACCACACTTTAAGAAGGATGCAGACAAGCTGGAGAGGGTTCAGAGGAGGGCAACAATGATGATCAGGGGACTGGAAACAAAGCCCTATGAAGAGAGACTGAAAGAACTGGGCATGTTTAGCCTTGAGAAGAGAAGACTGAGGGGAGATATGATGGCGCTCTTCAAGTACTCGAAAGGTTGTCACAGAGAGGAAGGCCAGGATCTCTTCTTGATCATCCCAGAATGCAGGACATGGAATAATGGGCTCATGTTGCAGGAGCCAGATTCCAGCTGAACATCAGGAAAAACTTCCTGACTGTTAGAGCAATACGACAATGGAACCGATTACCTAGGGAGGTGGTGGGCTCTCCCACACTGGAGGCATTCAAGACGAGGCTGGACAGCCATCTGTCAGGGATGCTCTGACTTGGAGTCTTGCACTGAGCAGGGGGTTGGACTGGATGGTCTTATAAGCCCCTTCCAACCCTACTATTCTATGATTCTATGAGGATGAATGTAAAGCTGCCTGAGCAAACAATTTTTATGAGAAGTCAACTTCGTACCTTTCTTCTGGAGAAAACCCATACCTAAGTCATCCTAAATCAACTTTTGTCACCATAAGAATGCAAAGAAATATGCATTTTGGCTTATCCCACTCTTCTCCCCATTTCTCACTCTTGAGCCATATGCTACATCTACTTCAATACACTATTTTTTTTTTTATTAACAGTGCTCTCAAATATCACCAGGAATCACAGAATATTCCCTGTGTTCATAGGCAATAAAACATGCACAGATGTAGCTCTGTGTCCAAAGAGGAAGCAACTGTTTTGTTGAATTGGGATTATAAATTCATCCTCAACATGGACGCTGGGAAGAATACAATACTGACATGCCCAACATGTATCAACACTTCCTGTTAAGTTCTACAGCTTCAAGGCAGCTGTTTCTCTGAGCAGTCTTTGAATCACAGATGTTAAACAGAAAACATACGGCAGCTACTCAAGGAAAGGAGGGAAAGAGCAGTCCCTTGTTGTTACTGTAGGCATTTTTTAGTCCACTAAATGCATTCAGTCAGTGATATGCACAGCTGTGTGTAACCAATATAGGTGTTTTGTCTTGAAAGATTATTGATGCTTCAAAGTAATAGATATGAACGATAATAAATGGATCCATTGCTTTTAGTACTTTAGTGCCAGCTTTTTTCTTTTGCCACTAATAAGCAGAGCTTATGCTGTGGCTGCACCATGGATACACTTCCTTCAATGTGATCGGTACTTTTAGAATTGACAGCAGCAACTGCTCTTTATCTGTTGTGGAGAGTTGGGTTCAGTTACTTCCTTTGCCTCCCTTCCCCTGCGTAACCAGTGATCAATGGAAGTAGGGGTGTCACAGAGGCAACAACAGAGGTGCCTTGAAGTTCCCTTGATCAGCACCTTTCACTTCAAAATCGTCATTCGTTCGCTAAATATTAGTAGGATAGTCTGAACAATATGCGGGAATGATTGGGTCGAGAGAGGCCATTTCTGACAAGAGGGCTTTTTTTTCCCCCTATGCATGACTGAGCGCATGTGCTGATTCCCTTTTTCTAGCTACTGCTTTCTACTGATGTGTCCGCTGTTGTCAGACTTTGTTGTCAGTGAAAATACAGGAGACAGCCACAGTGCCTTGGGAAATGGCTTTCGGCAATAAGCTCACTACCTTGGGAAGAGATTGGGAAATCATAGAACAGGGTACATATAAACATTTTTGAGAAGCAGAAGGGAAAATGAACACTGGGAGTGACTATGATGCCGTATACATATTATATGTTTTATCAATGTGTCATCCTGTTTTGAAGCTAAACGGTATCATGACAATTGAAATATTGACACCTGACTTACAAATTCAGATTCAATAAGATGTATGGATCTAAGTACCCGTGTTATCTCATCATACCAGCAAAGCGAACCTTGGTCTATGATTCTTTTTCTTTCTCCTTTTGACAGGAAACAGATCTTATTCTGACGTTCAATATCTCGATGCACCGTTCCTGGTGGATGGAGAATGGGCCAGGCTGCACAGTGACATCTGTGACCCCAGCCCCAGACTGGGCACCAGAAGACCATCGCTACATCACTGTCTCAGGGTGTGTTCTCGATTACCAATATATAGAAGTGGCTCACAGTTCTCTACAGATCTTTCTTGCAGTAAGTATTCAATTATCTCCTCTTTCAGCATGTTTTAAGAATCTGCTTTCATTATGGGACCACAGAATATTTTTGTAAAGACTAAATTACAATACTATTAGAGGGTAGAGTACACATTAGAGCAATGTTCTGCAGAATAACAATTAGCTGTAGTTTGGAATGTAGGTATTGGGGTGCTAAGTATACATTGCATGCAACGTTTATGTATAACTGCAAAGACTGTGCCTAAGGAACCTGAACGCATCCATCCAGCCATTTACTGAGTTGACAAGCCCCCCAGTGTTGCAGTCTATGCATGTCTAATAGTAGTAATAGTACAATGCTATGTGTATTTATTTACTCAGGCGTCCCTTTGAATTCGGTGCAACTTACCCCCTAGTAACTGTGTATAGCAGGAATGCAGAATCTCTTTCAGACCAAGGGTCAAATTCCATTTCAGAGAAGTTTTCAGGGGCTGCATTCCAGTGTTGGGTAGGGCTGAAGGTAAAAGGGGCAGGGCTAAAAATGCCAGCATATTTGAGTAACTACACCTTAGGACAGGCATTTCACCTTTTTAGCATGGTGGGAAAACTGCACAAAAGCTGGGAAACGGCCAAACAAGAGGTGGTTGGGGAAAATGAGGTGGGACCAGAGGAGGGAGGTGTGGCCATTTGGAGAACTTTGAAGTGCTGGGTTGGGAGCCCAGGAAGGCCAGATTTGGGTCTGCAGTTCTGCGCCCCTGGTGTGTAGGACTGGAGCCTAAGAGGCAAGCTACAGTGCTCCTCAGTCACATGAATGTTTTTCCCAATGTGTTCTTCTTTCCCCAAAACTTTACTGAGTCACTTTACTTATGCCACTGAATACTGTCAATTGAAAAGCATCAGTACATGAATGGATAATTCATATATAAATACATCAATCACCGACTACAGAAAGAATCACTGACTATTAAACTGGCATTTCTCCGTGTATTGTGAAACTTCTCTCAGAGAAGAAGGAAATTATTGTCTCTAAGAGGTGAACAGACCATAAACACTGCTTAATACTACATGTTTGGTAGATATTGTAGGAACTGAGGGAGGTCCAACTATCCATAAAGTCACTCTATTTTATTGTGAATTAATTATTCTGTTTTAGGTCTGAATTCCATTTCAGAGAAGTTTTCTGTTAGAATCACTTTGCGGTCTCTGTGCAGCCACACATGTGAGAAAGCCTGCACAATCTGCAGAACGTTCTAGAACTAGAACCTAGACTTTTTGATAGCAAGGTACACCCACAGGTCTGGTGCACATGCCCAAAGACTCTGTGCTTTCACACACAATTCTTCTTTGAGCGCTACAATGGTAGCATCTAATTCTCTTGGCATCTGAAGCAGAAAATCCCAGAATTCCCTTCCCTAGAATTAAACATATAACAATTAAATAATAACAATAATTAAATAAATAACAACTTGCTGCCCTTTCATGACACTCCTAATCAGCTGCCTCAGGTGGTTACCTGACTCTGCCTAATGCTGATTAGAATCACCACTCAAGTGTTGTAAACACTCACTATAAAAAGCATCCCATTGAGAATATGGGCATCAGAACAATTAAGGTGTTCTAAAGAATACTGTCCTAAGTAAACAAACTTGTGAATGTTCTCTTTACAAAATTAACAAGCAAAACAATGACAGTCCCTGTTCCCAAGAGGTCATCATTTCATAGTATTGGAGTTGTTGGGAAAACAATGCATGATGTAATACTGGCAGTGGCTCTCCAGGTTTCAGACAGGGTTCTTTCCAGCCCTACCTAGAGATGCCATGGATTGAACCTGAGACCTTATGCATGCAAAGCAGGTGCTCTACCACTGAGCTAAAGCCCTTCCCTTTCTCTCTCTGTAGGCAGATCACCACTGAAAGCAGTAGTGGTGGACCCAGCTGGAATGGCAACTGCTTGTGGTGTCAGGAGCACCCTTGCTGCCTTCTGAAATCCTCAAGTAGCCAGAATCAACACGCAGACAATAGGGCTCTTTTCCAAGGCTTTATTTCCATTCAACCTAATGATGCTTGTTGTTGTTGGTGGTGGTGCTGTTGTTGTTGTTGTTGAGTCGTTAAGTCGTGTCCGACTCTTCGTGACCCCATGGACCATAGCACGCCAGGCCTTCCTGTCCTCCGCCCTCTCCCGGAGTGTGCTCAAATTCATGTTCATTGCATCAGTGATGCTATCTAGCCATCTCATGCTAATTGCCTGAGCCTAAGAGGAAAACTTAAGAGAGCAGCCTACCAGGGGAATCTAGCCATAGAGAATCAGTTGGTCTCCATTTGGAGAGAAAGGGCAGGAAGCCTCTGAACCTAAGGGCTAGGAGGAGAGAGTCCACCCCTTTCCTGTTGGGCATCAAGGCGCAGCTGTTGTCGTCACGCCAAGCGGGCTGAGCGCCTCCTCTCGGCGCCTGCCATCTCCCGCTTGTCCCTGCACCAGCGCCTAGCATCCAGAAGCTCCAGTTTTCCCTCCCTCTCCCTGCCAAGGTCACTGTCACTCTCAGGAATGTGAGCAGGGAGGGGCTCTCCCTCCGGCTACGCCTCTGAACAGCGCGTGGGTTCCTCTCCCACGGTTTCTGTCTCTTCCTCAGAGTCAGAACTGCTTTGGGGCTCTGTGGGCTCCTATCCAACCCTGACATGTGGGTCATAAACAAAATAAATATTTTTGATCTTCACATTTTTAAACATAAAAGATTTCAAAACATAAACTTTGGTGAAAGTGGCAGCTCATTCCCTACTCTTTTCACCACTAAAGTGGGTGAGTGGTTCCCAAGTCCCTGTGAGAGGCTCATTGCGTGTTCTGGATGGGGTTGCACTCCCTCTGAAAGATCTGGTTTGTAGCCTGGGGCTACTCCTAGATCCACCACTGTTGGTGGAGGCCCAAGTGGCTATGGCAGCTCAGAGTGCCTTTTGCCAGCTTCGGCTGGTTCACCAACTACAGCCTTTCCTGGACAGGGATAGCTTGACCACGGTGGTACAGGCACTGGTAACCCCGAGACTGGATAACTGCAATGCACTCTATGTGGGGCTTAGGGATGTATGAAAGTCACTTACCTTTTTGCAGGGGTGCTTCGCGGTGGGGGGGAGGCACTTCGCTTCTCCCCCCGAAGTTCAGGCGAGGGGGGGGAGGCGTCCCGCTTCACCCGGTTGAAATTCAGGCCGGGGGGGGGAGGCGCCCCGCCTCGCCCGGCCAAAATTCAGGCCAGAGAGAAGCGCCCTGTCTCCCCGGCCGCGAAACAAAAAGTAAAAAAAAAACCTGTGATAGGCTACGTAACGATTAACGTAGACTATGACGTAGACTACGTAAATCTTTATGTAAACTACCAGGACCAAATAAGGAATGCAAATGGCGGCGCCCTATGGGCGCCGCCATTTGCATACACACTTTTTTTTTCCCCCCCCAAAGTCACCCGTGATAGGCTACGTAATGATTTACATAGCCTATCACGGCTGACTTTGGAAATCTAGCCGTGATAGGCTACGTTAATCGTTACGTAGCCTTTACTTTGTAATGGCGGTGGCAGCAGCTGGTCAGAAGACCGGCTGCCGCCCCCGCCCCCAACGAAAGGCCGCCAAACTGCCGCCGGGACCCGCTGCCGGGAGGGACATTCGCCAAAGGTAAGTCCCATCCCGGGGGGGGCGGGGGGCGGAGAATTTCACCGCCAATTTCAGGGAGCCGAATGCGTTGGCACTCGGCCCCCCAAAGATTCGGGGAGAAATTCTCCGCCATTCCTAATGGGGCTGCTCTTAAGGCTGCTCCAGAAGCTGGAGCTAGTGCGGAATGCAGCAGTTCATCTGTTGTCGGGAGCTGCCCCTTTTCAGCATGTAACTCCTTTGCTGAGGGAACTGCACTGGCTGCCTGTCCACTACCGGGCCAGGTTTAAGGTTTTAGAACTAGTGTACAAAGCCCTAAACAACTTGGAACCAGGATACCTGAGAGAGCACCTTCTCCCTTACCAACCTGCCTGATCACTGAGGTGCAGGAGAAGAGGCGGGAGAAGCTGCCACCACCGGGGAAGAGGCATGCCTGCTGTAGATGGGCCTGCTGTAGCTGCTGCTGCCACCAACACCAGGCCTTCCCTGCGGACTTCTGCCTGGCAGACCGCCAGTCCCTGCAGGACTAGGCCCCCAGGTACCGAGCCAGCTGTGCTGTTTCCACCTGCCCCTTCCTGGAGGGGCTACATAAGCTGGCTGGCTTAGGTGGCCTGGGAGAGCAAGGGCCTGTAGGAGAAGCTGCCACCACTGGGGAAGAGGCCTGCTGCTGCTGTGCCGCCGTGCCGCCGCCGCCGCCACCACCACCACCACCACCACCACCGTGGACTCCTGCCTGGCATTATTTTTAAGGGGATTTTTTTTTTAATTAATTAATTTCTGGGGGATTCTGTTGTGTTTTTCGGGGTGGGTAGCCTGCCTGATAGGCGGGAGTGAGGGGGCATGTGTCCACCTGATGGAGGAAGTGGGGGGAGTGTTGGGGGCCAGAACATACCGAGGCTGGGTGGCAGGCACTGGCGGAGCACTAGGGGCAGGCCATGCCAGGTAAGAGGAACAAGGGGAAGATGTCTAATATCTGTCCACTGTTCCGGGCCTGTCCAGAGCCAAAGGATGGCTGGGGGAGACGTGACTCCATCTTCGGGCCTTCATTTGCTGCTCTGCAATGCCAGGTCTGTTACCCAGAAAACATCCCTCATTCACGACATGATCCTGGATGAGGGTGCAGACCTGGCATGTATTACAGAGACCTGGCTGGCTGAGGCCGCTGCTCCAACTCTGGTGGCCATGTGTCCAGCTGGATTTTCATACATACAGCAGCTGAGGGCTGGGGATCAGGGAGGAGAAGTGGCTGTTATCTACCGAGAGTCCTTGGTCTTCACCAGACCCCCTCTCCGGGAGACCATGGTTGCTGAGTGCATGTACTGGAGGTTGGGCCCGAAGGGCAGTCTGGGGATTCTGCTCGTGTACCGTCCACCCTGCTGCTAGGGATGTACAAAAGTTCTGCCACAGATCTCGGGGGAGGCGAATCCCAGCGCATTTGGCCCCCTAAAATCGGTGGCGGAACGGCCCGCCACCCCCCGCCAACCCCCCGGGACGGGACTTACCTGGGGCGGATCTTCCTGGCGGTGGTGGCTGCGGCGGCTGGTCTTCCGACCAGCTGCCACCGCCGCCATTTCCAGGTTAAAAAAAAGAAAAGAAAAGTGATAGGCTACATAAAGATTTACATAGCCTATCACAGCTAGATTTTAAAAAAACATCGTGATAGGCTACGTAAATCTTTACGTAGCCGATCATGGCTGACTAAAACAAAAAACAAAAAAACCCGCGCATACGCAAATGGCAGCAGCCATGGCCGCCGCCATTTACGTTCCTTACTTCGGCACGTCTTAGTCTACATAAACATTTACGTAGACTAAGACGGTGAAAATAAGGGGAACGCAAATAACGTAGACGCTACGCTATTTGCATTCCCCTTATTTTCGCCGTCTTAGTCTACGTAAATGTTTACGTAGACTAAGACGTGCCAAAATAAGGGACGCAATAACTGGGCCCACCCATGTAGCTGGTCATGCGCTAGACCTTGTGTTTGTTTCTGGAGAAGCAGGGAGTGATCTGGAAGTTGGGGGTATATCCACCACCCCCTTATTGGTTCCACAACCCCTCCACAGGGGTGGAGGACCCATTAAAATGGTCTGCCCCAGGCATTTTATGGATCCGAATGGATTCCTGAATGCCCTTGGGGACTCTCTGGAGTACGCTAACAGCCACTCAGTCGAGACCCTGGTGGGTAGCTGGAATGCTGCAATCACTGGGGCATTAGATTGGGTGGCTCTGAAATACCCTCTCCACCTTAACAGGGCTCGGTTCAATCCACAGTTACGAGCTCTGAAACAGGAGGTGAGACGGCTAGAGTGCCGGTGGCGGAAGTCTCGCTCCAAAGATGATCAGACACGGGCTAGAGTTGTATCTTCAGCCTATCACGTGGCGGTGAAGGCAGCAAAAAAGTAATATTATGCTGCCTCAATCACATCTGCAGAGTGCTGTCCCAGGAGGTTGTTCCAAATGGTCTGGAGCCTGGTCGGTCCAGTGGCTCCGGAACCACTAGGGATGTCAGAGAATTCCACCACGGATCTCGGTGAGGCTGAATGCCAGTGCATTCGGCCCCCCAAACTCCATGGCAAAACGGCCTGCCCCCGCCCCCCCACAGATCCCCCCCGGGATGAGACTTACCTGGGGTGGATCTTCCGGGTGGCGGCAGTGACGGCGGCAGCTTCGGCGGCGATGGCTGCGGCGGCTGGTCTTCCGACTGGCTGCTGCCACCGCCATTTGCAGTGTTGTAAAAAAAAAAACCAAAAAAAAGACGTGATAGGCTACATAAAGATTTACGTAGCCTATCACGGCTGGGTTTAAAAAAAAAAAAACGACGTGATAGGCTATGTAAAGATTTACGTAGCCTATGAGTGCTGAGTTAAAAAAAACACAAAACCCGCGTACGCAAATGGCGGCGGCTACGGCCACCGCCATTTGCGTTCCTTATTTTTGGCCGTCTTAGTCTATGTAAATATTTACGTAGACTATGATGGCGAAAATAAAGGGGAACGCAAATAGCGTAGCGGGCGCTATTTGCGTCCCTTTTTGATTCCCCGTTTTAGCCTACGTAAATATTTACGCTATTTGTGTCCCTTTTTGATTCACCGTTTTAGCCGACGTAAATATTTACGTCGGCTAAAATGGGGAATCAAAAAGGGACGCAAATAGCGCCCGCTACGCTATTTGCGTTCCCCTTGATTTTCGCCGTCATAGTCTACGTAAATATTTACGTACATTAAGACGGCCAAAAATAAGGAACGCAAATGGCGGCGGCCATAGCCACCACCATTTGCGTACATGGTGTTTTTCTTCCCCCCCCCCCCAAGCCCTCCGTGGCCAGAAATCTGGCTGCAGACGGCTCTGGCCTGGCTGGGCCTGGCCAGCTGCTCCACGGTGCTGCCGCGGAGCACAGCCGGCCATGGAGGATTCCGGGGGGGAGGAACGGATTGCCTCCCCCCCCGTCTAGGATTCTGGGGGGAGGGACAGAACGCCTCCCCCCCCCACCATCAACATAATCCATGGAAAGGTAAGTGACTTTCATACATCCCTAGGAACCACTGGAGCATTCTAAGGCCTCCTGTGAGGCCTTGGCAAGGCACTTTGCAGATAAAATTGATCAGATTAGGTGTGTTACTCCACACACTGTGGATACAGTTAGTGAGCAAGAGGTGGCCTGTGGCAAACCGGTTTTGTGGGATCGGTTCCAGCTTCTTCCTCCTGATGAAGTGGACAAGGTGCTTTCATCTGTACGGCCGACCACCTGCTTACTTGATCCATGCCCATCTTGGCTCATTATGGGCTGCAGAGAGAGAATGGGTGAGGGGTTCAGGGTGGTGGTGAACGCCTCCCTTGAGGAGGGAGTGATGCCATCAGATCTCAAGGAGGCATTTTTAAGACCGCTCTTAAAGAAGCCCTCCTTGGATCCCCAAGTTCTGAACAACTTTCGCCCAGTTTCAAATCTGCCATTTTTGGGCAAGGTGATTGAGCGGGTGGTGGCAATGCAGTTGAAGGCACACTTGGAAGAAACCAATTATCTAGACCCATTTCAGTCAGGCTTCAGGCTTCAGGCTTGGGCATGGGACAGAAACAGCCTTCGTCACCTTGGTGGATGATATGAGGAGGGCTCTGGATAGGGGTGAATGCTCCTTCCTTGTTCTCCTCAACCTCTTGGCGGCTTTTGATACCATTGACCACGGTATCCTCCTGGACCGCCTGGAGGGGTTGGGCATTGGAGACACCATATTGCGATGGTTCCGGTCCTTCTTCTCCGGCAGTTACCAGAGGGTAGCACTAGGAGAGGAGGTTTCAGGCCCGTGGCCGCTCCCTTGTGGGGTGCCACAGGGTTCCATCTTCTCCCCGATGCTATTTAACATCTATGTGAAGCCGCTGGGGGCAATCATCAGGAGGTTTGGGGTGCGGTGTCATCAATATGCGGATGACATGCAGCTCTACCTCTCGTTCAAATCTTCACCAAGGTTGGCCATAGAATCCCTGTCCAAATGTCTGGAGACGGTGAGTGGCTGGATGGGGAGGAATAAGCTGAAGCTGAACTAGGGATGTCAGAGAATTTCGCCACGAATCTCGGGGAGGCTGAATGCCAGTGCATTCGGCCCCCCGAAATCGGTGGCGAAACGGTCTGCCACCCCCCCGCCACCCCCGGGACAGGACTTACCTTTGGCGAATCTCCCTGGCGGCGGCGGCTCCGGCGGCGGTTCGGCGGCAGCTGCGGCAGCTGCGGCAGCCGGTCTTCCAACCGGCTGCCGCCGCTGCCATTTCCAGTAAAAAAAAAAAAAGTGATAGGCTACATAAAGATTTATGTAGGCTATCACAGCTAGATTTTCAAAAAATACCATGATAGGCTACGTAAATGTTTACGTAGCCTATCCCATGGGCGCCGCCATTTGCGTACGTGCGGTGTTTTGTTTTGTTTTTCACTCAGCCGTGATAGGCTACGTAAACATTTACGTAGCCTATCACTTTTTTTTTTTTTTTAACTTGGAAATGGTGGCAGCGGTAGCCAGTCGGAAGACCGGCCACCGCAGCCACCGCCGCCGAACCGCCGCTGAACTGCCGCCGGAGCCTCCGCCGCCGCCGCCAGGGACATTCGCACAAGGTAAATCCCATCCCGGGGGGGGCGGGGGGGCAGACCATTTCTCCACCAATTTCAGGGGCCGAATGCACTAGCATTCGGCCTCCCCGAGATTCGTGGAGAAATTCTCTGACATCCCTAAGCTGAACCCTGACAAGACCAAGGTACTTTTGGTTGGCGACAAGAGGAGGCTGGGGGATGTTGACCTGGTGTTGAATGGGGTACAGCTACCCTTGAAAGACCAGGTCCACAGCCTGGGGGTCATTTTGGACTCCCAGCTGTCCATGGAGGCTCAGATGTCAGCCGTGAACTGGACAGCGCTGTATCAACTCCATCTGATATGGCGGCTGCGCCCCTTCCTTCCCGATCATCCACTCCAATCGGTAGTACATGCCCTGGTCTCCTCTCGTTTAGACTACTGTAATGCACTCTACGTGGGGTTACCCTTGAAGACAGTTCGGAAGCTGCAGCTGGTACAGAACGCGGTGGCTCGCCTGATTAAAGGCAGCTGCCGGCAAGATCACATCACTCCAGTGCTGAAGGAGTTGCACTGGTTTCCAGTTGTTTTCCGGGCCAAATTCAAGTTGTTGGTTTTGACCTTTAAAACCCTGTATGGTTCCGGCCCAGCCTATCTTACGGAGTGCCTCCAGCAACACCAGACAGGCCACTTAACAATATCAGCCTCGGATGGCCTTCTCCCTGTCCCATCAGCCAGGACAGCTAGACTGGTGGGGATGAGGGAGAGGGCCTTTTCTGTGGTGGCCCCCATTCTGTGGAACTCCCTCCCTAGGGAACTCCGTCATGCCCCCTCTTTAATGAGCTTCCGCCGTGCATTAAAAACGTGGTTGTTCAGGCAGGCATTTGGGGTGGGTTACGGTATTGTAGAAAATGTTTTTATTGTAGAATTTTATTGTTTTAAACTGTTTCATTATATATTCTGTACATTGCCCAGAGTGGCTGGGTGACCAGCCAGGCGGGCGATTAATACATTTTATATATATGTGTGTGTGTGTGTGTGTGTGTGTGATCGGAGGGCTTCCTCCTAGTGGTTCCACATGGACCTATGGCCCAACTGGAGTCAACCAGGAGAAGAGCCTTCGGTGTGGTGGCCCCCTTTCTTTGGAACTCCCTGCCCCTGGAGGTCAGGCAGGCACCAATACTGTATTGTTTCCAGCACCTCCTGAAAACAGCACTCTTCCAGGAAGCATTCCTTAAATGGCGAGTCACGATTTCTATTGGTATTCTGTTTTCGAAAAAGCATAATTGTAATGTGGTGTTTTAATCTTTTTATTTTTTTAATGTTTTTATCTTTTGTGTTCACTGCTCTGAAATCTGTTTTAGATATAGATATATCTTTAGATTTAGATATATTGTAAATACATACATACATACATACATACATACGATCTTAAATGGCACCCACCACTAATGTGCAGCTTACTGTGTATGATTACATTGGACGGTTGAATGTACAGCATTGCAATAGCTACCCTTCTCTAAGCTTTTGTGACAGTTATCACAGAGCAGCTTCTTATCATGTGAAGAATCCTGTTGGATCTGCCAAGGGGAGACATGCTGGAATATGATGAGTATATGATAAGCATATTTGGGGGTTGTTTTCCCTCAAAGCCCCCTTCCAAGCACCAAACCTTGAGGAAAATGTGTTTTTTTCTTTCTGTGTGTGAACCTGGGAAGGGGGTTCCAGGCTTTCTTTAAAGCTGAGCTGAAAAACGCTGACTGTGTGGGTGCAGTCTTGTATGTGTGTCACTGACTGTTAGAGACTCAGTAGATTGCAGCTAAGGTTTTTTCAGCCTAGGTACTCTCTAAAATTTATTTTAAGATACTTTGAATTGGATACAATACTCTTCTATGGAAAATAATGAATTAACAGATGATAGAAAATGAATTCATTGCACCGGCTGCATCCAAGTAAGCACATGAATATGCTTCAGCTATCTCAGCTGTGGGCAACTACATTATTGTTCAGCAGAACCCAAACCAGAAAACCCGCACAGCTATGAGTTTCTAATCTCAAAATCTTAAAGGTTAGCCAACCATGGCTAGATTACTTAAAAATATTATTATTGGCAGGCTGTAGTTCTTTTGTCCATTTAGTCTGTACAGGGATGGATAAAGAAACTATAGGCATCAGTTTTTCAAAGCATCAAATTGGATAGTAGAAATAATTATATAATTATATATTATAATTATAAAACATTATTTATATGTTTTCTTATGAATGGCTTTAAGAATTCTTATTATACATGTAATTTCTGTAATTTCATTAACAGAAACTGCAGACCAAGTCATGATTATGATAAATGTGATGGGAGTAGGGTGGAGAGAAGAACAACTTTACATAGCACTGGTACATTTGAAAAAATGTCAACCACAAATAATGCTTTAAAATCTTTTCAGTGTTGTGATATCAAGATATATCACAGCTTTCCTTTGATTAGTAACACTGGTACAGGGGTACACACTGTATCATTGCCAAGCAGCTGCCAAGGAAGGGGCAGTTCAGATAGTGCAGGATGTGCTCACATATAACAATAAGCCAAGAATCCTGGCTTAATAAACCACAATGTGAATGTGCTGTATGCTGGTGCAAGCGGCCCATTTGTTCCTCCCTCTGCATGAGTGGGTAAACAAACCAGAAAGTAGAGAACCTACAAGTAGAGTGTGATGTCTGAACATGTGTTATGGTTAAGTGTGCCCAAATAAGCCAGGATTGTAAACCAGGGCTTCTTGTTGGCTTATGAATCCTGGCTTGTTCAGGCACACTTAATCATAATCCTGGGTTTGGATGTCATGTGAAGCTTTACCCTTCCGGGTTTGTTTATGCACTTGTACAAAGGGAGGAACAAAGGGGAAATGAATGGTCCTTGTAGTTTATTAAGCCAGGATTCCTGGCTTATTGTTACATGTGAATGTGTCCACTGAAATTTTGCTCCTGATTAGAAGCATATAACAATAGGGTAGATGAGGCCATCAGCTTAGAAGGCCAGCTTAGGCCTCTGCATAGCTACAATATCAATTTAGACATAGGGACTAGTTTTCAAGATGTCCTCAGCTCACTGTGATTGCAGCCAATGCTGAGCTCCATTGACCCAAGACAATTACCCTGATATTGTATGGGGGGGGGAGTCATTTATATCAAAACAGGGTAAACCAAATGTTGCTCTCTAGGAGCTCTTTTGCTCAGTTAAAGGCTGAAGCAAATTAAAGGCTTCTCATCTCAGGATTATGTAAACAAGTTTACTTAATTTAAGTTCTATCCCTCCTACCCTTTTCTGTTATAGTTCTCAACATATATTTTTGTTAAAGAGCCATCATTATTTTTTAGGTATAGCTTTGCAGTGTGACAAAACAAATACATATTATGTAGTGTACCATCTGCAGTATGCAGCTGTACTAAGCACGAGCAGAAAGGAAGGTGCTACTTGTTCTGTACAATAGGAAACCTTGAAGTCTGATGCAGGAAGTAATGGAGAAATTTTAATGAAACCATCCCACACACTTAGCTAGTAACATGGAAACCTGGAAGCTTAATTTACTAGAAACGTGGTACCTTAATTTCTCTACTTCTTCCCCCTCCCCGCCCCATGACTTCTGTTGTGCACTGGAAGAAGTCAGGAAAAACCCTTAACCCAAATGTCAAGTGTTAACTGCATAATTACATGCAACATGCCTGTAGAATGCTACATTCTGCAGCATTTCACTATTACAAAATAACACGTTGGGACCCACAACAAAATGTTGGAGTGTATCTTCCCTCCTAACCAGAATGTTCCTGTTCAGGGTTGCAGCCAGCCATTCCCACAAACCATGGCATTCTACTTCCTTGCCTCGGTTTTCCATTTTTCTTCTCCAACTGACACTTAAATATTCCATGTCAACTGAGCATGCCTTGGTCTGCTTTTTTGAGGAGGTGTCACCTAAGGTTTGTTTTTTAAAAACAAACCAATTTTGTATGTATGTGAATACCCCCCGCCGCCCCCCCAGCATACTAATAGCTCCCTTTTGTTTCTCAATGCCCCCATTTTAACCCTAATCCTGTCAGCACTGACCACCTGCGTTCACTGTTGGAGGGAATGATGGTTCCCTGTGCAACCTTATTTCATACACTGAACATGTTTTCTCAGATCTGGCCTAGAGGTGGTTTTTGCTTAAGCCACTGAGTATAAATTGAATAAAATAAGGTAAGCTCCAAACAGAATGCAAATAATATACAATAGGAAGATTGGTGTATATACTTGGGGAGTGAACCTGCTTCTGCTGCCCATAGAGAGCAGGGTATGGGAGAGCTCTTCATAGCGTTGCAATATAATACGCCTCCTTGCCCTTGCTTTTCTGCCCTTGCACCAGTCTGCTACAGCTGTGCTACACAGCTGTAAAATGTGCCAGGCAATTTTCAGCAAGCTGAGACCATCTGGCAGCCTTTTCACACACAGCACCATTCCTGGTCCAAGTGGCCTCTGTCCTAGGGGCCTGGGGAGAAGAATGCCATTGATGCCTTCACCACCTTGCAAATGACCTGGCATATTGCAACATGCATAGCAGTGGCATGCCCAGCAGTGGTGTGGCAGCATGACAAGGGAAGGGAGTGCTATCCTAGAGTCCAATAAGGATCTTATCTGCACCCAATCTGTCCATAGGGGGAAGCGTTATGGTCTTATATTAGACATAATATATTGAAGAGCATTCCTGGTCTCATTCCTGGTCCCTTTCATTTGTATCTAGTGTCTCTACTATCTCTGCTTCTACAAACAGGAGATAAATGAAGGGATCTTCATATGGGTTTTTCAGTTTTAACATATCAGATTGTCCCCCAGTTACTTTGTTTGATTTAGCTTCTTTTGACCAGGAATCATTCTTGGTTTTGTGGTCACTTAACATGGTGCAAAATGATGAATTCTTCTGTCTTTCTTGGGCTCCTCTGTTTGACCAAAACAAATGTCTGAGGTTTCAGCTGGTTTGGTGATAAAAGTATCTTAATTCACGTTGTTCCATACCTTAAAATGTTCTCATTCACTTAATGGCTATTGATTTTGTTCCTCTGTTTCAAAGTCACCATTTCATTTTCAAATCCCCCTGAGTTAACAGGCATAAATACAATTCCATCAAAATAAAATCTTAGTTGAAGCACACTTCAAGTCTTTTAACAATAACCTGGTACAATGTAAGCAACACAAAAATGAATTTTAAAAATCACTGCACAGCAAAATAGTTCAGCAAAAGTTTATCATTGAATCACTGTACTAAAGTGTTCCTCAAATGCTTAAGGACACAATCCTATGCATGTTTTGACAGAAAAAGACCTATAACTGGCTGAGGAATGCTGGGAATTGTAGGACTTTTTTCTGTCTAAACATGCTTAGGATTGCTCCTTAAGTCCTATAAATCTGAATGGGACTTGCAGTGTGATCCTAAGCATGGTTACTCAGATGAAAGTCCCATAGAATTAAGTGGGGATATACTCCCTTGTAAATGTGTTTAGGATTTCCAGAGGTGCAGCCGTGCTAGTTTGTTTCAGCAAAAAGAACAAGGATTCTTGTGGCACCTTGAAGTCTAACATATTTATTCTGTTATAAGCTTTCATAGACACTGTCCACAAAAATTTATGCCAGAATAAATTTGTTTGGGCTCCTTCACACAGAGCTTTTATCCTGCGACTGAGATTGCTCCTTCCCGGAAGTTTGTGGGCTCTTTACATGATGCCGTGATGCTCCAGGGGCAGGGCATCTCCTGCACCCTTTGTTCCATTTTTAAATAAATCTCAGATAATGAGCTATCAAATTACCCCATTGTGTTCCACTTCAGTTCACTCCGTCAAAAGAGTCAAAGTGGCAAGAAATGGAGTGAGATCAATGAAAGATAATGGAAGACTCAGATACAGGGAGAAGGAGGGGGAAGGGGGTGGGGGGAAAGGAAGCACGTGAAAAAGGGAGTCATTGTGATCCTGCATTTAAAATGGAAGCAGAAAGCCCCATTTTAAATGCAGGATTTTAGGCTGGTGTAGAGATGTCCTTAGTCTTTAAAGTGCTGCAAGACTCTTTGTTGTGGCACAAGGCTTTTTGTTGTGGTTAGGACTGCAGCTATAGTCCCAGCTTTCATTGGATTCTGCCTGTAGCAGTTTAATGACTACTGTTCTTTTTGTAATTAAAGTCAAATAGTCAGATTCTCAATATTTCTTAGCAAAAGATGTCTTTAATCTGGTGCAATCCATACTCTTAGGGTGCTGCCAGACAAGACTTTTATCACACCATTGCTCTGTTTCACATAGAATTTTACAGGCATTTGCCAACCACTTCTTCTGTCTTTTTTCTTACCACAGAAAATACATCAAGGAGAAAAAAACAGAATAACTAAGAACCCTCCATCTGGAAGCACCCATAGTTTTTGTTACATATTTGAGGAGGGATTACCACCAGCCCTGAATGACTCTAATATTTTCTATGCTGTCTAGCTTACCTTTGAGGTACCTTCAGTTGCTATGATTCTGTGTATCCCAGAGGGAACAACACGACCATAAAGAAGAAGGAACCTCTAGCCACCATTTGCAAATGGGTTTTTTTCTTTGCATAGGCCACATCAGGGTTCATAACTGGGTTCTCCTCCTCCTTGTCATCTGCTTGACTTGGAAGGAGATGATTGAGCTTTCCTGTCACTCATCTTTCCATGTTGTGAACTGCCAAGAGAGCTTTGGCTGTTGGGCAGTATAGAAATGTAATTAATAAATAAATAACATTTGGAAATCCCGAGATAAGACTACTCTCAACTCAACTGTAGTGTACAACACAGTGAACACCTGTTTGTACCGATAAATATTCCATGAAATAGTTATTACAAATCCATCTCCTACATTTCACCTAGAGCAGTTTTGGAGCATTCAGCAAATACATGCCCTAAATTGCTGCACCTCACACACATTTAACAAATGGAATTAAACTTGCACTTATTCTGCTTGTCATATAATACAATCTACTGTGTATCATATCCAAAATAAAGGGCAAAGCTAGCATGCAAATAAAGGATGGGAGATTTGTTAATATGATTTTAATGAAAAACATTAATTGTGCTATAAATCTGCTGGGGAGTCAAGCCTTTCACATTTTTATAGGGTTTTTTTTTAATAACTTAGGATTTCTAATGTTCATAAATGGCCACAATAAAATCTAAGTTTATATTTATTATTTTATATTTATTCATTCATTTAAATACAACTGTCTCCTTATACATCCTCTCAAGATTCTCAAGGTTGTTGCAGCTCACAACAATAAAAGCCGTAGATAAAATCAGCTAACATTTTCAAAACTTAATAAAACTAGCAAATCAATAAAAACAGAATACTGATTTAGCAGCAGCAGTACAAATGCATAATCGTATGGATAACTCATAGATAAATATAGAACTGACCAAGAGTCCCTTATCTCTTTCACTATTTAATCTTTTTTGAATGGAAACCTGCCGCCATTAATCCTTTCTTGTTTTGCCACCTGTGACAATGGCACAGCAAAATTAATAGGTTCAGACAGGGATGACTGCTGATTTCAGCCTTTTCTCGCTGTCTGTAATAAACTGGCAAGAAATAGTGCTATCTCTGAAACTGAAGGCTGGTATAATGATCATCACCATTAGATAATGATAATGGCAAAAGGATTCCAAAAAATTAATATTGCTTTAGATTTTATTATTGTTTTTGTAAACAGAATCTTCATGCAGGATAGATCTATCAATGGCTATTAGACATGACATATAAAGAGAACCTCCATGTACAGAGGCAGTATACCATATGCTAGGAACAAACAGGCGATGGCCATCACCTTCTTAGAGGCATCCAGTTGACTGCTGATGCAAACAGAATGCTGGGCTAGTTAGCCCTTGGTCCGATCCATCAACCCAGTTCCCATGTCTTTATGATGGCATACTTTTTTGTGCATTTTTGTGAACTGCCCAGAGGTTGGCTATTGGGAGGTATAGGGCAGAATCCAATGGGGTGCTTACACCCCCACCGATTCCTTTATGCCACGCCATTCCCTTTTGCAAGTTGTGGGGTGACCAATTCCGTTGCACAAGCGGGACCCACTTCTTACACAAGGGAGATTTAGCGTTTCCTAGGGGAAGCCCTGAAATGGACAGAAACACTCTTTTCTGGAAGGAAACAAGTTGGCGGAGCTCCCTTATGCCAGCTCTGCTGACCTGCCTCCTTCCAGAAACAAGTGTTTCCACCCGTTTTGGGTTGCCCCAGAACTGCTAAAGCACTGTTGAGCAAGCGGTGGGGGCTGCTTGCACAATGGAACTGATGAGGTGTAAGAGAATCGGTGGAGGCATAAGTGCCCCATTGGATTCTGCCCATAGAAGTGAAATAAATGAAAATGAAATGAAATGCTATAGTCATAGGATGAGCAGGGAGAGTATTAAAAAGTTCATGCACTTTGTCCCCTTTTCATGTGCTTGTTGCAGGAACGATGCCATTAGTGTCATAGTCCACATCTTTATCGGAATCTCTGGGGCAAACAACAGGAACATTTATCCATGGTTGGGAATGCAGCCTGCTACAATGTGAAATGTTAGTGCTTTGGTCAGATGAATTAGAAAGGTCTGTTACAGATCGGCATTGGTAACACAATGTAGAATTTTGTATTCTCTGCCCTAAGTGTTTTATTTTCTCTTAAAATAACATATACAAGGTTACAGTAACAAAGAGCCTCCCATTACAAGGGAGTACTTGCGCGGACTCAAATGGGAAGAGAAAGAGGGTTGCAATATATTGCTATATTTTGTATGTAGCCTTTGTAGGAAAATAAAACTTGGTGGTGGGGTAGGACTACATCCAGGTTAATGTTCATTCTTCTAGACTAAAGGAAAGAAGTGGATAACTGAGCAGCCCCAGCAATCGTTGGAGAGGCAACTAGTCTCTGTGCAATGTAAGCACAGGGTCCCTTTCTCTGCTACAGCTTTCTGCCATGCTAAGCATCCAGTGTGCTCACACCCTCCACAAAGGCTGAGGGCCAAAACAGACATTACTTTAAATCTGTATCTAGCAGCTACATATTCCCCCCCTTTTTACTCTTGATTAGGCACAGGGGGGCTGATCCAGATTTTAAAAGGCCCTTTACTCCCTCCACTAGGGTTCTGATCCAGATAGGGGGCCCAGCACCTTCAGCAGAGTAAAAATGAAAAAAAATCATGTAGCTGCTGAAGGTGATGTTTAGGGATATAAGGTTTTATGTTGTACACTAGTGAAGTTATTTGAGAGGAGCAGAGTCTTGAGTTGTTTGAGTTGAACCAAGGAAACATGTTTATGATGTATTCCCTGCTCTTCAGATGCTCCTTCTTCTATGAATGTAAATGTGTTATGCATACTACTAAGCATTATTCAACAACATTATTCCAGGGGGAAAAAACAGTTGACAAGAAACGGTTTCTCCATATATTGTGAATACACCATCACTAATAACTTAAATACAACCGTCAAAATTAATTTATATAAAGGTTGGCCATTTTCATATTGATCCTGTGAGTTCCTTCCGTGCTATGTATTGACTGCAATTTTGCTTCTCTTGCATTGAAACTTAACTAATATGTTACAAGAATTACCATGATACATTACCAACCTTCCTTTGTGTTTAAAAAACAACTCCGGTAATCTGGTTAGCAATTCTAGATCTTTACAGTAAATGCCTCCTATTCAGCACTGCATAATTAGTTTATTTTAGGCCTGACCTGAGTATTTGGAAGCTACCAATTTTGAGTGACAATGAGGCCTGAAATGCTTCCTCTTAAGTCCTGCAAAAATTTACATTTTCACAGCAGTTTCCTGCTGTTCAAAGCCCCAGCTTTTGGAACCATGGTTTGCCCTCATTCTGAATTAGCTTTGTTTGCCTTCAATTATATCAATATGGAGCGAAATCTGATTGGCTATGTGATGACATCACCACAACTAGGAAAACTTTCAAACAAAAAAATGGTGCCAAAGCAGCAGCTGACTGGGACGTGCTAGGGAGACAGGATCGTCGTTTCCTGCCTTTCCTCTGTAGTTGTTTCTTAAATAATTTCCCTCCCATTGCTCCCGCCCAGCCATACCCTTGTTGTGGGTGGCACTGGTGACAGGAATCTTGTCCACCCATTCCAAGCCCCCAATCTTCTTCCCCCACCCTGACATCAGAGTAAGTCTTGCTCCAAATGAACTCTGCAAATATGACATGATTAAAACAACACCACTTTTGTTGGGTCAGATTAAAGGTTATAAGTGGGAAAAAAGCATTTTAAAAAATCAGGTTTGTAGAGGAATATTGTAAACCTGTGGGGTGGTATTGATCCCTAATACTATTTGCAATGATATTAAGGACAATAAATCATGTGAAAATACAGAAAATATAATTTTTCATGCTCCTTTCTATGATTTTTTTCTCATAAGAAATTGAAAGAACTGGTTATAGGCTAAGCATCTGTAGACAAGAAGGATTAAGGAATTTAAACAACATTTTGTGTGACTCCTACCATCTTACGTGCATGGCTTTTTAAGTTTTTCTGCTCATTTCAATAGGGCTAGAACTGACCCCAAAAGTTGCAGCATCTATTTTACAACTCTAGATTTAGAGCAGGGCTGAAACACTACCTGGCAATTCACAACTCATTATGTTTGACAAATACCTGAAGCATGGAACTGAAGAAAGACTGACACAAAAGCTTTATGATTTTTCCCTCTCACTCTCAGGGTGCATTTGACCCCACCTGTTGAACTCATCTGGAGATATTTGCCTTCCATCTTACATGTCAAGAGTTTTTGACTTGCTCTCTTGGCCTATGTTCTCAGGCTGCCATTTCCAGCCTCTCAGGGTTTTCCCCTTGTACAAACATATACAAACAGAGAGACACGGCAAGTGGTAAGATAAAAAGCAGGTTAATCAAGTGGGCCCATCTCCAAAGAAGGAGACACAGGTTATCCTAAGCATTTTGCACATAACTTTTATATTTTTGGAATCACACACTTTACACAAGTCCAGAATTCAGAAGCAAGTCAGTTTTAACTGACCTGAAGTCAAATGTGAATCTAGCAACAAACTGTTAGAAATTATTCTAACAAATGAAATACCCCGAATGGAGACCCCGAATGGAGACAGATGTATAGGCATCATAGCATGGATTGATTGATCAGTTGTGGGCTAAATAGTGGGGTGGGACAGTGTTTCCTTGTGGTGGTGGGTTCCTATTTAGATTTAGGTCCCTTCCAGCTTTATGATTCTATGACTTATACTACTGGTGACAGAGTAAAAACTATTGCCACCATTTTAAGCAGTAGCTTATTGGTTTGATTTTGGCCAAACTAAGCAGGGCCTGCGTCAAAGGCAGGCATGAACGCGCACCTGCCAAGAGCCTACACCCCAGCAGGGGCCACTGACAAGAGCCTCCTGGTATTGCCCCTCCTCTTCACCATTGCAACCTGCTTGTTCACCTGCCTCTCGCCACCAGCCCAGACAGTAGGGTGCAGTAGGTGCCACTTGCTCACTGGTTATCTGCCCATGAAGCAAGCAAGTGGTAGCCATGATGAGAAAGGGGAGGGGGAGGAGCAATGGAATGTGGATGCACTGAGGGACAGGAGCCATTGAGGGTGTCTTGCCCAAGGATCCTCAAAAACTTAGAGCTGGCACTGAAGGAAACAACCAGGTTTTCTAGAGCCAACATAGGAAGAGGGAGAGATAGAGTCCTGTACCTTCATCCTGAACCATCATCCTCAGAGGATTCTGACCCCTCATCCTCAGAAGAGGTTCCAGTGTGAGTAGGAGAAGACTCAGCCACAGAAAGGCATTTGAGACTTATGTCTCCCCAGGACCCAGTTCCCAGAGGAACCCCAGGGGGCGGATCCCCTGTATTCAGAACTAGGGATGGATGAAAGTCCCTTACCTGATCCCGAAGCTTGCTTCGCGGTGGGGGGGAGGCGCTCCGTCCCTCCCCCGGAAATTCTGGCTGGGGGGGAGGCGCCCCGTCCCTCCCCGCCGAAATTCTGGCCGGGGGGGAGGCGCCCCGTCCCTCCAGCTGCGAAGCCTCGTCTCCTGCCGGGACGCAAATGGCAGCAGCCGTAGCCGCCGCCGCTTGCGTCCCTGCAGTCAGCCGTGATAGGCTACGTAAACGTTTACGTAGCCTATCATGGCTGACTTTAAAAAAAAAAAGTGCGTACGCAAATGGTGGCGCCCATGGGCGCCGCCATTTGCGTTCCTTATTTTGGCACGTGTAGTCTACGTAAACATTTACGTAGACTACGGCGAAAATAAGGGCAACGCTATTTGCGTTGCCCTTATTTTCGCCGTAGTCTACGAAAATGTTTACGTAGACTAGACGTGCCAAAATAAGGAACGCAAATGGCGGTACCCATGGGCGCCGCCATTTGCATACATGCTTTTTTTTTTTTTTTAAGTCAGCCGTGATAGGCTACGTAAACATTTACGTAGCCTATCACGGTGTTTTTTAAAAATCTAGCTGTGATAGGCTACGTAAATCTTTACATAGCCTATCACGTTTGTTTGTTTGTTTGTTTTTACTTGGAAATGGCGGTGGTGGTGGCGGCAGCCAGTCGGAAGAGCGGCCGCCGCCGCACCGCCACCAGAGCCGCCGCCGCCAGGGACATTCAAGCAAGGTAAGTTCCGTCCCGGGGGGACGGGGGGGGCAGACCGTTTCTCCACCAGTTTTGGGGGGCCGAATGCGCTGGCATTCGGCCTCCCCGAGATTCGTGGAGAAATTCTCTGACATCCCTAGAAGAGGCTCCATTACTGTTCTCAGACTCTGAGGACTTGAGCATGCCACAACCACTAGCCAGCCACAAACACTTTCACATTGCTGGCTGCAGCCTGAGGCTGCTAAAACAGAGGGGTCAACGCTCAGCAGAGTAGAGGCAGAGATAACCAGCCTCAAGGCTAGTAACTTCCTATTTAAGGCCCACTCTTGCGCTTATCTTTGTTGGAGCAACATGCAGGCAATCCTGTCTGGCTTCCAGCTCCACTTGGAGTGTTCTGTGGTGCTGATCTCTTTCTGCCTCAGTTATGGAGAAACCTTACCCAGCCTGATCCCTGCTCAAGATCTGAACCCTACCAGAACCCTGCAAACCCAGCTATATCACAGCTCATCTTCAGAGCTCACAGCTCAAATCAGTACAGTAACAGTGACCAGCGCTTCCTAGTGAGACAAGGAATTCTGTTCTTGTTCATGTGTCTCTTCCCCTCCCCACCTCCTCTTTTTTTTAGACAGTGATTAAATGAGAGGTGCCAGGGCTCAGATATCCCAACCTTTTACTCGGAGGCCTTTCTTCCAATCTCTAGCTGGGGTTAGGGACTAAGGAATGAGTGAAGGTAATCAGGGCCCACATACAACTGTGCATAAGGCAGGAGGAGAAACCTGCTTCCTTCCCTCTCCAGCAACCCAGACACCAGTTATCAGGGCCAAGTTTGTAATCACTGTTGGTGCGTAGACTTTTACACCCTTGGTTCTATGGGTATTGCTCCTGTTTCACTGTATTGCATTCTGTCTTTTGTTGGGGGGAGGGTGTCATTCTTGACTGTCACTGTATGTAGGTGAGAATAAAGTCAGATCTGTCAGGACTTCAGCTCCAGCACCTGAACCACTTAAAATCAAGTTTCTGTTGAATGTCATTATACTGCCACTTTCTGTTAACCCTGCTCAGAACAGGGTAAAAACTGCAGCATCCAGGCAGCAAAGATGAGAGCAGAGAATGTGATTGTAGAATTCTGTTTTGCTAGAAGGAATTTTCATTATACCTCTGTCAATCAAATACAGCTGGCAGTTTTAAAACAACAGGTGCCCTCTATATATCCCAGGCAAACCCTGCTGAAATGAGTAGTGTTCATGTTGACTTTGAAAAGAGAAATGTACATATTACAAATCTGCTGCTTATGAGTGGAAGTTTATCTGGAGAATTTCCTTACGGTGTTGAAGAGAATCCACCAAGGTTTTCTGTGAATCAACAGACTGGTAATAATTTGTCAAGTTAAATGAACCAAGATCTTTTGTAATCATGTTTGGGCTCACTGGGCATAGTGGAGAAAAAGAACCTTATTTGATTAAGATGGAGCTCCTTGCTAGGTCAATACAATTCTATGTGTTGTTGTTGTTGTTGTTTTAAAAAAACAACAATTGATTCTAACTCATATAGATAAGTATTGGGGAAAGACTGGTCCTTCAGTTAGGAACAAGTGAAATTAGTACAATGGAAGAAGGGTATGAGCAAGCCACAACACACTGATAATGTAATAACACCATCATGTCTTATTAGCACAGAAATGACTTCAGCTTTAGGCTGCTGTGATATTGCCTCAGAGCACAGTATATTGCTGAGACTCTGCTCAACAGTAATATCAAGGAACACATCATTAGTGGTGGAAGTACTGAAAAAGAAACTTCATTTTACCTAGCCATGTTAATGTATTGTTTATCAGGTCTGATTTACTCAGTCACTACAAACTCCTGCTCTTTAAAGGAAATGTCATATATAAAATCTGTCTTTGATCTTTCACAAAGGAGTTTCTATTTGAAATTGGATTTGATGGGAACCGTGCAGAATTATTCAACACTTTTGTCAGCTTTGCAGTGAATTCCCATGCCTAGGGCTCAGAAGACAAATCTTGGACTATTATGATTTCATCTTGCCGTTTATCATTATTATCATTATTATAATCTACTTGCAAAATGCCTTTCCTAATGATGGGTTGGCTATATTTGGAGGGAGGAGATTATATATTATTGCAAGGGACAGTATGCAATGCAGTCATAGTGCTAGGGCAACATCATTAGCGAAATGATGCCTAGGCAAAAGGAAAACTGGCAACTTGCCATAGAATTTCAGCAGCAAAATTGCAGTCACTGAAATTTGGTGGCAGGTCACTGCTCTTTCCTTTCAGTTAGTAATCACTAATGATGTTGCACTAGCATTTGTTTACACTACTGCAACATCATTAATTAGTTCTAGCATTGCAACAGCATTGGATAATGCCCCAGGACTCCTGGAAGAGTGCAGTATGGTGCCTTGTACCCACCTGCAAGGACTCAGGCTGGTTCACCAAATTTTGGGGGCAGTGGACCAATTTTGCCCTTATTACAACAACGGGGTGCATGTAATGTGCATGTACATGCAGGCAAATGAACAGAACCTTTTGTATAGCATTACTGTATTGTTAGAACTAATGGCTGAAACAGTACATTTGAAATGAAATGAACGGAACATTGCTATCTGTATGCATTGCTGTTTACCGAGCTAAAGCAAGAAACAAGTCTCTAGTTGGAACCCAGAAGAGATTACCATTTGAATCTGAACAAGTGGCAGAGACAACAAAGACAACAAATATGGGTTACATATTTGCAATCTGCATCCAGCCAAAGTTAAAAGCTTTCACTTCTTCTCTATGTCAGTTAGGGATGTCAGAGAATTCCGCCACGGATCTCGGTGAGGCCAAATGCCAGTGCATTCGGCCCCCCAAAATCCGTGGCAGAACAAAGCCCCCCGCCCCCACCATGAAAGGCGCACAAAACAGAGCACTTACCTACTGCCGTTAGCCCTGCTTTGCGAATGGCGGCCGTGTCTGCAGCCGCCATTCGCTTCCTCATTATAGCCGTGATAGGCTACGTAAAAACACTGGATATGCCAGTGACATGTATCTGCCTCTTGGATAATATGTGAGTAGTGAAGCCACACACTAGTTCCCCATGTACCCATTATTAGGAAAGTCCCCTGAACTGGTGCACAAGACACTAGTATATCCATTTTGCACACTTCCTGCATAGTGTCAGTGTGCAAATTGCCTCTTATCTCTCCTGCTAATGAAAACACTGCATGTATGATATACTCGGCAAGAGGAGGGAGGAATATGGATGACGGATAGCAGGAATAATTATGCTTCTCATATTACTTTCTCCAGGAGAGTCCTTTATTAAACCCAAGTGCAGATTTTGTGGATAGCAGCCAATGGATTAAAAATTGTGGAAAGTTAAGATGCAATTAGGAAACCACTTACTAGGGACCAGTCCTAGTGGCATTCCACAATAAGACAATTTGATAATGGTGAGAGTAAATAATGGACTCCTGACTGAGTATGTGGTTTCAGGATTGCAGTGTAAGTGGAGATAAGTATTGCAAAGCTGGAGCCTGCAGCTATAATGAAATACCTTGTGGAAGTATTAAATACAAACATCCCACAGCTTTTGCTTTCTCTTCTGACATCTTACCGAATAATTCTGGCCACTTAATAGATATGTATAGGTACAAAAGGAACCAGGGTTGTGTGGGGATAGGTTGTTGGACTCTGAAGATGGAAGTTCATGGGATGACTTTGAGTCATTCACAATCTCTCAGCCTTATCCAGCTTACAGGGTCATTGCAAGTAGCAGGAGTGGAAGAAAGCTCACACAAGGGGACTTTCCTGTCCCCTCTTTCCTCTGCACCCCCACCCCCAAAGCCTTTCTGCAGGATTGGTGAACCCTTCCCAACCATGAGGAACGGGGTACGGCCTGACATGCTGATGCTGTTTCATGTGGTGACCATTCTTAGATATTATGGCAGAACTCATCAGCGTTGTAAGGTGGTGCCCACCTGTGTTACTGTTTTTCATACTTCCAAGATACATAAAAAGGGCATAGTCTGAAGGCACATGAGGCAGCCACTGTGCTGAAGCTAAGCAGGGGTCTGGTCAGTGCTTGGAGGGGAGACCACCTGGGAACCATATGTAGCTACCTTGAATTCCATGATGGAAGAAAGGTGGAATATAAATGTAATAAATAAATAAGAAATACAATCAAAATCATGGCAGTAAGGCAAGGGTGCCAAACCTCTTTCAGCCTAAGGGCCAAATTCAATTTTGTAGAAAATCTGGGGGGGGGGGACACATTCTAGTGAGGGGTGGAGTTGAAAGCAAAATGGGTGGGACCAAAATAGCAACATGTTTTAGTTTAAAGCCCTTACTGCCAGCAACGAAGACAGGGGCGGACAACTTGTGGCCCTCCAAATGTGTTGGCCATCATCCCTCAGCATTGGCTATGCTGGCAAGGGCTGATTGGAGCAGTAGACCAAAACATCTGGGAGGAAACAAGCTGCCTTGCCACAGCTAAGCCTTAGGAGACGAATTTCAACCTTTTAGACTGGGGAAAAATGTGAAAAAGCCAGGAAAACTCCAAATGATTGGCAGTTGAGGAGCGGGTAGCGGGACTAGATGAAGGGAGCATGGTAATCTGGGCCGGATTTGGCCCGCAACCCTGAGATTCAAAACCCTGCAGTACAGCATGATGTGATATCCTCTGTGTCCTATGTACCAGCTCATTAATTTGGCTAATAAGTAGCACAAGCTGAAGGAAGCTCAGGCAATGGGACTTTCCCATGCTCTCCTCTGCCCTGCAGCATTTTCTGGAGGTTTGGAGAACCATTCTCCAAAGGAGCATCATGATGACTTTCCATGAGGGCCAACAAAGGTAGAAATAGGGGTAAAGTCCAACATAATTCCTACTTACAGTAGACACACTGAAATAAATGGGACTTCAGTTAGTCATGACTAACTGGTGTCACCTTCACTTTAATGGGTCTACTCTAAGTAGGAATTGTGTTGGATTTTACCCTAGGTGAGACCAGCTAATGTATATGAGAGCATTCATACTTCCATCAGTCCATTGCCATCAAGACCTGTCTTTAAAAAACAATGCTACCAGCATCAGTAAATTATCAACTGGTTATTAGATTTTTATTCAATCTCTGTCATTGTATTGGAGTGCCTCTCTTCTTTTGTTGCTGTGTCCTCTTTCTCAAGCAATCTTTCATTCTGCTTCTACTGCTAGAAAGAGGCAGTGGCAGGCAGCTTGAAGTGAGCAGCTGCTCTCAGACAAAGCAGGTAAAGGCTGTTGTTGAATCCATAACAATAAGCACATCATGACATAATTACAGTAAATCTCCAGAGTAGTCTTTATGCATATAATGCCATATGTTTTCAGACGAGGAAATGTGCCAGAGAGTGCTATAGTGGAAAGTAAGCATTCTAACAATATTCCTGGTAGTACTGAATTGATTATTTTTTAATTCCAGAAAATTAGCATATATATGCATCTATTGACAGAAGAGGGAACAAATCAGTTGAACAAGCTAGTAGGTGTTTTATATAGATATAGATATCTGAAGGACATGAACAGAGAATAGGAATATGCTGACGGACATATAAATATTGTCCTATGCAGGTCATTCATTTAACTTTCTTTGACACTCATAATATAAGTAATTAAAATTCTAGAAGATTGGTAATATTTTGTTCATTCATTCTTACAACATTTCTGTTATAGGAGCAATTCCTTATCATTAATGTTTTTATTTTAAAGGCAGAGAGCTCATAGTGACTAGTGCAGATACTCTCATATTCAGCATCTTGTTTTGTGTGTGTTTATGTGTATGCTACGCTTCTGGGGTCCAGTCTATCTTCATATCAACCCTGTGAGGCTGGTTAGTCTGAGAGAGAGTGACTCAACCATAATTTATCAGGATTTGAACCCAGTTTACCCTGGTCTAAGTCCAAACTTCTATTCATTAGACAGTGTCTCAAACACCTTGTCACAGAAAAGTTATTTTTACTCATTGAACAACAGCAACAGCAAGTAAAAAATAATTGATTTCCATTTTCCTCCACATTAATTAGTCTGAGATAAGAGCATTTGCATTTTTCACACAGTTTCTTTCATGCAGCAACTTTGGTATAGCAAATTCAACCAGTGGAGACAGGAAGCTATGAAGTAGATTGGTGCTGTTCCACATACAATAACTGGGCTGGGAAGAGTTGGGGAGTTTATGCCTGTTTTCAGGGAGAACCACCTTATGTTCTTCTAAGAGTCATAGGACCTGCCTAGGGCCATTCTGTGGACATCTCTACACCAGCCTAAAATCCTGCATTTAAAACAGGGTTTTCTGATTCCATTTTAAATACAGGATCACGATTAGTCACTTTTACACCCGCTTCCCCTCTCCCCTTCCCCCCTCCTTCTCCCCATATTCAAGTCTTCCATTATCTTTCATTGACCTTGCTCCTCTTCTTGCTGCTTTTCCTCTTTTCACGGAGGGAACTCAAGTGGAACACAATGGGGGTAATTTGATAGCTCATTATCTGCGATCTATTTAAAAATGGAAAAGGGCATTTAGTGCAGGAGACGCCCTGGAGGTTCACGGCGTCATGTAAACAGCCCACAAACTTCGATGAGGGAGCAATCTCAATCACAGGATAAAAGCTTCATGTGAAGAAAGCCTGTGAGTACCTAATTGAAAGGGCATTTGGATCCCCTATCAAGTGGATGATACCAGTCACAGATGCCAGTTCAGTGTCCTTTTAACAATGTATGTACTAGCTATTTCATTTTTTAAAAAATCTCTTTATTTGACTTTGAATGGATTAGTAGGATTTATTGCCCTTGCATACAAAGTACTCATCTATGTATATAATGCCTTGTGGTCTGTCAAACTTTATTAATAAGCTGCACTCTCCCTCCATGTGTGCTTCAGGAAATAACTTCGTCTCCTGAAGATTTAGATGTAGACAGGATGATTTTTTTTTTTTTTTGGTTTAAATCTGGGTGTTAATTCTAATGCTTAAAGAACATTTAATATTTTCAATATTAGCTGGTGGGCTAATGTAATTTGCAGAAGATAAGCACCTGAATGTCCATTAGAATGAATTTAGCTGCACAGCCAGATAGTGACAATAACATAGATCAGCTAGGTAAAGTTCAGTGACTACAAAGGGTTTCAGCTTCAGTTGGGATGTTCTGTATTCTATAAAGACCTATCCTAAATCAAGAGACCTTAAAAAGAGGATTTTGCTGTAGTTCATTCTCTTCTTATTCTAGAGTGATTAGGTTTTAATCTGAAATGTATGTATATTTGCTGTGTGTATGAAAAAAACATATATTGGTGTGTCTTTTTCATATATATATATATATATATATATATATATATATTAAAAAAAACAAGTCACTAGACATGTTGTTGGGTGGTATAAATCCTAAATTTCTGTTTCTATGCTCCTATTCCACTTTACACCAGATTAAACAGATTTTTCTAGTTGTTGTTGTTGTTCAGTCGTTCAGTCGCGTCCGACTCTTCGTGACCCCATGGACCACAGCACGCCAGGCCTTCCTGTCCTGCGCTCTCTCCCGGAGCATGCTCAAGTTCATATTCATTGCATCCGTGATGCTATCTAGCCATCTCATCCTCTGCCGTCCCCTTCTCCTTTTGCCTTCAGTCTTTCCCAGCATCAGGGTCTTTTCCAGGGAGTTTTCTCTTCGCATTAGGTGACCAAAATATTGGAGCTTCAGCTTCATTATCTGTCCTTCCAAAGAGCAGTCAGGGTTGATTTCCTTTAGGATGGACTGATTTGACCTCCTTGCAGTCCAGGGGACTCGTAAGAGTCTTCTCCAGCACCACAGTTCGAAAGCATCAATTCTTCGGCGCTCAGCCTTCCTTATAGTCCAGCTCTCACAGCCATACATTACTACTGGGAAAACCATAGCTTTGATTAGACGGACCTTTGTCGGCAAGGTGATGTCTCTGCTTCTTACTATGCTGTCTAGGTTTGCCATAGCTTTCCTCCCAAGGAGCAAGCGTCTTTTAATTTCATGGCTACAGTCACCGTCTGCGGTGATCTTGGAGCCCAAGAAAGTAAAATCTGTCACTGCTTCCATTTCTTCCCCTTCTATATGCCAGGAAGTGATAGGGCCAGATGCCATGATCTTAGTTGTTTTAATGTTGAGTTTCAAACCAGCTTTTGCACTCTCCTCTTTCACCCTCAACAAGAGGCTCTTGAGATCCTCTTCGCTTTCTGCCATTAGGGTGGTATCGTCTGCATATCGGAGGTTGTTGATAATTCTCCCGGCAATCTTAATTCCGATCTCTGATTCATCCAACCTGGCATTTCTCATGATGTACTCTGCATATAAGTTAAATAAGCAGGGTGACAATATGCAGCCTTGTCGTACTCCTTTCCCAATTTTGAACCACTCGGTTGTTCCATGTCTGGTTCTTACTGTTGCTTCTTGACCCTCGTACAGGTTTCTCAGGAGACAGGTAAGGTGGTCTGGTACTCCCATCACTTTAAGAATTTGCCACAGTTTGTTGTGATCCACACAATCAAAGGCTTTAGCGTAGTCAATGAAGCAGAAATAGACGTTTTTCTGGAATTCTCTTGCTTTCTCCATGATGCAGCGAATGTTGGCGATTTGATCTCTAGTTCCTCTGCCTCTTCTAAACCCAGCTTGTACTTCCGGTAGTTCTCGGTTCGCATACTGCTGAAGCCTAGCTTGTAGGATTTTGAGCATCACCTTGCTGGCATGTGAAATGAGCGCAATGGTGCGGTAGTTTGAACACTCTTTGGCATTGCCCTTCTTTGGAATTGGAATGTAAACTGACCTTTTCCAGTCTTGTGGCCATTGTTGAGTGTTCCAGATTTGTTGGCATATTGAATGCAGCACTTTAACAGCATCATCTTTTAGGATTTTAAATAGCTCAGCTGGAATACTGTCATCTCCGCTAGCTTTGTTGTTACTAATGCTTCCTAAGGCCCACTTGACTTCACTCTCTAGGATGTCCGGCTCAAGTTCAGTGACCGCACTATCATGGCTATCAGGGACATTCAAAACTTTCCTGTATAGTTCTTCTGTGTATTCTTGCCACCTCTTCTTAATCTCATCTGCTTCTGTTAGGTCCCTGCCTTCTTGGTCCTTTATCATGCCCGTCTTTGCACAAAACGTTCCCTTGAGATCTCCAATTTTCTTGAAGAGATCTCTAGTCTTTCCCATTCTGTTGTTTTCCTCAATTTCTTTGCATTGTTCATTTAAGAAGGCCTTCTTGTCTCTCCTTGCTATTCTCTGGAACTCTGCATTCAGTTGGGTATATCTTCCCCTTTCTCCCTTACTTTTCGCTTCCCTTCTTTCGTGAGCTACTTGTAAAGCCTCATCAGACAGCCACTTGGCTTTCTTGCATTTCTTTTTCTTTGGGACGGATTTCGTTGCTGCCTCCTGAACAATGTTACGGACCTCCGTCCATAGTTCCTCAGGCACTCTGTCTATCAGGTCTAATCCCTGAAATCTATTCCTCACCTCCACTGTATATTCATCAGGGATATGATTTAGGTCATACCTGAAAGGTTTAGTGGCTTTCCCTACGTTCTTCAATTTAAGCCGAAATTTTGCAAGAAGCAGCTCATGATCTGAGCCACAGTCAGCTCCAGGTCTTGTTTTTACTGACTGTATGGAGCTTCTCCATCTTTGGCTGCAAAGGACATAATCAATCTGATTTCGATATTGACCATCTGGTGACGTCCATGTGTAGAGTCGCCTCTTGTGCTGTTGGAAAAGAGTGTTTGCTATGATCAGCATGTTCTCTTGGCAAAACTCTATTAGCTTTTGTCCTGCTTCATTTTGTACACCAAGGCCATGCCTGCCTGTTATCCCGGTGATTTCTTGACTTCCTACTTTAGCATTCCAATCCCATATGATGAAGAGGACATCTTTTTTTGGTGTTAGTTCTAGAAGGTGTTGTAGGTCTTCATAGAACCGATCAACCTCAGCTTCTTCAGCCTCAGTGGTTGGGGCATAGACTTGAATTACTGTGATGCTGAATGGTTTGCCTTGGATTCGTACTGAGATCATTCTATCATTTTTAAGATTGTACCCCAGTACTGCTTTTCCCACCCTTTTGTTGACTATGAGTGCTACTCCATTTCTTCTAAGGGATTCTTGCCCACAATAGTAGATATGATGGTCACCTGAATTAAATTCGCCCATGCCTGTCCATTTGAGTTCGCTGACTCCCAAGATGTCGATGTTCAATCTTGCCATCTCATGTTTGACCACCTCCAGCTTACCTTGATTCATTGATCTGACATTCCAGGTTCCTAAACAATATTGTTCTTTACAGCATCGGATTTTCTTTTCACCGCCAGACACATCCACAGCTGAGTGTCCTTTCGGGTTTGGCCCAGCCGCTTCACTCTTTCTGGCGCTACTTGGAAATACCCTCTGCTCTTCCCCAGTAGCATATTGGACACCTTCCGACCTGAGGGGCTCATCTTCCGGCGTCATCTCTTTTAGCCTTGTGATACGTTCCATGGGGTTTTCTTGGCAAGAATACTGGAGTGGGTTGCCATTTCCTTCTCCAGTGGACCACATTTTGTCAGAACTCCCTGCCATGACCTGTCCGTCTTAGGTGGCCCTGCACGGCATAGCTTATGGCTTCACTGAGTTACGCAAGCCCCTTCACCACAACAAGGCAGTGTATTTTCTCACTCCCATTCTCCTTTGCCAGACTTTTTTCCATCCACTAGACATATGGTTGGTGGCATAAATGCTAAATTTTCTATATCTGTAGCCTTATTCCATTTTATACCAGATTTGGCAGATTTTGCTAGCATAGAGCATATAATCTTTTCCCACTCCTATTCTCCTTTGCCAGCCTTTTGTTTCAGACCCGAAACAGACATTACTTTAAATGTGTGTCTATCAGCTATGTCTTTTTTCATATTTGCTGTAAGTAGGCTCAGAGGGGGTAATCGAGATCCTAAAAGCCTCCATATCTGGATTGGGGGCCCTGCTCCTACTCTAGAGTAAAAAAAAAATTGAGGGGCAGGAGATGTAGCTGCTAGACACACATTTAAATAATGTCTGTTTTCGCCCTTAGATTTTGTACAAAAATCCTGCCCCAAGAAGCTGGGCTTAGATGTCTGCAATAGCATATCAAGAATTTCTCAAAAGAGTAAGTGCTTTTACGTAGCACAGTTATTCCTACCTTTTTGCTGTGCAAGAATTAAATCCTAGAACAAAATAATGCATGTAATTTTAAAGGCACAGAAATAAATCCAATGTCTGCAAATCCAAGTAAATATCTTGAGTGAATATAGGAGGCATCCTAAGTAAAATGTAAGATAGAAAGCAGCCCTTTAGTCTGTTCAGTACAGATATCACAGTACTTGAAGTTGTTGGAATTATTGCAACCATGGCCACCAATTTCATTGGACTGCAAAATTACAACTGGAGGTAAATCAACAGGTCCACCACCAGGTTCAGAATGCTTGGGAACAAAAGGTCTAATTTGATCTCAGTGTCCTTTGTGATTACCTACTAAGAACAGGACTGGACTGGAGTGTTGGAAACAATTTCAACTCTTAGCTGAAATAGTCTTATGATTCAACAGAACTTTTGAAGTCAGATTATGTAGCTGGAAATGTCAGTTTTGCTTTTTTCTGCATTAGAATTTTTTAAATCTCAAGTTCCTTCCTTCCCAAATATGAAGAAATTTGCAAATTCTGTTAAATCCCTATAAAAAATGAAGTGAAACACCCATCTATGCCTGCCAAATTCAATGGATACAGCTGTTCTTAGCATGGAGATGGCCGTGTTGCAGCTGCCTGCCATATAGCTGTTAAAGATGAGAAGCCTGGTTGAATACACAGGGATTCTAATCCAGACTTTAAGAGCTAAGCACACAATGTCCTGGACCTGGATGGACAAATCTGTCATGTGGGTTTCTCCTACATTTGATATTTTATCTCTCTCCATGACAAAATTAGTGAATTTGGGGTGGGGGGGGAGAGAAAAAAAAGATCTGAAATGAAATTCTCACCCATCTCTAGTTGGAAGTTATCCTTTCAGAAGTTTCAGAATTCCTACTTGAGATAAGCTCTTTCATCAAATGTATGAACAATGTATCCATTGTTATGTAGTCTAGAAGCCAGATCAACCACCACCACAATTCTCAATAGGAAAATAGCTTCTACTAATGTCATTGGGGTTAAAGGCCCACTCCTGATCCAGCTGAGTCCACACACATACACACACACACACACACACGCATTGGAAAGAAAAATCTTGCACACGAGGGCAAACTATGTGACAAACATCACGTCTAGCTTGGCCCAAAGCTTATTGAAACTGAAATCAGGTATTACTGGCATTCTTTGAACTACTACTGTGTGCAGAGCAATGTTTAACCAAAAGGATGCACTGTGGAGCATCCTCGTTATCTTAATGAAGAAGCTAGTATCTCCGGAATGGCATGGCAATAGAATATGGAAGAGAAAAAACAGTCTTCTAGAGTGAGCGACGACAGATATAACAACATGAAGGGGAAGACAAGGATGAATGATGTTAAATGCGGTTGAATGAATTGAATAAACGCGGTTGTATATACGTTGGATTAATTACACAGTTCTGCAAACATAAGCAAGACAAGAGTTGAGTTTAGAAAATGCCACCAGAGATTGAAGGATGAGATGTGGCACATCACAGAAAACCAACATTCTGAAACCTCAGAAAGCAAATGCTACAAGTTCATCACAAGCAGAATAACCGTATGCAAATCATACCAATTAGGCAAGTGGTACTTGATTTGAACTAATAAATCAGTTAGATTTTATCTGTTAGACCTCAGCAGATGCTGCAACAACTTATTTGAGACATTATGCTAGAGTCTCTGCCCTAACCAGAAAATATTGCACTCACAGAAAGGGGTGGGGCTCATGAGGCACAGACAAGCTGCTGACAGAGGGGGAGGAATCAGAGCTAGAATCCATGGAGAAGCAAAGTGTGGGTTTTACAGCCCAGTCCTATGTATGTTTATTTTCAAGTAAGACTCGATGCGTTCAGTAGGGCTCAGCCCCAGGCACTGGAAGATGGTGGCTCCTGTGTCAGTGGGGTGGTGACTCCACTCTGGGTTTCAGTCAGAACCACACCTTGGATAGCTCCTGTAGAGTTCTGACTGAAAGCCGGAACCTTCACTGGTCCCAGGTGAAGTAACTATATATAGGATTGCAGGCTTAAAGGAATTTCTTAAGATGGCACTTGTCATCTGCAGTTTTTTTTTATAACTACTTGTATTAAAGATGTATTTATTTTCATGTGCTTCCCAATTAATTGGGGGCACACTTTTAGTCAATGAATTTTTTTTTTAGCAAAATTAATCTAACCAGTAATAGGTTAAATGTGGAGCTCTAGAAAAAAATACATCTGTTGAGGAAATTGAAAACCATAGTGGGTTAATATGACAAAAGAATCCCAATAGAGATGTAGTATGAAACAAGAGCCAAAAGACAGAATAAAGATGCCAGGGGAGGAACAGAATGGAACACTGGAGTAAAGTAGTGGTGGTAGTGATAGACTGGCCTACCACAAATTACAGCATATGCTGAATGAGACCTGCTATTTGAAACTTTTTCCAATGAAGAAAATGGGAGCAGAAAAAAAGTTGTATGCTTTGGCACCTCCAATTGTGTTTTAGGACTGTGCTGAATTTTTGCCCACCACATTCCCAGGACAATTGAATAGGTGAACATTCAAGGAACATGATGTCAAGGGCTCCTTGGAGGGCTCTCTCAGTCTAATCTAGTAGCCAAGTCCAGATAAAGACAAAGAGATTCTTTTTAAAGCTTTATTTTTCTTTTATAACTTAACAACTTTATAGATAGCAACTAGATCTGAGCAGCAGCATCCCTATGCCCTAAGTTGGAACAGTTGGTCCCCGTTTGAAAGGCAATTACTGGCAGACCCCTGAATATAAGGACTAGGGAGAATCTCTCCCCTTTTCCCTTGGATCCTCTGGGCGCAACCGTTCTTTGAGCGCCAACCGGGCGCTACGCCTCCTTTCCGCGCTCTCTATTTGGTGCCGCTCTCTGCGTCTGCGCCGCGCATCCAACCAGTCTGTTATCGGTGCTGGGTCACTCCCTGGACTGCTTTCTAATTTAGGAATGTTGGTGGGAGGAATCTCTGTCAGCTGCGGGCCCTGGGAAAAAGGGGCGCGCTCCTCTCCCAGGAGCGACTGCTCTTCCTCCGAATCAGAACTACTCTGGGATTCTATGGGCTCAGTGTCCACCCTGACACATGAAATGTTCCTTCCCAATCCTCTCAACAGTACCTTTTCCCACTGCTGTTCGCAGTGGTTAACTTCTGCCTGTCCCCACTAATGGTGCTTCAATACCGTTTCTTAGACGTTGTTCTTCTCTGAGTGATCCCAGCAAATCAGGAATTACATAATGAACATGATGAAATCATGACCACATGATTTGACCACATGACAATGTCACTGCAGGCAAGCAAAGACAATGTTTTGCCTTCACTCTAAATTGGCACTGAGGGTGGGGTGGGGAAGAACATCCCCATTAGCAAAACAGTCAGGCTGCATTGCTTTGCCCTAGCTCTGAAATGATGTTTGGAAAGACCATTTCCAGTGACGAGGCACCATGCTGGCAAGACAGAGTGGCCTCGTTTGGACGATCACAGAGGAAACAATGCAGTATGGGTTGTTTCGCTCACCCCCACATGTGCTGGTCACACGACTGGCATTTCCCTAATTACCTGTGCCGTGTCCCAGGTTGCCATGTTGTCCGAACCCAGTGCACAGCACGGCAGGGATAGCTTCTTGCCCACCCCACAACTCCTCCTGCACGCCATGGGTTGTAGGGTGGGTAAGAAGACACCCTGCGACATGGCCCAGGTAATTAGGGAAATGCTGGTTTGTGACCAGCACGCACCGGGGAAACAATTCATACTGTGTTGTTTCCCCCACTGATCATGTGAACTCAGGCAGTGTGTTGGCCCAGAGGCCTTGCGCATGGGAACACTCCTGTGAATATTTTCCCTGCTCCCTCTGCTTTTTAGGTCCCTTCTGAAAAAGCTGAGAGCAGTGGTGCTTTTCAGTTCGACCCTAGAGAAATCTCAGTGCATAATGTCGAAAGTCTAATATCCCTCTTATGACAGAACTAGCAAACAATGGGTATATGAGGTTGACATTTGATTGAAGGAAGCCCTTAGCTCTTCAAAAAGAAGGCCAACGTGGACATTACACCCAGATGCATGTATCTTTTTTTGACTGCGTTTTAATTCCCTGAAAAGGGAGACTCCAAATTTACCTGAGGAAGTGATGGAGGAAGAGGTGTTTAACCATTTATACGCTGATAGTTTTTCTGATCAAAATTGGTGCCAAAGCTGTTTTCCCATCCTGGTTTGGCCCTAAAGCATTTTCAGTCAAATTGCAAGTTGCATCTTTAAAGGGATTCAGCCTTTGTGTCTGTGAATGCAGACTAGTCACCTGCTTTCATTACTAGGCAGTTTTATCCATTTTCAGTAGTTAATATTCATTACGCCAAACATATGTACACACCATTTCAGTGCTTAAATCTTTTATTTATTATCTGCATAATTTTACCATGTCATTAAATGATTTATCCCAGTTTGACAAATTGAAATATAAACCAAAGAGAAATTAAAGGGTTTTTGTAAAAATTGCAAATTGCTTTACTAGCAATGGTAAAATCACTTTTTCAGACAGGAAAATATGCTGTCTGTATTATTGCATATTGATGTGTTATGCTATTTACTGCAAACTAATGCTTCCCCCAGAAGCTAATTAACAAACTGCAGGCTTGCATTGTTGCATTACCTTTATTTAAAATGTGATGCATAATGCAAAATTGGCTCCTGGAAGCAAAACGAGATATCATTCAGCAAGTTCCCCACACAATGCAGAATTGGAGATGTGCTACATGGCAATATATGACCTTAATTTATTTTGTTTACTGACAAATAAATGCCTCTAAAGCTGTAGAGATAAGCAAGCTGAGATATATTGGTATCTTGCTATTTGGAATGTTTGTTCAGTAAGGAATTTTTCATCTTCTGCCCCACAATAATACACCTGTGGCCACTGCAGCTGATTGGAATTGGAGTGGATACATGGAGACAGATGGATTAAAACTGTCATAATTGTGGGTTTCCCCCCTCCTTTCCTAGATTATAATTTTCACAGGCTCCAGGTGATTTCTATTTCTTTATAGCGTCAATCAGCTCAAATAAGTCCCGATGGGCTTGGAAGGAGAAGATAGATGCATTCACTCCCCCCGCCCCTCATTTGCATTGTGAGCACTTAAGAGAGCTGTGCTGTGAAAAAAGCAATTAGCTCCTTTAGTCTAGGGTGCCATTTAGAATATCCAGGTCTGTGTGCTTCATCATAAAATTGACCTTTTTAATTTTTTATGTCGAAGATCCTCTGCTAAAAGACTTAGCACATATAAAAAGATACAGCCTGAAAAGGCGGGGGGGGGGGGGGACCTGACAGCACATGTAGAATTTATTAAAGATACAGCCTGAGGTGGTGCTACAGCTTTACCCCCATTATTATGAATACCAAGCATGTGGTATTGCAGACTTAATGTTTCAATAACTGATGTAATTAAGTAATGTAATGGCATCCGTTATATATATAACATGTAGTCAAGCTATGCATAAGAGGTTTGCAGTATTTTTTCCATGTTGCTCAGAAACTCCCTCTACTACCACCATCATCATAGTACACACACACTTGCTTGGTGGCCTTTGAATGATAGCAGCCCCATGCAGACATTCAGCCTAACGCTTGAGGGTGTAATTATGTAGGGAGCACAACAGCGCACAGGCTGGCCCTGCCTCCAATGTCCCTGCCCTGTCCAGCCCTGACCTGATGTGAAGTGGCTGGGGGGGGGGGATGACACTTGAACTCAGAGTTCCTAATCATAGGGAGCATCTAAGTGCATTCCACTAAACATGCATAGAAGCTCCCTTCACACCTCCCATATCAATACAGGAAGGTCAGGACAGGAGAGAACGGGGACTTTGCAGCATGGCCCCCCTACACAATTCCATCTTCACCTATTAGGCTGAACACCTGCATACAGCTGTTCTCTGTTTATATCAGCAGTCATGTGGCAGGCACTGAAAAACAGTTCCATGTGGTATGGGTGGCACATGAAGGTTGAGTTGTATGTCAGTGTCATTCCAAGTGTACAGGCCCTTTTGTATGGATGGTTTCCCAATGGTATCACTGTTACTGATATGGAAACACAATAGGACCAAAATGCAAAGCAAGCTTATTCCATTTGATTGAACATATTTAAGAAGCCTGTGAGGTGCATTGGTCCTGTAGTGTTTCTACCAGTGGCGGCTGGTGATTCCATTCTGGGTTTTACTTACAACCAGCCAAAGCTCTAAAGGTGCTATCCAATGTTCTAAACCCATTTCTGGCTAAGGTTCAGCCCCTTGGACAACAGATTTAGTTTTGGCTGGTGGTAACTAAAACCCAGAATGGAATTACTGCCCCTCCAGAACTGGAGTCACCAGCCACACTGGTTTCTACGCCACCAGACATTCAGATGTGAATCCTGGCAATCCCAGGTGACTTTTTCAAATGTCCAAAAGTATTTTTCCACCTGCCTTTCAGACATCACAAGTTACTGAGGGCCAAACTAGAAATTGTGACAGAGATGCGTTCATGTATTATAGGGCAACTTCACACATTCCATTTTTAATGTGGAACTGCTAATGTATGCATGCACCAAATGCCTGTTTTCAACTACAATGAGATACATATGTGAGAAAGCCCGGAATTGGCTGTGCCTTCCTGCTTCATGTAGAGACAATTAAAACATGCATCTCATGCCACAGCCTGCGCAAAGTATCTCTTAGATAGATGGTGCACTCACATAGAGGTGGACTAAAGGGTGGAAGGGATCCAGAGCAGGTACCTGCTTGCAGAAGGAATCTGCTGAAGTTAAACATATGTCTTCTGCAAGGTGATGTGTTGATTCTCTTTACTAGCTCTGGATCCCTTCCATCATTCAATCCATTCATAATATTAGTATGACTAGGGGAAGCAGATGCATATTAGGACAGCTGCATGGCTGTCCTGACATGGGAGCAAGGGGGGGGCAGTTCCCCACCCCCATCCCTAGCAGATGAGTCACAATCCCGATTCCTTGCTTTGCTTTTTAAAAGTAAGTCTCTAACATTTGTAGAACCCAGGTTATGAGGCAAAATGTGCAGCCACTATTCTGCCCATACATTTTGTAAGCAAAAATATCCCACTTCTGCCTTTCAGTGTTTTTAGCCAATGGATGAAGTTATAGCAATGACTGACATACTCACTGTCTGAAGAAGGAACCTCTTGGTTCATTTTTAAGCCTTTTGGGGTGGGAAGTGATTGTTACCTAGGGATGTGTGAATTGTGCAAAATCCATGGATTGTTCCATGGATTGTTAAGCACCTTCCATTCCATCATCCGCCCATCTGCAGAATCAGATTTTTTTGTTTCCAAATTTGTCCAAATACACACATGTGCAAATGCACAAATTCTCCCAAACTTCACATTTTCATGCTTTAGCTTATGGAGAAAATGTGCATTTGTGGCTGTTTTTTTATTTTGCTTATTTTTCTATGATGAATTTGCACAAAATTCAGAAAAGTTAGAAAAATTGGTCCGCAAGTCTGTGGAATCTGCCCAACAAGTGGGAAAGCTGCTCTGCTGAGGAATCTGCAGATTGGGGTCACAAAAATCTGAACTCATTTGGTTCTGTTGCCAATTTCTCAGACACCTCTATTGTTACCTCTTAAAAAAACAATTCAGAAACAATTCAATTTTGGGACAGGATTTAGGCCACTGTAGTACTTGACAGCAGTAATATTTGTCTGTGAGGATGCACCTTAATCCCTTCCAAATCAAGGTGACATGTCTTTGCATTTCTTTGTGGCAATAGTGAACAGATGGGAAGGCTTAATGAAGAGCAGTTGAATTGTTCTGTGTGGTGGCGTTTTTTTTCCATTTAGAATATTGTTGCACTTGAAAATAAAAACATGTGTCTAGTAGAGCATTTTAATATGTGAAAGGGAAAATTATGGCATAAATATCTCCGTGACAGAAGAATGACCACATGGAATATTTTGTATCTAGGCCACCAGTTCAAATCTAGCATGAGTAAAATCAATAGAACTGTACAACAGTAATATTTCTGTCCCTGTTGATTTATTGTTGACAATCCAAACAATAGTTTATGCAGCTACATTAAAAGCAAAAAAGGGGTCTCATGTAAGCCAGAAGTCAATAAATGCGAACAAGACGAAAGGCTTGTTCTTGCTAGCTGTATCCTCGGCAAGGAGCAAGGCAAGGAGGATGGTGAGAATTCTCACCCCTTCTCTTCTTTGCTTGGTGGTGAATTGGAAGTGTGAACATCATTCTGCCCTGAGCTGAGGGGGGAAAACCTACAGAGGAGAATCCCTTTGAGGAAACATGGATGACTTTCCAATGGTAGTCAAAGCACTTAGAAAAAGCCAATGTACATTGTTAAGTGTTACTCTGACCAGAAATTAAAAGTCAGGGCAAGCAAGCATTAAACAGAGGGGTGCAAGATGCTCACAAAATTCAGATTTCAAATACAGGCTCGAGAAAGACCCTGAGCTAGAACATATTCTGGACCTACCCAAAATACGACCAAACCTTGGACAGCCAACAAGAAGAAACTACGAGGTTATCACCATGCCATACCCCAGGAAGCAAGGGAGACCTGGAAGTCTCAGACGGGAAACAACACTATACCTCAGGTGGGAAAGGGTGTGTGATTTTCATGCCTGGATGAACAGAAACTTCCTCTAAAAGTGTCAGACTCTGCTGTATCAACACAAGTATTGCAAATATTATTGCAGGTGGAGTGAAAGTAGAGTGAGGTGTTCATTTGCAAGGTGTTAGACATGCAATGATACAGCTCAGCTAGCAGAACTCAGAAATGATGCCTGTATTTAGATGCTCCCAATTAATCCTCCAGTTTAACTAAATGGGCCAGGAGTAGCACTTTGGATTTAATGCAATCTGAGCAACACTTAAAAGGAGGGAGTGTTTGCACCACTCTGCCTCATTCTTACCTTTGCATTTCCCCGTTTCTAATTTCTAATATAAAACTATCTAATGCAAAACTATTACCAAATGATATGAGGAGAGGATGCAAGAGACTACACCAAGAGCAAAGTATTGCCCAAAGTTCTACACAGCCCAAAGTGTACATTGCCCAAAGTTCTAGTCTATAGTGGGGAATGTGCATGGGCTGTGTTTGGTTGACCACGGTGTTAAAAGAAGATGACTTGTGCACAGGTCTATGTGTCAGGCTACCAAACCAAATGCAACCCACAAACTATTGATTGTGACCACATGCTCAGCATCTCCAAGCCTTGGCAGCAGCAAAAACCAGGAAACTGATCAAGTCCCAGGAAATCCACCACACATGGCTGGTGGGCTGAACTGGTGGGCTGCATTTGACTGAATGGGCCAAAGACTGTGCAGGCCTATTCTAGCTTTAGCTGCCCAGTGTTGCACACTAGCAACTCCCAACACAGCTAACATAGATTAGTTTTATCATCTCAGATTTCTTAAAGCCCTGCTTGCTTTGTTCAATGAAAGTACATGCAGCAGGAGGCAACAGGCTCCATCCTATACTGTACGCATGTTTAAATGCATGCTTGTAATGTGCCTACATTGGCAGTATTCCACATGCTCAGGGGACCCTGCTTTTCATTCTATATGCAGAATACAAGCCTTGTTATCTGAACATTTATTATTTATTTATTACATGTATATCCCACCCTTTTTCCTCCTTAAGGAACCCAAGGTGGAGTACATAATCCTCCTCCTCTCCATTTTATCCTCACAGCAACAACCCTGTGAGGTAAGTCAGGCTGAGAGTGTGTGACTGGCCCAAAGTCACCCAGTGAGTTTTCATGGCCGAGTGGGGACTAGAACCCGGATCTCATGACCCCCAGTCCAGCACTCTAGCCACTATACCACACTGGCTGTCAGGGCTTAAGGGCAGTAGAGTTCTATATTCTATTATAAAATCTTCCATTCAAAATCTGCATTGCAAAAATGACAGAACATGAAGAAGAATGAAGTCCAATATTACTCCAAAGAAGACAAATGGATAATTAAGGCACGCAGGGCCAGATCTACACCTTGTGTCATATCATTACGATCCCAGCACTATATCCTTCTTTTGCATTTATACCTCACAGGACACATAATGACATTTGTTGTGGTATTTTGGATAATGTAGAAAAAGCAGGAAATAACACTGCAATAACGGTATACAGAATGTGTAATGTGTCCCAACAGTTATCAGTGAACTTCAATACTGCCATAAAGCAGTAAGGTAGATCTAGCACAGGAGTCAGGAATCAAACACAAAAGGACTAAACTTGCAGACGGTTGCCCTGCATGTATTTCAAAAATGCCAACTCTTCCAGTACAGATTGGTACCTGGATGAAGGCTAATGAACCTGAGCACGCTCCGGGAGAGAGCGGAGGACAGGAAGGCCTGGCGTGCTATGGTCCATGGGGTCATGAAGGGTCGGACACGACTGAACAACTGAACAACAACAACATAGAAATGTTATTAATTTCCCTCCCAGGGTTTGTAATGAAGTACTTACTTCAGGCAATCTTCCACCTTCCTGCAAAATATCCAAAATAATTGTGATGCCCTACACAAGACAGACATCATGGGTAAAATCCAATGCAAGTCCTACTTAGAAAAGACACACTGAAATAAATAAAGGTACTGAAATTAGTCATGACTAACTTAGGTCCCATTCATTTCAATGGGTCTACTCTAAGTAGGGCTTATGTTGGATTTTACTCCATATATTTAGGGAGCAATCCTATGACCACTAGACACTGTCTAGGGGGCCATAGGATATGCTGCTCCCTGGGAACCGACCTCGGAGGCTGTGCTCCGAGGTCAGTTCCTAGAAAACTGATATCCCCCCATGTCCGCGCCGCCTTGGAGGCTGCACAGAGAAGCTCGGAAGAGGAGCTCAGAGCAACTGAAAGGGGGCATTCCGTGGGGCGTTCTTGGGCGGGCATTGTGGAGCTGCATGTATGACACATCCAATGTGTCATACAGCAGCCTCCTCTCCCAGTCAGCCCCCCTGCGGCTAGACAGCCGAAAATGGCTATCTAGCGGAAAATAGCAGGGCAGGAGAGGCATGGAGGGAACGATTCCCTACCCCCACCCCCGTGCCTCTAGGGATGTCAGAGAATTTCACCATGAATCTCGGGCAGGCCAAATGCCAGCGCATTCAGCCCCACGAGATCGGTGGCGAAACGGTCTGCCACCCCCCCGGGACGGGACTTACCTTGTGCGAATGTCCCTGGAGGAGGAGGCGGCGGCTCCGGCAGCGGTGTGGTGGCAGTGCGGCGGCGGCAGCCGGTCTTCCGACCGGCTGCCACCGCCACCACCATTTCCAGTAAAAAAAAAACACCAAAAAAACATGATAGGCTACGTAAACATTTACATAGCCTATCATGGCTAGATTTTAAAAAAATACCGTGATAGGCTATGTAAATGTTTACGTAGCCTATCACGGCTGAGTGGGGAAAAAAAACGTGTGTATGCAAATGGTGGCGCCCATGGGCGCCGCCATTTGCATACGCGCGGTGTTTTGTTTTGTTTTTTCACTCAGCCGTGATAGGCTACGTAAACATTTACGTAGCCTATCACGGATGACTGCAGGGCCGCAAATGTAGAAAGATCTACTTTCTGCTCACCCCTCTCTTAAAGCATGGTCAGGTTCATACCGGTGTAGACGATCCTTCAAATAACCTGGACCCAAGCCATTTAAGGCTTTAAAAGTCTACACCAGTATTTTGAACTGGGTCCCGAAATGTACTGGCCCAGCTGAGCTGTCCCTCCATTTTATTTCTCCAAGAACAGCCCTGGTAGCCTTCTTTAAATTTGCATGATTACTAGTCCTATTATAATATTCAATGTTCCTTTTTTAAATGCTGGATTTTGAAGCCTGCTGCATGGTCCAGGTTCATTTCACAAAGGTTACGGCCCAAACCCATTTAATCATCAAAACATGAATTTGCCACTAAAATATGAATAAACTGGAAGGACCTGAGATTTATTTAGTTTTTGGAAGGATGTGAGGTTTACATCATCATAACATCTAAAATCTGACTCATCAAAATGGAGCTTGTTACGGCTGGCCACTCCATTTCCCTTCCGCTACGCCGGACGCCATTTGTGTCCGAAGACTGGCTGCGGCCAGAAGTCAGGCAGCGGCTGGCCCCGGCCAATGGCTTCTCAGACTCGCCGCAGAGCGGAGCCGGCCAGGGAGGATTCTAGGGGGAGGGACGGATCGTCTCCCCCCCACTGTGGACGCCCCCACCTGGAATGAGGTAAGGGATTCGTACATCCCTAGATTCAGGACAGACAAAAAAAAGTACTTGTTAACACAGTGTATAGTTAACTATAGAAGACATTGCCACAAGATTTAGTTATGCCCACTAGCTTAGAGCCAAACTACATGTTGCATTAACCATTAGGGCTGTGCACGGACCCCCTAATCTGCTTTGGATGCCAGTTCGATCATCCGAAGCAACCCCGATCCACCTCAGACCCCTTCAGACCCCCTCCGATCCAACTCGGATCCGAATTGAGATTCGGATATCTGGCTTGCGTGGTTTTGGCGTTTTCCCATTGACTTGCATCATGCCCCTCCACGAGAGCGCTGAGAAGTTGATACATTTTGGAAACAGCCTGTCTGGACTGCTGAGGCATTCAGTAAACCTCCGAATATACAATGCAGAGGAGGCGCTTTGTGGGGGAGACGCTTCACCCTGGGGCACCTACGTAGGTACTGCTCTGAACCGCCTCGTATCAGGAGGCTTTCACTCCAAAACAGCCTGCTTCGCCTCTTTAGTCAGGCTTCATAACGAGGCAGCGCACAGCCCTATTAATCATGTAGCTTGTAGTGATGTACGAAAGTCACTTACCTGGTCCCGCAGCTTGCTTCGCGGTGGGGGGGAGGTGCTTCGCTTCTCCCCCCGAAGTTCAGGCCGGGGGGGAGGCGCCTCGCCTCGCCTCATCCGGCCGAAATTCAGGCCGGGGAGAAGCGCCCCGTCTCCCCGGCCGCGAAATAAAAAGTGAATGGGGAAAAAAAATAAAACACCCGTGATAGGCTACGTAACGATTAACGTAGCCTATCACGGCTGACTTTGGAAATCTAGCCGTCATAGGCTACGTTAATCGTTACGTAGCCTATCACGGGTGTTTGTGTTTTTTTTACTTTATTTTGTAATGGCGGCAGTGGCAGCCAGTTGGAAGACCGGCCGCCGCCCCTGCCCCCGATAAAACGCCACCGAAATGCCGCTGGGACCCGCCGCCGAGAGGGACATTCGCATGAGGTAAGTCCCATCCCGGGGAGGGCGGGGGGTGGCGGAGAATTTCACCAACAATTTTGGGGGGCCGAATGCGTTGGCATTCGGCCTCCCCGAGATTCGTGGAGAAATTCATGGCCATCCCTAGTAGCTTGACACACAGCTTTTGTTTTACTGTAGTGTAAGTACATGCAGTCCCAATTTGGATCAGGACCACCACACTGGAGATTTCTTTTCTTCAACCCTGCCCCTTCCCAGGGTGGTGGTGGTGGTGGGAATTTCAGGAAGGAAATGGTGCAGGGGAAGGTTTAATCCTCCCCTCCCTGAGTATGGTGGTCCTGATCCAAATCAGAATCACACAGGCTTACACTACAGAAAAACAAAGACAAACCTCAGCTACAAGCTACATGATTAGCATGACATGTAGTTCGGCTCTTAGGTAGCTTTAGATTGTATGCCTCTGAATACCAGTTGCTAGGGAACATAAGAACAAAACAAGAGCCACGCTGGATCAGCCCAATGGTCCATCTATTCCAGCATTCTGTTCACACAGTGGCCAACCAGCTGTCAACCAGGAACCCACAAGTAGGACACAAGCACAACACTACCCTCCCACCCATGTTCCCCAGCAACTGGTGTACATAGGCTCACAGCCTCTGATATTGGAGATAGCACATAGCCATCAAGACTAGTAGCCATTGATAGTCTTTTCTTCCAGGAATTTGTCTAACCCCATCCGTGGCCATCACTACATTCTGTGGTAGCAAATTCCATAGTTTAACTATATGTTGTGTGAAGAAGTACTTCCTTTTCTCTGTCCTGAATCTCCCACCAATCAGCTTCATGGGATGACCCCAGGTTCTAGGATTTTGAGAGAGGAGAAAAAATGTCTCCCTGGCCACATTCTCCACACCATGCATATTTTTGTACACCTCTATCATGTCTCCCCTTACCCTCCTTTTGTCCAAGCTAAACAATCCCAGCTATTGTAACCTTCTCTCCTAGGGGACATGCTCCAGCCCCTTGATCATTTTAGCTGCCCTTTTCTGCCCTTTTTCCAGCTCTACAATGTCTTTTTTTAGGTGTGGTGACCAGAACTGTCCACAGTATTCCAAGTGTGGCTGCACCACAGAATTATATAAAGGCAGTATGATATTGGCAGTTTTATTCTCAATTCCTTTTTAAATTATGCCTAACATGAAGTTTGCCTTTTTTCAAGTGGCCACACACTGAGGTGACATTTTCATTGAGCTGTCCACCACAACCCCAAGATCTCTTTCTTGGTCGGTCACCACCAGCTCAGATCCCATTAGGTTATGCTTGAAGTTGGGATCTTTTGCCAAGCTATTCCATTCATATCTTGCTTGCGGACTTCCCAGAGGCATCTGGTTGGCAACTGTGGGAACAGAATGCTGGGCCACATAAGCCTCTGGTCTGATCCAGAAGAGCTCTTCTTAGAATATATCTTTTACGTGGCTTAGTGGTTAAGATGCTGAACTGCAGACTGGAAGGTCGGCAGGTCAGCAGTTCAAGACCCAAGTGCTGCATGACGGAGTGAGCTCCCATCTTCAGTCCCAGCTTCTCCCAACCTAGCAGTTCGAAAGCAAGAAATTGCAAGTAGATAAATAGGTACCGCCTTGGCAGGAAAGGTAACAGCGTTCCGTGCACCTCGGTGTTCAGTCATGCCGGCCACATGACCACGGAAGCGTCTTCGGACAGTGCTGGCTCTTCGGCTTAGAAACGGGGATGAGCACCGCACCCTAGAGTCGGACACGACTGGTTGGGGACACCTTTACCTTTTTTTTAAATACTACTACTTTATTGAGGATGGCTGAGATTAGCTGCAAATGCCCAAGAATGGTGGTGATCTGCAACACTGTAAAGCTGAAGGCAGGGGGCAGTAGGAAATGGCTGGAGGAGGCCAAGCAGTCAGCCAGCATAACAGGATGTGGCCAGGACTGGCACTGCCTTGTAGAGCAGGAGTGAGCAACATGTGGCCTGCCAGATGTTTTGGCCTACAACTCCCTTGAATGCTCAGCATTGGCTATGCTGCCTAGAGCAGATGGGAGTTGTGGCTGTCCAGTAGGGATGGACGAAAGGGACTTACCTTGTCCCGCAGCTTGCTTCGCAGTGGGGGGGAGGCGCTTCGGTTCTCCCCCCAAAGTTCAGGTGAGGGGGGGAGGCGCCCCACCTCGCCCGGCCGAAATTCAGGCCGGGGGGGGAGGCGCCCCATCCCTCGCCGGCGAAATTCAGGCCAGGGAGGAGTGCCCCGTCTCCCCGGCTGCGAAAAAAAAAGTAAAAAAACACACACACACCCGTGATAGGGTACGTAACGATTTGCGTAGCCTATCACTGCTAGATTTCCAAAGTCAGCCATGATAGGCTACGTAAATCGTCACGTAGCCTATCACGGCTGACTTTGGGGGGAAAAAAAAGCGCGTACGCAAATGGCGGCACCCCATGGGCGCCGCCATTTGCGTTCCTTATTTTGCGTTCCCTTATAGCATGCCCTTATTTTTGCCGTAGTCTATGTAAATCTTTACGTAGACTACCCCGTCCAAATAAGGAAGACAAACGCCATTTGCGTACGCGCGTTTGTTTGTTTTTTTTCCAAAGTCACCCGTGATAGGCTACGTGACGATTTACGTAGCCTATCACGGCTGACTTTGGAAATCTAGCCATGATAGGCTACGTAAATCGTCACATAGCCTATCACGGGTGTGTGTTTGTTTGTTTTTACTGTACTTTTTTATTTTGTAATGGCGGCGGCGGCAGCCGGTCGGGAGACCGGCCGCCGTCCCCGCCCCCGCCAAAACACCGCCGAACCGCCGCCGGGACCCGCCGCCGAGAGGGACATTCGCCGAAGGTAAGTCCCATCCCGGGGGGGCCGGGGGGCCGGCGGAGAATTTCCCCAACACTTTCGGGGGGCCGAATGCGTCGGCACTCGGCCTCCCGAAGATTCATGGAGAAATTCTCTGCCATCCCTGCTCTCCAGATGTTTTAGCCTACAAGTTTCTCATCCCTGCCTAGATGATGAAGGTCTAGGGCCTAATGAGGAACCTGGGCAACCCAAAGCTGAATCAGCCAATTAGGATGCCACCCCTAACCTTTTAAAGTACAGTGTAGAGGCATGACACTAGTTGTTGTTGTTTATTCGGTCAGTCGCTTCTGACTCTTCGTGACTTCATCGACCAGCCCACGGCAGAGCTTCCTGTCAGCTGTCACCACCCCCAGCTCCCCCAAGGTCGAGTCTGTCACCTCCAGAATATTCATCTATCCATCTTGCCCTTGGTCGGCCCCTCTTCCTTTTGCCTTCCACTTTCCCTAGCATCAGCATCTTCTCCAGGGTATCCTGTCTTCTCATTATGTGGCCAAAGTACTTCAGTTTTGCCTTTACTATCTAGGGATGTACGAAAGTCACTTACCTTTTCGAAGGGTGACATCACGGTGGGGGGGAGGCGCTCCGTCCCTCCCCCCGAAATTCTGGCCGGGGCGGGAGGTGCACCGTCCCTCCCCCCCAAAATTCTGGGCGGGGGGAGGCGCTCCGTCCCTCCCCCCCGAATTCTGGCCGGCCGGCTCCGCAAATGGCGGCGGCCATAGCCGCCGCCGTTTGCGTCCCTGCAGTCAGCCGTGATAGGCTACGTAAATGTTTACGTAGCCTATCACAGCTGATTGAAAAGAAAAAAACACATGCACGTACGCAAATGGCGGCGCCCATGGGCGCCGCCATTTGCTTTCCTTATTTTGGTACGTCTTAGTCTACGTAAACATTTACGTAGACTAAGACGGCGAAAATAAGGGGAATGCAAATAGCGTAGACACTACACTATTTGCGTTCCCCTTATTTTCACCGTCTTAGTCTACGTAAATGTTTACGTAGACTAAGACGTGCCAAAATAAGGAATGCAAATGGCGGCGCCCATGGGCGCCGCCATTTGCGTACGCGCGGGTTTTTTTTCTTTTCAATCAGCCGTGATAGGCTACGTAAACATTTAGGTAGCCTATCACGGTGTTTTTTAAAAATCTGGCTGTGATAGGCTACTTAAATGTTTACGTAGCCTATCACGTTTTTTTGTTTTTTGGGTTTTTTAACTGGAAATGGCGGCGGCGGCAGCCAGTCAGAAGACCGGCCGCTGCAGCCGCAGCCACCAAACCGCCGCCGAACCGCCGCCGCAGCTGCCACTGCCAGGAAGATTCACCGAAGGTAAGCCCCATCCCAGGGGGGGCGGGGGGGCAGACTGTTCCGCCACCAATTTCGGGGGGCCGAATGCGCTGGCATTCGGCCTCCCCGAGATTCGTGGCGAAATTCTCTGACATCCCTATTACTATCATCCCCTCAAGTAAGCAGTCTGGCTTTATTTCCTGGAGTATGGACTGGTTAGATCTTCTTGCAGTCCAAGGCACTCTCAGAATTTTCCTCCAGCACCACAGTTCAAAATCATCTATCTTCCTTCGCTCAGCCTTCCTTATGGTCCAGCTCTCGCAGCCATAGGGTACTACAGGGAATACCATTGCTTTAACTATGTGGACCTTTGTTGTCAGTGTGATGTCTCTGCTCTTCACTATTTTAGTTAGTTAGTTAGTTAGTTAGTTAGTTAGTTAAATAAATAAATAAATAAATAAATAAATAAATAAATGACGCTAGAGAAATGGGTTAAACTTGGGGTAAAGGCTCAGTTGTTTGATTGATAAATCAATCAGAAGAAAAGCTTTGTGTGATTAATGACTATGCCATATCTAATAGGACAGATGCTAAATGGTCTCCTGGGTTCTGACAAATATAATAGCGACTAATTATGGTACCCAAAACTTGCTCAGTCCTTGAAGAAAAGAAAAAGTTTTCATTTGAGTTGGGGAAGGGTTTTGCCTTGTTTTCTTTGTATCACACCAGCTGTCATAATACATGTTTATGTTCAGGGTTTTGCTTATTAATGGTTTATTTCACTTGAATCTCTTTCAACCCACACAGCAAGAAACAGGCAAACATGGAGGCTTTTGCAAGAAAGCACTGTACTGTACTTACAAATCTAATTTTCATCTAAGTACTCTAGATTTCTGCTCCCTGAGGCAAAGTCCTTGATATCAGAAAACCAATTTCTGGCAGATTGGAGGGGTTATTCCCCTTTGGTTTTCCAGCATCAGCGAGGAGATGGGAATGGAGGACCCATTCTCAGGAGGTTGGCAACTTCACAAAAGAAAAAACAGATGGGAACTGACAGGCTATTTCCCGGAGATGGAGTCTCTGAAGCAGGAAGCAGAGATGCCTGAATGAGTACTGGGAGGCCCTCGCTTTTAAACTGGGAGAGTCAAGGACGCTGATGAGATGACAGCAGGCAGTATTCATTGTCAGGTTTCCACCTGTCCCATCTTTCACATTTTCCCTACTCCCCTTCCTAATATATAATTTGCAGGTTGTCTTGTGAGTGCTGTATTGTTTAACCCTGTGTAACACCCTCAGCTATGTTCTGGGAACGGTTTGTGTTTATTTGCTTTTGCAGTTTTCTAGAATAAGAGACGGCACTATGTAGGCATATCTACACTTCTGCTGTTTCTGTACTAAATTACTCTTTTCTAGTCCTTTCCTATCCCTTCCCAAAGCAAGCACACACAAAGAACCAACCCTGAGGTGAATTCTGTATTCTGAATCCAACCCAATATATCCCAGCACAGATTCTGATGGCTGATAACATTCGGCAGTAGATTTCCATGCCGTTCACCCCAAAAATTTGAAAATGTTTCCATTGGTAGCACTCTGTAATTGTTATATCCTCTTCCTTCCTTGTCATCGGCATTTCAAAGTGGTCCCACCCCTCGAAAAAGTTACTCACATGTCACTAATGTTACTGGGCCAGTCATGCTGCTGACTATGTGATGCTGCTGATGCTGCATTTATAGGACTCCATAAGCATTTCTTTCACTGCTGTTGAGTAGTTCTTCATTTCAAAGCGGTGGGGGGCTGTTCTAGAGCAGCCTTCCCCACCCTGTTGCCCTCTAACTATTTTGAACTTCGACTTTCATGAGCCCCAGCCAGCATAGCCAGTGGTCAGGAATGCTGGGAGTTGTAGTCCAAAACGTCTGGAGGGCACAAGGTTGGGGAAGGCTTTCTAGAAGGTGGTGATGGATGGTTGCTTATTGCATGTGAGACCTCTGGGAGCCACTAGTGCCCTGATTCATGTGAATTTATTGAAACCGAATCCAGACACTGTTGACATACTGCAGCTGATTGTGTGACTGTTGGAGAAAGACTGGGAAGCTTGAAGGTGTTCTGCCCTTGAGAGGGTTCCACACTTAAAGGCAGCCTAACAATAATTTAAAATAAATAAATGGTGATGATCAGCAGGGCTGGCCCAAGACCTTTTGCTGCCTGAGGCAGAGGAGAAGGTGGCCCTTCCTCATACAGAAGCCACTGAGACTGGCACTTGAATTTGACTTCAACATTGGCACCTAGGCATCATCCTCTGCTGCACTTGAGGGAAGCAGGATAGCGTAGGGGTGCAGGCCAGGCCACATGGAACACACAGCCCTGTCTGCCATCGCCTTGCTGCTCCTTCCTGCTCCCTAGAATCTGCCTCCAGAGTCAGCTGCCTCACCCTGCCTAATGGTAGGGCTGGCCCCGATTATCAGTCTCCTCTCACCACAAAGGCTGTGGCAGTAGCCAGGATGTTTTTGACAACACTATCTAGGTGGACCTGGTAACTGTCATTCATGCCTTTGTTACTTCAAAGCTAGAGTCCTGAAGTGTGCTTTAAGGAGGGCTGCCCCAGTAAGTTTTAGAAACCTTCTACTGTTTCAAAGTGAGAGGCCGGGTGCTCCAATTCCCTGTTCTCTTCTAAGTAATATCCAGTTTTAGCCTATAAATCCTCAAATGGCTTGTGCTCTAGATACCTTCAGGACCACCTTATTTCTTGTAGTCCATTGGATTCAACAGGCATTGCCATCCTTGGAAAAAATTGTCTGTGTGCTAACTCTGTATAGCAAGAGCGAGGCTTTCTTTGGTGGCTGGCCCATGGGATTCCATCATCCCAATGGGTCGCCAAGATGTAGACCTGAGTGTCTTAGTTCTGCAGTTCCTTGTTGTTTGGTTGATCCAGTGTAGGATACTTTTCATTATGATAATATACAGCATTTTATCTTTTAATGTGTCTTGTCTATTGTGCTTTTGTTTGTCTTAGAAGCCCCTGGAATATAATGAATAAGCTAAATGTGTAAATAACCCTGTTTTTTTGGGGGGGGGGGAAGGTGCAAGCTTTTTGACCTCTGTTTGTAGTGTTGATTGATGATAGTGGCTGGGGGCAATTGAGCCAACTTACTATTTTTCATTGGATTTTTTCCCCCTCACCTTAACTGCCCATCTTTATTTTTCATCTTCATTAATCTTGGAATGGCTTGGACAACTTGCTCTTGATTTAGAGACGCTCGCTGGGGCAAAGCTTGCAAACCCCCAAAACAGGTGGTGGTAACCAATCTAGACATAAAACTACCACTGGGTTTTAAATCAGGGTGGGACTTTTTATTTTTTGCTGGGCAAGAGCTTTTCATTTCCTTCATCAGGCAGATCTTAATCCCTGAACACTCTCTTCAGTGCTTATATATCAAGAACAGCACTGCTCAATGTCTTGCCATATACAGAAAGCAAAGATAAACTTCCGTGTTGTAATGTTACTTTTTCACATCTTCAGACATGGATGGATCTCCAGAAAACGGCTCATGTCTTCAATAAGCAAACCTGCATTTCTATAACCTTCTAAGGGCACAATCCTATCCGGATAGAAGCTGCCTCCAAACTCAGAGCCGACTGCCTAGCCAATGCAGGGCAGGAGCAGCGCAGAGGGGATCTTCCCCTCCATGCTTCAGCCACCCTGCATTCGTGGCTAGACAGCCAATTTCAGCTGTCTAGCCACAGGAAGTCAGAGTGGGGGAGCAGATGCTGGATGCATAGGAAGCATCAGAAAGGCATGTCTGCCCTCCCTACCCTGGTCCTCCCCCAGGAACACCCCATTTTTGCTGCTCTGCTCTCCTTTTATGAGTGTGGAGTGCAGGGCCAATCCACACTGCCTGCAAGGCAGCACAGGAGGGGGTGGAGGTCGGAGCACAAACTCCGAGGTCAGTTCCCGGGAACCGTCTTATCCTATGGCCATGTAGCCGCTGACTAGCAGCCATAGGATTGCGCCCTTAGGCCTTCAGAAGAGAATTAAGAATGGCCAAAAAAGGAGGAGGAGCCATTCTCAGTCTCTCACTCCCAGGGTTTATCATCAGCCAGCATCTTTTGCCTGCAGGAGATGGTGGGACACATTCTATTCGATGGCTAAAATCAAGTTATATTATCTTACATTAGTCAACCTGGATTTTTCTTTCAGAAAGGCAGAATATAAACATGAAATATAAATAATTTTAATAAGTAATAAAGATGGTGATTGAAAAATTGAGTTGGATATCCTTTCTACAAGCTGCTGCCTATAGTGATGCAACACCATGATCTGGAAAGAAGAATGCCATAAGAGGTAAAGAGACAGACATGCACCTGATTCACACATAATGACAACCCAGAGTATGGGCTGAGTATGGGTTGTCATTGAATTGTGGGTTGTCATTATGTGCGAACCCTGCACTATGGTTTTTAACCATGAACAACCCAGAGTTCACAACCCAACAACAAACCATGGGTTCGCTTCCTGGGTTGTTTATGTTTAACAACCCATAATTAAACCATAATGTACGGTTCACATGTAACAACAACCCATGATTCGACAACAACTCATACTCAACCCATATTCTGTGTTATCGTTACATGTGAACCAGGCCTTGGAGTGCTTCCAGACAAAGGGATCTAAGCACTAATAAACAGAAGGCATTGCGCAACCATTCCATCTTTCTTACTTAACATATTTTCCACTGTATGAAAAAAGGCCTGCAAGTAGAAGATGACAACATTTATGCTACAAATGGAAGTTGATGACACCTGTGCCTCCAGCCCCACTCCCAGATAAAATGCCATGAATGAGGAATGATAATGGTTGTATAAAAGCTTTGTCTAGAATCAAAGATGGACTTGGGGATCATGGCATCTTTCCCTAACTGATCATGTTATCTTGATCAAATAATATATTCTCCCTATCCTCAAGTTTATACACATTTCAGTAAGCCATCCATGAACCCTTTTTAATGTTGAACCTGCCTGTTGGCACCACCTCTTCAACCTGCAGTGAAATTCACACACTCCTTTATCCCAGAAATAAAGATGGTGATTTAAAAACTGAATTGGATATCCTTTCTAGCAAAAGCTGCTGCCTCTAGGGATGCAACACCATGAAAGGAGAAGCAACTAGAGGCAGGTGCTGCTCTCTTGTAGCTGCCATTGTGGTTTGCTCATATCACAGGTCTTCACTAACCATGTAGGGGTTACTAACCTATCTTGTGGAGGCAGTTAGATTGTCAAGAAATATGAAAGCAGTGAGCACAGTATCAAAAGGGCAAGTATTATATATCGTAATGTGAGTTACATATGGTCAGAAGGTATTTAGTGCCTTCTGCCATCATGACCATGGTGGTTTCAATTAGCCTTAAGCCAGCAACAGGTCAGGAGCTACCAGACTGAAAGCCTGTGGACAATGATTTTCTCATGCTTTTTCTCAGACACAGACAGCTAGGCTATGTGCCATTTTACTGCGATAATACTGATCATGTGAAAAAGAAAGATATGCTTGTGTGCGTCAAGGCCTAATTAATACAACCTTTACCAATCACTCTTTGGATGTCTGATATCAAGTTCTTTGGGGTTTCTTCCTTGATGTGCTTCATTTATCACTTTTTAAAAATTACACCAGTTCAGTGTCATAATTTGAATGTATAATTGAGTTCGCCAGCCCTGACAAATGAATCAAACTGCTGGTATCTCAAGAAACTTTTTCAGGGCTCGATAGAGTAATGAAGGCAGCAATTCTGCCATTAGAAATAAAACACAACTATATCTTGGACTTGTACTGTTTAAATATTCTTGCCTTACAAATAATAGAATAAACACTCCTCACCCCCTTCCAACTTGTTCCCCACCCCCCAGCCCTCAAGATAAAGATTAATAATACAAGAGGTTGTGAGAAGATGAATGAAACATAATTTGAGCTAAAAGCCTGCAGATGGCAAATAAATGAAAAAAGCTAAGTGAGGTGGAAGAGAAATGTGTAATTGAGCAACACCAGAACCATATGTCAGATGCTGCCATAAAACAAGACAGCAAAAGGAAACCTTTGCCTTATCTCTGTGAAAAACACGGAAAATGAGTGCTTGTCTTTCTAACTCTGATACAGTATGCTCATCAGGGAGATCTTACCTGATCTAGCATTTGACAAGTTAGCATCTCTCTTTATATAGAGAGTGACAGTCAGTTGGTCTTCCTTTCCATTTTTGATATGGCCTAGAGAGCCATTCAAATTTAGCTACAGCCAAAGTGATGAAAGTGAATTAGGCTGAAAAGCACATACATCTTCTGTTAGATATCCTGGAGGGCTGGTTTCTTCAAAGCTCCCTCAGAATGTTTGAATTGTTTCTTCTTGCATATTTCTAAGCTGTGTGTCAGAGAGGATTTCAAAAGCTTCGGAACGATCTGCCAGTCTGTCCATCTACGCTGCAATTGTGTGTGTTGCTTCCTAAGGAAGATCAAAGAAAATGTTAGCTTTTTCAGAAAATAGAAGCTTTTAAAATAAATAAATGGAACAGTGTGCAATCGAAGTATTTGCAGGTCATGTATGACGATGGATCTTTCTATGGGGCAACCAGATCGCTGAAGCTCCATTTGGAAGCTTAGAAGTTTGTGACTAAAGTTCAATTTCTGTTACCAGATTGATTCATCACTAATTTAGCTCCGATTAAGATCAGTTTATATGAAGAGTCATTCCACTTGACTCAGAGAAAGCACAGCCAGAAGGGATATGGTGTAAGTATATGCAGATGATTGTTCGTGAATGTTCCATGATATGAGCAGGCCCCTGTTTTCCAGCCCCCATTTTTTCAGTTTGTAGTCTTTTCTCAATCAGAAACTAATGGGATGCTAAATATATGCCAGAGGCTGACCTTGCATGCCTCCAGATGGAGGGTTCCTATGCAGCTATTCCATCCTGTGCTCTGTAACCATATCTTTTTGGATAAGAAAAAAGACAGAAGTGGTGTGGAAACACAGGAGGGCTGCAAAAGGAAGATGCCATCATCTGGACCCCCTGTTAAATTCCACAAAAATCAAAGGCAGCTGTGTTGACATAAATAAAATTCCAAAATCCATATTAATGTACTGCCAAAAGATCATAAAAAATCTGCAAGCTTCCAAGATATCTTCCTGAGTCAAGATGTTAAAAAAGCCTGTTTGGGAGGAAGGGTAATAGGAGAGGGGGGAAAGCTGACAATGGTGAAGTCACACTTTCTGCATGTTCAGAGTCCCAAGATGGAATAGGGGTGGAGGGGTCTACAGATAATCATTCTGGGCTGTAAAATTTCATGCATGAGGCATGGCAATTGCAGAATAAAAGCCACATCTAGAAGCATCTTTAGATGCATCCTATGAGCTCCAGGTTTTTGTTTTTCTTTGTCTTGCAAATGTATCCCTTGAAAGTTTCTGTAGGCTGGCTGACTTACTCTGTTGGTTAAATTTCCTAGTGTGCTCAGCAAGTGGGAAAAGAAGTAAGAAAGAGGACAAAGGTTGGAAAAAGAAGAAAGGGAATGAAGAGAAATAATGAAAAAAAAACTGCAGAGAATGAGCTCAGTTGTTGTCTCCCAGCATGTTCTACTTTCCTTGAGAAAGATAATATGCAAAGCTATATGCTCAGTTTATCATGCAGTCCAGTTCTTGTTTTAAATGGTTGGGGGTGAGGAGTGACATTTTCATTACAGATGAATGCTGGGATCCAAAACAGGGATTTGAAGCTTCAGGTGGTAAGTGAACACATAGCTGGAGCTTGCCTTGCTGTTTTTGTCAAAGCAATTCCTATTGCTGGAGAGGTTGGCTGCTTTTAAAACAAGCTTGTCTCCTTAGCAGTAGAAAGTGCTGAGGCCAAAACAGAAAACCCAGAAAACTCCTACCTTGTTTTCATGTCATTCCTTCTAGGTCCTTTTATCCTTGCAAACTATCATACCACCTCGCACCATCCATGCAAAATATCATACCACCAAAGCCAGATAATTTTTAGATGTAGGTCACCAGTGAAATAAGCCATCTAGAGAAACTCTGGAATCTCCTTTCTTGCAGGTTTTCAAGCAAAGGCTGGTGAAGCACCCTTCAGAAATGCTTTATGGCTAAATTTCATGTCTCCAAACAGGGGATTGGACTAGGTAGACCTCTCTGGAAGAAAGAATTGTTTTATGGGATGCATATTCATCGCATTGAATGCTGCGTTCCAACACTGTGTATTTCTTCAGGATTCTACCCAGCTACTACAATCCTGAAGCCTTCTAGACTTGTATCTTCCCTTCTCTCTTGCTGAGCTCAATAGGAAAAATATCTTGGAACCTAAGCAGGAAGAGAAAAATTGCTCTGAGCAGTTTTATTAAGAAGTATTACACTGATATTGTGAAGCCGCTGGGGGCTATCATCAGGAGGTTTGGGGTGCGGTGTCATCAATATGTGGATGACATGCAGCTCTACCTTTCATTCAAATCTTCACCAAGGTTGGCCATAGAATCCCTGTCCAAATGTCTGGAGACAGTGAGTGGCTGGATGGGGAGAAATAAGCTGAAGCTTAACCCTGACAAGACCAAGGTACTTTTGGTGGGAGACAAGAGAAGGTTGGGGGATGTTGACCTGGTGTTGAATGGGGTATGGCTACCCTTGAAAGACCATATCTGCAGCCTGGGGGTCATTTTAGGCTCTCAGCTGTCCATGGAGGCTCAGGTGTCAGCTGTGAGCTGGACAGCGCTGTACCAACTCCATCTGATACAGCGGCTATGCCCCTACTTTCCCGACCATCTGCTCCCATCGGTATTACATGCCCTGGTCTCCTCTCATCTTGACTACTGTAATGCGCTGTACGTGGGGTTACCCTTGAAGACGGTTCGGAAGCTGCAGCTGGTGCAGAATGCAGCGGCTTGCCAGATTAAAGGCAGCCATCGGTGTGATCACATCCCTCCGGTGCTGAAGGAGTTGCACTGGCTAACAGTTGTTTTCCGGGCCAATTTCAAGGTGTTGGTTTTGACCTTTAAAACCCTGTATGGTTCCAGCCTAGCCTATCTCAAGGAGTGCGTCCAGCAACATCAGTCAGGCTGCTCAACGAGATCAGCCTCGGATGGCCTTCTCCCTGTCCCATCAGCCAGAACAGCTAGGCTGGTGAAGACAAAGGAGAGGGCCTTCTCTGTGGTGGCCCCACTTTGTGGAACTCCCTCCCTAGGGAACTCCACCATGCCCCCTCCTTTAATGAGCTTCTGCCATGCATTAAAAACATGGTTGTTCTGGCAGGCATTTGAGGTGGGTCAGGGAAATTTTAGAAAATGATGTTTTAATGTGTAATTTTATTGTTTTAAAACTGTTTGTATTATTGTACATCACCCAGAGTAGCTGGGTGACCAGCCAGATGGGCGATTAAGAAATTTAATAAAATAAATAAATAAAATTATATACTTTCCTTGAAACATTGGAACAAATTCTATTTGTCCAGATGTCTTATTTTATTCCTGACATTTTCTACAGCTGTTTTTTTTTTATTCCTCTCTGTTGTGAAAAATGTAGTCACTCGAGTCAGACTTCAGAAACAGTAGTGTAATGTATGTCACATGGCCCGATCTCATGGGACTCTTCCACTTATAACTGATGTCCTGTTTATTTCATACCTAAGAGTATGTTGAGAGTGGTTGCTCTCCCACCACCCAGTCCTCCCAGCTCTCATGGAAAGCTCCACAGCGGCTTCTTCACCTGAGGTTGCTACTGTGATCTCGGAAGAGGATGGGGAGGGAAGAAGGGCCAGCGGGAGAGGTCATGGATCTGCTGGATTCACAAGCCTCTCTCTTCCTGTCCCTGTGCCCAGGAAGGCAAGCAAGCTAGATGTGCTCAGACGTCAACACGATCTAAATAGCATAAAGTAAGAATGGGAGGCAAAAATGCCTCTGTTGTTTCTCTCACCCTACCCAGCTCTTTCCAGAAGGGCTTAGGATAGACAGAGCGCTTCAAGATTGGAACCCTCCATCTATCAAGAGTCCATCCTGTAGGACTGTGCTCTGAATAAAGTACAGAATAGTCACAGACCAATTGAGCAGATATTCATAGTCTTTCTGAATATGCCACACATAATAAAGATAGTATGCCTTACAAATTCCACTAAATGCTTCAGCGCTGTAATATTTTTTTCTCTTTTATCTCCGTTAAGCAATTAAAAAGAGAGTGCATTTTAATTCCTTTATGTTTATTTAATGGCACTTTCAGAGTCTTTTAGAATAATTAGTGCTTTTGAAACTATTGATTTATGGTGAAGTGTGAGAAAAATTGGGGGAAGAAGGCATATTTTCACGTCTATTCTCAGTGAAAAAGGTCTCAGGAGAAATTAGATTTTCCAAAGCAAATAAGCAGCCTTCCTAAGGAAGTCAGTGGAACTTTTCTCTGACATTACCATCTCTGTGGAACTTAACCAGTACTACATTTTACTAACTTTTAAGTAACAACGTGGAAGAAGATTTGACAGTAGATATGGGGGTGAGGGGGAACCAAGTATCTTTAATGAGTAAGTGAAATTGTACTTAGTGTCAGAGCTTCAGTTAACAAGATCTGGGAAGTAACCACTTCAGATTAGGAATGTATGGATTTTGTTAAAATCCATTCTGTCTGTGTTTCATAGATTGTCAAGCACTTTTCATTCTATTGTCCACTCACAGATGGAATTGGATCCTTCATATAAGTATTTCATTCATTTGCAAATGCACGTTTGTACTAATACGCATTAGCACTTGTGCACATGTACATTGGTGCACACTTGCACTAATACACATTAGTGCTAATGTGCACTTGCACAAATGCGCCTTTGTGTACCCCCCCAAGTTAAAAAAACAGTCTGCAGAATCTGCACACCTTGGAAAAAAACATTCCACTGTGCAATCCGCAGGTCAGATTCACAGAAATCTGATCTCATCTGAATCCATTGCAGATTTCTCCAACATCCCTACTTCAGATTAAGATATCAGATACATGGCTGAGGCTGATTTTGCTTAAATTAAATTACTTTTAAAAGTGTATATGATCAGACTTTTAACAGGCAGGGAACTGGGCTTGTTTCCAAATTCCAACTTTAAGATTTATTGTATTTTCACCCTCTTCTTTTTAGCCTAAGCTTTCCTTGCTAGCTGCAATTAATACAAATGTTATGGTTTTTTGATTTGCGTTACTACAGCATATGAACTCAATTACTTTTCATTTGTAGCTCTGAAAATGGCATAAACCACTTTTGTGATGAAGTTTTTCACCGCATTGGTAAAAAATTACTGAACCATGGAACCCAGCAGATATGGAGTGAACCACAGAGAGTGCTTTCCTTTTGTTTCAGTTTAAACATACTTCCTTTCCTGTATGTGTTCTGCTCTGGTAGAAGGGCACAGAGGCAGGTGCTGTAGCTGGTTTTAAAATGACTCATTAAGATTTTCTGACAGGAAAAAAATGATGTATTGTTTTGAATGCTAAGAAAAAGATAAGTAAATCAGGGTATAAAGCACACGGGTCAAGATTTAATGTCCATATCATCTGCAGATCTTTAAGAAAGTGTTGCTAATTAGTGACAATATTTACTACCTGCATCCTCCCGCACACACACAAAAGAACAATCAATAGGCCACTTTTTCAGATGTCATGCAATCCAGCCAGGTTACTGGGGTAATATTTCTAGTAATCTTCCGGAACAATAAGCTGTTTCATGTTTATTGAAGGGTTGCATTCTTTATTCACTAAAAACTACCTGGTTAAATACAGTCCAGTTTCGAGATTGTGCCTCTTACAGATTTTGAAACTGGAGATATTGCAGAGAACAGCACAAGTTGGAAGGAACTGTTGGAGCTGATTTTTGCAGGATCAAAGTCAGATCTGCAGCCCCCCACAGAGATACCTGCAGAATCTGAGTTTCCTGGAAGTACCCAATTAGGCTGTTTGCATCCAGATGTTAAAAGCCCCCCTACCTCCACACACACTAGGGGCCTGATCCAGATTGGGGCCCTGCACCTAGTCTTGAGTAAAAATGGAGGGAGACGCAGCTGTTAGGCATCATTTTGAAGTAATGTCTGTTTTGGCCCTGAGCTACTGAATCAGTGGTAAAGGTGTTGGGCTGTAAGCATCACCATATCTATATTGAAACTTCATTTTCCACACCTGCTGTTATCATAAATGTTTATGCTTTAATACCCTTTTATTATTTATTAAAAATATTTATTGAAAATATTTTCAGAAAAAAATAATAATCATTATATAAATTGATATAATGTATATAAATGCATTAACAAAACGTAAATAATTCAAAATCAGAACATTTGAAAAAAGTCCATAGCAGCAGCAGCCATATTAAATATGCAGGCGAAACTGCTGTATTTCCAAATGCTCTCCAAAATTAGAAGGTCTTTGCCATCTGCTGAAAGGCCAAAGGGGAAGAAGATATGGGAGGAAATTCTATAGCATGGGTCAATCACTGTTAAGGCCCTGTCAGGTATGACCACCTGCCCTTCCTCAGAGGATGGGGGAACATGGATGAAGTCCGGTGGTGGAGATCTAATCATGACATTATGCAACTTCAAAATGCCCTTCATAGATACATGAAACCCTTGGATACAATTACCCTTAAATTGACTCAGTGACCTCTTTAATTTCAAAAGTATGGGCAGTATCCAATGGGGTGCTGCACCCCTGCCAATTCGGTTCTGCAAGCAGCCCCTCCCATCAGTTCTGCTGCACAAGCAAAATTCACTGCTTGGGCAGCAGAGATTTAATGCTTACTAGAGGAAGCCCCCAAACAAGTGGAAACACTCATTTCTGGATTGGGACAGGTTGGCGAACCTCTCTTATGTGACTTCCGCTGACCTGCCGTGTTCCAGAATGAGCGTTTTCACTCATTTCCAGTTGCTCCCAGAAACACTAAATCTCCATTGTGCAATTGGTGGATCTTGCTTGCAGAACAGAATCGTCGGGGGCACAGAACTCCATTGGGTACTGCCCTATGTTTGGTTGAGAGTCATCCTAAGATAACAATTGGACACAACCAGTGTTTGTAACTTTCTGTAAATCCTTTGTCACAGTTTCATTATTTGATGCTTCAAACATATCATTATCACCCACACTGTCTCCTGTTCCCCATTATACAAGGTTACTTTCTCTCTTTTCTATTTGTTCGGGCATAGGGTCAATTATTACTGTGTCTATGTATAAATGGACTTCTGTCTGCTTCTCATAGGCAAAAGGGATGTTTAGCAAGAACATCTACCCCAGTTCAAATGCAGTTCAAATCATGACCTACTGAAAGCTTATTTTTTAACAGCCCAACTATAATTTGTCTTGTCATTCAAATTGCTAGAACTATAATGCACATGAATGGTAGGAACTTAAAGTCAAAATAACACTGTTATACTTACAGTTATTTAATGACAGTGCAATTTCTATTGCTAGGAAAAATGGTTTAGGAGGAAATATAGCCGGACAACAGCCTGTGAACACAGCTGCCAAGCAAGGAAGCAGATCAACTAATCACATCAACACTTAAACCAATGAAAGCTGTTTTACAATAGAGGGAAATTGGATCAGACACATCGAACACCTGGCACAGAAGGACATGTGCTGGCCACACAGAGATTTGTGTTCATGGTGGAATAAATTTCACCATCATTACCAGCAAGACTTTATGATACTAGGACTTAATTTTGTCCATGCTGGGTTGGTCATTTTTAGGGTTAGCATGTTCCATATTGACAGTCCAGCATATATTAGTAGCAATCCCAGCTATACATGACCCAATCAACTAAGCAGAGGATTAGTGGTGGTGGTGGTGGTAGTAGTAGTAATTCATTAGAGGATTCAAAGCATTTTGCATGCAATAATCCTTCAATAATCAATAGCCCTTTCAAAAGGTCTGCATGATTTCATTTCATTTATTCATTTACATTATTATACTGCCCAATAGCCAAAGCTACTGGCAGTTCACAAACATTAAAACCCTGAAATATAGCATGATAAAACATAATTATACAGCTTTAACATACAAAAATTTAAAACAGCTAAAAACAATGACAATAAAAAAAAACAGGACTCAGTAACAATGTGTGACCCACCCAGCTGAATACAGCTTTCTGCCATGTATGGGAGCTCGTGGGACCTCCTGTTTTGCACAGGAAAAAGAGAAGGTTATAAAGCATTTGGAAGGCCACAATACAGGCCTGGCAGCAAGCAAGCAATGTTTAACTTGGTGTGTTACAAGCTGTGCTCCCTGCCTTACAATAGTAAGGTAGGCAGTATTATTACCTCCATGTTGCAGATAACAGCGACAGGGGATGAGAGATTGGCTCCTACAGTCAACTCATCAGGTATTGTGCAGGCCATACTGTGTCTTTACATACCCTTGTCTGTGTTTCTACTTTACCAACATATTAACATTGGCTTGGGACAGACTTACATGAGGCTAACGTCGTTGTTTTGTTTTTGGTTCTCAGAGTACTATATAATGAAAGACAAGAAGTGGGAAAGGAGCCCAAGAAACCATTACGGTGCTATTGATGTTATACATTAAAATGGAGAATTTCTACCTCTAATTTGATCAATGTTATGGATTGTGATTTTTTTTTAAAAGGATTGCTGGCAGGTATTAAAATATTATAAGCTGAACAATGTTGTTGGTACCATAAAAAGCAGTAGCATCTCCTACATTATCGCTAACAATCAACATGCTTGAAGGGAGGGTGGCTCTCCTAGTTTACAGAGGACAGACCTCTTTCTCAGCTGTGGGGAACCTCTATTCCACAGGCTGGACACAGCCCATGGGGGTTCCCCATCTGGCCCACCAGCTTCTTTCCCAGGCTCTGCCACTCTCCCAGGCCAAAGATCTAATCTCCAATCAGGAGCAGATAGGAGAAAATCCCTTTCCCCTGCCCAGCACTGAGAGAGCCTATCTCTCTGTGTGGAGGCAAGGAAAAGGGCACATCTCTGATGAGCCTTTTCCCACACTAGGCAGGGGGGAAATTTGCCCACCTGCTGAAAAGGACATCTCTAATCAGCAGCAAACTGGATATAAGCTCTTCCGTCCCCTCCCTCCACCTCTGCATTGAGAGAGGGGAAAGGGCTTGTGTCTGATCTGCTGCAGATTGGAGAGAAGCTCTTTTCCCTGCTTAGCACTGAGAAAGAGGGGCTCTTTCAGTGCTGGGCAGGGAAAATTCTTCCCCTCATGTAGATCAGCTGAGGACCTAGGGCTGGGAAGGGCGTATGTGTGTGAATGAATGTGTCTGTGTAAAAATGGAGGTGGGGGATGCTTGAGAGCAGTGATCCTGCCCACTGCATACATGCAGCCCCTGACATCCTGTCCTGGGCCCAGTTTTAGCTCTGGGCCAAAATGGTTCCCCAGCCCTGTTGTATTTGAACTTCTCTATTTGAATGACTGTCCCATCCAAGTTCCATTTAAAGACTGAGAACCATAAGAAGGGAAAGAGGGACCTTGAACGTGCCTATTGATAGCCCCTGGACAGCAGACTGAGCAGTCACAAAGGTCAAGCAGATAACAGGCCTGGAGGTGGTTCTGAGTGTTACATTTGCATTTGGTAGCTGTTCACTGGAACTCCCAACATGAGGTCCAAAGAGGTGTCCATGTGAGTGAAGGAGGTCATCAGTAGGCTGAGGAAACAACATAAACCCATCAGAGAGATAGCAAAAGCAGTGGGAGAGGCCAATAAAACAGTCTGGAACATCCTGAAAAAGAAGGACTTAACTGGCAAGCTCAGCAACAGCAAAAGGCCTGGAAGACCATGGAAGACAACTAAGTGGATGACCACAGAATGCTACTCATGGTGAAGAGGAACCCTTTCACAACATCTAGCCAGGTCAAGAATGCTCTTGCGGAGGTAGGCATGTCATTGTCAACATCTACAGTCAAGAGACAGCTGTATGAATGTAAATACAGAGGCTTCGCAACAAGGTGCAAACCACTGGTAACTCTCAAGAACAGACAGGCCAGATTAGCCTTTGCCAGCAAACACCTAAAAAAGCCTTCCCAGTTCTGGAATAAAATTCTTTGGACTGATGAAACCAAGATTAACTTGTGCTAGAATAATGGGAAGAGAAAAGTATGGAGAAGGAAAGGAACAGCTCATGATCCAAAGCAAACCACATCATCTGTCAAACATAGTGGAGGCACTGTTATGGCATGGGCATGTATGGCTGTCAATGGAGCCGGGTCACTGGTGTTTATTGATGACCTGACTGCTGATAAAAGCAGCAGGGTGAATTCTGAAGTGTATAGGCGTATACTTTCTGCTCAGATTCAGCCGAATGTTGCCAAACTGATAGGACACCGCTTCATATTGCAGATGGATAATGACCCAAAACATACAGCAAAAGCTACCCAAGAGTTTCTCCAGGCAAAGAAGTGGGATGTTCTTCAATGGCCAAGTCAGTCACCTGATCTCCACCCAATAGAGCATGCTTCTCACTTACTGAAGACAAGACTGAAGGCAGAAAGACCCACAAACAAGCAGCAGCTGAAGGCAGCTGCAGTGAAGGCCTGGCAAAGCATCTTGAGGAGGAAACTCAGCATTTGGTTATGTCCATGGGTTCCAGACTTCAGGCAGTCATTGACTGCAAAGGATTTTCATCCAGGTATTAAAGGCGATCCTTACGTTTGAGATGATGTTGGTTTGTTCCATTACTTATGAGCCACCAATGATAGGTATGTGTATGCCACTGGCTGTACTTCCTGAATGGTTAATGCCCCACTTTTGTCACACCCCTTGAATTACAGCTGAAAGTCCTGATTTCGCTCCCATCTGGGTGTGTTTCAACTTCAATGTGGTGGTGTACCAACTGCCAAAACAGTTATCCTTGTTTCAATATTTCTGGCCCTGACTGTATGTCTATACATATAACTTGGCATATGCAAATTGATGCCCTCTTTTTTAGGGTACAGAGTTCCTCTTTTTTGGCAATGTGTGGGCAGCCACCCTACTTGTATGACTGTGGACAGATGCACTAAAGGAATCCTTGTGGGTTATGCCATTCTTTAGTATAGGAATGCACAACCTTTCACCCATGGGCCCCATGCAGCCCTAGGATGCTCCTGGTGCAACTCCCACTTTTACCTGCAGAATAGCTCATTAGCTGGAAAGCAGTGGGGGAAAGAGCTATTCTCTGATACATCTAGAATCCCTCCCATCAATACCCTTATGTGTGGAGTCCCTATAGTTTCACAGTGGTGAGTAAAATTCACTCTGCTGTTACTCAGGGTTCAGTGGCGAGCAAAATTCACCCTGTTACTCAGGGTTGAGCCATGTCATTAAAAAATAGGTGCTAGGGCTGAGCTCTGATGTACCCTGGCACAGATTAAGGCTACTAATATCCAAGGCCAGTAATTGTGTTGGTACAACTACCTGCAGTGTTGAAGAACCATGCCTGCTGTGCCAAACTTAACGCCATGCTTATGTCCCTGTAGTGGTGCATCTGAAATGCCTATTAGCTAGCACATAACAACTTGGAAGCGTTACGATCAAAATAAAAATAGATTTAATTACCATCCATTTTCTGAATAGGATAATGGACATGATTCATAACCAAAGCATGACATGAATGTACATTATCAGTACATTATCAATCATGGTAATGCCAGCTCAACTGGCTGGAGATGCAGTCCTTGTGCCCATTTTCAGAATGGCATCAATACCGCGGAAGTCAAAATTCTATTGATTTCTCAATCGTATATAGGCTATGTTCCTCAAAATACTGCACATGACAGCTTAACAGCCCAATTTTAAAACCTTGCAATACCACCAAATAAATGCAGGAGATTTATGGACGATGATGGGATCATTTTAGTACTGAACTACCTGAAATGTGTTTAGAAGCATAACATGGCTGATGTAAAGCTGATGTACCATTGATCTTTCTTGTAGGTTTACAAAAAAAGGTATAGGCTCTATAGTTGTGAATACAGGGGAATTTTCACTCGGTTGGATTCATGTGTGCCTTTAATATCAAAGCTGCCTAGATAAATTCAAAAACATAATGTTGATACAGAAAATGAGATTCACTGTAAATATAAAATCATGGACATTGGGGCAAAATCCCAAATTCATTTATACACTACTGGAATCTGAACTGGCAATGCTCAGATATCTTGGTGTCAGTCAATGAAAACATCTCAATGCATGGTGCAGTGAAAATGGCAAAATCCACATTAGGGATGTAGAAAATGATTGAAAATAAAATGACCAGTATCATAATGCCCTTATAAAAATTTATGGTGCACCCACATTTGGAATACTGTGAACAATTCTTGTTGCTCTCCTCTCAAAATGAATATTGTAGAGCTGAAAGGGGAACAGAAAGGGGCAACAAAAAGGATCAAGAAGTTGGAGCACCTTCCATATGAGGAAAGGCTAAATCTGGGGAGGGTGCTCTTATTTAGAACAAAAGATTATTGAGGGGGTGGACATGATAGAGCTTTATAAAATGATTTGTGTGGGGAACCCAGATAGAGATATTGTTCTCCCTTTCTCATTGTATTATTAGGGCCAAACCAAATGTTCAGCTAAGCATGTGTAGCGGAGCAGTGTGTGATTGTTTTTCTTACACTCCTGTAAGCATGTATGTGCTTGATTGGGACCATGGTGCTCCTGGACAGGGCGGGGGTTAAACATTCCCTCCAGCTCTTTTTCCAGAAATTCTACCACCACACCATAGGGGTGTTAAAAAGTGTGGGGAAGCCTCCATTAGAGTCAATGGAGGCTTTTTTTTTTTTTTCCTTTTTTAACCTCACCGGGGGGCGGGGGGATTTCTGGAAAAAATGGGTGGTGGTGGTCCCTTCCAGAGCTCCAGGGTCCCAATCTGAATTGAGGCTGCACACACTTACAGAAGAGCAAGAAAAACAATCACACACAGCTGTGATAGTTCTACTGTGCATGATTAGCCAAACATTTAGTTTGGTCCTCAACCATGTTATCTAAATGGACGTATTCAGGGGCATACAGGAGCTTTGTTTCTGTTTTTATTGCTGTTATTATTGTTGTTTTTATTACTGTTTTTATTGTGTTTTGTGTTTTTATCACACCTAATATCATGCAAGATTTATGTGTTTTATTTCTGTATGCCACCTTGGGAAGGCTTCTGCCCTGAAAGGCAGCCAAGAAATATTTTAAATAAATAAATACATCACTGAGTAACAATTGCTGGTTAGAAACAACAAGGGAAGGCTCTTGCCTTCATGCTCTACATCTGAGCTTCTCAGAGACACCTGGCTAGTTGCCCTTGGAAGCAGGATGCTATATGCGATGGACCCTTGGTGTAATCCTGCATGACTTTTATATATCCTTCCAAGTTGATATGAAGTAATGTTATGATGGACCACTAATGCTGTAGGAGAAAGATGAATATGACCTTTGAGGACACGTGCAACTCTATGATTCCATGACATCTTTCAAAATGTTTATTTTCAAAGGAAATTTCTATTGCCATTCCTCAAACCCATACAGCAATAGGGATGTCAGAGAATTCCGCCACGGATCTCGGGGAAGCCGAATGCCAGAGCATTCGGCCCCCTGAAATCGGTGGTGGAATGGTCTGCCCCCCCCCCCAGGATGAGACTTACCTGGGGCGGATCTTCCTGGCAGCGGCGGCTCCAGCGGCAGTGCGGCGGCGGCGGCGGCTGTGGTGGCCGGTCTTCCGACCAGCTGCCACCGCCGCCATTTCCCGGGTTAAAAAAAAAAAAGTGATAGGCTATGTAAAGATTTACTTAGCCTATCATGGCTAGATTTAAAAAAAAACACCGTGATAGGCTGCGTAAATCTTTACGTAGCCTATCACAGCTGACTAAAAAAAAAAAAATCGCGCGTACGCAAATGGCAGTGCCCATGGGCGCCACCATTTGCATTCCTTATTTTGGCACATCTTAGTCTATGTAAATGTTTACATATACTAAGATGGCAAAAATAAGGGGAACGCAAATAGCGTAGACGCTACGCTATTTGTGTAAATGTTTACATAGACTAAGACGGCGAAAATAAGGGGAACACAAATTGCGTAGCATCTATGCTATTTGTGTTCCCCTTATTTTCGCTGTCTTAGTCTACGTAAACATTTACATAGACTAAGACGTGCCAAAATAAGGAATGCAAATGGTGGCGCCCATGGGCGCTGCCATTTGCGTACACGCATTTTTGTTTTTGTTTTTTAATCAGCCATGATAGGCTATGTAAACATTTATGCAGCCTATCACGGCTGACTGCAGGGACGCAAATGGCGGCAGCTATGGCCGCCGCCATTTGCGTCCCTGCTAGCCAGCGGCCGGATGTCCGGCTGCTGGCGGAGCCGGCCGGCGGCTCCGCAGAATCGCTGTGGAGCACAGCCAGCAGGCCAGGATTCTGGGGGGGGAGGAACGGAGCGCCTCCCCCCCCAGCCAGGATTCCAGGGGGAGGGTCGGAACGCCTCCCCCCCCACCATCAGCATAATCCGCGAAAGGTAAGTACCTTTCGTACATCCCTATACAGCAAGCATACATTTGTTTGTTGCAAGCTTAATGTGTTGTTTAGCATAAGATAGCAAAATGGGGGGGGGCATGGTTTGGGGGCAACATGTCCCCCAAACCATGGCAAACCCCCAAACCCCCAAACCATGGCAACATGTCAAATAGTGACTTATGCCCATGGGAAGTATTCAAATAAGCTGATGGCATGATTTAGTCTAGGATTCTGGATATATACAAAGTGGATATGCAAAGTTCAAACTAGGATGGAAAAATTCTTGTTGCTGGTTATGTGTGAACTGGATATCAGAGCTGATTCAACATTCAGGGAAAAAAGCACATGGTAAAGTCCTCCTGCCAATTAAGATATCATTAAACATTCAGAGTGACAAAAAGCTTTGTTTCTGAATGGACTACAGCCCTGTTCTTTTGTGGCCTCTGAAAAGCTGGTGGATGGTGAGAGAATTGTAGGTTAGAGAGTACACCTGTAGCCACCATGCAAGTTCTCCCATTTCAGATGAACCAAGATATACTAGTAAATGGCTACAGAAATTTATTCAGGGTAAGCAACTGTCTTCTAAAGCTTTTTAGTACATACAGCTGTAAATTGAATTTCTGGCTAAAGTTCAACTTCAGCTAAATCCATAATGTGTTTTTTCCTATTTAAGGCTCTCAAGATTGTAAGCAAGATGACAACAGGCTAGTAACAATGACTTTTTCTCTTTCCATGCAATTTAATTCAATTGTTGCATTAAACTATCTTCCTGCTACCTTTTAGAAACCGATTCATAGGTCTTTCCCCCACTGTCTATGTAAAAATAAGTTGAGAACCAAGTCTCATGAGTAGCTTTACAGCTTAGCTTTGCTTTGCATTTAGACTTATCATGCAGCTGCACAGATCATCAGTCCTCAAAAATGGCTACATGACTTGGACCCTACTGTGAAGTGTCATATTACACTGTTTTATGTTCTGCCGGGTGGCTCAGCTCAGTGCAATGGGCCAGGTGCAGCACAGCTCCGAGATGTCAAGGGCAGGAGTAACTAGTGGTGCACAGATGCACATTGCAGTAGGATACCCTTTCAACATCATATGAGTTTCTACCTCAGCATAGAGGCTGATAGGATTGAGCCATAATCTGTAAACAAAAAGGACAATGATTTCCACTACATTAGTGGTTTAGCTCTTTTCAGTTGCTTTTCAAAGTTAACCTTACATTCTAGTTTAGATCAGACTACATATTTTTAAATACACATACCCCTTCCTCTCTAACAGTCCAATTCGTAGCATGTCTGCTCAGAAAAGCCCCACTGAGTTCAGTGGGCCTTATTCCCAGGTAAGTAGGTAGAAAATTGCAGCCCAAAGTGTTTCAGGTGCATTCTTCAGCTCTAAGGAAAGCTCATTACAGCTCAGTACAGTCAGCCATTTTAAGATTTGTTGTTGATTTTTTGCACACAACCCTCTTAGCAATTATTGAGAGAATAATTGCAGAGTAATTAATATATGTAAAGGTATTTGAGATTATTAGAAGTTATTTTGAGTTGCTTTAATCTGAGATCCATTTGTGCTAGCTACTTTCCTCCTAAGAAAACATTCAGGATAATAGAACAATAGCTCCCGTGTCTTAAGATGTTCTGTTATTATCAGTCCCTCTCTAATAGCAAACTTGATTAGTTGAGTGCCACCAGGTTTGGAACTAAAATGGGATGCCTGAGAAACAAGAGGGATGTATCTGCATGCTTGGGTAAACCCTGGAAGTATGCAATAATAAATAACAACAACAACAACAACAACAATAATAATAATAATAATAATAATAATCAACTCCAAAGGAGGCAAACAATAGCCCCATGAAGATTGAGCATGCTCAGTCACCTCCAGAAGCTACAGCATATTCCATAGTATCAAAGCATTAAATAGAAAAGATCAACAAGTCTGACTAGGCTTATTACCTGGCTAACACACCCAATGTCTCCATTTCTCCACACCCTCCTGTAACATTTATATACTAGAAATGAATATTAAGGGCTCAAGCCAAAACCCTCTTGGAAAAATAGGTTTTGAGGTATATTTAGAGAAGGTGAGAGAAGTGGCACAAGGCCTGTAGCCAGCCTAAATGTTCTGCAGGGACTACCAACAAAGTAAGGGGGCAGTTCATCTGGTTTGCAGGCCTTTTAAAGACAAAATTGTAAACCGTTTTTAATTATTGTTGTTTAAAAAAATTGTGGGGGTAGAGAAAATTTAGAGGGGCAGCCTCCCCAACCCACCCCTGGCTACAGGCCCAAGTGTCACCATGAATATGTTCAGGGAGAGACCTCCATACATAGCTAACCCCTTATCTGTTTTGTGTATTCCTGTGGTTCCTAGTGGTTCCTGAAGCAATTGGAAATAAGCAGAAATGCTCATTTCCAGAATGGCACAGTCCAGTGGAGCTCACAGAAGAGAGCTCTGCAGACATGTTCCATTCCAGAAAGAAGCATTTCCATTCATTTCTGGGGTTCCTTTAAGAAGCGCTAGTTCCTCTTGTGCTCATGGTGGCTCCCAGAAGTGCAACAGAATCTGCAGAGGAACAATGGCAGTACTGGATACTGCCTCAAGAGTGGAGTCACTCAAAGCACTGGGGTTGCAACCAGTTAGGCAAGCCTGAGTCCCATTCAGTTCAGCGTAACACAACCAGCTGCAGCTTTGGTGAATATGTCTTTTTAAAGATCAGGAAGGATGAACAAAGATAAATAGTGGGTGAGAATATATTCCAAACTGAGGACCAGAAGACATCAGAGTCCCTATTGCTTACTGACTTAAGGTATGACAGCAGTATCCCAAGACAATTTGGTTGTGAAACTGAGATGGGTCATGACTGACACCTTACTTGTAAACCTTTGCAGGCTCCTTTTGCAAGCTTTGATTTGTTCAAAGTAGTAAAAAATGTTTGTTGTATTAAAAAAGTAATAAAAATTGCCAAGTCTGTCCTCAACCTTCCAACTTATAGGATATCCCAACCTTGAAATATCACCTCCATCATGAAACACAACAGAACTTAACAAGATGGGCCTAAAGACATAGGAAGAGCCCTGCTGGATCAGACCAAAGGCCTGTCTAGTCCAGCGTCTTGTTTGCCACAGTGGTCACCTAGATGCCTATGGGAAGCTCACAAGCAGGACATAAAGGATAGTGAAGAGCAAGAGAGTCTTTTAGTAGGGCTTATAAAATGTCTACTCCCTTTACTTCTGATTACAGCTCTTCTTGGAGCAAGTGTGTCTTTCCATTAAAACAAAAAAATTTTCTGTGGCTTCTTAAAGATTGATGAAGCAGCTTTGGCAGACCTGTTCATGTGTCTGATGAATGAGATCCCAGCCTATAAAAGTTCATGTCATAATAAATATGTTGGCTTTTAAGGTGCCACAAAAGTCTTTGTTGCTTTTGCTATAACAGAGTATCATGGCTATTCTCCAGGATTTCCCCCCCTACTCTATCCTCAGCTCATCTGCTAGAAGCTGAACAGATGAATTTACTCCAAAAGAAGCATCGGGCACTATTGTTAGGCCCATAGCGTTATTTTCTTTCCCCAGACACGGAGAGATCTGCTGTGGTCTGCCTCACAATCTGTACAAAATTCAGAGAGGGGACATCACTTCACCTGGGTTCTCATCCTCCCATTTATTCACTGCTCTCTTCAAGATCACTGAAGCGAACTATGGAAAGTGAGCTATTTGCAACCGGGAAAGATGGATACATGATGTATGTTGCAAGGTATTCCAGAGCACATGCTTTGCATGTAGAAAGTAGGGATGGATGAATCTGTTGAATCTGTCAATTTTGGTTTCTCTCAGTTTCTTATTTTCCAGTCTTAGGTTTGGTTTGGCTTGAACACTGAGAATTTCTCCAGTCTTAAGTTTGGCTCATCCCAGAATTTGAGGGTTTTTTTCAAAACGTGCATGAAAATGAATGAATTTCTCCCTCATCCCTAGTAGAAAATCCCAGGTTTAATCCTTGGTGTCTTTAGATAGGGCTGAAAGTGACTATCTGAAACCCTGGAGGGCTTCAGGCCAGTCAGTCAGTGTAAACAAAACTGAGCTAGATAGACCAATGATATGAAACAGTTTAAGGCAGCTTCCTATGTTCCTATGATTTCCCCTCCAGGCAGTTTAGGCCCACAGATAATTGTGCATACAGGGCTATTGAGAGATATAGGAAGCCCGAGAGCTTCAAGTTCAATATTGCTGATTTGGACAGCAGCAGCAGAGACTGTCTCAGCTGAAGCACTTGGTGTTAAATGGTTCTGTGATGCCTGACAGGTAGGGATCTAATTTTGACTGCCCTGGATCCTCCTAGCTGGCACCTTCCCAGATATCACATTATATTAACAAGGCTCATAAACTGTCAGAAATAACTTGTCCACTTAACTGGCTGGAATGATGCAGATTTTAAGGACATGGCCTTTCCGAGAATTGTCTGTCTTTCTAATTTGTCATCCCCACAGACAGTAATATAGTGTTGCTGGATTCCTGAGGTAAAAGTCTTTGCCACATTAATTTCTCAGGAGACTATAGCCTCTTTCAACCATTTGCCCTTAGGGTGTCCTCTCACACCAGACTGTGAGGACGATGCCCTCCAACAGAACAATTCCACATTATATTTCATGACAAACAAATTACTCTCCTGTCAGGTATAGTAGGTACAATTATGATTCTTCAGTATGTCTTTATAAGTGTCAGAAGGTGCAGATTTCTAAAACAGCCCTTTCCCAGAGGGTCTAACTACATATTACACACAAACACACACACCCTTTTTTCCTACAAGAAAAACAGCTTTGGCAGAGGCATATTGTGAGCAGAGAATGGAGGGGGAGAGGTGCTTAACCCTTCCCCTGCCTACTCTTTCTCTTAAAAATCACTCCTGCCCCCAACATCTCTCTCCTCCCCACCTGTGAGCTCAAACTATGTATTTAGCCACTCCGCATCATCTAAATAGGGAGTCAAGTCCTGCGTTTTTGTGTACAGTTGTGACAGGCCTGCTTCCAGCCTGTTTCCAGTGCCAGTGCTTACACTTAAATGCTTCTTTCCAGTTCGAAGGCCCATCTCCAGTAACACAAGCCACTGAAGCAGTAGCTTGTGTCTATACATGTGTTAGGGGTGCCCATTAAACAACATGCAGACCAAGATGCAGACTCCAGAATCTGATATTGCAGAGAAAATCTGAGGAAAACACTTTGAGACCAATGCAAAGCATAGCACAGATGGTATGAATATTGTCCCAGAGTAGAATTTTCCTTCTTAGTCACAATATTAGCATTAAATTAGCATTAGTATTAGCATTAGCATTAAAGTATAACTAAATTTCTTAATCCATTATTTTTAATAATGGGCTAAGGTTTTGTCCAGGGCCAGTAGATCAGATTGTATTATACTGATCCTCGATCAAGTTAACTGGCTGCCAATTTCTTTTCAGGCTCAATGCACTAGTTTGAACTTTCAAGGTGTGAAATGGTCTCACCCCAGAGTATCTCAGGAATCACCTTCTTATGTATAAACCTGCCAAAGAACTTCACTTTACTTTTGAAGCCCTTCTTTCTGCCCCCCATCCTCCCAATCATGAGGAGTTTGGTGCATATTCATAAGCTGTAGGGCCTTTTTGGTTTTGGTGCCCAGATTGTGAAATAGCCTTCCACAGAAAGGACATCTCACACCTTTATTGTCCATGTATGGAAGAATGCAGGAAGCAATGAAGTAGTAAAAATAGCAATATGGTAAGGCACACTTAGAGGCCTGTTTTTAGAGTACATCTAACATAGGTCTTAAGTGGAACTCTGCCAGCCTCTAATGTTTAACTACTCAACTCCCTTGAAGGGTCAATTCACACTTTGGAAGGGTGCTGTTGCATTCATGTGCTGTTTGTGGACTTTGTGGATCTTACGTTTTTTTTTTGGGGGGGGTACTGTGGCTTAGTTATTGTTTTGAACCTTGGCAGCTCCTGTAGAGTTGGGAGTAGCAACAGTGGGTGGGTGGAGCTTCTGCTAAGTTCTTCACATCTGTGTGTGATAAATAAAGAACAGTTGTGTTTGAGGCCTGCTGATTCTTACAGTCATTCCCTATACCTATACAACATTTTGCGGCAATAAAGATGGAATTCCGAGAGCTATGCAGGCAACAAGGACTGTGACTCCATTTACCCAGCTAACTGGAGAGCAGTCAGCTAGACCCACTTAAGAACTTGAGCAACTCCTGTGTTTAAAAAACAACAACAACTAAGTTACCGTACTCCCACCCCCTGATAGATAACAGTGGACTTTCCATTTGGGCATCTGGTTTGGCTACTTTGAGAATGCTGGGTTATATAGGCCTCCAGGAAAGCACTTCTTATGTTCTTTTTATGAAGTTGCTAGGAACCAAAACAGACATTATTTTAAATATGTGTCTAGTAGCAGCATTTTTTTCTTTCAGTTTTACTCCAGAGTAAGCATTGGGCACCCAATCTGAGGTGGAACTAGCATGGGGGTAGGTGGGCTTTTAAGATCCAGATTGGGGACCCTGAACCTACTCTAGCATAAACCTAGAAAAAAAGACATAGCTGCTAGACACAGGCTTAAAGTAATATCTCTTTTGGCCCTGTCAAAAGGAGAAAGACACCAATGTGAAGCAGAATAAGCTTAGAAACCTCCCTCTTGCCAGATGGAAGCACATAGGCCTACCTAACCAAAAAGCTAGGTTCATCAACACAGAGAAGCATGAAATCCAGTCAAGAAAATATAAAGAGTGCAATGGTTCTAGTTTCATATACTTACCCTATCTTATATAATTGGCAGATAGATTATATTTTATACTGCTACAGAAGATCCATAGCAGAAGGCATTACTTTTGAGTCAGAAATCAAAAGTTTCCCTCTCTACCCTCTGAGCAGAGGATGTAGCATGGAATCAATTAACTTCTGCTAATTCCAGATAGAAGACCCTTAACAAAAGACTTTGTCATATCTTCATAGGAGAATTGGATGTGAAATTGAAGCAAGTGCATAACTTGGTTTAGGAATGGCTCTTTGTATAGGACACATAGCAAGACAAGCATCTTGCTTGTCGGGATGAGTCTGAGTTCGTCCTACCATTGCATATTCAGTGTCTGGAGTGAAACAAAGATGAGCAAATGACAGCTCATACAACTTTGCCCTTTAGAAATAGAGGAATATTGGCCAGGTACAGAATAACTGAGGAATAAATTCCCAGAAAGGTAGCCATGTTAATCTGTTACAGCAAAAACCACAAGGGGTCTACTGGCATCTTAAGACTAACGAATTTATTCTGGTGTAAGATTTTGTGGACACTGTCCACTTAACTCTTACAATTTAAAATGATATATTCCTGACTCTCCTTGACTAAGATAAATACTATATACTGTTTCTGTGGATTCTGACTTTTTTATAAGTTTGAATTCATCTGCTTCTTGTTTTCCATGCAAAGATGTAAGTTAGTTCTGCTTACATATACCATTACCCTCCTAAAGGACAAGTGTTTCCCCTACCTGAAAACAAATCACAAGTTCCCTTAGTTCTCTCTCTCTCCCCATAGGCAGAGCACCACTGAAAGCAGCAGTGGTGGCCACAGCTGGAATTGCAGCTGCTAATGGAACAAGTGTAGGGGGGGGAAATAAGAATCAGTAATCCTGTTTTTCACCTTTTAAACATAAAATAATAATAAAAAGCTCATTCTCCACTCTTTCAACCACTAAGTGGTACCCGCCACTAACATTCACTCAATTGTGCATGATTACAATGTATGTTTGTATATACATAATTGTGATAGCCTGCTTTATCTAAGATCTTGCAACAGTTGTCACAGATCAGTATCTGCCAATGGGAGGCTTGGTGGAGTATTATAAGCTGATGGCTTTATGGCATTTTGTGTTGTAGCATATATTTTAAGCTTGACATCAGCATGTGGCATCCTTGGGCAGCTGCTGAGCCCAAAGGCCTACTACTGCACTGATGCCTGCCCTGGAATCCCTGTTCTGGGTGGCTGGGCCTGAGAACTGCCATTTTACTTCCCACAGTGCTCTAGAGTGTTGCTACATTGGGGTCATTGTGGGAAATTAAAGTGACAGCTCCAATCTGGGACTGATTGCACTTGCCTCCACCTGGTAAGTCTGTTAGACCCATTGATGTTGGAAGGCACTTTGCCCAAGGGCACTTCAATGAAGGCATGCTCAAACTTGGAACTGGCCCTGATATTCTTGAACTAAGGATATGCAACTCATCAGACTTGAGCCTATCAAAGCTCCTCAATGTCCAGCTCAAAGTTTGTTCTGACTCTGTATCAGATTGCAAGATTTGTGGAGGGGGTTGCATGAAAATTTGTGCATATTTTTGTATGGATTTTTCCACATCAGTTTTGCACATTTTTAATGCATGTTTCTTCCATTGACTAAAATGTGTTTGTGTGCATTTTCAAAACACATTTTTGTTGTTGCATGAATTGCAAGCTCAGAAATACCTAGATGGTAGACCACAACTTGGAATTGAGTCCACATTTGGCTGTGGGAGGTGAGAATTAAAAATGAACTGAAACAAATTGCTCACCCATCCATAACTAGAATGTATAAATAACCATTTATGGATATGTAATGTAGATGAAATCCAGCATTTCTGAAATGTGTACACCTTTAACATATGCTCAGTATTGTTAAATCTGAATGGGAGTTTTATTGTATGCATGTGGGCGGGGGGAGGTATATGGGTGTAAGGGAGAAAGTATAATGAGCTTGCTGAAGAGCACTTGATCTCAGCGGAGCCCTTCATATACAGTATATCACTTGGCCTTGTCATAACAGCCATCACAAGCCAATCACAGCATCACTCTTATTAGAATCACATTAGGTTCTTATACCATGGCCACCCACCATGAAGCTAGTTTAATGCTAAGGCTGTCATGCAGCTCCAAGTTTCTGAATGCCATTAACTGTCATCAGAGCCTTGAAGTGCAATGCTTTTCATCAGACTAAAAAGGAATCAGTAAAGGAATTGGTCATTGCAAAAAAAGTCTTTTTCACCTCATCTCGTATCTTAGGATAATAGTGTTTATTTGATCACATTTATTCAGCCAACCATGAGGTTCAACACATGGATATCCAAGAAGGCTTTTTAATAGAGATGGTTGAGAAATTAGTTCTTTTGAGGTTTTTTAAATGGATTTAACTGATTTGCACCTCCCAGAACTGAATATGGACCCAACTGCAATTTGCGGTACAAAATCCATACATTTCTGAGCTTACAATGCATTCTGCAAAACAAAGAAAAGTGTCTGTTAACATGCACACATTGGAAAAATGTGCAAAGAAAACTGCATACATTTCCAAAATGCACACAAACATACTCTAGTCAATGGGTGCATGTATACAAAAGTGTATTTTATAAATGCATGCACAAATAATTATGGGTTTCTGTGCAAGGAAAAAAAAACACCATATGGAACCACACCAGAATGAACTTGGCAATGGAAAAATGGGAAGCTAGACAGGAGCAAGCTTAACACATCTGCTTGATCCCTACTTTTTAAGTGGTCTGCAGGGCAGGCTAGGGTCTCTACCATTGGTATAGACTGTAGCTTTGTTTTGCTAAAATAAAATTAAAAATATGGTTGGTAGGGGAACAATCCTCCCTCCCCCTTTGAAACATTCTGTAACTAGCAAATGCACACTAATCTCAAAATACTAGGACTCTCTCAGCAGTCAAGAAAGTGGGCGTGTACAACAGCTAGAAGCAGCCAAGGAAGAAGAGGCCTGCTGTCCACTCATTTCCCAACCAAAGTCAAACATACTGCTAGCCTTTGCCAAGCTCCTATGTTGAGAGGGACAGTCAACATGCTGCCCATTCCCTCCTCTTGTCCAAGCATGCAGCTCTTTACCACAGCTGTGAGCTCACCCAGCTATTATGTACCAAGTGGGCAGAGGTCCATAGGTGTCAGCAGTGGTCACCTGGAGCAGAGGCTACAGATAATAGGTAAAGGATGCTGTTTAGATTGGCAGCAAGGCAATATAGCTAGCAAGTTAACTAGTATCCAGGGTGGTAGGTACCATGGACAGCAGTAAGAACTGAAAGATCTGGACAGCTCTGAGTGATGCACTGCAGTAAATTGGCATCAAAAAGATTGATTTTTTTCTCTTTCTTAAAAAAAAGGGGGGGGGGAATACATTTCCAAATCCTGCAGTGGACAGAGTTTCATCCTGGACTGTAGTCACTGGGTCAGCTGATCTAGGCCTTGGTTGATTTCTACATTATCTTCAGGCTGCATCCTCATGACAGCCTTATTCTCTTTTATTTGGAGGGTGGGGTGGGAGGCAGATCTTAAATGAGTCTTTATATGTGCTGAGCAAACACACCTAATGACTCAGTTTATAGGCATTCAGAGTGAGGTCAATGCAGCTGGGGTTTTTTTTCCCTCAGTGACATTAATACATAGGCAAATCTGATTAGCTATGTCGTGCTGTGACATCATTACATTCACTACATGATCTGTGATTGGCCAGGATCACATATTGAAAACAAAGGGAGCCCTAACAAATTAACAGAGAGCTTCAGCTATTGGGCGGTATAGAAGTGAAATAAATAAATAAATAAATAACCCTGAACAGCAGCAGATTGGAGTCAAGGAAAGGAAACAAAAACTACAAATGGGAAAGGTCACAAAAGTAGGGTTGTTGTTTTTAGAGCAGAGAGAAAGGATTTTTCTCACTCCCCAAAGAGCACTTTTTGCCCTGAAAACGTTCCTCCTCAGACAATTCTCCAGAGTCCATCTCAGGAAAGTTTATTGAACTTTGGGATGGGACTTTCCAGCTTACATTCATTGTTTGAAGGTGCGGGGGGTGACAGTGGACCAGGGAATTCCTGTGCCAGTTGGAGTGGCGGCACTGGCACCTACTGAATATGTCCACAAGTTGCCTCCATGTAAGCAGCCCCCGCAGATATCTACTGGGCAATCAAAAATAGATTATGTCATTGTTCACAGGGATTACATGTGAATTGCCTCCTTGGAGAAAGCAAGGAAGAGGCACTTCACACACCAGGAATTTTAATCCAGATGAACAAATGTTTTGAAAAATGCAAGTACTACAGGCATACACTGAACGTAACACCACATTAAAGACAAACATGTAACAGATTCATGTGATTATTTTTCTCAGTGAAAATAGACATGTGTTGTATCCTTAATTTGCTTTTATCTATTGAATTTGTTTTTAAATATTTCAGACCATGCCAAACCACAAGTATATGCCTCAAGCCCTTCTCCTGAAACTCTTTTGAGACACATGAAGTCACCATCAGAACGCTACTGAATAATTCACTTTAGCCTATGTAAATCCACTGAATCAAAAGTCATACGTTCAATATTTTTAAAAATTGTTGCAAGAATATAGTGGAGAGTAATGATGAAGAACATTGCAGTACTACCATTTTCTGTAATGCTTACTGAGGATACTTTCAGAGATGCTAAAAGAGTTCACACAACACGAGAAGCCACAGCACCCACCCACTGGAGTTTGAATATTCAAGACACCGCAACCCACCATGGCTTAAATAAGCCGTGGTGGGGCGCAGCAGTGCAAACCGGTCCGTTGTGTAAACTGTCCTTCCTTCCACCTCCTCCTATGGTCACAATGCCAGGCTGCTGTGATCTTTAGAAAGAATGCTTACATCCAAGCACCCATCATTCATATGCAAATCTCCCACCATATGAGTTTCCTGCTTGTGAAGGAGTTTGTGCTCAGCAGTGATGAGCCTGTCAAAGCTTGTCTTTGTTTACCAGAAAGCTTTGGGTTTTCTTTGCTGCCATCAAAACTATATCTCTGCAAACAGTCTTCACTGTCCTCAGAATAGGCAGATGTTCTATATCCACAGGCCCTCAAGTAAGTGCCTAGCATTTATAATCATCAGTTTCATCTAATCCAGGTGGTTGGGTGTTTTTTGTTTTTTTCTAATGCTAGGTATTTATTTGGAGGGCTGTGAGCAGTAGGTGGTTTTGTCAGGTCTGCAACAGCATAAAGAACCGATTTTTCTTATCCTAATCCTATAGCTGACTGGAAAAGGTGACACACAGTGAGACACAACGATAAGAAAAGCTCAAGCTGCCCAAGGCAGTCAGATACCAAAGTCGGATGATTAAACCATCCTGTAACATTCCCAAAGACCCCAGCTGGGGGAAGGGAGTTATGAATGGTTACTTCTCTAAAACCACCAGAGAAGAACTGACAAAGACCAACGCTATTCTCCCTGCCTTGATATTCTGCCCTGTGTCTAAAGAAGGGAGGGAAGGAGGGAGAAGCACAATCTATATTTTCAAGCTTTCTTCTGCAGTATTTCTGTCTTGTTTGGAGAAGTATGGGGTCGGTATAGTGGCAGCAGAGCTACATAGCAATAAGAACATAAGAAGAGCCCTGCTGGATCGGACCAAGGGTCCATCTAGTCCAGCATTCTGTTCACACAGTGACCAACCCACAAGCAGGGCATGAGCGCAACAGCACCTTCTCACCCATGTTGCCCAGCAACTGGTGTACATAAGCATACTGCCTCTGGTACTGGCTGTAGCACATAGCTATCAAGACTAGTAGCCATTTATAGCCTTTTCCTCCAGGAATTTGTCTAATCCCCTTTTAAAGCCATCCAAACTGGTGGACAGCACCTGCCTGCTCTAATCAGCCCAGTGAATATGGCCGGGTGGGAATGTGTAATAGGGCATCGGTAGCTCCCACACTCAGCCCTGGTCATAGGAAAGTGGCCAGGGCTGGGGCGGAGAGTACAAGAGAGAAATGTGGGAAGGAAAGGGAAGGAATGGCAGTAGCTAAGCTCCCTCTTCACTCTAATCACAGCAGCAGCATTAATCCCAGCACTTAGCCAGTGCCAGGCCCAGCAGCAGTTTGTGAGGATGTGGAGGAAAGAGGAGCCCTCTTCAGATGTTGCCATCCATATGTAGCATTGAACATGTCAAGAGGGAGCTGGTCCCACCCTTGACATTGTGTGAAACACACACACCCCAGCCCTGCTGTTCTGATTCATCAGTAGCCAAGTACTCACAAAGCTAACCTGAACATAAGAACATAAGAGCCATGCTGGATCAGACCAAGTCCATCATTCTGTTCACACAGTGGTCAACCAGCTGCCCACAGGAAACCCACAAGCAGGACATGAGTGCTGCACCACCCTGGCTAGTAGTTGAAGCACCATAGAAAGCTCCAAGTGAGCAACTTGTTGCAACCAAGTTGGGAAGTGAACTGAGGCCTTATGCATCCTTTCATCCAGCCTACCTATCCCTACCTTCACACCCCACCCCTGCCAGAAGAGTATGCTTAAGGGGCCCAATCCCATCACTTGAAGGTGATCGTTTGTCCTCCATTCTGCTGAGCAGGAGGTACTTGACTATTCAGGCAAACTGGGCTTGGAAGAAGGTGTCCACATTTTAACAAAAAAGCATTTTAGCAAACATTTAAAACTGATATTAAAAAACCACCCTGCTAAAAAGGCATACTTAGGTACATTGTTCCTCTCTCACCTGCACTGGGCTTGGAGGAAGAGTCCTTTGTGGTGTTCCACAGGCTCCTAACCACTAGTCATAAGTTCAGTATCAGCACCTGATCCAGTTTCCCTGGTTTCCTATCTTTCTCAACAAATTAAAAGATAGACTGCTGATAGCCCCAATAATATTCTGCACTCTCAGACTTAGGGTGCCTCCACACTACAGACTTACTTACTTACTTACTTATTTATTTGATTTATATACTGCTCCACATCAAAAGATGTGAACAGTGAACAGCAGAGATAAAAGAATAAAACACCATGTTAAAACAATTAAAACATTTTAAAAGAAATAAATTCTGAATTTAATAAACCATGGCTGCTCACTCAAGGAAGGCCTCTCGAAATAACAATGTCTTCAGTCAGGCGCCAGAAGCAACACTGCATTGGTGCCTGCCTGATCTCCAAAGGTAGGGAGTTCCAGAGGAAGGGGGCCACCACACTGAAGACTGTTTTCCTGATGGACTCCAGCTGGACCATGGGTCCATGTGGAACCACCAGGGACATGCCCTCTGATGACCTCAGTGACTGGGCAGGTTGGTAAGGAAGAATGTGCTGTCTCAGGTATCCTTGTCCCAAGTTGTTTAGGGCTTTGTACACTAGTACTAATACCTTAAACCCAGCCCAGTAGCAAATAGACAGCCAGTGCAATCCCCTCAGCAAAGGAGTTACATGCTGAACATAGTAGTACCCAGGGTTTTTTTTCTGCTAACATTGCAATTGACTTTCCATATTTCAACAGGTATAGTGCTTGCTCTGTCTGTACATCCCTTTATGTTCCATCCATACTAGTGGATGGAACGTAGTGTTGCAGGTGAGAGAGGGGCAATGTACCTAAGTATACCTTTTAAGCAGTGTGTTTTTTTTAAATCAATTTTAAATGTGTGCTAAAATTCTTTTTTGCTAAAAAAATATCATTGCACAAATGTGCATGCGTGTGTGTGTGTGTGTGTAGGTGTGAAAGTGTTTAAGCACTAATTAAAATCAATTTTTAAACATGTGCTCCTCAAATGGCACCCCACCTGAATGCTAATAATGAAGGTGTGTCGAAATGAAAAGGCATGGTGATAGGGTTCACCTGCTAGAAACATTACTGTACATGTCAAAACCACACCTCTTAAAACAGATGGAAGAATAGCACTAAGACAATCAATACTTATGGATATTGTGATGCTCTTCCGCTTTTCCTAAATAAGTCCAATCTTGTGAGCTTTCAAAAGAAACAGAAGAAGAACTGGGAAAAAGCAGGAGAGCATTTGTTTGATGATGACATCGTATAGCTACCCCATAAAAAGTGAGTGAATGGCTGGCAACTCCAGAGTAAATATCCAGGGCAGTATCCAACACTGCTGCTCTGCATATGCAATTGATGTAGCGGTAGCATAAATTACCTGTAGCATAACACCAATAGTATATGCTGACGTGATGTGTTTTCCAGGGAAACCCATCACACCAGCATGCACCATTGGCACTGTGATAGAGGTTGCTATGTCAATGGCATAAGTGGAGTGGCAGTATTGGATACTGCCCCCAGCGTGGAAACACATTCATAATAGGCGTGGATTTACAGGTTGCTCACAAAACTGATTTGCCAGATGGGGAAGGGAGTGTTAAAGGGTAATAGAATTCCTCTAGCTGCACTAGAAGAGGTTAGTTAAATCTGATTAGAAGGTAAAGTTAAAGTATGATTTTGTTCCCACAATTTTGGATTTCTTATTTGCTGGGATTGCCGCACACTCACAATTGTAACAAATTAATGTTGTTTTTCTTTTGCTTGACTACATGATGAGGAACAGAAAATAATCCACCACTATGCCCTCTATATTACTGAATGCCTTAATACAAAGCCATAGAACAGTTTTATGGAGTTGCAATTTGGTGTTTTATTTTTATTTTACTTTTTGGCTGGTCCAGTTTTCTTTTTCTTTTTTGAAATGGCATCAAAGAACAGTTATTAAAGGAGATAAACATTATTCATCTTCACAGAAAGTAAGGCCCATTTCTGCTTCCAGATTATCTAAGCCATTCATCTTCATTTTCACAGCTTCCTCTTCCTCACCTCCTTCATCTAACCTCGATTTGTTCAGCTTCTCTTTTCTTCTTTGTCTCAATACTTTGGCTTGACTGTCTCGCTTAATAAAGTTACTTCCTTTTGATGATCAATCTAGAGTTTGAGAATTAAAAGGAAATAAAAGCATATATAAGAATTATGTGCTTTCATATAGAGCCTTTTCTTATATCTGACGGTTTTCAGTGTATGAAAACAATTTGTCTCCATAAAGAGGGTTAAGGGAAGTAGCAGGACACTATTTTGATAAATACTGATTTTGTTTTTGTGTGATCACACCACTTGATGACCTTGGTAACTCCAGAAGTATACTCAACACTAGATTCAAGAAAACTTTTGGCTTCTAAAACACTGTAAGATTGTATGTATAGGAAATATTATTTCAGATTTTCATAGTAATTTTTTAGGGATGTACGAATCCTTACCGGCTCTGCGGTAAAATAGCGGCTGCCATTTGCATCCCTGTATTCCCCCCGCTGCCATGATAGGCTACGTAAATACTTACGTAGCCTATCACGGCCTCCACAGGGACACAAATTGTGTCCCTGCATTAGCCGTGATAGGCTACATAAGTATTTACATAGCCTATCATGGCTAGGAAGAGGAGGAAGTGAATGGCGGCCAGGACGGCCGCCATTCGCAAAGCAGCACGGACGGGAGCAGGTAAGTGCTCCATTTCACGCGCATTTCATGGGGTGGGGGTGGTGGGGACTTCATCCCGCACGCCTTTTGTGGGTTGGGGGGTGGGGGCTTCATTCCGCGACGGATTTCGGTGGCCGAATGCACTGGCATTCAGCCTCACCGAGATCCGTTGTGGGATTCTCTGACATCCCTATAATTTTTTACATTCTGTGTAAGGTTTATGTGGCTGAGTTGTAGCTAAACAAAGCCTCAATTTCCAGTAGTTTTATTTGCTTCTTTCTTCAGCCCAGTTTTAGCATTCCTTCTGCACAATTGTAATCACATGGAAGGGGGAAAAGGACTGTCCATACATTGGAGGGAACTGTCCATACATTTATTTATTTGTTTATTATTGTATTTTTAAACTGCTCAGTAACAAATGTTCTCTGGGGTTACAAAAGGTAAAAAGAATAAAATGCAATACAAATTATTAAAAGAATGCAATGCAATGCAATGCAATGCAATACAATACAAAATAACAACCAGCACAGCATATGTGATAACAGCCATAGAATCTAAAAACAAGGCTCTAAAATACTTGAGAGAAAAGAAAGGTCTTCACCTGGTGCCAGAAAGATAACAGTGTAGTTGCCAGGAAACCCTCCTTGGGGAGGGCAATCCATCAATGGGGCGCCTCAGCTGAGAAGGCCCAGTATCTTCTTGCCACCCACCTAACTTCCTTTGGTAGGAGCACCCGGAGGAGGGCCTCCGAAGATAACCTAAGAGTAGGGATAACCTAAAAGAGGAGACATTCCTTTAGATAGTCTGGTCCCATGCCATTTAGGGCTTTAAAAGTCAACACCAACACATTGAATTGGGCTTGAAAACAGACTGGAAGCCAGTGCAGCTGATGAAGCATTGGTGTCACATGATTGTATTGACCAGTCCCAGTTAATAGCCTAGCAGTTCTATTTTGATCAAACTGAAGTTTCTGAACCATCTTCAAGGGTAGTCTCATGTACAACACATGGTTATAATCCAACCAGCAGGTTAGGAGAACATGGATAACTGTTGCCAGATAGGGTTGCAGGTGGTATATTAGACTAAATTGATAAAAGGCTGTCCTAGCCACCAAGGTCACCTGTGCTTCAAGTGATGATGATGGAACCAGGAGCATACCCAAGCTGTGTACCTGATCTTTCAGGGGGAGTGCAGCCCCCTCCAGAACAGGTTTAACACTGCTCAGCCGGGCAGATGGGCCACCTGCTAACCATATCTCCACCTTGTCTGGATAGAGTTTCAGTTTTCTGGCTGTTATCCAGTCCATTACACTGTTGTGGCACTGATTCAGGATTTCCACTGCCTCAGCTTGGTTAGATGAAAAGAAAAGGTAGAGCTGGGTGTCACTGGCATATTGATTGCACCTCAGCCCACAACCTTCCCCAGCACTTTCATGCAGATTTTGAATAGCATGGGGGATAAAACTGAGCTCTGCAGAACCCTGTGACATAATTACCATGGAACACAGCTGTAATACCCAAGCACCACCTTCTGGAAATGACCATCCAAGTAGAAATGGAACCACTGTTAAACAGTGACCTCAATTCCCAACCCGTACAGCCACTCCAGAAGGATAACTTGGTTGATGGTATAAAAAGCTGCTGAGAGATAGAAGAGAACCAACATGGTCATAGTCCCTCTGTCTGTCTCTCTCAGAAAAGGTCATCCACAGGGTTACCAAGGCAGTTTCTGTCCCAAAATGGGGCCTAAAGCTGGATTGAAATGGATCTAGGAAACATCTGTAAGGGGGAAGTGTGCTGCTGTACATACATAGCCTTCCCCTGGGAACCCTACAATTGTATGGAATGAACAACTGAATAGGTCTTTTGTGATCTAGAGAAACTAGAATTGCCACTTTCAATGTCTGAGAGGGCTTCTGGGACTTTATAAGTTTGCTAGAAGGCAGAAGTTCACCAGGGCAAGATTTTCCTATCATAGTGGAAATAAGGATAAGCCGCACCTGTTGGAGTCCTGTCAGGGTTTGGATTTGGCAAAGCTAGGAACAGGAGGTCACCTGCTGTTTCTGTCATTTGCTTATTCACTTGATTTGATTTATCTGCTTGCAGCTGTCATCTTATTTTCTCCCAGTGCCTTAAACAACTGTATGGTAGATAGAAATCAAACAGGTGACATATTTTCCTTCTGGCATCTGTATGCTGAAATAACTACACCTATTGATGTTTTGCCTCCATCTACTAGATATGACTTGGACGTTATCCTGGAAAGCTAATACATTGAAACAATTGTACTGTATATAGGCAACTGACTGTCACACTATACTGCATAAATGCGTAACCAATCTGTTAAAATGTGGATAAGAAGTCTACGAGGGCTGAATTCCATTTTGGAGAAGCTCTCAGGGGCCGCATTCCAGTGGTGGGCAGGGCCAAGGGCAAAAGTGGAGGGCCAAAATACCAGCCTATTGTAGCGTAAAGCTGTTACTGCCAGTAACTAAGCCTTGGGAGAGGCAGTTCAGGCTTTTAGAACGTGCAAAAGCTGGAAACCACCAAATGATTGGAAGTTGGGGGAGAAGGGTGTGAAAGGCTTCTGGGGAAGCCTGGGGGGCCATATGTGGCCCCCAGTCCTGAGTTTCTGCAACCCTGCAGTATATATCCCAGGGAACCAAGATTGGCAACACTCGCTTATTGCATGCATACGTAGTAAGGACAGGTTTCCTACTTTCTACAGTATGAAGCAGCTTCTTGTTGGACACCATTTGTCACAGACGAGGCAGTCTGCAACACTTCAGCTACACCTTAATTTCCAGACACATTTAGCTGGGCCAAAACGTTGAAGCAGGCATTACCATCATTATAGGGATGATACAGACAGTGACATACACATAGCAACTCCTTCTCATAGGAATACTGTCCATTTAGATGGCTGTCATCAGTGGCAGCCAAGGGGGAAGCATGGAGATTCACAACATGGTGGCTCTGATCCATGCGTAGTGTACAAAGTGTAGTCCATGTGAGCATATACCATACTAAAACTGTTCATCTTTAAGGTGCCACAAATCTCTTTGTTGTTTTTACTGCCAGACTAAATCAGTCTTCCCCAACCTGGTGCCTTCAGATGTTTTGGACTACAACTCTCAGCATGACCATGTAGGCTGGGGATGATGGGAGCTGAAGTCCAAAATATATGAAGGGCCCCAGGTTTGGGAAGGCTAGACTAAATCATCTATCCTTTGAATGTCTGTTGAGTATTTTGAGATGTAGCAGTACAAACAAGGATGACTTACCATTGGGAGGCCATTGTCAGTGGCATCCCCATGGCATGCACCTCACCTCTTAGCCTCAATTGTTTTTATGGAAATGTATGCCCAAAGACATGTCTCATGCATCCGGATTTTGAACCCCCTACAAAAGCTTAACACGCATTGCATTTTAGGTGTGCATCTAAATTCTAGGTATAAATGTAATGTATGAGTGAGGCAACAATGAGTTTGCAAGGATATGTCATACACATGTAAGTGGGGGGGAGACAGAGAGGTGAAGTTGTTTGGTGCATCTGAATGGAATTAGTAGGTCCCCCTTCTCTGGGCCAGATATAACTAAACAAGTCTTGTTTTTATTTTATCTCAGTAAAGTCTGGATACCCTCAAAGCTGTGGAGATATGGATTGAATCTAGGCAGTATGCCTTACTCCATTCTTCTAATCATTACTTTCTCTACAAGAGGAGCAGAGGTTTCAGGAAAGCTCTCAAAATAAGAAGTGTTTCCATGGCAGCATTTCTACCTTTAGGGTAATTCTCTAAGGCAGAGAAAGGGTCCTTCTCTCCACTGTCCCCGAAAGACTCATTATCTCCTTTCTAATGGTGCCATTTTTTCTATCAGACTGAACGTCTGAAAGGTAACTCAAGGCTTGTAACATAATATACCCAGAGACAGAGAGAGAGAGAGAGAGAGAGAGAGGTCTGCTTTGCTGAAATATACTTTCTCGGTGTAAATATTGTAGATGTAGATATTTCAAATATACACTCTGTACTGACCCATCAGTGTTCCTGCTTTCCAAGAACCCCCTGGAAAAAGCATCTGAGTGTCCATCACTATGCCTGAACTAATAACTTATTATTAGAGAAAATAGTTGTAAAGGTGAATATTAACCAAAAGTTGATCCAAGCATCAGATAAAATAAATACTGGACAGGGGAGGTTTGTTTTGTGATTCCTGATTATCCCAACAGAAATTAGTGTCCATGTGTATTACTTTTCTCTTGACTCCCTCCTCCCTCGATCTTACCATTGCTGTTCAGAACCTGCCTGGAGCTTTCTGCCCTGATCTGCAGCATTAGCACCATTTCTGTTTAAACAGGAGACTCTTTTTAAAGCAATCCCAGCTCATCAGGAAAAAAACATCAGCACCATGATAATACCAATTGTATTTGGCTATGTGACTGAGACCTGATTTGCAAGTAACAATAATCCATCAGTTTAAAAACAGATGGGTTGTCATACACAAGTGGGAGAGCATGGGAGCACCACTTCCACTTTTACTTAGCACCCTGTAATCAGCTTCTGCTAAGAGTGATGTCTGAACCCAGATGGCTGGGTTGTTTAAGGCTAAACAACCCAGCTGTTAACCCATGAGTTTGTTCTTGGGCTAACTGCTGGGTTGTTTGGCCCCTAAAAAACCTAGCAGTCTGGGTTCAGACATCACACTCAGTAGGAGCCAATCTTGGGTTGCTGAGCTGATCATGGGTTGTAGAGTAAAGTGGAAGAGGCAGGTGTGCTGCAGGTTGTTATTACATGCTAACAGCCACAATGTGACCGAGCCAAATCACAATGAGAACTAGAAGCATTGTCCTCATTCTGTGCTGTCATCAGGAAGCCTCTTCAGCCAGATTTGAATATATGAAGACATTATGAATGGGCAAACATTTTCACTCCATTTTGCAGGCCCCCCCAAACAACTGTGTATTTCTGAGGGAATAACATTTTTTGCGAAATATCCCTCCCATTTTATCTCAGCCCTAATGTTTAGAGAAGACCATTTTCTGTTTTAAAGGCATGCCTTTAATCAATGAGATTACCTACTGAAATGCTGTAAAATATATCAAATGAGTTCCCATGACAGTTAAGAGGATGAAACTAAACACAATTAAAATATCAGCGGTATGTATAATGTTTGCTGTGCTGTGTGAGAAAAGGTTAGTTAATAAGATATTAACTTCTGACATTTTAGAAAATAAGTAGGAGTGTCACAAGCTCTATTAATAAGAATATCCTCATTACTGTAATTTTAGACCTTTTTTGGGATGATTGAATATGAAGTGTGATTTCCAAAAACAAAACAAAACACCCAAACCAAAGAGCCAATGCTTGCACATACATAGATCAAACAGCTCTCCATTTTTTAGCCATGTAAGTGAACAAAATAATACTTTGATAAGGCAGAGATGACCTGCTGACAATAACACAAGATACAATTGTCCTTTGCTACCATGTACGTTAGCTCCTGCAGAGAATTCTCATGCCTGCTAAGTGTGAAAGTCTTTCAGCAGAGCCACATAGCAGCTCTGAAAAACAGTGTGATTTAGCTCTGATTTTAAAAAGATGCTTATGCCCTGCTGATCAAGATATAAACAAAAATATATTATTGTCTATGTCCCACACCTCAGGAAGTCTGTCACTCTGTCTTGTTTAACAACTGTACCTATATGTGAGAGAAGTACTATCTGAAAGCAAGGAAAGTCTGTATTTGGGAAACATGCAACTTTTCACCTGAGAGCTAGTCCCCAAAATGCTCATTTCTGCATGGGATGCAACGCTGTTTCTTTGCTTAAGGGACTCATTGGGGCCTTTGTGTCATCAGCAACCATTCAATAAACCTTCAATCTCATCTCAGGCCTATTTACATGCCTAGCAACTAACAAAGGCCAAACTAGATTCCATGGGTTCCATGATTGAAACTCCCTGTAGCTATTTCCTTTTCAAAAAGCATCTGCAGGTAGGGAAGGGGGTTGGATTGGGGCCAGGGAGATTCAAAGCTGTGCCTCTATGATATCCTCTCCATGGCTTATGCATGGAGGGAAGGATGGTTTTCACTGGGAAAACAGCATGGAGGGAAAGGGTTTTTAAGAAGCTGCACTGTCATCTTGATCCCATTTGGAGGCCCTACAGCTGCTATTTGGGGGAAAATTTAAGGAGATGAAGATGAATTCACACATCTCCATTCTAACAGGTCATTTGGCCCTGAGGAAAGGGGCAAATATTGCTGTGCTTTACAGGCCTGGAACCAAAGAGTTGAGAATGAATGTGGTCATAGAATGGCTTACAGAGGCAATGTAAAAAGATCAGGCCTAGAGGTCTGGGGTTTGGGTGGGGAAGGGGTATATCTGAGAGGAGTAGTTTCATTTACCCAGTTAAGTTTCATTATCCCGAGTTAGGTTGCATTTATCCAGGTTTGAAACAGTACTTTTGGTTTGGGGGAAGGAGGGGATGTACAGGGAGAGAGAGCCAGTGGGAGGGAGACCAGAGAAGGGAGACCAGAAAGAAGAAGACCAGAGCCTGCAAAGAGAGCAGGAAGCAGCCTGGAGAAGTCTAAGTGCAGCTAGGGTAGAGGAACTTGCATTTTTTGCAAACTTTGTTTTCTCTTAATGCCTTTTGTATCACTCAGCTCTACTCTGTAAATACCTGTAGTTGTAATTTGGTTGCTTTATCAGTAAACTGTTGTGGTTAACACCCAAGTGTCTGAAGTGTCCATCACCCCACATCTACGGCCTAATCCCCACATTACTGAAAAGGGGAAGTTTAGAAGAAGGAAGGTGGGACTCGTAAGGAGGCAAGAGATCCTTAAGGAGTTGCTCAGGGGGTCCAGATTATAAAAGGAACCCTGACAAATGGTAAGCAACAACCAGAAGAACGAAGTGGTAGAATTCTGAGGTGGTAAAGTGGACTATAGCTTATACATGGGACATGTCCTTTGTGAATGTTTCCCCATGTAATATACTGTCTGAAAGTACAAACGAGCACATCAGGGAGATAAAGAATCTTACTCATTCCATGCTGTATTAATTTTCTACCTGCATGGTGTTTTTTTCTAATTTATTTATTGCAAGGGAGCATTCAAAAATATGATCAACCCAAGTGGTACAGTCCATTCTCCCACCTCAGAATAGGGTGGCCACATGTCCTCTTTTACAGAAGACAGTCCTCTGTTTGAAGGGCTATCAGAGGACCATCCTCTATGTGATATGTTTGAAAGGCTGTCTTGTACAATTCAAGCTTAAAGCTAGAAGCATAAGAACTGTTGCCTGCCACCAATTAGCACCAGGACAGCAGACTGAAAAGGAGGGCACACAGGTCATCCAGTTCTCTATACTATGGCGAGAAGTACTGTATTTCTATTTACATTATAATACATATTTCTAAATTTGTATCTATACATATACATTTGTGCATGCAAATTTTATGCAAACAGCCTTTTTCGTTGTCTTTTATTTTTTGCTGTTCATAACTGACCAACCTGCCTCAGAAGCTTACCTCCTCATTCTGCTACATGTGTAGACCAGGCCTAAGTAACAGTGCAAGGCTTTGTGAAGCAGGAATGCATACGTCCAGGTTTTGAGGAGCTGGAGGGCATTTCTCTTACATGGACACAGAGATAGGCTACAGCTCTATAAAGGGAAGAGGAGAAGGAGGCAGGTGAGACAGTAGTCCCTAGGGGATGAGAGAGAAAGCAGGAGTGAAGGGAATGAAGAGCAAGAAAAGACAGCTGAGAAGTTGGGGCTGGTACCTGTCCACCCTCCCAGGGCCAAAGTCGTCATGATAGCAGCAGTCGTGTTTGTTTAAATGCAGAAGTTGTATCCAGTGTAAGTCTTTCTTAGACTAGACCCATTGAAGTGAATGGGACTTAAGTTAGACTGACATTGGATACAAGCCCCGGTCTGCCCTGATGACATAGAAAACAGTGTCAGCAGAGGGAGAAGGGTGTCTAATTCTTAGGGCATATGAGTATGTAGAGCAGAACCTTCTCAACACTTGTCACGTAACTCCTGTAGGCTGTCCCCAAAGTACTTTTTTCTCCAGCTGAGCTTACGACTTGTATCAAAGCTCAGCTAAGGAAACAGCATTGGAGGGGACAGACTACAAGGAGCTTAGCACTCACCCACATGTGCCCCCTTTGCCCTCAAAATCTGAGCCCACATTCCCTGATTTATACAAGATGGGACAGGCCTGGTTTGGACAGACAAATGGGTCTGCTGCCATTCCACATTGTTTTGCCTTCAGTTTCAGCCCATCTCAAAAGCCACATTTCCATTCCTCTTGCCACCATCTGGTAGGCATCTTGATAGTGAGCAATAATTACTAAACAGCAACATTGAGTCTGTAATCAGGTTGGCAGGAAAGGATCCCTGAAGGGAGGTTTCATCTTAGCAAGACAGCCTCCTGTGCCACAAATGGGCCATTGCATTTCATGCCTCGAAAGTGATGGAATCAACAATGACATCATCCCACAGCTGGAATAAATTATTCATGCCCGCCACTTTGGATAGTAGCATAAGAGGCAGGTGGATACCTGGTGCATTCCCTCTCCATATTTATATGCACATTGTATTAAAGTTGTATACTCTTTGGATATTAATTAACAGAGATATGCAATTTGTGGTGTAGTGGTTACAGCATCCTTCCTCAACCTGGTGCCCTCCAAATGTTTTGGACTTCAACTCCCATCAGACCCAGATAGTATAGCCAATAGGAATGCTGGACGTTGTAGGTCAAAACATCTGGAGGGCTCCAGATTGGAGAAGGTTGGGTTAGACTGTTGGACTAGGACTGGGAAGAACGTGGTTCAAGTCCCTACACAGGCATGAAGCTCACTGGGTGACCTTGGGTCAATTCTCAACTTTACCTACCTCACAGGGTCACTGTGATAATAAATTGGGGAGCTGACCATGTATGTTACCTTGAGCTCCTTGGAAAAAAGGTGGAATATAAATGTAATAAATAAAATGACTAAATAAATATACTTGTGTTCAATAAAACACATTTGTCTCACTGGCAATCCTGTTCAATGACTCATATTATTATCATATTTTATTATAGAGAGCTTCAGCTATTGGGCGGTAGAGAAATAAATAAATAAATAAATATTATAGCACTTCTGAATTCTTTCTTTCTCCTACTGTTGTTTGATATGTTTAGCTCTCAGATGTGATCCTACACTTTTGACACATTTACATTCACATGGTGTTCAGGCTAAGGATAGTGGTGAATTTCAGGACAGCTAAGTGCATGCCATGTAGCCTCAGCTTTGTGTTAGCTGGCGCTAGGCAGCATAATGAAAATAAACAATTCCTAAAAGTGTACAACAGAGTTTCTCACTTTTTTCAACCTAGTTAGCTCAGGGATTTCATCCACCACTTTTCACTGCTCATCTGTGCTAATTTGCCACTCTTGCCAATGGCGATGTTAGAGAGAGCAGAAAGATGTGAACATTTTCTCCACAATGGCCAAAAGGTCAGAAACCACCATTGCTCTACAACCAGCCTCCAGACCCCCATCCAGAGCTGATCACCAGCTGAGAAAAGCCAATGAAGGGGATGCTTCAGTGAGCAATTATAATTGGCTCTGTTTTGAGACAGGCTTGACAAGCTGTGCCGAGACACAGCAGTGAGCCTCCATATGCTGCTTGGGAACTGCTGTTCTACAAAACTCAGCTGGTGATGCAGCCTATGAAGAAAATACAGCTTTCCTATCATACACCCTTGAAATGATCAGACTGATCCAGCAGCTCTGATATACACGTGGAGCTCCAGAAGACCAGGTATGCCCCCAACCTGATATGAAGGAAAGCTGAGAACACACACAACCTTCTTGTTCATGTGAAGCCTTCCCAACATCAGAAGAACAGGAGAACACCTGCTTGTCCAGACTTCCACTGGACCATTCAAGATGTATGGAGCTTTGAGTCATTGTCAGTATGCACACATCATAAGCTGCTCATGGAAACATAACCCAGGTTGCCTTTTTTAGTACAAAGAATCTGGGCACCTAGAGTCAAATAACTTCCTACTCTATGTGTTCTGATCTCAGTCAATACCAGAAGTCAGCACAACTTTTCATCCACAAGGAACACCAGTCTCCCTTGTAATATGTGAAGCAAAACCTTATAGTCCATGTACTATTCTGCCAAGTTTTGCTGACTGCTTTTTCTTTTCTTTTCTTTTCTTAATGGCTGCAAATAAAATCTGGGAAAATTTCCAATTTGTTTTTGCCTGCTATATATGTGATATCAATCTTTTTTCTGTAGATGCCAAGCTCCAATGTTCTCCATGGTGGATTAAAATCTTGTGCCTTTCTGGCATAAGCACACAGAACTGCTTCAAATACTGTTTCCATTTCTGGTTATGTTATGCATGTAACTCAGGGGAAAGGTGAAGGAATGGCTTTGCTTGCCAAATGCACGATGAAAAATTAAATGAGTTAGCACAATGATTTAATTATCTCACTATGGTGGAACAACAATTTAGAGATGACTTGGTAACTTTCCTTGCAATTATTTATTGTGTTTTCCTAGAACTTGGGGATAGTTCACACACAGCTTTAGCAAGTAGATTATGCATCCATACAGGGGACTTAAGAGTAAACCTCATGGTAGTGCATCCTTCTGCACCATGTGTCTAACCTACAATAGGAACAGAGGGATTTTACATAAATTACAATCAGGGTGTGTTTGTGTACACTAAGGATATCAGAAAAATCTGTTTGGGGGGTGGAATTTATGAGTTTTCCTAGGTTTGGCTGCCCACACTTTGTTCCATTTCCTGCTGTGGTACCTGACACAGTGTGCAACGAGTCAGGCCAGTTTGTGGAATTTCCTGGCATTTTGCACATTTGGGGGGGGGGGGCAGGTTCTGCAATTTGGGCCTATTTCTGAGCAGGTCACACACATTTCTGAGCAATTTGTGGAAATTACAGTTGAGTTTCCACACATTTGGCTATAAATTGCACAAATTGCTCAGAAACTTGGGCAAATTGCAGAACCTGTGAAAAAAATGTGCAAAAAAAAAAAGTTCTCGGAGTTAATAACCCTACTATTAATAGGAGCTAATAACCCTACTAATAACCCTACTATTCTATGATTCTATGAGTTCAAAGAAAAGCCCACAGCTTGGCTCACAAATGCAAATCAAGCTGTACATGCTTGCAGAACTCCATCAAGTCAAAAAAGAACCAGATTTCCCAGGCAGCAACAGACATCCCTAGTGTATACCCAGTTGCCATTATGTCTTCTATTCATTGGGGAGGGGGTTGCAAACCTGAAGGTTGTACTCCAGCTCCCCTGCGTAAATAACCTACATGCTGGGGTGATGTCTAAACCAGACCACAGATAGAATTTTTCATCTGGGAAAATACGGAATATCTCTCTACCACACACTGTATCCATTGCGGTAGTGATTGCCATGGGCAATGTGGTGGTGCGACTGTCACAGGCTCTTACTGTGATACTATTAGGGATGAGCAATACAGATCCAACTGTATGCCTTCACTACACTGAGCAGGGGGTTGGACTCGATGGTCTTATAGGCCTCTTCCAACCCTACTAATCTATGATTCTATGATATGGGGAATTTTGGTTTTTTAGTTCTTCAGTGGGCATGTCCTTCTCCACTATAGAACCCAATGTTATAGTAATGTTTATCTGGATATTTTCAAGTGTTCAATTTATTTATTTATTTGTTGCATTTATACCCTGCCTTTTTTCCTCTTGTAAGGAACCCAAGGCGACTTACATTATCCTCCTCCTCTCCATTTTATCCTTACAACAACAACCCTGTGAGGTGGGTTGGGCTGAGAGTCTGTGACTGGCCCAAAGTCACCCAGTGAGCTTCCATGGCCGAGTGGGGACTAGAACCCGGATCTCCCAGCTCCTAGTCCAACACTCTTGCCACTACACCACACTGGCTCTCAAAGCAATTCACATGCATTACTGAAGCAATTCAAAGCAATCAAAGCAATTCAAAGCAATTCACATGCATTACTGAAGCAATCCTTACAATAAACGTGTGGGTGTGGGTGTGTCATTATTATTATCCTCATATTACAGGCAGCAGAGAGTCTGAAACTGGTGAGTTGGTGAGGAAAGAGACTCATCTGCCATTGTGTTAATTATTTGAGTTATTCATATAAGATTCTTTGGAGACTGCACTCGCTCTCTCTCTCTCTCTCCTCCTCTCCTTTTCTGGAATGCACACCCAGACAGATTTTTATAAAGAGATGGAGCAGAATGCACCAGGGGTGGGCATAAAGTAGATTTGGATCTACCGGTAGAGCTCTGGGTGATTTGCAGTAGATCAGAAGGTGTTTATGACACCAAATTTTCAACAACAGCAAAAGCTTTCCCCCCTCTAAATTAGGTTGCTGGAAAGAAAGCCTGGGGGACACCCAGGAGCAGCATTTTGTGTGAAAGGACTTGTGAGCTGGATCCTTGTACTAATCCCAAATTTTTGGAATGTGCACATACCCAGAGACACCCTGTTCCTTAATTCCTAGTGTGTGTCTGCCTGCGTGTGCCACTATTTTGTATCTGGCTCCGGTTGGTGGACTTCAGAGTTCTAGTAAAAAATAAAGTATATCCCAGAAGCTTGAAGTCTGCCCATCCCAGGAATACATCCATGGTGTATTCACCCATTCATTATATGAAAGTAGATATATTGTGCTAATGTTTCTGGATGGGGGCTTGTAGGAATATTGTGGAAACAGTAATATTCATTCAGGGTGCACTTTGATTCTGTGGAAAGGCCCTCACTGAAATGGAGGTATATTTGTATACTAATTTTCTATAGTGTTCAAAACCTCCACAGATACAGGAAACTCATCTTCAGAACGTCACCCTCCATGAGTAGGGGGTGGCGAATGTGACAACAGAGAGGGTGGGGCTATGTGCTCCCACTCCTCACATGTTTAGTCTCCCCAGTTTAGGAACCCCTGAATAGGGCTTACATGGGTCTCATTTCTGGGTGACAGGAAGAAATGAGTGAATTTAAAATAGAATTCTACATCATTGCAGTAGACCCATATAGCCATTATGGATATTTATCCTGGGAGGATGGTTATTGCTGCAAATATATAATTATGTTAAAGAATGGCAATTCTCATAGCAAAATACAGGGAAGGTTATGTTTGTCTTATCAGCCCTCACCCAAGCACACACCATTGCTGAGGATTCTAGCCACTTTTTCCTGTGTATCTAATATTGTTCCATTTTGTTTAAGCTGGCAGGATTCATCTACGCCTGTTATGTTGTGAAATGTATCACCGAAGAAGAGGACAGCTGTAAGTACTAAAGGTTTATTACATACCAGTTGAAACCATATTTATATCATCCATCACGCTCATCCATCCCACTTTGATATCATTCTGAATACTTTGTCATACTGTAAAATTGGGAATAGGTTGGGGTGGGGGTGCCTAGCATACTAGATCCTTAAAAGAGCACAAAAGCTTGGAGCAAATGGAGGGAGTGGTAAAATACAGCTTTAGAAACAATTACCTTTTTCTGAAATAAAACAATACAAAACAACTCTGTCCCTCAAAAATTCTTCACAAGTACAACTCTTAGTGCTTCTTACTATGACTGATACTATTGTCCTACTAATGCTTTATCCTGTAGGTAAAGTTCTTGTAAACTGACTATGAGATTTGTTGCAGCACTTTGGGCTGGAACTGATACAGCACCAGTTATTCCAATAGTTCCATTGCAGAGAGGTGAAGCCAGGAAGAATATGTTATTTAAGGAGGAGGGTTAATATGTTTGGGTTTCTCCTGGTTTGTTGTGTCAATAAGCCCAGTTGAGTAGAATGAACTACATAGATGCAATTGGCTTTAATTTGCCTTCTTTAAATCTTGCTTTTTAGTACATAGTCACCTCTATTCTTTTGGCTCAGCTTGTCACCAATATCAATCAGTCAATCAATCTTTACACTTTCATTGACCAGTTTCCCCCATATTACAAAAAGAACACTCATCAAAACCATAGACAAATACGATAAATAATTTAAGTATTATAACCATACAAAAGCATAAACACCATAGAAATAAAACTTACACTTCCTCTTAATAACGTTCCTACTCTTTTCTTATAACCATTCTAGCAAACCTATTACTGAAGACAAAAGTATTATGTCTCACACAGGGGTCAAGAAAAAGGAAACTCCATGTTGAGTTCTCCCACCCACTCCTATCCTAGTAATGTTTAGGTACACTTATCTTTATTGTTCCCTAACCCTTGCCAGCAGTAGCCATTTATGTGGAGCACAATGTAATGGTGGCATGATACAGATAAGTAAGCCTAAACATTATTGGTGTGTGTGTGGGGAGCGGGGGGTTAACATGGGACTGCCATTTTCAGCAGTAGTCCCATGTTGAGCACAACATCTAGTTCTGCCCTGCATATATAAAATCTGTGATAGAATATTTCAGCAATAAAGTGCACAGTTAAACACTGTGGCCACTCTACCGCTGCTGGTTCTGTTGCATTAATGGGAGTGAGCACTTGCACACCAGGGCTTCCGCACTTCTAAAAATAACTGTGGAATTTGTGAGTTCTGCTGACCTACCCCATTCCAGAAATGAGTGGTTCCACTCATTTTGGGTTGTTTTAGAAGCAGGAAAGCCCCATTATACAAGTGGTCGCTTCCGTGAGCACACAGGCACAATAGGATATTACCCTGGACTGGATCCAGAGGTTTTTATTTTACCAGCAGGAGCATTCCCAACCAGAATCCTGCTGGCAAAGGGGGGGGGACTGTTTTCACCAATTCTCCCTCTTCAGCTACAGCACCACCTCCCCCACAGTTCCTGAGGGTCCCCCAACATTCCAGAGCATATTTTCTGGGGGAGAGGAAACAGCAAGTAGAGGGGGAATGTACAAAGATTAGCTCTTCCCCTGTTCAGCCAGCAGAGACGCTTCACTGGATCAAAAGCCTCCTGCTGACAGAAGGAGCCCTTCCAGCAGTGGGTGGATATTGCCAGATCCAACTGGGGGAGAAATTTACCCATTGTGTTGACTTGGGTTGGATTGGACCCCATGTGGTTTCCTCATTATCTAACCAAAATTATATCCTGGTTGTCATTAATAGTAGCATAAAGGGAAAGGCATGATATCTGGATGCCAGATACATTAATACCTTAAGGCCATTCTTTTCCTCTCACACATTTTTACATGCAGCCTAGGGTTTATTATGAAGAAATTCACTCAATAGTAGTTCAGAGTCCAATATAAAACATCATGTTGTAATGATCAGAGACTGCGGAATATGAATTGATTTGTTTGTCTGTTTCAGTTTATGTCTTGACCCATCCTAAAGGCTCAGGGCAGGTAACCAACATGTTTACAATTATCTCTATCCATGGGGATTATATTCCAGTAGATCTTCTGATCAAGTGTGAGACTTGCCTGGGCACATATGCACCATCCTGCATGTCTGCCCTGAGAATGATGTAAGCAGACTGGATGCTCCTGGTTATCTTCATTTCCCTATAATAACTAGATGGTGCAAATGTAGAAACTGGTGACCAAGACTTGGACAAAAAAAGGAGGGGGTGGAGGAAAGACCATGTTATGAACTATGGTCTGCACTTGCACAGAACCTCATTTTACATTCCATGCTGTAGAAGATCTTCTGGGGGGAATAATGTTTTCTTTGTATTACATTGCAAACTAGACAAAGTCATATTCTGAACCAGATAATTATGAGATTTGAAACATTGTGATGCTATTCTGGCATTGAAATTACCATTTAAGGTACTATCTTCCCTATCCATCCCCAGCATTCTCTTGGGAAGCATACATCTTGGGTGAGTCTTTGGGAGTCTTGGGTGAGTGTTGGACAGAACAATGGCTACAAAAGGCAAAAGTGGAAAGTGCTGCAGCAACTGGACTGTTGGTGGGCAGGTGGGCAGAAGGAAGGAAATTGGAAAAGGGAGCTAAAGTGCTAAAACAGGACATAAATTTCAAAGAGAAATTCTGTGAAAGTATAATGGGATAGAGACCCATGAAGGGAAGGGGAACCACAAGGTCTATGTTGCCCTCCCTTTCACTCTGCATCACTCTCTGCTGATGTTGATATCATAAAGCAGTTGTAATTCTCACGTCACTGGGATTATTAGCAGCAGCAATTTAAAACTACTAAAACGTCAACACTTATCTTTCCTTGGTGGGATATAATCTTACCCAAGCATCTTGTTTGTTTTTCAGAAATCTTATTAGAGCTACATTTTCTTAAAACTGCACAGTTAATTTTATTACTTTGAAATATTCATTTAATCAATTTAAAGTCTCTCTAGCAATTTGACTCCTCTAGTACAAGCTTTATGTCAAGAAAATCCAACAATTCAATATGTTTGTTGAAAACATCATTAAATATTTAGTTACGCAGTGAAAAGCTCTAGAGTGCCATCAATAAAACAACAGCCTGGTGGGATTTGTAGATTACATGAAATTAAAAGAAGAGGCTCGCTATTTCACTGAATTCTTTCCCTCCTGGCACTACATTATCCTAGGAAGAAAGATGAGTAAACCTGCATGTTCCAAACAGCATAGTCATGACTGTCTAAGGAAGGACAGTGGGATTGGCCAGGGAAACATTATATGGGTTCACAAGAGCAGTATCCTGTTTCAGTTGTCATGAGTCCATCTTTGGGTGAACCCACCCATTTCTCCCAAGCAGCAATATTTGTCCAAAAGATTTTAAAAATCCAGTACAGTTTTTATTGCATCTCAGTGTATTGTATCACCTCCTGTGGTTCTATATCACTTCCTTCCAATACAGTTTTTATTGCATCTCAGTGTATTGTATTACCTCCTGTGGTTCTATATCACAATGGCCTTGTAGGCCCCTTCCAACCCTACTATTCTATGATTCTATATCACTTCCTTCATTTTCTTCCCTTTTGTTTTATCTGGAGGAAAAATAAAAGTTAATCAATTAATGTCACAATCCATGAACCTATAATTTATGCCACTATTCCCAACCTGGTGCCTTCCAGATGTGTTAAACTACAACTCTGATCATCTCCAGCCAACATGGCCATTGCCCATGCTGGCTGATGATAATGGGAGTTGTATTGCATCACATTTGGAGGGCAGCAGGTTTGGGAAAGCTGTTCTATGCTCTGTTCCCTTTCTGTATTGAAAAATCAAGTCTTGAGGAATACTTCTCTAACAGTGCAATCCTTTGCATGCCTACTCATAAGTTCCACTGAGTTCAATGGGACCAGCTCCCAAATATATGTGAGTACAGGATTGCAGCATAGGGACTGCTGTATAAACTTTGCTGGGAATACATCTCATTGAACCCAAGCCTGGTTAATACATAACACTAACCCATGATTTATTTAACACATGGTCAACCCATGGTTTGTTGCCCTACAAAGGATTTGCCTGGCAGATGATCGAACAAACTGTGGTTTGTTTTCTCAATCCCTGGGTGTTTGTTTCCCTCCTCCTTTGCCCACTCCCTCCCTGTACCCCAAATACATTTGCTGTGCTGTAGTACTGGCTTGTGGAGTGTCTGTATGTTTTTACCACTCTTGCCTGCCACGTCTGTAGCCTGGCAAAACAACCCATGAACAACCCACAGTTTTGGGTTCACACACAATGACAATCCATGGTTTAAACAATCCACAGTTCAGAATTCAACAACAAACCATGGGTTCTTTTTCTGGGTTGTTTGTGGTTCACACTTCACGGCAACCCGGAATTCAACAAACCATGGATTAAATAAACCATGGGTTAGCATTATGTGTGAACCAGGTCAATAGATCTTTCTTCTGAGAAAGGGTGAAAAGATCAGGCTGAAGGCTGCAATCCTAAATTCACTTACACAAGAGTATGCCCCATTAAATGCAGTGGGCTGTTCTTTGGAATAAAGATGCAGATGATCAATCAGAAAAGCATACATTTATAAATTATCTAATTTGTTTTGTTCATACCATACTAATTTTTTTATTAATTTATTGCTGAAGAAATTCCAGGACCCCAAATGCCAAGATTTCTTAATGTGAATAATCACCATTTCTTAGGTTTCTACTTAATACACTTTATAAAGTTTCATACTGTTCATATTCATACTGTTGTACAATTATACTCTGTTAAAATGAGATTTGAATGTGAATTTCTTCGAGCCTGTCAATCTAAGCTTGTGACTGCTTATGAGCATTTTAATCACAGTAGTGGTTGCACGTGCAGATCCAGGAGTGGCCATTATTTCAGATTAATGCACATTATAAACCTGTGACCTTGCATATGTGGCATCATGATCTATCGCATATTTGTTGCTTATTGCAGATCTCATAGTTGTGGCACTTGTAGTTGTGAGACTTTGATCCATTCCATAGATGGTATTCATTGGCAGTGCTAGTTCTCTACACAGTCAGTCAGTCAATAAGAGATTGTTGAAAATAAATACTTGGCTGTAGGGCTCTTTAAATGTTAAAAATAAAAATCTGGAAAACTAGGATGCAAAAAAGAGATATCAAAATAGCAAGCATTTAATTGTCAGGGAGTAGTTTGTTATTTGGATCCATGTTTCTGTTTTGTATACAGCTTTCATACCATCAGGGATCTTTTGATGTGGCCAGAATAATTCAAGATCATGCAAAATGTGCAGTCTAACAACTGGAATGGTATCAGATGACTATTGCTTACATTATTTTGGTATTTTAAATGGTTCCTTGAGGCAGTAAAAAGCATAGAAAAACCAAAGCAAACATATGCATGTATATATTAAAGTTCTAGTACAAATTCAAAAACTTCTGACATGTGAAGCTTCTCCTCAGCAGTTCAGTAAGCCTTTGATAGGAAATGGCCATGTAGGTAAAATAACAGAGCAATCCTAAATACGCATTATTTCAGGACTGGAGATAAACTAGTAGTACAGCTGCCATATTCAGTGTATGATCAGCCCAGGAGGGAAAAAAATATACAACTAGAAAATACAAACATGGTGTAAAATCAAGGAAACATGCCCCCCGCGTTCCTGGAAATGCTGCCAAAACCCACCAATCAGGGATTGTGCCAGTGACAATGCCCACATGCTACCAAGACATGAGCTTATGACAACAGGGAGACACTCCCACCACACATCCTTCATCACTACACATGCCAAATGATGCCAGCGTGCCCCGCTCCTTCAGCCCACAGGGCTCAGCCAGCAAAGACTCTGCCACTGCCAGGCATTCTTACAAGCAGCAATCCTCATATGCTTCTCACAACCACTTTTTTTATAAGCACAACACCCACAGAGGGCAGGAAAGAGAGGACACACAACAGAGCACCCACATAGCTTCCTGAGGACACCTGCAGAAAGCACACACTGGGCCAAACTACATGTTATGCTAATTACATAGCATGGAGCTTCTTAATTTTCATTCTTGTCTAAGTGTGGGGAGTCCCAATTCGGATCGCATCCATGGCACTCAGGGTTAAACTCCCCCCCCACACACACACACACCATTTTTCCTGAAATTCCACCCACACCCTCAGGGAGAGGGTTAAACAAAGAAAAGAAGCCTGCATTAACTCCTCAAAAGAAAAACAGTCTCCATTAGAGTCAATAGAGGCTCCCCGTGCCCCATTTTTTAATACACACACAGACACACACACAAGCAGGGGAAGATTTCAGGGGAGAAGTGTGGGGGAGGGTTAACCTTCTGCTCCCAGAGTGCTGTGGACCCGATCCAAATTGGGGCTGCGCATGCTTATACAAGAGTAAAAAATTAGACTAGCCTCAGGTACACACTACGCAATTAGCCTAACACAGTTGTGTTGAGCCTTTTTCAGCCTGAGGGCTAAATGCAATTTCAGAAGGTTTTAGGGGCCGACTGCCAGTGGTGGGTGGGGCCAAAGGCAAAGGGGGTGGAGCCAAAGGCAAAAGGGGTGGGACCAAAACATCCTATTTTAGCTTAAGGCTCTTACTGCCAGTAGCTAAGCCTCTCAAAAGGCATTTCAAACTTTTAGAATAGGGGGGAAAAACTGCACAAAGGCTTGGAAACCACCAAGAACTTGATGGCTGGGGGAAAGCAGCTGTGGCCCTCTGGGGGACCCTGGAGGGCTGGATTGGGACCCCGGAGGGCTGGATTGGGACCCCAGGAGGGCAGGATTTGGCCCCCGGACCTGAGGTTCCTTATCTCTGGAGTAACGTGTAGTTTAGCTCACAGCTGCTCCTGGGACAAGAGTTCAAGACCCATCAAAGGAGGGAAAGACAAGTAGCCAAGAGGAGGGGCCAGGAGGACATACCACAAGGCCAGTCACAGATACACACGGGCAGCAGCAAACTCCCTTGGCTGAGTCCATAGAGCTTACCTTAGGGATGTTGGAGGTATCCAGTCGGGGGGTGGAGTTCAGCGAGTTTTTGCCAGTTTAGCTCCCTAGACCCCGGCCCAATCATCTACGAATTGGCCTGACTTGGAGTGCAATGAATTGGGCCAAGTCGCCAATTTTCCGGGTTGGGTTTTTTGTGCAAATCATGATTTGCACAAAATGGCAGTTGGGAATAGCGCAATTTGTGCAAAATGGCCACCATAAATGGTCTAGTTTATGCAAATTAGATGATTTACAGCCTCCATTTTACACAAATTGCGCTGTTCATGGACGCCATTTTGAGCAAATTGGCCCGCAGTTTTGTGCACCCCCTCCCAGCAAAGTTACCAGTTTGGGGAAATGCAAAGCTGAGCCAGGTCCATCACAGGGATACACTGGGCCCCAAAAGGGCTGGATTTCCATGCAACAGACAACCCTAGCCTACATGCATGTGAGGATGAATGCCTACACTGTGTGTGGGAGACACTGCTCCCTGCTGCTGTGGGGAGGAGTGTTAGAGTGAGACAGTTCAGACAAGAGATGGCATTCGCATATGGCAATGGGGGTGGGGGAGGTATGAGAAACAGCTGCAGCCATTCTACTTTGCAGCAAATGTTCCCCTACCCTTGTTCAGCTGTGTGCTGTGCTCTGACCTGGCACCTCCAGTTGTTGGAGTGGAGGGATGTTGCTTGTTTATGTCTGGCATCCCAAGATGAGGTACCTGTAAGAATTCTACACAGAGAAGTGTTAGCAATGTCCTTGAGTTCCCAGGTACTATATTTTGAGACCAGACTGTTTCGTGTAAAGTGCTCCATTTTTTCTTTTGATTTTTTGCAAGTGCCCTTTTCCCATGGTTTCCAATCACCGAAGTTCACCCTTCTGAGTTCTAAATGTGCTCAACCTGAGGACAGAGAGCTATCGCTCCATGCTGCACTCCCTGTCATCTGAGTTGTGGTCTGGTCTCCCTTTGTGGGGAGGTGGTGGTGATATTCTGTGGTTGGATGTTGATCACACCATATCCTATGCTCTGCTGTGGTGATGTGAGTGGGATGGTCGTCGATACAGAGACAGCTATATTATAATCCCGCCGCCGCCGCCATTGAAGTCAATGGGAGGAAAATTCTTCATGCTGGTCTGGGATTGGTGTAAATTTGTGCCATCAACAAGGGTGTGTGGCCATGGTTTGAAGGGATACAGGATACGGTGTAAGTGTGTCCTCTCCCACCCATGACTCTGACTCATCTTAGCCATTCTGTTGGTGTGTGCGGGGTGTCTTTCTGGGGGGGAGCGACGCAATTTGACAATCCTCCCACTCTGCCACTTGATGTGGGCACATCAGGCCACATCATGGTAGGGCCCTTTCTGTCAGCATAGTGCAGGGCTTCCATTGAATCTGGACTGGTGGTCCCCATTATGAGGTCAAAACTGCATGCCTCAAGTTTTGAATGAGAGGTAAAAAATATCCCATTGTCTGGACTTTCCTGGTAGATCAGGTGCCTTGAATTATGTTGTGTACCAAATCTTGGCTAATTTCTATCTGTTGTAAAAGTACCTTATCCATGTGTGGAGCCGCTTATGTCCCCATGAGTGAGATACATAAAAAGTTGGTATTCTGAATTTTTTTCCAATAATCAGAATTACTTCAGCTGCTTTTGTACTACATTTCAGCTCTCTATCTGTGGAAGTACTTTTTAGACTTGCATAGTGACAAAGAAACTGAACTACAAACTAGAAGTCCCTGGCTTTTGAATTTCACCCTTGTTGTGATTTCACTAGATGGCCTTAGGCAAGCCACTCCCTCTCAGCCTCAGCCCCCTCTGCAATGGGGTGGATAATAATATCCACCTTACAGCAGGGCTGAACAACCTGCAGCCTTAGGACTTTATGGAGCCCTTGGGCTAATATCAAAAACTTCCTTCAGGCAATCAGTTCAGCCCTCTAGCAAAAGCAATCTGGCCTTCTTTCAGCAGCCTGCTGTGTGAGGAGGAACAGGGAGTGGGGTGAGAGGAGGGTATGTCAGAGAGAGAGAGAGAGAGAGAGAGAGAGGCGTGGTGCCACCCACATTTGACTCTGACCCCACACACTGCTGGCTCAGGTCCCACCCATCATTGAAATGTGGCCCCCGACAGATGGAATGTGGCCCTTGACAGAAGAAAGGCTCCCCACCTTACAGGGTTGGGGTAAGGTTTACAAGATAATGCATGTGGAACAGTTTGAACTCTTGAAAGTGCCATACAAATGCTAAGTATTGCTATTATTATCATTTTGTGTTGTGAACTACAAAGTTGTCAAGGTTCTACTTCCTCAGCTTGTCTGAATAGGACTGAGGTGTATCCATCATATTTATACACTTTTTATATGGTCCAGGAGCTGAAGGACAGCATGACTCGTAGGCAACCAAAGGGGTTTGAACAAGTGTTTCACAAACAAGAAGCTTGTTGCTACTTCACATGGCAAAGGGCTTTTGAAATACAGGGCAAGTTGCACTATGGCATGAGGGTGGCTCAAAGAAAAAAGACAATCCCCCTGGGCATAGCTGCACACGTTAACTTCGTGGATCCCAGTCATGATTCAAACATCGAAAGTGCTTAGCTAGAAACTTTTGTGCTCACCTGTCTTTTACAGCTTTAACTTCAAGGGCAGAACTAATGTTGCACACGAGATGTGTGCAATAATCTCCATATATAGACAGACAAACAGACAGATGGCAGCCCTGGAAGGCTGTTATTTAAACAGATGAATGGGGAAGGGTCCTATGGCATAACCCTTTCCCTTCCAGCTATTTCCCCACCACCACCTCAAAATCAGTTTCTCAACTTGTGGATGAAAGATACTGCATGGTTCAGTTGTGCTATGCCTGCTTTGAGAGATGTTTGTGTTTTTCTTTGGGGAACATGATCCACATTTAAGCTAATTGCGGATAATGACACACATACAATTGGCAACAAAGATTTGGATCTGCATTGCAAAAAAGAAGATAATAATATCTGTAGATAATAAGCATCCTGAACATGCAGCACCATTGGGCAAGAAGGCAGAAATATCTATTGAATTGAAATGACAGGTTTTCAACACAACCCTGAATGATTCCAATCCCAAATTTGTTTGTCATGTGAATTGAACAGCTTTTTATGACATTTGTGGAACCGCAAACAGGCCAGCCTGATGACAGACTGGTGCAGACACCTTGATCAGTTGGCACTATGTAACTGTGAGAAACCTAAACTTAAAGCTCAGCTGAGGTGCAGCTGGTTTAAATAATAGCAAGCAATTAGGCTGAAGACAAAATCAGTGGTGGCATTTTATAATTACAATTAATTTAAAGGTTAATTTCCTTTGGTGCTAAAATCTTATTTAAAACATTTACCAGGAAAGGAAATTAGGATGTTACTATCAAGATGCATGGAGTGCTTCTGGGAATCCATGCCTATTATCAGTAGAAAATTAGGTTAGGCTCGAAGTGGGAATTTCAATTCATTTTAGTGTATAATAGATGGTGATCAGGGCCCTGAGTTAGATGATTTTGGTTAGGGGAGACTGTAAGATTTGCATTTCTTTTGTTTGAGGGATTAATTGCAAATGTTTTTAACAAAAGGGCCAGGTTTATACGCAAACAAGCACAACATGAAAAGAAAATTGGTTATGGATTGCTGCCTTCCTAACTAATGAAGTTGATGTTAAGGAAATCCCTAAGAGACATATTTGTGCTATGAAAAAAATATTAATAAATATAATCACAGACTGAAAGCAGTGCTGTCACTGGCTTCCTATATGTTAATTTACCTTCTCCTTTACTACCTGGCCCATCCCTCCCTGAACATCCATCACAGTCTCCTAAGGGAACTGTCAAGCTTGCATTTCAAATATGTCTAAATAATCATAGTGCTTTGATGGAAGTAATGTTGCCATTCTGGCGTTTCATCGTTGTAGAATACTGTTTAAGAAAAGTAGTGCCTGATCATAGCAAACAATTTTGCTATTTTGTTTTCTTCTGCACCTCTCATATAGTCTTATTACATATAAGAATGTTTAAAATAAAGATGTTCAATTAAAAGACCACATTAATTTTGATCGTAGGGTACCCAAATACACTACAGCATTAAATAGCTGCAAATGACACAAGCAGTTAGAATCCCCCTTTTAGAAGTAAATTTCATAACTAAATTGTATGAAAACCAAAAATGTACATTCAGCTAAGCACAGAATATTTGGCTTTGGAAAGTGATTGTAGTAACCAGGAGATGTTAGGCTAATGTGCCTCATTCAATTCTGCTGCTCTTCCTCTCATTGCTTCTTGAGCTGGTACAGACATAACCCTAACGAAATGCTAGCTGCGGTTTAAAGACTGGAAGTGAGTCGAGGTGTCTGAACTGAGGATTAGAAGCCCTTTAAGCTGCAGTCCTTCTGAGCTGACACATGCATGGGATTGCTCTGTTAGTCACGGTTAGCCTAGGTCAGATGTAATGGTAGATCAGGGTGGAGGGACACAGAGAGAACTCACGTGCAAGAGGAGAGTGATGTGGGGAAAGGAATCCTAGTTATGCCGCTGAGAGCTGCTGTAATGTGATGCAAACCAAATGCTAGCCATGGTTTAGCAATGTGGAATGGGTCATGGGGATTCTCACATTGAATGGGATACATAAGCCCACATTCCAATGGCCACAAGAGTTATGCATCTACCCACTGCATGCTGCCTTATTTCTCACACCCTTCATCCACCCCACAAACAGCTTTTGACAACTTAACAGGCTAATACTGTTTAGCAGCAGTTAAAGTAGCATCCAGTTCTTTATTAATTTATTTCTTTAAAAATATATTACCTAGTGAAGAAAATCACCTCTCTATTTTCTCAAACTCTTATCTGAGTTTTGACCTGCTAAAATTTACAGCTGAATACCCGGTGCCGGGAGGAAGATTGGCCTACTGGCTCCCTGGAGCAAACCAGAGTATGTATCCCTTTTGAATGTTTTGCTTAGAGTCTCCTTTGGTTGGCGGGAACCCTTGCAGCATCTTTTCTGTGATGTCTCTTAACCGGTGAAATAAGCTTACCTCTGAGATTTGCCTCCATCTGACTTTTCTAGTACTTCACATGCACTGTAAGACATTCTTGTCCAGAGTGCTTTTGAAGGGATATGATGTTCTCTGGTTTTTAATGTTGGACTGTGTTAATTGTATTTGATGCTGTTTTGTTGCCTTTATATAATCTATTGAGCATTTTGGTAGACAGAGCTGGAGAAAAGTTTGCATATATATATATATATATATATATATATATAGTGACTAAGCATTTTGGTAGACAGAGCTGGAGAAAAGTTTGCATATATATATATAGTGACTAATGTTTTTTAAAAGTTACAGAGAGGCATTAGTCTATGCCCCTGCCCACAAGACCTCTCATTCTCTATTTTCCACACTATACAAGAAAACAAATATTTGCAGTCACCCCAAAAAGTCCAGACCAGAAGTGTTGAACCTGGGGACAGTCCCACCACATATGGACCAGCGTGCCAACACTGTCACATCCCCTCCAGCAAAGTGGAGACAGGGAAGGGTTCATCTCTAACAGATAATGTAAGAGATGCCATTTGCCACACTGTGAGGTAGTCCTGTTTTTGTTGCTAGCTGCATGCCTAGAAATAGTACAGCACTGGAAAACAGGTGCCAGGTGCACTATGCAGGGCTGGTTCACCAATATCTGGAAAATTGTACTTTTAGAGAGACCAACCCACCATGGCAGAGTTCTGAGAGGGGTGGCCAAACATGACCACTTCATGGAAATCTGGCTTCCCTTCACTGCGTTTGTCAACAAAGGGATGGTGGCCTATAAGCTTCTGATACCCCAACCATCATTTTGGATGGATCCAATTAAATGAGGGGTGCTCTAAGAACATTCTACTATTAATATAACTTAAATAGGAATGGGAACAGAGTTTCTTTTTATTTTGTTTGAATAGCTGACCATTATTGTATTTGTTGACTATAAGCTTATTGTACTATGCACAATAATTGAATTTTTAAAAGTTTAAAAAACAAACAAATATCTGCAGTAACAGGCATGTTGCCTTGCCTCAAGCTTCATTCATGTTAGTGTTGAGGTGTGGGAACTCTTTCAGCATGAACACATTACAGATTATCATTGTGCATACAATGAATGCATTGGGTAGGGGAAGTTGGCTTGTGGTTGAAAGACCCCCACACAACCTATGTGAATTCACTAGACCAGGATTGTGAGACCTCTGGCCCACCGACCTAATCAAGCCTGCAGGCTTCCACATCTGGCCTGTGGAGCCTCCTTGGTTTCCTCTAGGGAGCAAGACTTGGCCTCTAAGCCCCATCACCTGGAAGAATCCCCCCTAGAGGAATCCCACTGTTACTTCTGCAAAAGTGAACTAGATTACACAAATGTCCTCTGGTTTCTTCTTTCTCAAGGGAACCAGTCTCTGACATGCTGTTTTGAGTGCCATTTTTGGTAGAAAGGCAGGGTACAAATAAAATAAATAATAACATGCTGGGGGGGTTCCCACTGATGACTTGCCAAATGTTAACTAGCCACTGGGTTTTGTCAGTAGTTGGATGACTTTAAGAGGAGTTAGACAAATTCATGGAGGAGAAGGCTATCAATGGCTACTAGCAGATTCCCTACCTGCCAGTCCGTGGGGAGTCTGCCCGTGGGGGGAGGCGATCCATTCCTCCCTCCAGAATCCTCTTTGGCCGGTTCCACTCCACAGCAATTCCGTGGAGCCTCCAGCCAGCTATGAAGTGCCAGCGATACGGCCACCATGCCGTATCGCTGGCTGAAGGGGACTGACTGCGGACACCATTTGCATCTGTAAAGGTCTTAGTTTGAGGTAAATGCAGCCATAAATGGCTGCATTTATCTTAAACTAAATCCTTTACGGCCTCAAATGGCGTCCGCAGTCAGTCCCCTTCAGCCAGTGATATGGCATGACAGCAGTATCTCTGGCAATCCGGAGCCAGAGGATCCGGCCGAAGAGGATTCCGCGGGGAGGTGGAAGTAAGTGTTCTGCCACGGACTCCAGGGGGGCGGATTCTTTAGAATCCGGCCTCATTGGAGTCCATGGCAGAATTTTCCGCCATCCCTAGTCCTGATGGCTATATGCTGCCTCTAGTACCAGGGGCAGTATGCCTATGTACCCCAGTTGCTAGGGAACATGGGCGGGAGGGTGCTGTTACACTCATGTCCTGCCTTTGGGTTTGTAGACAGCTGGTTGGCCAGTGTGTCAACAGAATGCTGGACTAGATGGACCCTTGGTCTGATCCAGCATGATTCTTATGTTCTTAGGTTCATAGACAGTCCATTGATGTTATTGCAGCTTTAACTACCATAAGCAGACAAACCACAAGGTCTGTCTCAGGACTGGACCAGAATAGATGTATCTTTGAATTCAGGAGAGCAATGAAAAACTTCTCAGGTGTTTATAATACTACAGTGATTTGTGCTAAAATCAATGGCCAATTGCTTAATTTTGTTACAGGATCACCAGCTACGAACATAAATACCCTTTTGACCATAATCTCTTGAAGTGTTATGTTATATTTGGTTTTAATTATGATTCTATTTGTTGAGCAGAAGCCTTATTTTTTAAACCAATGCTTTTCAAATTGTGGTCCAGGGAACCCTGGAGCTTCTTGAATGTGCATCAGGTTCATAGACAGTCCATTGATGTTATTGCAGCTTTAACTACCATAAGCAGACAAACCACAAGGTCTGTCTCAGGACTGGACCAGAATAGATGTATCTTTGAATTCAGGAGAGCAATGAAAAACTTCTCAGGTGTTTATAATACTACAGTGATTTGTGCTAAAATCAATGGCCAATTGCTTAATTTTGTTACAGGATCACCAGCTACGAACATAAATACCCTTTTGACCATAATCTCTTGAAGTGTTATGTTATATTTGGTTTTAATTATGATTCTATTTGTTGAGCAGAAGCCTTATTTTTTAAACCAATGCTTTTCAAATTGTGGTCCAGGGAACCCTGGAGCTTCTTGAATGTGCATCAGGTTCCACAGTGAAGTCATTAATGGTGGACAAGCTTCCCTGAAAGACAACTTGCTCTACTCACAACTGATCTTCTTCTACTGTAATCTGAAACTTTAGGGCAGGGATGTTGAACCTGTCAGCCTGGGAGCCAAGTTCATTTTCAGAGAAACTCTTGGGAGATGCATTCTAGTGGTGGGCTGGGCCAAAAGTAAAACTGGGTGAGGCCAAAGGGGCAGGTTCAAAATACCAAACATACCAGGATCATTTAGCTTAAAGCTCTTACTGGCAGTAACTAACCCTTAGGAGAGGCACTTCAACCTTTTAGACAGTTGGTGGAAAGGGGTGGGGCCAGGGAAGGGGATGTTGCCATCTGGGCAAATGGGAGGGACCCCAGGCAGGCAAGAGGTTCTGCACCCTTGCTTTAAGGGAATGTTTGGTGCATTCTAGAATACTTGTAGTTGATGTGGACAACAGTGATGTCCAAGGGGACTTATCAATGCTTTCCCTGAATTGAGTGTGCACTCTAGAGTATGCCTCAGCATCCTCCGCAGCACACAGCAGTTCTGTGCTCAGTGGCCCATGTACAGCGAAGTCAATAGCAAAAGGGTTTCCTAAAGGTAGTGAGTTTGAAAATGATTGCTGTAGGCTCTTTCTCACTTTCAGCCTTCAGAAATCTCTTCTTCTTGCTGGAGCTTTCCTTAATTTGTACCAATTTTATCCCTATGCTCCTATCGTAATAAACTAGCCTACAACAATCTCCAGCTAACAGCTTATTTCATTAGGGACACAATGATCCTACCTTGCTTGCATTTTCTCTAACTGGCCCTGATTGGGCAGTACCTGAAGTTTTTTCCAGCTTGTTGAAGCATTTTGTCAATTTGAAAATCCTTCAGGGACAGTTTTAGAATGCCCCATGCGTAAAATGGCAGATTAGCATGGAAATGATCCTAGAAATATTCTGGCTCAACTAAAAAGTTAATATACAAAGGGAGGAGAGTAAATTTTTACATGTTTAACGCGTTCTCTCTGAGGCCTTTAGGCATCCATTAGACGCTGCTGACAGTATTTTCAGGTTCATCAATATTCCATGTTCACAGGCCAGTAGATTCTGCAGTTGTGTGATGGTGAAAATTTCTGAAGACATGGGCAACACTGATGTAGCTCTGGAAAACTAAAATCCAAAAAGGCATTGTTTGCTACATGCAAATGGGAGCCAGTGAAGTCCGAGGTCAAGGAACAATCAGCCTATGGCATCTGGATGTGCTGCATCTGATCCCTCAAATAAGTGCTAGGCTGGTGTATCTCTAAGGCAAAACTTAAGTGACATAGGATAATCAAACCTGAACTCTGAACTTTAGAAACCTGATTTCAACATGTTTAAGGAAATACAGGATCAGATTCCATTGGTAAAAATACTCAAGGAGAACAACATATAAAACTAAGATATTGAAGTCGCAATCTCAAGCAATTCCAATGAGGAAGAAAAATGGGAGGCATCTAAATAAACTGGGGTGGCTGCATGAGGAGCTTTCTGATGAGCTCAGATTTAAAGGAGCCACCAGGGATGAGTACAAACAAGAGCTAAACCTCATAGGGAGGGAGGGAGAGAGGGATGGATGGATGGATGGATGGATGTGATAGATAGATAGATAGATAGACAGACAGACAGACAGACAGACAGACAGACAGATAGATGTGACAGAAGAGCTAAGGCTCAGAATAAACTTAGGCTTGTGCAAGATAGTAAAAATAGCAGAAAAGGTTTCTTTGGCTATGTTTGGAGCAAGAGGAAAACCAAAGATATGGTAGGTCTGCTGCCTGGGGAAGATGGAAAATTGTTAGCGGGTGATAGAGAGAAGGCATAACTGCTCAACCCCTTCTTTGCTTCAGTCTTCTCCCAGAAGGGAAACTGTTTGGCCTGGCAAAAATAGATCAAACAATGGAGGAAAGGAATTGCAGCCCAAGGTAGGTAAAGAGGTGATATGGGAGCGCCTAGTCACTCTAAATGAGTTCAAGTCTTCAGGACTAGATGAATTGTATCCTAAGATACTAAAGGAACTTGAAGTTGTAATCTCAGAGCCTCTGTCTATACTTTTTGAAAATCCCTGGAGAATGGGAGAAATGCTGTGAGACTGGAGGCAGGTAAATATCTCCATCTTCAAAAAGGAAGGAAAGAGGACCTAGACAATTACCAACCAGTCACCTTGATAGCAGTACCCGGAAAAGTTCAAGAACACATCTAGATGATCTTTAAGATCCCTTCCAATATTATGATTTTATGACTTTCCAGACAATTGCTTTATTCACACAGTAAAATGTGCAGCTATTGCAAATACATTGTGTGCATTTGTTGGAAATAGGTAACACGTTTATAGCCAGGAAACTGCATTTTTCCCTTCACTTAAATAACAATATTGAGGGTGAAATGGGATTCCCCTGCATTTACCACATTAATTGCCTGGCACAGAAGTCATAGGTGCATGGCAAGCAATGCAACTTCCCTTCCACTCCAGTGGAGCCTTTTAAGAGAGCAATCCTATACATGTCTAATTAGATGTAAGTTCGGTGGTGTTTACTCCCAGGTAAGTGGGTATAGGATTATAGCCATATATATGTATGTGTGTGTGTGTGTGTGTGTGTGTGTATATATATATATGTGTGTGTGTGTGTGTGTGTGTGTGTATGTATGTGTGTGTGTGTGTATATATATATATATGTGTGTATATATATATATATATATATATAATTTGTTATGTTAACAGTACAGCTAATGATGAGGGCAGAAGCCAAAACGTTTAGCTTAAAATATATTTTTATACTTTGTTGTTAGTCTTTCTATCTTTCTTATATTTATTTATTATATATATAAATGGAAGTGTTTGTTTGTATGTTCTCAATGTACTAGAAAATCATACACCTGATTGTTGCAAAACTTTAAGGAGTTGTTGCACCTCTAACTGGGATCGTTTTAGGCATAGTGAACATTTTGCCTGCCATCTTGAAACAAAATGGTGGCCAATCAAAATTTTTAAAAATTTACAGTTTCAATACCATTTGATCGATTTCAACCAAACTTGGCATGTTGATTCAGCACTGCAGCAAGCAAATTTTAACCATACATTTTAACCATATGATTACCTATATGATTACAGTTTTACCCCTGACATTCCTCCTGCTGTGGAACAGCAGACCCCCCGCTACCTCAGGGGGCTTTAGGGGTACACCATGGTAGGGGCTGTGCCTAGGGGTGTGGCTTCACTCAGATGGGGTGGGCACAATCAGTCCAACTCTGACAGCTGTGTAAGTTTGTTTGAAGGCTTCGGTGTATCAGCCTAAGGGCTATTCCCACCCGTGTGAAGCCAGGTCCATTTGCTAGTATATATATATATTACAGACTAGCAATGAGAAGCAAAGCTTCCCCTTCTCCTGCAGCAATAGTCCACCGTTTTGTGAATCCCCAACTTATTAACATTTTAGATCTGGACTATGTGCTCCCCCCTCTAGTGCCCAAGCATATTTCTCCTCTGTTTTGTTTTGATTTAAAGTGGTGAATTCAGCATGGTGTTTCTCCTGCTGCAAGACTACCCCCTGTCACTGACACTTGATAGGCACTAATAGTAGTATAGCTTTTTAAACAGCTTTCTTTTTGGTTTGATTGATTTTTGTCATCCAGAAAGGTCTGTTGAAAAGTCACCACAGTTAAGATGTTTTCAGATGTCATGAGTTTGAGGACATGACTTATTTATTTATTTATTTAAAATATTTTTTGCCCACCTTTCAGGGCAGAAGCCCTCCCAAGGTGGCTTACAACAATAAAATACATAAAAACAGTTAAAATATTAAAAGTGTTAAAAACAATTAAAACAACAATTAAAACCAACAATGATGTTAACAGCAGCAGCAGTAGCAGTCATATCAATAGAAGGCCAAGGTAAAATAATATGTTTTCAAGGCCTTCTTAAAAGTCTGCAATGATGGAGCATGGCAGACCTCCAATGGCAGCTTGTTCCAAAGGTGAGGGGCCACTGCAGAGAAGGCCCTCTCACGTGTGTTCACCCACCTGACTGCTCTCATGGGTGGGCAAATCAGAAGGGCCTCTCTCTCTGATCTTTAAGTGCGGGCAGGCTGATATGGGTATAGGTGGTCCTTGAAGTAACTTGGTCCCAAACTGCTTAAGTCTTTAAAGGTCAAAAACAGCACTTTGAATTGGGATCCGAAATGCCTCGGTAAGCAGTGCAGCTGGCACAGTATAGGCATTATGTGAGCGAATCGAATCGCCCCCACCAATACTCAGGTGGCCGCATTCTGTACAAGCTGGAGTTTCTGAACCATCTTCAAAGGCAGCCCCATGTACAGTGCATTACAGTAGACCAGCCTGGATGTGACTAGTATGTGGATAACTGAGGCAAGGTCCATCCCCTCCAGATAGGGCATACCAGCCTAAGGTGGTATAAAGCACTCCTGGACACTGCAGGCACCTGAGCTTCCCCAGTTAGCTCAGAGACCAGGAGGGCTCCCAAACTGTGCACTTGGTCTTTCAGGGGGAGTACAACCCCATCTAAGACCAGTTGTAAACCTCCATCCAAAGTAGCTGGTTTCCCAACCCACAGTACCTCTGTCTTGTCTGGATTAATTTTCAGCTTGCTCACCCTCATCCATCCCAAAACAGCCTCCAGACACTGGGTCAAGAGTTCCACAGCCTCCCTGGGATGTGCAGATGGAAATGAGAGATAGAGCTGAGTATCATCCGCATACTGATGACATTTCAGCCCAAACCTCCTGATGACTTCCCCCAGCGGTTTCATGTAGATGTTAAAAAGCATGGGGGATAAGATAGAACCTTGTGGCACCCCACAGGCTAATGGCCATGGGGTGGAACAGAAGTCCCCCAGCACCACCTTCTGAGACCGTTCCTCCAGAAAGGACCAGAACCACTTTAAAACTGTGTCTCCCAAGCCCGATCCAGATAAATGATCCAGAAGGATACCATGGTCGATGGTATCAAAAGCTGCTGAGAGGTCCAGAAGAACCAATAGGGTAGCACTCCCTCCATCCATTCCCTGGTGTAAGTCATCAACCAGAGTGACCAAGGCTGTTTCTGTCCCATAACCAGGCCTGAAACCTGATTGGAATGGATCTAAATAATCAGTTTCATCCAAAACTTGGAGTTGCTTGGAGTAGTAGAGAACTGGTCACAACAGTTGGCTGAAAAGGTGGCAGGGGATCTGGCATGGTTCTCAGCATGCCAGCAGCTATTTCACAAATATGAAATGACATGGCCAAACTCCAACTGGAGCGTGAAGGAAGCCTCTCTCTGTTTAAAAGAAGACCGAGAGCTTGATCTGATACGTACTGCTCATTTTGCAAAAATGCATTACTGCGGGGACACAAAATGACTGCTCCATCATGTTGGAGGTGTGTGTGTGTGTGTGTGTGTGTGTGTGTAATTTTATTTGTTTTTGCTCTGGGTAGAGGAGAAAAGCAGAAGATGCATGGCACATTCCACCTTTCCCTACCCTGTTTCTCCCCTCTGACTCCACTTTGGGAGACAATCATTGTCTGGAAAGTGGCATCAAAATAAAGCAAGCAAACAAAAAAGTACTTGCCTGCAGCTAACCTCCAGTCCAGTGGCTGGTGCTGCTGTGTCTGACATTCAGCTGCATTCAGTCCCACCATCTCCTCAGAAGAGGTAATCAGGGCTAACAAAGCTGATCATCTCACCAGTGCCACACACACAGTTCATTATCTCACTGCCTAGGTGCAGGTGCTGAGTGTGGTTACCGACGGGCAGGAACCACATGCACAGCACCCTTTAGCCCACACACAGTTCCTGATCCAGCAGTGGACACACACATGGACTACCCACTTTGAATTGGAGCTAAGGAGTCCTCCAGCACCTTATCACAGCATCAGCTCTCTTAACCTGCTTCATCCCATTTCAAGAGTGGGATGTGTCTTATTGTCTACCTGGAGCCTTTAAGGCTGAACATCTAAATGAATCATCATCATCATCTCCATCTCTCTCACCATCACGTGCAGGGTATACATATAGAACTCCTTAAAAAAATAGTCAGGGTGAGGAAGAGCAGCACATAATGTCTTTTCATTGTAGGAAACAGTTTGTGACATAATGGCCAAATGTGGTTTTAAATTAGGAGTCTTATTCCGTGCACCATGCAGTTATTGAGCAAGAGGTGGTCTGGGGCAAACCGGTTTTGTGGGATCAGTTCCAGCTTCTTCCTTCTGATGAAGTGGACAAGGTGCTTTCATCTGTAAGGCCGACCACCTGCTTACTTGATCCTTGCCCATCTTGGCTCATTATGAGCTGCAGAGAGAGGCTGGGTGAGGGGATCAGAGTGGTGGTGAATGCCACCCTTGAGGAGGGAGTGATGCCATCAGATCTCAAGGAGGCAGTGATAAGACCGCTCTTAAAGAAGCCTTCCTTGGATCTCCAAGTTTTGAACAACTTTTGCCCAGTTTTGAATCTGCCATTTTGGGGCAAGGTGATTGAGCGGGTGGTGGCGATGCAGTTGAAGGCACACTTAGAAGAAGCCGATTATCTAGATCCATTTCAATCAGGCTTCAGTCCTGGGCATGGAACAGAAACGGCCTTGGTTGCCTTGGTGGATGATATGAGGAGGGCTTTGGATAGGGGCAGATGCTAAGGATGACGAAGAATTCCTCCATGGACTCAAGCGAGGCCGGATTCTTAGAATCCGGCCCCCCTGGAGTCCATGGCGGAATGGACCACCCCACCCCACCACCCCGCGAAGTCCAACCCAGCCGGATACTACCTGGCAGGCTGGCACTGCCGGCTCCAGCTGGGTCCGTCCACTGCTCCGTGCGGATGCAAAATGGCGTCCGGCAGAGTGGACGCCATTTGCGTCCTTCCTTTTTTGCTGTGATAGGCTACATAAATCTTTACATAGCCTATCATGGCCATAGGGAGGCACACAAATGGTGTCCGCTATGACAGACGCCATTTGCGTCCATAGACCAGCTGCGGCTGGAAGTCCGGCAGCAGCCAGCCCCGGCCGGTGGCTCCACGGACTCGCCACGGAGCAGAGCTGGGCAGGGAGGATTCCGGGGGGAAGAACCAGATTGCCGCCCCCCCACGGACTCCCCAGCGGACCCAGGTGGGTGGGGTCCATACACCCCTAGCAAATGCTCCTTGTTCTCCTTGACCTCTCAGCGGCTTTTGATACCATTTGATACCATTGAATGGGGTACGGCTACCCTTGAAAGACCAGGTCCGCAGCCTGGGGGTCATTTTAGACTCCCAGCTGTCCATGGAGGCTCAGGTGTCAGCTGTGAGCCAGACAGCGCTATACCAACTCCATCTGATACGGCGGCTGTGCCCCTACCTTCCTGACCATCTGCTCCCATCAGTAGTACATGCCCTGGTCTCCTCTCGACTACTGTAATGTGCTCTATGTAGGGTTACCCTTGAAGACGGTTCGGAAGCTGCAGCTGCTACAGAACGCAGCAGCTTGCCTGATTAAAGGCAGCCACCGGCATGATCACATCTCTCCGGTGCTGAAGGAGTTGCGCTGGCTAGCAGTTGTTTTCTGGGCCAAATTCAAGGTGTTGGTTTTGACCTTTAAAACCCTATATGGCCCAGCCTATCTCAAGGAGTGCCTCCAGGAACACCAGACAGGCCGCTTAACAAGATCAGCCTCGGATGGCCTCCTCTCTGTCCCATCAGCCAGGACAGCTAGGCTGGTGAGGACAAGGGAGAGGGCCTTCTCTGTGGTGGCCCCCACTCTGTGGAACTCCCTCCCTAGGGAACTCTGCCATGCCCCCTCTTTAATGAGCTTCCGCCCCGCATTAGAAACGTGGTTCAGGCAGGCATTTGGGGTAGGTTAGGGTATTTTTAGAAATACGATGTTTTAAAGTAGAATTTTATTGTTTTAAAACTGTTGCATTGCTGTACATCGGCCAGAGTGGCCAGATGGGCAACTAAGAAATTAAATCAGTCAACCAATCAATCCCTTTTGTATGGCTTTAGAAATGTCTAAGATGAAAAAAAATAATATTAATAGCAGGAGCTTGCTTCCGTGAACTTCTCTTTTATTTTTGAGAATGGTTTATACTAGGGGTGCCCAATGTAGTATCCATGGGCACCCGCAAATCCTTTTATTTATTTTAATTCCCGTTTTTCTAATATACACACATGGATTTGTATATATCCATAGCAATGTATATACATGAAATGTGTACTTCATTCTAGCAATTATACATAGGCTTCAACAAAAGTGGACAAAATATCCAAATAAGTATTCCATTGGAGGGTGGTGTCTATGTCTATATGCCATCCATTCAAATATTGAAAGTATTGTGAAGTTCTCAATCCATTGCATTATACGAGGTGAGTATTTATCCTTCCAGTGTTGCAATATCTGTCATTTAGCTGTCAAAAGGGCACATAGATTCATTTATGCTGACCATTTGTTAATTTCCATGAAGCAGGTAAACAAGACTGTTCCAGTACAAAATGTATCCATATAATAACCCCCTCCCAAAAAGAAGCAACCACTGGTCATTGCCAAAACATATGTTTAAAAGAAGCACTAGCTGTACTGCACCACCAGCAATTAGCCAAATTAGACAATCTCTCAGATGTTGTGGTGTCCAACAGACATGAAACAAAAGTTTGGGCTGGATTAGATACTGCCTAAGCTCCATAGCCTTGACAGGTAGATGCCAAAGCAGCAATCCACTGATTAGGCATTTTGTGGTGGTTCCCACAGAGGTTTCTCAAATTCCCAAATATGCCCATGTGTCCAAAAAGGTTGGGGACACCTGTTTTATATTGCCATATTCCACAAGGCAGGAAGGAGTTGCTCCTAGATTATGCAAACAGATTTCCATTAGGACACTCCCATATGTGTGAATATATGCCTATGTGTCCAAAGCTGAGTGTAGTCAAACATGTACCGTGGCCTTCAAGAAAACAGATTTTAATAAAAGAGCAATGGTAAGTATGATTCTATGGCAGGAAAACCTGACAGGAAGAGGAGTTTATGAGGAGTGGGAGTTCCTTTAAATAAATAATTAAAAAGGAGATATTAAACACACAATCAGAAATAATCCCAAATGGGGTGGGGGGAGATAGAAGACTACAGAAGAAGCTAATGTGGCTACACAAAAAACTTAGCAATGATCTGAAAATCAAAAAGGACACATACAGGAGATGATAAAGAAGGACAGGTCACTAAGGAAATGTATAGGCAGATAGCCCGGGATTGCAGAGATGGTGTCAGGAAGGCTAAAGGCTAATAAGCTGAGGTTGGTGAGGGATGCGAAGAATAACAAAAACATCTTCAGGTATGTTCAAAGTTAAAAAAGGACAAAAGTAATGGTAGACCAGCTGCTCAGCAAAGATGGCAAAATGCTGACAGCTGACAAAGAAAAGGTAGAGCTGCTCAACTCCCATTTGGGGCCAGTCTCCTCTCAAAAGAGGATCTATGTCCCATCTGGCATATGTGACAAACAGGCTGAAGGGGTAGTAGGAGTGCAGCTTGAGATTGACAAAGTGATGGTCAGGAAATACCTAAGCACCTTAAATAAGTTCAAGTCCCCAGGTTCAGATGAATTGCATCCTAGGGCGCTGAAGTAACCAGTGGACACACTCTCGGAACCTCTGTCTATTATCTTTGCGAAATCCTGGAGAATAGGTGAAGTACTGGAGGACCAGAAGAGGGCAAATGTTATCCCTATTTTCAAAAGGGGCAAAAAGGAAGATCCGGGGAATTATAGATGAGTAAGTCTGACATCAATACCTGGGAAGATTCTAGAGCAGATTATAAAGCACTCCTTCTGTAGGCACCTTGATATTAATGGAGTGATCACTGGAAACCAGCATGGATTTATCAAGAACAAGTCGTGCCAGATTAATCTTATTTCAATTTTTGATCAGGTAACTTCCTTAGTAGATTGTGGAAATGCTATAGACATCATATATCTTGACTTCAGCAAGGCATTTGATGAAGTGTCCCATGATAATTGATGCTTTGACTTAGATTCCTGCATTGAGCAGGGGGTTGGACTTGATGGTCTTATAGGCCCCTTCCAACCCTACTATTCTTATGATTCTATGATATTCTGATAGGAAGCTAGTTAAGGGTGCGCTGGATGGTCCTACTACTTGGTGGATCCACAGCTGGCTGGAGAACCATACTCAAAGAATGCACATCAATGATTCCTCATCAAACTGGAGAGAGGTCTCGAGTGGGGTATCACAGGGCTCAGTCCTCGGCCCTGTACTCCAACATTTTTATGAATGACTTGGAGGAAGAAGTGAGGGGAATGCTTATCAAGTCTTCGGATGACACAAAATTGGGTGTGGCAGCTAATACGTTAGACAGAAACAAAATTCGAAATGATCTTGGGAGGTTAGAAGACTGGGCAGAAAATAACAATGAAATTTAACAGAGACAGCTGCAGAGTTCTTCATTTAGGAAAGAGAAATCACATGCACAGGTATAAGATGGGGGATACCTGGCTTGGCAATAATATATGTGAAAAAGGATCTTGGAGTTGTAGTCAATCACAAACTATAAGTCAGCAGTGTGATGTGGCTGCAAAAAAGGCAAATGTAATTTCAAGCTGCATCAATAGAAGCACAGTTTCACAATCATGGGAGGTAATACTTCCACTCTACTCTGTACTGATCAGACATCACCTCTATTACTGTGTCCAGTTCTGGACACCACACTTGAAGAAGAATTCAGCCATCCGTCAGAGATGCTTTAAACTGGATTCCTTCACTGTGCAGGGGGCTGGACTCGATGGCCTAAATGGCCCCTTCCAGCTCTCTGATACTCTTGAAATAATTTTTGGATCTTAAAATGCTGGGAAAATAGTTTGGTTCTCAGAAAGTCCATCTGTTTCAAAGATGTGTCTGAAGACTGACTTCAGGTCTCTGTGTGAATATGGAAGGAAGACTCCAAAATGAGTTGGATCTGTGAAATAGGCCTGCAGTTGGTCTCCACCTCCACGCTAAGTGTGTGTGTGTGTGTTCACCTTTGATATGTGAAGGGAAATGGGTGAGACAAATGGGTGGCTGTTTTCTGTAGGGCTGTAGCTTACATAGATTTATCTAGCAGTATTGTATATGTCACCAGCTTGGGAGTAGGCCAGAGTTCAGGGAAATCTCTAAAATAATAATAATAATAATAATAATAATAATGATAATAATGATGATGATGATGATGCCTTTCCTTTAAATATAGATGTTATTTTATTTACATTGTATTGATCTGAAGGCAAATTAGGTGAAACTTCCCGCAGTCACAGTCTATTAGACATATCTAAGTTTTACTGGAAAATCATTTATGTGACTATTCCTATAATGATCTTTATTGTACATTTTTGCCTCTCTCTATAACATATTTTAAGCTTGTTAAGTAACTATGTTATTTTGTAGAGCCAGGTATTTAAAGCCAATTCATATGTTACTAACTCAGTGTGGATGCTGATGAAAAAAATGTTCCACTTGGTGGCCTCTGCAATGCAAAACATCATATTTGTATTGACCTTACCACATCAGTCAGCAAGGTACAGAAATGCTGCATGTCCATGGTGGTGGTGATGGTTGCCGTTGAAATAGAGATGTTCCATACCACTTGGGGGTATTCACACATTAAGCCCAATATAAACGTATCCCGCCATGTGGGGTGCTGTCTCACGGAAGCAGTCTCCATGCAGGTAATGTAGGAATCTACTCTGTTGATTTTGTTCTGTTCTGTTAACATTTGCTACCATATTGTTTCCTGACTGAGGATGAGATGGATAACTGTGCTACTTTACACCATATTATTTCCTTCCTATTTGCCCATCTGCGTTTTTCAGCTAATATTCCGCTGGCCTTTGTGAAGCCTCCCAAGTCCCACAACTATACCCATGCCAATGGAGTCCCTTCTGTTCAGGGTAGTTGCCATTCCTTGTGTGAGAGAGAAAAATATTTTCCAACATTTCTATAGATGTAAAATGGAATAGTAAAATCCACCTTAGGGCATGTTGTATTGATGCTGTATAGACCAGATCCACACCTTTACTGGGGGGAGGAGCGTGTTGTCCAGCAGCTGCTGCCACTACATAGTATTCCTTAAACTTCCCAAAAATTAAAGGATAGCTTTTGGTTTTCTGGGAGGAAGCTAGTACAGGAAAAATATCAGTGTGGATCCGTTTTTTGCATAGGAAATACGGCTTTTCTTTCTGCTCAGTGTGTGCAGGAGCTTTGAAAATGAGCAGGAGTGGCTGCATTAAGGGGCAAAAATCACTTGTATTATTTGGATTTATAAGACACTTAAAAAAAACAGTTACAGAATTATGATCTACAGTTCTATTTTAGCCTTTTCTTTATGCCCAACAAAATATTACATTAGATTTGTGCAACTATGTTCTTAATGTGGTGATCACAGTGATCACGTATCATGGTTTAGCTACCAAGCCTTTCATCACATCTAGGCAGTATTCATTAAATGGGAAGATTGCAGATGCTACATTTATTATGTGACATAATCATTGTGTAAACTGGTTGTGTGAATTCATCCTTGTCTCCAATCAAGACAAGAAAGAGTTCCTCATTGCTAAAGTAGTAATGTATTGCCTATTGCAAAGTATATATAAAGAACAACAAAGCCCTTTCAACAGATGACACAATTTCATCTTTATTTCCTTCCTTTAGTGGTAAATGACAGCATTAACCAAGACACATTTTGGTAAATATCCAAAATAAGCCATAAGACACAGTTATTTCTGACATTTATGGGTACATCTCAAAAACAACCAAGTCCTTTCAATTCCATTCTTATTTTCATAATCGTCACCATTTATCATTATTATCTTTCCAAATATCCAGAATTATAATGAAATGAATTCTTTCTTCGCATTCTTTTTTTTTTCGTTTCTCTAAAGATACTGCAGATGCATTAATATTTATTGCAACAAATAAATTACCACTGCAATCAAATAATATTCATTTCATTTGGAAGGAAGAGATGTTAAATATCTCTCCCCCTGCTAGAAGACTAGAGTAGGCAAGGTACTTGCCATCCCATTCTGTCTCCAACCTTGTGTTTGAGAAAGACATGTGGGGCAGCGGAGCAGGCACTCTGACCACTGGCCATCTAGTGCAGGAGGAATGAGTATAGATATAGTTATAGGCAAGTTATGTATCTGGGCACTAGCATTCCTGAATAAACAATGTTTTTCCTGATAAGTGAAGGGTGCAATCTAGTGAAAAGAGAAGTTTCATTGAAATCATCAATGGGACTTACTCATGGATAAGCATACATATATGAACATAGGAAGATGCCTTGTACTTCAACAGAGCGTTGGTCCATCTAGCCCAGTATTGTCGACACTGACTGGCAGCAGCTGTCCAGGGTTTCAGGCAGGAGTTTTTCCAGCCCTACCTGGAGATGCCAGGGATTGAACCTGGGACCTTCTGCATGCAAAGCAGGGGCTCTACCACTGAGCCACAGCTCTTCCCTCTTCCACAGCCCTTCCCCCTTGCATATGATAGGGCTTCATGAGATTTAAGATAATTTGTCCTTATTGATTTATTATTTATTATATTTCTTAGCTGCCATTCAAGACTGTGGTCTTCCCAAGGCAGCTTATGACATACAACAGTAAAATTCAATATAAAGTTCTGTAAGCACCTTAAAATTTCACATCAGTGGGATTATGTCTCTGCACTTTTAGATTTGTTCCCGAAGAATTATGTGAGATATGTTCCTGAAGAAACATAATTAGGGGCCCAACAGTGGAGGTGGCGGAGAAGAAGGATCTTACAAGATAAAAAGCGAATCTAAGTGCATTTGATTCTTCTGTTTAGGATTTAGAGCATCTGTAGTCATTCAGCCAATGAGACTTATTTATTCATCCCATGCCAATGCCACCAGAACTTAGAAGCCGCATGACGCTTTTAGTGATCGTTTAGGTGCTGCCAGGATAAAATGCCCAGCAGAAAGGGCAGCAATTGGCAGGGAGGTTGGGAGTACTGGAAAGAAAACCACACATATTTAGCTCAATCTGGGTACTACCGATTCTGCAAAGCCAAGTAAGAGTCTGCCAAGAAAGGGCAGAGGACAGTTTTATTATACTACAGTTTGCAGACATTGAACACAATCGTCCTGGCACCTCTCCCACAAACCTGAACCAATCTGATGCACTAGTACTTAGGGTCATCCAAAGAAGTCGCCCAGAAACAAGTTCAGGACAAGCCAAAGGAAATGCTTCTTTATGCAGTGCAAATTTTACCTATGGAATTCACTGCCACAACTTAAAATGACCAGTAGTATAAGGCTGCAATAGTATATACACTTACCTAGGAGTGAGCCACGTGGGACTTACTCAGTGGGACTTACTTCTGAGTATAGGACTGTGCAGTGGTAAATTTTGAAGTGCAGGCACTCATCATGACAGTCTGCATAGCCATGACCCCAAGGAGAATCCAAAAATGCAGGCAGCTGTGTTGATCCATTTCAACAAACCAGTTCTAGCAGTTTTCATCTCTACCAGGAATAGGTCTTATATAAAGCTAATGGCTCTTAATTGCCCATTCAAAACCAAGCCTCCCCAAAATACTTTATTTTACAACAGGGAAGAATATATTGTTGCTGGGAAAATCCGTTTTTCCCCAGCTACTGTAAAGGTTGCAGCTAAACTCAGAGGGAGCAGGAAAGCCTGACGGGGGTGGCAAATGATAGCAGAGTCCCTGTTAATAAAAAGTGCCAGCATTGCATCTCTGCCAGTCTGGGCTCCACTACACCACTGGCACTGTGCTATAAGTGGCATTGAACCAGCATGGCGACTCTTCTGTTCTTATGAGGATCAGCCATATCAGTCTAGAGTCTAGAGCTGGGAAATCTGTGGCTCTCCAGAGTCAGCTACAACTCCCAACATTCCTGACCATTGGCATACTGGCTGGGGCTGATGGGAGCTGACATCCAAAACATCTGGAAAGCACCAGGTTGGACTACCCTGGTCTAGAGTCTAGGAGTAGGGAACCTGTAGCCCTCCAGATATTGTTGGACTCCATCAGGCCCAGCCGGCATGGTTGATGGTCAGAGTTGGTGGGAGTTGTCACCCAACAATATCTGGAGGACCACAGGTACCCACTCCCCATCCCACCCCCAGACACTACTCATCAAAACTTGTGGGTTCCTTGAAAAGCCTGTGGTCATTTTTTCAAAGAGCAGAGATCCTTTTTCTTTCTTCGCTTGCTCACAGAACCACAGTGTGGCTGCACATGTATGACACAATAATCACAACCACATAAACTTGGAGGCTGCAAATTAATGGTTCTGTAGCATTTACAGCCCCCAACAAATGTGTAATTTATACACTCCAGTCAGGTGGGCTGCTCATAGACAACAAGAGCAATGTAGAATTCTTTCTGGTGTATAGATAAATGGCTATAAATCTGTGACGGGCACTCTGCTGAAAACCTGCTCTCGATTTAGTCATTACCCTGTAGATGCTGCACTTTGCTTGCATTCGCCACAATCAATCACTTCCATTTTAATACACTATTAAGGAGGGGGCGGGTTGACCAAAGTAATCTGTGTGGAAGCTTGTTTTTGAATGATAATAATTATCTCTTCTGAGAATGATGTCAGCAATGAAAGCAATTTCTTCCTTTTCAGTTGATTTCATAGGTGGATTTGATTCTTACGGCTATCAAGGCCCACAGAAGACATCTCATTTACAGCTACAGCCCATGTATATGTGAGTATCTAACTTCCAAGATATTCTATGGACTGCCAGAGGCACATTAGAAGATTGTTAAAGTGAATGATGGTGTCACTTGAGATAGCCAGAGTTTATGGGTCGTCCTCATTCAAGCTGTGTTCTAAATGTTACCTTTCTCTTCCACAAAATTGATGTCATGTGTAATGTTTGGCTTAATGGGACTGAAATGTAGGCCTTTATGTGACAGACATGTTAGGCTACTACTTTAGTTGCAGTCAGGGGGAATCTGCTTCAACCTTGACCAAGTAAAAATATTGCTAATATCTGTGATCTTAAACACCTTAATATGGGAGTTCTACTGAAATAGACTAGGCTTACTTTTGAGTCATTGTCTTGATATGGAAATGAATTGTGCGGGCTTGAATGCATGTGTGGATCTTTCTCCCTTCCTTCTCGGCTCCCCTTCTGGAGCTCTGCCATTCAGTGGATGAAGCATATATGCATGCACATTTCCCTGTAAGTGGAGAAAATCATGTGCATCTGACATTGCACACAGGGCCCTAGGTTAAAGTGCTGGGTTGGCTTTATTGCAGACAGCAGGAAGTGGAGGGGCTGTATCTCTGTATCTATCTGTAGAGAGCTTCGGCTATTGGGTGGTATAGAAATAAATAAATAAATAAATAAATGAAATCTCAGTGGCATCTAAAGCTAGAGCTGGGAAAGACTCAAGTCTGAAACCCTGGAGTAGGGATGTACAGATTTCTGTTCATCTGTTCTGTTCAAATCTGTTCCGTCTGCATTTTGTGAGTTGTCAGGTGCCTTTCATTCCTTCATCCGCTCATTGACAGAACCTGATTTTTTTTCCAGTTTCCTGAATTTGCACAAATTCACATTTGTGCAAATTTACGAATTCCCCAAAGGCCCAAAAAACCCCAAAATGTGCATTTTCATGCTTTAGCCTATGGAGGAAATGCTCACTTTCAGCTGGTGTTTTGTTTTTTGTTTTTATTTTACATATTTTTCTACAACTAAATTTGCATAAAATTTGAAAATAAAAAAACTGGTCCACAAGTCTGTGGAATCCATGTGAAAAACCAGCTCACTGTGGAATATGTGGGTCAGGTTCATAGAAATCCGAACCCATTTGATTCAGTTGTGAATTTCTCCTACACCCCTACCCTGGAGCTAGATGCTCTGACTCAGTATAAGGCAGCTTCCTATGTTCCTAGGAAACTACATTTTTGGGTTTAGGCATTTCTTTAAAGTTTATTATTTTATTTATTTAAAAATGTGAATCCTGCCCTTCTTGTCAGAAGACAATGCAAGGCAGCTAACAATACCTAATATTAAAATAATATAAGAACAAATCAAAACAAATGAAATGCAGCACAAACAGCAAAAGCAGAAGGAATATAAACCAGCAGTATGAAACAACCAAAAGCAGAAGCCAAAGGAAACCAGCTTTCAGCCCCAAAGCCTTACAAAACTGCCAGGTTTTTAGCTGCTGCCTGAAACTGCTTATCATCTAGGCCTGGCAGGCCTCCCTGAACATTCCATAATATTGGCACCATGACTGAAAAGGCCTTGTCCCTAGCAGACATCTACCAAGTCTAATTTGCTGGAGGAACCCTCAGCAAGGCTTCTGATGTTGAACAAAGTGCAAAGGGTGGTATATAGGAGATAAAACTGTCTCAGGCCAGATCTACACCTTGTGTCATATCATTACGATTCCATCATGGTAACGCTATATTCCTCTTGCACATTTATACCACGTAGGACACACAATGACATTTGTTGCAGTATTTTGGATAATGTGGAATAAAAAGCAGGAAATAACACTACGATAAAGGTATATGGAATGTGTAATGTGTAATGTACCCCAACATTTCAATACTGCTATAAAGCAGTAGTGTAGATCTAGCCTCAGAGGTACCCAGTTCCCAAGCCATTTAGAGATTAATAGGTTAAAACCAGTGCTGTCAATTAAACCTGGAAGCAAACATTGCTGATAAATAATGTCAGAGTAATGTGCTCTGACCTTCCAGCAGCCCTGAGCAGCATTCTATACACAACTGAAGTTTTTAGACACATTTCATTGGCAACCCCACACTGAGCATATTACAGTAGCCAAAAGTAAAATAACCAGTGTGTGAATGTGAGGTCCAACTTATCCAGAAAAGGCTGCAGCTGGCAAACCAGCCAAAGCTGATAAAAGGCATTCCTTGTCACTGCTGCCACCTGAGCCTCCAAAAGCCTCCAGCATCTGTTCACAGTGCACCAACCCATGCTACAAACCTTATTGTTCAGAGAGAGTGAATAACGATTAAACGTTCCCACTGCCCCCCATTCCCCCCCTCATTACACACTTTTGCAGCTCCTCATCCCTGCTCTATCTCCCATCTCAGATCAAAGATTGAAATGGGGATACGGTGCAGCCAGGCCTGGGTCCCTTTCTCCATGTTGGCAAGAGCATGGAGAAAAAAGAAAAATGGGGGCAGGTGACACCAGGGGGCAGGGCCACACATCCTGACATGAAGTCAGGGGTGGGGCCCCATGCCTGACATCATCTGGCCTGCAATGGGCTTAGTGAGGGATAATTCACCCCACACACACACTCCTAAACAGTTCTATACCCCTGGTATAATCCTGTCTATAGCAGGTTGTACTTCTAATCCTTATCTATAAAAGGCTGCACACAGAACTAATGATAGCTTTCAACCAGTGAAGGAAAGATTGCAAGGGGCCATGAATTTCTTTTGAATCATTAGCTTAATAACAGAAAATAATTAAACATTAACATTTTATAAGGACTGGACAATAACATCCATTAAAAGTGCATATGTTAAGTCTGTATCACTTACATTGTAGTGGGGCATGTTGTACAGTTAGGGAATCTCAGGTTTTCATTTATTTTACCATACGGATTGGCCCAAGTGCATGAAACATCTCTCTGCCGTTTCCAGCAACTGCCAGGAATATGCAGTGCTAGCATGGAGATTCCATCACAGAATGGGCCATCCACAGCTACCTTCAAATGATTATACATTTGAAATATTTCCCTCCCAGAGGCTTCTGGGTTGATGACCATACATTTGAATCAGCCCCAACTTACTTTGGAGTGAAAGCCACCAACAGGAAGACATGATGCTATGATTATGGCTCAGGTATCAGACTGTTTGTGAAACATGGTGACTTTTTTGAAAATACAGTTTCTCATCTGTGCCCAAAGAAATGTTTTTCACTGTTATCAGTGTGTTGTACACTTGCAAAATGTTATTTCTTCCACTCATCTCTTGTGGCTCCTAGGTACTCAGAGCAATTCTAATCCCATTTCTTCCTTCATATAGTATACCTTGCTATCAACATATGGAGCCTTCTAGCTGAGATATTGTCCCATTCTTTTTATGTTCTCTGCTTTGAGAGTAGCTGATTGCATTTACAGAGCTTACTAACACTGGCAGAGAAGAAAGCAGAAGCTGTAGGGCAAAAGAAGTCAATATAAATTTTGGAGCTTATAGCTGAGAACAACTAACATTTCAAACTCTGTGCTGTTTTGCTTCTATTTTGCTTCTACACTGCTTTCTCACTGACATGTGGGAGATTTCAGCATATACCGAAGACAATGAAGCCGCTCTGTAGGTTGATAATTCTCGTAAAGGAACAAAAGACACATTGTCATATTGTAGTGAGCTCTTAAGACCTAATTTACACTGAGAAGAAGCACACAGTACAACCCAACTGATACTGCACTACTTCAGAATGTAGGTGGGGGAATTACACAACTAAACACTGTTCTATACCCCCCCACCCCCCGTCTGTCTGTCTGTCTGTCTGTCCTCAACCTTCCCCATTCCCTTTATTCTGAAGTTCAGGTATGGGAAGGTTGTTCCATGTCCTTTTCCAGAATGTGTACATCAGTCCCAACTTGGCATCATTCATCCTATAAATTTTCTGACCAAAGTTCTATATAACCTTTATACTTGTGATCACTTGAATTTTTTCGGATGTGTCAGCACTTCTTGTTTCTCAGAACCTTGTTGGGGAAACAAGCTGAAGGAGGAACAACTACACATTGCTTGGCATTTTAGCAGAGGAAACAGGACTGGGGTTGGGGAATGGATTTGTTCCTGTGCTGGCCCTGTAAATTCTCCCCAGCTTTCTGGGTGGGCTGCAGGAGACCAGTGCAGATAGTTTTCCTCCCAGTCTAGAAATCCACAAATGCAGCACCAGTTGTTTGGCCCCTTTTGAACTCATGAAGCCTGTCACCACCACCACATTTCTGCTTTCATCCAATCATCTGCTGAGTGGAAGGAGAAAGAACTGGGCAGCAGGGAGGTGGGAGATCTCTGGAATATTGCATGCATTTTTGAAGCGTATTATTCTGAAGGGCCTGGAAGCTGTTTTTTCCACCCTTTTCAGGGATTCTGAGGATTCTGCACCAGCTGGTCATGATCAGTGAAATGTCAAGCAAAATTCTGTCTGTGCTGATGGCCCAATGCATTGCTCCATGATATTTTGCTGTGATATATCACCTATTTACATCCAGTTGCATTGTGATGTTTCTGGCATGTCACGGAGAGAACAAAAATATGGAATTACTAGTGCAAATGGTTGGTAACTGAGCCCCAGCTGTAACTTTGCAACATAGGATTATTAGAAAATGGAGAGGAGGAGGATAATGTAAGCCGCCTTGGGTTCCTTGCAAGAGGAAAAAAGCGGGGTATAAATGCAATAAATAAATAAATAAATAAATATGAATGTCAAATAATAATATTTGAATTTTAGAATAAGCAAATACACTGCATAGGTCTCATTTCTAGTAGAGAAAATCATTTGAAAGAGAGGGACATTCAGATAGACAGCAGAGAACAGAGGAGATGACCATATGTACTTCCAGATGCCTAATGTATTGGAAAAATTGCTCAAAAACAGCTCACCTTTATAGATGAATTTTCCCTGTCAGTTCTCTGACACCTTTCAGCCATGGCATGATCTGCCATCTATGTGGTGCCAGGGGGCTGATTGCATGCAATTTGCTTTATGAAGGGTAATCCTTGAGACTAGGGAGGTTTAAATCCTGTAACCTGATTGGAACTCATTAGGATTCACTCATTAAGGTCATCCCCTGCTTCATTTGCTAGGGTTTGGACAATCATATTAACTCTATTGTTCAGCTTGTTTTTTTTGTTTCACATATGACTAAAGAAAAATTGCTGTACTTTTGAGGTCTGCTGCAGGGCTGGGCACCCTACCAACTTTGCATGTTTGCATGATTATTTATTATGTTTGCATTTCACTCTTCTTCCAAGGACTTCAGAGAAGAACGCTATAGTGCTATGCTGCTGTTTTATTTATAACCGACTGTGTCCCTAAGATTCACAATATTATCATCCAATATTATCACATACAACCCTCACTGACCTACAAGGCAGGTCTTAGCCATTTTGCAAAAAGGAAATTGATATTTAACCTGATCCAGGCAACAGGTGCCTAGGTGAAATGGGGAACCTGAGGCAACTCTTGCCCCTCTGCACTGATCACTCTGAAAGGTTGGAAGATGCTGTAGTGCGGAGGGGGCTTGGGGTTGTCAAAAAGAGAGGGGATGACCCTATGTCCTACCAGATGCCTAGTGTATTGAAAAAATTGCTCAAAAACAGCTCACCTTTATAGAAGAATTTCCCTACAATTCTCTGAGATCTTTCAGCCATGGCATGGCATGGTGCCAGGGGGCTGATTGCATGCAATTTGCTTTATGAAGGTGAATCCTTCATAAAGCAAATGCCAATCCCTTGTTACGTAAGAGTGTAGGTAAGGGGAAAGGGGAATCCATGCTCAGACTAGGAAACCTCTCTGCATTCATTTCACCTGTCATTAGCACTGTTCATGCCACTGTCAGAGCAAGATTAAGAACTGTACTTTGAGCATGGATGGTCATGAACCTGTCCTGGATGAGGTTGCACTCCCCCTGAAGGAGCAGGTGCGTAGATCTATCCCTGTCACTGGAGCCCCAGGTGGACTCCATGGCCCGGAGTACTTGGGGGCAGCTTCGGCTGATCCACCAGCTACAGCCTTTCCTGGACAGGGATAACCTAGCCACAGTAGTACATGCGCTAGTAACTTCCCGATTAGACTATTGCAATGTACTTTACGTGGGGCTGCCCTTGAAGACGACTCAGAAGATGCAGCTAGTGCAAAATGCAGCAGCTAAACTGCTGACCAGAACACCCCATAAAAAATATATAACAACGGTTTTAAAGGAATTGCACTGGCTGCCAATATGTTTCTGGTCGGAATTCAAGGTTTTGGTGATGACATTTCAAGCCTTAAGTGGCTTGGGGCCTCGATATTTGAGGGAGCGCCTCTCCCTATATATGCCTGCCTGAGAATTGAGATCTGTTGGAGGGGCCTTCCTCTGCGTCCCCCAGTACGAGACATACACTATGGTGGGACATGGGAGAGGGCCTTCTCTTCTGTGGCACCCCGGTTGTGGAATGCCCTCCCCTTGGAGGCCCAATTGGCACAGATAGTGGTATCGTTTCTGCGCCAAGTAAAAACATGGCTTTTTACTAACGCCTTTGAGGGCTAAATGCATTCCCTAGCACACTGTTTTAACTGTTTTAGATTTTAACTGGTTTTAGCTTGTTTAATAGTTTAATATGTTTTTAGGTGTTTAAATTATTTATTGTTTTATACTGTTTACATTGATTTTATCTGTATGCCACCCTGAGATCTTAATGATATAGGGCGGGATAAAAATGTTAAAAATAAATAAATAAATGAACATTTATGTTCATTTTTAAGTGTTTGCTCCAAGATATCAAGTGTTTCTTTTGTAAAAGGCATCTGGACTACAAGTTCAGCCTGAAAGAATTGGTTAACACCTATAACTAATCTAGAATTGTTCCAGAAGTGTGTATCTTCTAATTCTTTGACGATAAATGTACTCTAAAAGATGCTAACCATATTTGTTTATCTTCATACTAAATTAAATATACATTTTGCACTACATGTAGAAACAGATTGAAGGTAATTTTGGAAACGGATATTTAAGCATACTTAGATGGAGAGATGTTCATAGTGTGGGGGTACAAACTATATTTGCGATGATAACATATCTTTTTTTTCTTTTTTATGTCTTTCTCTTTTAGGTCAAAGTAGACAAAGCAAAGTCTCTGGTTGGGCTGAAGGACCAGTCAAAGAGCTTATTCTGACATGGCCTCCTGTGGGTTGCAAAAGAATGAAAGAGGTCCTAACTTTTCATTTCAGTATAAAATAGAACAAGAATACTCAGAAACAGAGTCCTCACTTTCTAACAAGTATGGATAGCAATGCACAAGATCCCTTCTCTCCCATCTTGGATTTTCCAAATCATAAAGAAGGTTCAAAAGGAGAAGCTGTGGTGCCATCTTCTGGCCACTGCCTTCCTTCCTCCCCCTTTGCTTCTCCCTCTGAATTAAGAAACAATCTCATCCATTTTGGCTCTTTCTGAGGCTCTTTTGTACTCTGTCTGGAGCCAGACAGAGTGTCTTCTTAGTCAATAAACACTATAGATACCACCATGACCTTGAAACAGAAGTCAATAGACAGCAAGTTGTTTGCCCTAAAGGCTGTATAATACATACTTGCCTTAACCCATCCTAAGTTGCACATCAAAGAAATTCGGTGTGGGCTTTCTGAAGTATCTTCCTTTAGGCTCAACCATGCTGTTCATTAATTCTAAAAGATTTCGAAGGCTGTGTCAAGTAACAGACTCTGCTCCCCAGACGTTCCAGAGTCGGCTGTGTAAGAAAATCCTCCGCTGTCAGAGAAAAGGTGCTTTACCATGAAGCCTCCAAAATGGCTGGGATGCAAACACTTTAAAATATTTCTAGAAGAACCAGGCTCTTTGGGGAGTTGGAAAATGCCAGAAAAGGGAACTCTTACTAAACTAATAACTGTAAAGAAACAGCAAAAACAGTGCTGCCTAACCCCACTGTTTTATTTACTGCACTGTAGGTGCTTTTATAAATGACTCTGTGTCTTTTACTAATGACAGAAATGTCTGCATATTTCTATCAACAGAGGCCAACTGAATATGTATTTAACGATGTTTACTCTTTTATAACTAATTCCAGTTGAAAATCCTATGTAAGTGAGCTTTTTTTAAAGGAAAACCTGCAGCATATAAGATCTTTCTTTCTGGGTTTTGTTCTGTTTTTTAGTTGGGGTGGGAGTAGTTGCGTTGGTGACATTTTTGAAGACCTTTTTTGTGGTATTTGGGGGATCTGTTGTGTGTTAGAATGTGAATCTTATCTTCCTGTATTATTGTGGCTGAAAAAAAAAACCCTGTGCTGTTATGTAGTTGGCAACAAGATGCCTTTGGAAACTTTACTAGTAGGTCAATGTCTTTATGAAATACTCTTGACTCCTAGAAGCGTCCGTTTGTTCTGAATTTGAGCTGTATATTCAACCACTTCAGTGGCTTTTCATTGGGAAGAGATATTTTGCTCAGGCTTTCTTGAAACTTGAATTGCTCTTGCTTCTTTATTTAAAACCTACATAGATAAACCAGCCTCAGGCACTTGATGGGCATAGGTTCTTCTTGGCACGAGCAAATTGCCTGCTGAGTCTTCTTCAAGCAACTTTTCTCTACGCTTGCCAAACATTTGAATTTTGTGTGGCCTATAAAATCCATCATCTCCCATGATAACTCTCAATGTCTGTTCCTATAGAGATCAGTCATTCCACCTCCCCTGTCCCCCCACACTTTGGTGTCTTTGCATGGATGTAATATGTCACAAAGAATAAATCCAGATAACAACAGAACAGACATTCATTATAGAACAAAAGTATATGTCCAGTTCTAGCATTGATACAATGGTGTTAGGTGGATTACAATAATGAGGAAATTCACATTGGGTCCATAGTGGACAGCACAAGTAAACTCTAAAATTGTAACACCTGTAAGAGCAAGCACCCTAATCATGAGCATTTGCATCACTGTATTTGTACTAGTACTGGCAAGACATCATCATTAATGATGTAACACCAGTGTAGCTTTTAAAGATGTTTCATTATAATACTTCTTTGCCACTTCACCATTTTAGGCGAAGGCCAGAAGGCACTGCTTCTGTAAACCTGAAATTTACTTACTGCCAGTGGAATTAATCTGGAATACAATGCATGACATTTGTATCCTTAACCTTGTTTTTCACATTGGCTGTACTTAATGTCACTTGTTTGGGGTTTTAATCCAGAATTTTAAACTAAGAAAACCAATGGAATAACTCTACAGTGGGTGGCTTAAGGGTCACACAACCCATATTTAAGTTTGCATTTTGACCAGTGAAGCAGCTGGATTGGTTAAGTGATCTCTCAATGACATTCTGTCCCCCATCAGGGAAAAGGGCAAAGCACGTTACAAAATCAGTGATCCTGTAGATTTCTGGGTCTGTGCTTTAGATGCCTTGAAATGTTGGCCATTACATATCTCAGATTCCTGGACTATTAAAGGGGGATAGTACACAGGGTGTTTTTTTTAAGGATCCATCATTTGACCTATATACTGGTTCACTCTTGCTAAATACTGTATAACCCTAATTATTTCTTTTTAAAATGTGTACATATTTCAGTTTATATAATCATATATACAAGGGAGTCTTGTTCTCACTCCCTATCAGCAAATGTTTGTGAGGTTTGTGGTCCAATTCAGAATTGTCAAATATGAGCTGACTAACCAGTGGCATTTCATCAGTCCATGCTTTGCTACCCATTTTAGGACTAAGGCACTCTGCTACCTTTGCATCCCATGCCTTTACTGATATCTACTAGGAAACAGCCATCCTGCTGTTGCTGCAAATTGTAAAAGGCACATAGGGATCTTTCCTAGAATGTACATACACGCCCTGCAAATATGCCCATGTATTAGAACAACAATTCTATCCAGTATGGGACATACCTGAGTGAGAAGAGGGAAGTATGGCCCATCTTTTCCGTGGGTTTTATGTGCATGCATCACTATTGCCAAGCCTGTGAGAAATCCGATATCCATACAAGAATCAAGTACCACCATAAATGGTATGGGAACTTTTGCACACTTATACCCAAGCATACAAGAACCCAGGCTTGCTTACATAGCACTAGCTTTGAGTGCCAACTGTTTTTCAGAGTGTAGCACAGTAGCCATTCTTAGCATGGCTGGTGAGCCTCAAGAAGAAGCATAAGCAGATGGCAGGAAAGGGAATGGATGGCGGAAAGGGAAGAAAATTTTTCTGCTTGAGTGTGGCTGTTATTCCAACCAGGGATGGTTCCAGTTGCAAAAGTGACTTCCAACTGTGCAACTTCTCATTCTCTTTCAACAGCACCTATAGCCACAGTAGCAGATTGCTGGATAAGGGCTTCTTTCCCTCAGTTTATCTAAGTGCGAATTGCAGGCTGCTTGCCTCTAGTAGTGCCACTGGGGAAGTTGAGTCGAAAAGCTGAGAGGTTGTTTTTTGTTGTTGTTTTTGCAAGAGATCAGAGAAGGGAGAATTTTACCGACCTTTAAACTCTGAGGGACACCAGATGCCTGGGGTTGCTGCTGCCTGAGGTCACTGAAAAACATGGCATCTCTCCTTCTCCAAAGCAGTTTTTCAAGGGGAAATGGCTTATAGTTGTATTGTGAGCAAAAGAAGAGTGGGGTGCAAAGGGAGGCTAGGGAGAGTCCTTCCATCCCACTACAAGAGTGCTTGTGAGAGAGAATTTTGAGGCATTCAGATGATAATTCTACACTGATTATCTGGCAAGAATGCCATGTACAAAGAAAAACACATGTCTAATATTAGGCCTTCGTACTTGCTTATATTGGAGCTAAATCACTATCAACAAAAGAATTTCAGGACTGTTGACTACTACAGTGAATAAATTAATGGGCACATCTGCTATAGAAAGAATTTTAGAGCACAGTAGTGTGAGAATATCTGAAAAACTGTTGTTGAATTGTACAGCTGTATCCTCCTCAAAATCCAGTGAAGAATGTTATTTTTCTAGACTGGGCTTTTTGTTGTTATAAATCCAAATATTCAGAAAGCAAGTGTTAACAATCCAAATGTCTTTTTTTTTGTTCTTATAGTCATTTGTTAATTATGAATGTATTTTTAACAAAAGGTGATTTTTTTTGACTAGTGTAATTTGCATTAAAAAAATAAATGGAAAAAAATAGAGGTTTCCAAGCTTTTTGTGAACCCCTGCTGCGTTTCACAAATTTCATGGACTGCAATTCTCAGAAGAGCAAAAATACAAAAAGAAAAAGGAAAAAAGAACAATCCTATTATATTTACATGAAGGCAATCTTGAGCTATGCTCCACACGGATGTGTCAGCACTGAATAGAAATTGCCAGGTCATGACATCATTTTAACTCAGTCATAGGTAACTGGTATTTTCATTATCTACTGACACTAAAAGGCTTCTTTTACAAGGCTGACTGTAACAGACTCTCAACGATTAAAATGTGCCTTTTTTATTTTGTCCTCTCATCAGTGAATTTAAGTCTGTGATAAGTTTACATTAGCCAACAAAGCATTAAGTAATCCCTGTTAAACTGGAGCGATGCTACATCTGCTTTAGAACTGCATCCAAAGGAATTGTTTATTACACAATCCAAGGGCTTTTCAAGCCTGGAATCAAGTTTTGAACATCTGATGCTGTGAATAATAGTCAGGTCTCAACCTTTTCCTATGCTGGAGGAGCTCCTGCTGAGACCTCAAACTACACTGAGAACAGATGTTAATCTGTTAATCAACAAGTGGTATATGTGCATTTCAGAATCAGCCCCAAGACAATGAACCAGGAATGTGGGAAGTCCTCAGTGAACATGCTCATAGCTAGTGTACTAAACGATTGTCCTACAGGAATTCAAGACTGCAAGGAGAGCTCTTGAAATATGCGTTGAGATTATTGAAACCACAAAATTTGACTCAATATGTAAACTCTGCAGGAATTTTGTCCATTATAGTGTTTGCGTCATTTGAGCTCAAATAAATAAAGCTGAGAAAGAAAAGGACACAATTGAACTGAAATTACAATTACTATTATTATTATTATTATTATCATTAACCTGTTAGTTATAATCTAATTATTTCACAGGTGATAAAAAAGAAAATCAACAGCATGAACTGATTAAGTTTGAGTTAGTTTGAGTTTGTGAACTGGCTGGGAGTTCCTGGTCTACGCTTGAATATATGCAACTGTGTTAATATCCAGTGAATACAAACGGGATCTAACCACTAAATCTGAAAATCCTGTTTTTAAATCTCCCAATGGGCTTGTAATAGTTTAATGAAAATGACAGAAAATCAACCTAATATTAACATCTACAATGAAGCAGAACTCCAGACCAAGTTTTCCCATAGGCAGTGCTGACTAGGTTTGTGCACAGACGACCCCATTTTCTTTGGAGGTTCTTCTGAATCAGCCCTGATTTGCTTTGGACCAATTCAGACTAGATCCAATTCACTTCAGAGTTGAATCCGAATCTCGATTCAGAATCAAATTTTTCGGATTTTACATTCACCATAACTTTTTCAGTTTTTATTATAAATTCATGAAATATGGGCACCTGGCAGCCCCAATGGAAGTGACTGAACCTGCCAAACTTCAGACAGTTTGGCCTATTAGTTTTTGTGTTCAGTGCAGGCAAAGTCTGCTTTTTTTCAAGGAAATCTCTCAAAGCAAAGAGCTATAATTCTTCAGTGCTTCCACAGAAGTGCATGAAATTTGGGCACCTAGCAGCCCCACTGGAGGTGACTGAACCTGCCAGATTTCAGACAGTATGGCATGGCCCAGTAGTTTTTATGCTAGCCATGCATAAAATTTCCTTTTCTCAGAAACTAAAACAAAAGGTTAAAAACTGTCAGCCACACAGGGGACTAGAGATCCTAATCAGAAGGTATTTAAGGTGACAATTAGGAAGTCACTATCCCTAATCTCTGGTTAGGTTTTTGTTTTGTTTTTTAAGTGCAAAAGTACTTTTCTTTTGCCTGTCCTGAATCTGCCACTGACCTAAGGCTCTCATTAAGGGAAGAAAGAGTCCCACTGAGTGGGACTTATTTATTAATTGCACTGCTGCGCTTTCTCTACTCCATATAATTTTATAAATCTCCCCCCCTTATTTGCCTTTCTTCTAAATTATATAGCACAAACATTAATGCCTTTTATAGGGGAGTTGTTCCAGCCCCCTGATCATTCTGGCAGCTCTTTTCCCCAGGAAGGCCAAGATGAAGTAAATATTATACATATAGCCTAGCCTGATCGTATTCTTCTTATGGTCATTTGATGTACACATGGGAAAACAAGCAACAAGCAAAGTGTTTTGGAAAATCAGCAAAAGTGATTATGCTTCATATTATGTGTATTGTGTAGTGCTTTGCCCCACAGTATATATTGGACTGTGTATTTGGCCCCACACTGTTTGCTTGTGCACAATAATGTGGATGGTGCACTCGCACAGCACACACACACAAGACCAAAAGAAAAGCAGATAGAGAAAGAAAAAACTACCTACAAGCTAAGGGGTGAGGGGAAGAGAAATAATACTAAAACCTAACAAAAAAGGGCTTTTTTGTATTCTTTGTTTTTTATAAGAATATGGAGAGTTCAAAAGTGGAAAGGGGAGGAATAGTAATTGAGAATGGTTAGGAGCCAAAGAACAAACAGCACAAAGCAAGGAAACAACTGCTGGGTTAAAAGTTCAGCCCTATTAGCACCTAGAGATGCCACTTTCCAAGGCTCAGTTCCCCCCTCCCAACTCCTCCTCTCCCCCTCCCTTCTCTAGCAAGTTGTTACATTTGTTCAGACAGGCTGTCTGGGCTTCAGAATTGTCCAAAGCGCTTCGGATCTCTCCAACCTGCTTCAGACCGCGCCAGACCTGCTTCGGATTCAAACCAAAGTGGTCCGAATCGCCCCAATTTGTTTCAAAATTAAGGATTTGGACTGAAGCGGTGCACAGCCCTGGTGCTGATCTACATATAGTAAAGCAGTCAAGAAGTGAATGCAAAATGTAAATGAAAAATCTATAGTTTAATGCACTATGGACATTATCAAACTGGCAATGAAGCTTCTAGCATGGTTTGATGTCTTGAATTTCATGCCTAACTCAGTCCTTACACAATGGGCCTGGCTGTGGTGTGTGCAGGCAAACATTTTAAATATTTAAGCCATGACCTTGGCTTATCATGTCGTCCAAACCCTATGAGGGTGCTTTGTTGGCATGGTTAACAAACCACCCACAACCCTAAAAAAGCTCATGGGTTCTGGGTGGTTTGTTAAGTACGTCAGCAGCCCACCCTTGCTGGGTTCAGATGCCACAACAAGCCATGGTCATGGTTTGAATATTCAAAAGCTGCCCAGCATGCACCAGCACACACCGCAACCCACCTTGGCTTAAATAAGCTATGGTGGACAGCAGTGATCATGCAAACTGGGTCAACATGTGACTCTTCAAGCTGAGTGCTGCTCACCTGTCATGATTGGTGGCATTCTAAGAGCTTGATAAACCAGTGGGTTGTATCCAGATTTAGGCACATGCAACTGTGCTGGCGGAAGCAGATCTCCCCATGCACTCCTCCCCATGGCAGCCTTTCCAGCCTCCTGAAAATGCTAAACAGAGGGTCAGGTGACCCTGCTAAATGGGATGAACTGTGGTGCAGGGGAACAGGTGATCCCCTCAAATTGGGCAATGACACTTTCTGTGAGTGGAGCCCTTCAATCAATGGAAGGCAAATCATGGTTCCAACCCAATTTGTGCTACTGCCCAGGATGGCAAAAATAGAGCAGCTGTCAAGCACCTCATAGGCCACATGACTGGTAGACTGTTCAGTAATACAGAATGTTCATAAACAGTCTTCAGCAAGGAATGTGGTAAATACATTTGTCTTGAATTGAAGATCACACAAGTCTTATGGACAAGGGGAACTATATGGGGCAGGCTGAAACAGGGAAACTAAAGGGGGGATCCAGAGACAGGGTGTTCCAGGAAGTAGGCTGAAGAGGTAGTGAACCTCAGGTTCCTATTGCTGAGAAACAGGAATATGATGACCAAATGACATGAGACATTATTCACCACCACCACCACCCCGGCTGTGATTTGCCCCTGTTAGCACTAGATAGCACCTTCAGGGACAAATGGAGTGGGTGGGACTTTTCAGCAGCAAAATGCCACAGGGCCCCAATCCAAAATAGGATCACGTTCTGGATCGGGACCTGCAGCTGCTTTCATTAGAATAAAAGTATGCTGGTTTAATAATTTGGCCCTAAGGCAGTGACCTTCAGCAGAGACTTAAGGAAAATACAGGGAAAGGGAAGAAGATAGGGAGTCGAGGAAAGGAGGGCCAGTGAAGAGGTGGGTATAGAAGAAAAACTCACAGGGGAACCACAGCCAAGCGAAGCTGTATATTGCTCGTAGGTGTGGTAGATATAAGAGTGATAGGTAGTGAAGGATGCTAGCCTCGCCTCCCTGATATCTAGTTTTTGATGTGCAAGGATTATTCATTTCTTTATTCTGTATGAAGGAACATTTAACCAAGTGAACCCTCCCCTTCAGTCTGAAGTGGTACTGACCAGCCACAGGTTTATCACATCAGTAAGAACTAGGCCTTAACGTCTGCACTGGGAAACCATAAGAGCCCTCTTCATGAATTCTGCTTACTGTGTTGAGCACTCCAGCCACAGCCTCTCCGTTGTCTCATCTTAGACCTGTGCGCAAATGCGTCTGAAAATTCTCCACCTTGTTTGTTGGCAGAGAAATTTGGGATACAATTTCACCAGATGTCTCCAGGGGAAGGAGACATTCTCAACATTTTCTCCTAGGGAGAGCTCCCCATTGGCAGAGCTTGTAGCAGAAAAGCTGCTTCTTTTTTGGTAAGGGTTTTGGGGGGTTTTGTGCTGCAACAGCATCAACTGTCTTGGCAGGCTGGCCGCATTTTGCTTCCCAGGCAATGCAGATGTGAGGCAGTTTTGTGTACTGCTTCAGGGATGAGGTGAAGTTATTTCCTGAAAGTTTTCTCCCCCCAGGAAAGAGGCTTTCATTGTTCTGCCTCTTTCTTAGGGTGCTTTATTTTTGTGGCGTTTTTGAGCTTACCTAATCACAGCTAGCCTCCTAGGCTGCCTGCACATCCTGATCTGAAAAAGCCCTGTGGGAGGAATTATCTCATGCTGTTTTCCACTGGGCTTTAATTGAAGTGTAGGACGCTGAGGAGGCTACAGGCTGCCAAATATTGTATAATGAAAAACAGGACAATCACACACACTTCTCAGCCACCTGCTAAGTAAGGTAAGCCCAAGAAACCCATGAGAATTTCTCTGAAATTTCTTCACCATTGAATTTCTTTTCAAAAGTAATTTCTATCAAATTGAATGAGAATGGTAAAAAAAAAATATGGGATAAATTTTTGGCACAAGGCTATCTCATCTGTCACCCTGTACGCGTGGAGAGCAACAGTCTAAACAGGAGAGCCTTTTGTATTCATGGAGACTCTCCACACGATTAAGAACCCTGGGAAATCTAGGAAGCAAAATAAACCCTAAGCCTGGGTTGTCAGATAGGCTCGACAGATCAAACTTCTTCCATTACTGCATCTTCATAAAAGGAAAGGCTTGTCCTGCTATATTTCAGCCTGTTAGGACACAGGGAAAAAATGTTGGCAGCCAGATTTGAGACCCTTAACCCCAGGAGTGTATTTCCTTCTGTCAGCTCACTTCAGAATCCTAGACAGTAAGAACTGCAGAGGGGTTGTGTAGCCAACAGTACTATATCAGTTAAGTAATTGAATCACATACTATCCAGTATAAAAGAAATTATGCACCTGTGTACTCTTAGATAAATACATTCCATACTTCAGTTTACACTGATGTGCTTTTATAGTTCTAACTCTGATCGAGCCCGCACACCAAAAAGTCTGCAAATTGCTGTCACCAAAAGATGATGGACTGATTCAATTAACCAGTAAGTCATTTTAAGAGTTCTTCAGGGAGTTACTCACTAAAGCCATATACTGCTTAGACTCTCTTCAAGTGTTTGCATTCTGTAATTTGTCTTCATTATTCTTACAGTTTCATTCACAAACATTTGGAAAACATTCTTTTCTCCGAGGATAGACATGGGTAAATCTGCTCACATTTATTAATTTGTAATTTTGCCTTTCCATTTTATATTTTGTTTGGAAATAATGATTTTATTACTCTCAGATATTTTAAAGAGGGATAATTTAACCAGATTAATCTGGTTAATCTAGGGTAACCAGATTACAACTGGTTACAACTTCTCCAGTGATAGAGTCCCTACTTTTTTAGGTTACCCTACAGATGTGCAGCACTGCCTTGATAAATTTTGCTAGCCTGCTGGAACTTTTTCTTTGCTTCTCTTGAAACTCTTCTGATGGTTCACCCAAGAAGGAATCTACCAAATTTTCTCCTAAAATTTCACTTTAGCAAACCTTAGGGTTGTGTGGACCCCATTTCTTAAAAAAAAAAAAAAAATTACACATTTATCAAAAAAAACTTTTTACTTCTCTCAAAATTCTTTGGATGTTTTGTCTGAGCAGGAACCTCCAAACTCACTTCAAAATTTAGCTTTATGTGAAACAAGCAGTTAGTCTAGTCTAGTCTAATTTAGTTTATGTGCAATCTAAGTCAGATTCACTTTAATTGAACATTCCCCTCAAACAGGCAGTGCTGATATGCTAGGAAACTAAAGTATTCTTGCATTTGAGAATCACTTCTGATTATTTCTTCATCCACACTTTGTAAATATTAGTCTCAGGAGCTCTACTTAGAGTGCCCACATGCATTTTATTCTGAGCATTTTATTCTATTTTTCTAGGTCTTTGTGACAGTAAGAGTTTAAAGCTACAATACGCTGGTATTTTTTTTTATTCCTGGTCCCACCTCTTTGCCTTTGGCACCACCCACTAGTGCAATGCAGCCCCCAAGAGTTTCTCCAAAATTGAATTTGGCCCTCAGCTGAAAGAGGTTCCCCACCCCAGCCCTATGATCTAGTGGTAGAGGTAATGGAGGATTACAGACCACAACCTTTGCAAATCTGCCTTGGGTTCTGCCTCTCTATTACTGCTTCCTTACTATTATTGGTGACTCTTCTCTAGAACCACCTGGCTCTAAATGTCCTTACCATGCCTTTCAAAAAGACAGAATTTCCTACAGTTACACAACTTCATTCTGAACTACAGTTACACAACTTCATTCAGGTTAGTAAAGCTACATAAGATGTGCTTTTGCTAGTCTCAATAAACAACTGAATATCAAGACCTTATAATTGGAACACAAACTCCCTTTCTGGTGCAAGCATAGCAAAATATTGAGTTACAGTTATTTTTTTATTTTATTTTAGGCATTTACATTCTGCCCTTCAGTAAAATTCCCAGGGCAGATTACAATATTTCAAAGCACAATAAAACAAATTGAAAACATACAAAAATATACTAACGCTACAATCCTATGGTCCCTGTGAGGATTTATTTATTTATTTGTGGCATTTATATACTGCTGAATATAAAAATCTCTCAGCATTTCACAATATTAAAATTCAGTACTAAAAACACAGCATTCAAACACAGCATTCAAACACAGCATTAAAAACACTACCAACTACAGTTAAAAGAAAAATTGAGGAGCAGTAAAATTAAGTGGCATAATTAATTTACAGCCTGGGTGAACAGGTGTGTTTTCAGGAGGCATTTAAAAGATGTTACATTTTCTGCCTCCAGAACTAAACAAGGGAGGGTTTTCTAGATGGTGGGTGCTGCTATAGAGAAGGGTACTTCATGGCAATATTCCATTCGTTTGGGAATGACCAGGATGTCCCAGGGATCATAGATCATTTCATCCCCATCTGAGGGTAGAGAGAGAAGTCCACCCTTGGAGGGGGAGATCTGACCTAATGCCTCCCCCCAAGCTATTCCAGAGGTTCCAGAGGGGAATCATAGAACATTGCCATCAAACACCCTTCCTCCAGCGCCAGAATAACTCCGCTGTGTGCAAGTCGCGATTCAACCCATAGAGTACAAGCTTCTGTAAATCTAGGCAATGCTGTATTTAAACACACACACGCACACACAGATATAGGAACATACACTTGCGCCCACTCTCATTGATAGCTAGAAACTGCCACATGTCAAGACCTGCAATACAATCTGCCTTTCCAATAGAGGCATGACAAAATATAAGTTCCATCAACCTAAGTTTAGTCTCATGGGGGATGTATCTTCATCGAATCTAGGAAGTTTCAAATAATAGAAATGATGCATCAAACCTTTTACATTAAAGATGCATCTGTGAAAGTATTTTAGTGTTGTAATTTATAGCTTGGTACAAATTTAACAACTACCTATATTCATGAATCTATACAAATCTCCCCTAGGTATTTGACTATATCATCTTGCCCCATACATAATTACTTAGCATTTTTATTATTCCTTGTTTCAGTACTAAAATATGATTAGATTACTAAAAATGTAGGCTAATACATGAATAGACACTTATTACATGGCAGAAATTGTTCTGTGACTAGCAGATTGGAGGATTGGAGTTCAGGGTATCTGAAATAGTTTTTGGCTCATACAAAATGCATCTGGCAATATAATCAATATAACGTCAGAAAACAAGCTTTATTTATTTGAATAAAGATACCATATGAGGAATCAGAGCCACAGGGAATTCATGTTCCAGTGCTCTTTGTATGTCAGAGGCCATTAATCTAGTGACTCAAAAAATGAACTCTAATCAACATTTGTGAAAATAAGGGTGCAATCCTCTGCATGTTTAGACAGAAAAAAAAGTCCTACGACTCCCATCATGCCCCAGCCAGCCATGCTGGCTGAGGCATGCTGGGAGTCGTAGGACTTTTTTCTGTCTAAACATGCAGAGGATTGCACCGTGAACCTATTACCTAAATCATGAGGGCTGGAAGGGGCCCTTAGGCCATCCAGTCTAGCTATTCAGTGCAGGGAATTCAGAGCCAGAATATCCCCAACAGTTGACTATCCAGCCTTAGTTTGACAATATCCAGTGAGGGAGACCCCATCACCCTTGTGTCATTCTCCCACATGAGTGTTGCGTAGCCTCAACATTTTTACATTAGACTTCAAGATGAGATGAGATCTCTTGGTGTTTTTTTCTTTACTTCAGAGCAACTCTGGAGAGCTGCTAATTTGATTGGGGCAGTGTTGTAGCAGGGGGGATAAATGTATTTATTCATTCAATCAATTTATGAGTCACCCTGTAGCCAAAGCTCTCAGGGTGACATACACACACACTCATGCGCACGCGCACACATACTGTTTGGCCAATCAAAATCTCAATGGAAGCTGCTGTGAGCCCCACTTTGGGCTTGGGTAGACAGTACAACACAGGTACTTCTCCCTTCTACACACATACAAGCAGCTTCGGTGGAGAATTTTGACTGGGGAAAGGGTGCCACAGGAAAGAGATAAACCCTCTGCCCATTTGAGGTAAACTATTTGCCCAGTCATATTAGCAGCCCTGCAGCTACTTTGAATTAAACAAAAAAGATATCAGGATAGCCCAGTCACAGATCTGTCATCTAGTTTGGCTGACCCATGTGTTAGACAGCTGCTGACTTCCTGATAAAGTGGAGCGATAAGGTAATATAAAGAATAACATGGGCAGGCAGGAGAGGCTGTTGAGCTTTGCCTGTGCTTCCATCTCACAGCCCCTTCTCTCCAGCCATTCTTCTCCTTGTGAGGCTCCAAGTCTGGAGGTAAATCTGGAACACTAAAAAAAAACTGAATTAATAACATTAATTCATGAATCTTAAAGAACACAGGGTAGGTACACTGACAAGACAGCTGTCATCAGCAAGGAAGGAAGGAAGGAAGGAAGGAAGGAAGGACGGACTTTTACAGCAGGCCATAATCAATTTCAAGCTTACAGAATCTGTAGCTTTGTATCAAAACACATAAATGTATTTCTGAAATACAGAGGGGGGCACATAGGAAACATGACATGGACTAGCAGCTGTCTAGTTGCAGGCACATTCACCTTGGGATAATAATGCTGCTGCTGACAGGGTTTTTGACATATTTAGAGCAAGTGAAAGGTTTAGACAATGGAAGAAGAAACTATTCCCAGTTCATTCAAGTTTTTTACTTGGGGACTGAGTGTAAAACTAATCCCTCATCATATACAATGGAGAAAATATTATAATGTCCACTTAGACCCCAAGGAAATCCAGAACAATTCCCAGTTCTTTCAAAAACGAGAGAATGAAAACTTTGTATGGTTATTGCTATATGATGGTTATGCAGACTACTCAAGGAAGCCAGGACTTTCATTTCATGTACTCTGTTATTTGCAAGAGGACTGCAGATGTACTGAGACTGTACCATTTAAGCAGCATGAAGGCAATATAAAATTATAGCACAATGCTATACATGTTTACGCAGAAGTAATTCCCACTGTGCTCAATATAGGTCTTGCTTTGAGTAAGTGTGCATAAGATTGCAGCCTTGGTGTTATTTATTCATTCATTTGATTATTTATTTTTAAAATGTATTCCCTGTCTCTCCCGCTGTTCAAAACAATATTACAAAATAGCATAGAAACAATAAACATACTACATAAGCCTTGTTTGAGAAGACTAAAACCATCTGACAAGAAAATAAATCCAGCAGGGAAAATGGCACACGCAAAAAAAAGGGGGCATAGCAGCATATCCAAATGTAAACTACTGGTATACTATGAAATTATATGATACGTTATATTTTTATAGTAATATTGTTATGACCTTTTGGATTTTACAATAACTGATGGAGGGAGCAATCCTATGGCTGCTATTCAGTGGCTAGACGGCCATAGAATAGGTTAGTTCCCTGAGAACTGACCTCTACCCCCTCCTGTGCTTCCTCATAGACAGTGCAGAACAGCCCCGTGCTCCATGCTCAGAAGAGAAGCATGGACCAGCAAAAAGGGTGTTCCTGGGAGCATGTTGGGGAAGTCAGAAATGCTGGTACGACACATCCTACGTGTCGTCCGGCTGCTGCTTCCCGCACTCCGAGGTCCCATGGCTAGAAATCTGCTGTCTAGACGTAAATGCCTCATGATGAAGGTGAAAGAGGAAAGTGCAAAAGCTGGGTTGCAGTTAAACCTCAAAAAAACCAAGATTATGGCAACCAGCTTGATTGATAACTGGCAAATAGAGGGAGAAAACGTGGAGGCAGTGACAGACTTTGTCTTTCTAGGCGCAAGGATTACTGCAGATGCTGACTGCAGCCAGGAAATCAGAAGACGTTTACTTATTGGGAGGAGAGCAATTACAAATCTTGATAAAATAGTTAAAAGCAGAGACATCACCCTGACAACAAAGGTCTGCATAGTTCAAGCAATGGTATTTCCCGTAGTAACCTATGGCAGCGAGAACTGGACCATAAGGAAGGCTGAGCGAAGGAAGATAGATGCTTCTGAACTGTGGTGCTGGAGGAAAATTCTGAGAGTGCCTTGGACTGCAAGAAGATCTAACCAGTCTATACTCCAGGAAATAAAGCCAGACTGCTCACTTGAGGGAATGATAGTAAAGGCAAAACTGAAGTACTTTGGCCACATCATGAGAAGACAGGATACCCTGGAGAAGATGCTGATGCTAGGGAAAGTGGAAGGCAAAAGGAAGAGGGGCCGACCAAGGGCAAGATGGATGGATGATATTCTGGAGGTGACGGACTTGACCTTGGGGGAGCTGGGGGTGGCGACGGCCGACAGGAAGCTCTGGCATGGGCTGGTCCATGAAGTCACGAAGAGTCGGAAGCGACTGACCGAATAAACAACAACAGATGTAAATGCATGATTCCCTCCGCACTTCTCCTGCCCTGCTTTGGATAGGCAGTTGCCTCTGAGTTCGGAGGTGGTCACCTACCCCGATAGGATTGCGCCCTAATATTATTTGATTCTTATGCTGGTATAGAAGTTGAAGGCATAGAGTAAGAGGACAAGAAGAAGGATGAATGAGTCCTTCCAAATTTTTGTTAGCAAAGAGTTATACAATCAGCTTACAAATTTATTCTATGCATATTTATTTGGAAGTAAGTTCCATTGAGTTCAGTGAGGTTTCTTTCCAACTTGCAGCAAAACTAGACATTACACTGGATGCAAGGCTGCTGCCAAAAATAACATTCCCATCTCAAGTTCTTCTACCCTCTCTCTGTAGCATCTGGATATTCTGATATGTAGCATTTCTCCATTTCTGCCAGGTAGCTAATGATGCAGAGCAGGGGCAGGAAATCGTGATGTGATGACATTGCAACATTATTAAAATATGCCAAAATGCAACACAGAGAATGAGGGCCTTGGTGCAGGACTACCATTTGCAGTGGCAGTCCCATGTCCAGTTTAATGGCACTTCAACACATTGTATAAAAAATGCATCATTGTATACAGAAGATCTTGAATTCTGAAAAGTGTTTTTTTTTTAGTCTGTGACCAGAAAGCCATTGTTATGGTCTTGCTCAGGTAGGAAAGGAGCAAGGGACATGGGGACAATTTGCTTGCTTCTAGCATTGTGTATTTGTTTCATAATGAATGAAAAATTGAAACAGATGGGCCCCATTCAGTTCAGTTTTCATTTGTAATTTAGTTAATGCTCTCTATAACAAATTGATACAAATAGGGTTCATTTTCATTACTCCATTTGTACCCATTCATCACTCTCTTGGGGCTGGGGGGGCCATACCTTCTCTGGTGGCATTGGTGCTGATTTTAACAGCCACCTCCTAGTGACTGCCATGTTATTTTCTAAACACTCCACATGATGCTTTGTTCTCATACATTCTGGGATGGGGTGGGGAATGACAGCTGCCACAAAAAATGGCAAAAATAAAATTAGTAAAAGAGTTGGGAAAAGAAACAGATGGAACAAAAATAAATGTAAGTAATGAAATGAACATAATTTTAATGAATGTGTAAAGAACTGGATATACTACATAGAGAGACAGAGACAGACAGACAGAGTGAGTGAGTAATGAAACAAATGAGGCTTTAAATAAAAAATGTACTTATGAAATGAACAAAAAACCTTGCATATCCCTACTGGCCCTAACTGATGTCAGCCATGGGTGTTGTTTATAATGCATACCACTGCATGTGCCCTGGATCTTCTGAGCTGTGCCCTGGATCTTTTGAGATCCCCAATTACATTGTTTGCCTTCATACAAGCCTGCCTCTTCCCACTAAGCTCAGTAGCCTTGCAGTGACCAGGTGACTTTAGGACTCACTCCCTTCGGCAGACCAATAGGTGGTGTAGTATGAAGGCCTTTTGAACTATAGGAGCCTTTTAAACTATAGGACCAATAGGGAATGTAGTATGAGGACCTTTAGAATTATAGGAGGCACTACCACCTTTCCTTACAGTTTCCTCATTTTTTCTCTCCCTACTTTTCCATTCTTAGAATCATATAATCATAGAATAGTAGGGTTGGAAGGGGCCTACAGGAATCTAAGTCAAAGCATCCCTGACAGATGACTGTCCAGCTTTATCTTGAATGCCTCCAGAGTGGGAGAGCCCACTACCTCCCTAGGTAATTGGTTCCACTGTTGTGTTGCTCTAGCAGTCAGGAAGTTTTTCCTGATGTTCAGCTGGAATTTGGCTTCCTGTAACTTGAGCCCATTATTCTGTGTCCTGTACTCTGGGATGATCGAGAAGAGATCCTGGCCTTCCTCTCTGTGACAACCTTCAAGTACTTGAAGAGTGCTATCATACCTTTCCTCAGTCTTCCCTTCTCAAGGCTGAACATGCCCAGTTCCTTCAGTCTCTCCTCATAGGGTTTTGTTTCCAGTCCCCTGATCATCTTTGTTGCCCTCCTCTGAACCCTCTCCAGCTTGTCTGCATCCTTCTTAAAGTATGGCACCTAGAACTGGACACAGTATTCAAGATGAGGCCTAACCAGTGCGGAATAGAGGGGAACTAGTAGTTCATGTGATTTGGAAGCTATACTTCTATTAATGCAGTAGAATGGTATTTGAAGTTTAAATTTAATCCTTTTAAGTAACTTTTTAATATTTTTTCATTTTCTTTCTTGCTTTCTTCTTCTCCTCCTTCTGTTTTCTTCTTCCTCTCTCTCTCTCTCTCTCTCTCTCTCTCGTTATTGCTGTGTCCTCCTAAGAATACTGTATTGTTGGGAAACTGTAGATAATGATTAGGTTGTTGGTACTGTTTATTTCATTTATAAAGATAAAAAATAGAATAAAAAGTATTTAAAAAAAGAAAGCAAGAAAAAGCCCTCAGTCACTTCAACTCACAAAGTTAATGGGGAGAGCAATCCTATGACAGCTAGACAGTGTCTAGATGGTCATAGGATTTTTCAGTTTCTGAGAACTGAGCTTGGAGCCAGGGCTCCAAGCTCGGTTTCCAGAAAGCACCTCCTTGCCCCCTTCCTATGTGCCATGCGGCCTCTCCCCCTCCCCCCCTCTGAAGTCCCCAGCTAGACTGCCAAAATTGGCTATCTAGCCACAAATGCAGGGTGGCTGGAGCTTGGAAGAGAGGTTCTTCTTCATGGTGTCTGTGTGTCACACATATGGGCTCTACGCCTGCACGGGGACTCGTTTGGGAAACTTCCAAGCTGAAGAGTTTTTGGCAGGAACCCCTCCCCCACACACACACTTTCTCTGGTATATATAGTGAGGGTTCTTGCCTTCCCCTCGGTTCCTTTTCAACCACCTTAGCGTTACTTCATGGGGAACTTCTTCAACATTCTGTCAAGCTGTGTTTTCTATCTTTATCTTATCTTCCTTGCCTCTTTTTCTTCCTTTATCTTTTTCTTCTTTACCTAAACACTGAGAAACAGAGAGAGAGAGAGAGAGAGGGAGGGAGGGACAGAAGGAGACCATTTGGAGAGCGTCATTTGACTCAGTGGTGATGCATCTTTTCTCCTCCAGCTTATGACCCAAAAGCCTCCGTTCAGAAAGTGCACGGCTTGTGGCAGTAAGGTGCCTTCTTCGGACAATCACTCTTTATGCCTAATCTGCTTGGGAGAATCCCATAAAGTTGAATCTTGCCACCACTGCCAATCGCTATCGAAGCAGACTCGCAAGAATAGAGCACATGAACTAAAGGCGATCCTTTGGCAACGGGCCCTTCAAGCAGTCGATATGCCTAAGGCTCAAACATCTCGAGAACAGCCCACTGTTGCTCCTTCCACAAGTGCAAGGGGAGTGGCTCAATCTTCCCCTCTGTTAACTGCAGAGCCAGTTCGAGTAGACCCACCTACTCTGGGAAGAAACCTGACTATCTTGGTAGCTAAAAACTTTCAAAAAAGGCAAAACACCCTAAACTGGTGGTGGACACACCAGAGAAAAAGAGGAGAAAGAAAACCTCTTTTCAGCAGGAGAAGCAGCGGGACGTCCCACCTCCCCCTCCTCTACTTGATTCTCCCATCCGTGTTGTGGTTCCCCCCACACAGGTTGTGACTTTGGATCTGGCCTCCACAGTCTCAGAGGGTGAGTTGAGAGATATGCCAACCCCACCACCCAGTCCAGCTCAAACTGCTCCAGAACAGAGATCCAGGTCTCCAACACCACACTGTTATGATATCCAATCACATTATCACCTCAGTATTAGCCGACACTCTCTTCTCAGCAGCCTCCTCGATACCGATCTCCAGATTGATACTGTACGGATCATTGGCAGGGACAATACAACCATGATCGCTCTCGCTCTCCATCCCATGATTGGGATTGCTTTTAGGCCTCGTCAACTTCTCCCCATGGACAGCAACGTGATGCAGATTGGAGACTCAGGAGGGATTGCAACATTTTCCTGCATCGCTCTCGTTATTTGGGAGCTACTCCTCCGTCACATACTCCATTTCAACCCAGACAACGACCGCGGTTTGAAATACACGATACTTTCTGTCCTCCTCCCCCAGTAGGGGTGTACGAAACCCTGCTTACCTGGTTCCGCAGGTGGAGGGAGGCGATCCGTTCCTCCCCCAGAATCCTCGACGGGGGGAATCCTGACCGGCTGGCTCCGCTCCACGGCCAGGCCAACCTGCAGCGAGGCCTCCATCTGCATCCCTACGCAAGCCCATGATAGGCTACGTAAATATTTACATAGCCTATCACAGCTAAAGCAGATCCCCTACGCCATTTGCGTCCCTGCTTTAGCCATGATAGGCTACGTAAATATATATGTAGGCTACCATGGGCCGGCGTAGGGACACAAATGGCAGCTGCTAAGACAGCCATTTGCGGCCACAGAGGCCGTGGTACTGGAGCTGGAGCTGCAGCCAGGTAGGCTCCGTTTCGTGCATGTTTCGCGGGGGGGGGAGCTTTGCTCCTCCACGGATTCCAGTGGGCCGAATGTGCTGGCATTTGGCTTCACTGGGATCCGTGGCAGTATCCTCTGCCATCCCTATCCCCCAGTACCAAAATGTTCTACATCTCTAACGCTACACCAATCCAGCCGGGACCATAAAGCCCCGATGCCTCCAATTCCACCTCACGGTATGACTGATGTGGCACAGCAACCTGCCCCCTCTAGGGGTGTATGAAACCCCACTTACCTCCGTCTGCTGGAGTCCGCGGGAGGGGGGAGGCAATCCCTCCCTCCCCCCCGGAATCCTCTCCAGCCGGCTCTGCTCCGTGGCAAGGCCACAGAGCCACCGGCCGGGGCCAGCTGCAGCTGGACTTCCGGCCGCAGCTGGGCTGTGGCCGCAAATGGCAGCCACTATAAGCCACTATAGATACTTATGTAGCCTATCACAGCAAAAGACAGGGACACAAATGGTGTAGCGGCCGCCATTTGCGACCCTGCCTTTTGCCGTGATAGGCTACATAGATACTTACATAGCCTATCACGGCTTGGCAGGGATGCAAATGGCGGCCGCTATGACGGCCACCATTTGTGGCCGCAGCAACCCAGCAGCAGCTGGAAGACGACCAGGACCCGCCGCCACCACCAGGTAAGTCCATTCCAGGGGGGATTTCGGGGGATGGCGGGGGGATAGTCCGTTCTGCCACAGACTCCAGGGGGCTGGATTCTAAAGAATCCAGCCTCACTGGAGTCCGTGGTGGAATTCTCCAACATCCCTAGCCCCCTCACAGGAATCCGGTGAGGACTATCAATCCGAATCCTCCTCCTATTCTTTGGTCCCCCCCTCAATCTCATCCCCAGATGATGTTGGGACACGAGATAGAGCCTTGCCTTCCGAGGATATGTGGCACTTTTCTGAGCAAGTGCTTAGAATGGCACAGTTGTGGGGCATCGAGGCACAACAACCCCCACAACAACTCCATGATCTGGTATTCGATGCCGTCACAGCAGACATGTCCACCCTGGTGGCCATTCCCTTTCTTCCAGCTCTGCTGAGTGCAATGCAACAGACATGGAAAATGCCTTCATTCTTGACCCTGACGTCCAAGAGGCTAGAATCGATATACAGGGTTCAAGAGACGGACGCTTCTTTCCTCTTTGCACATCCAAAACCAAACTCAATAATAGTAGACTCTGCTCAAGGCTGCTCTCAAAAAATGCATGCCTCACCTGTAAGGAGGGCCATAAACTTGATCTCGTCGGACGCCACCTCTATTCTTCAGCAGCATTGGGGCTTAGGATTTCAAACTACCAGGCAATGATGGCCAGGTACCAATTGTTCCTTTGGGAAAAAATGGTTTCTCTCATCGCGTACCTTCCTGAGGATCAACACGACTTAGCCAGAATGTTCCACACGGAGGCATCCAAACTATCCCATCAGCAGATCAATACCGTCCGTCATCAGGTGGACTGCAATGCCAGGGGGATGATGGGCTCCATTGCCCTAAGGCGACATGCCTGGCTCTGTTCTGCATAGGGATGTACGAAAGTCACTTACCTTTCCGTGGATTATGTTCATGGTGGGGGGGAGGCGTTCCATCCCTCCTCCCAGAATCCTCGACAGCGGGGAGGCGATCCGTTCCTCCCCCCGGAATCTTCGACGGCTGGCTGTGCTCCATGGCGGCTCCATGGAGCAGCCAGCCAGGCCCAGGCCAGAGCCGTCCGCAGCCGGATTTCCAGCCGCAGAGTACTCTGGGTAAAAAAAAAACGCATACGCAAATGGCAGTGGCTATGGCCGCCATCATTTACATTCCTTATTTTTCGCCATCTTAGTCTACGTAAATATTTACATAGACTATTATGGCGAAAATAAAGGGGAACGCAAATAGCGTAGCGGGCACTATTTGCGTCCCTTTTTGATTCGCTGTTTTAGCCTACGTAAATATTTACATAGGCTAAAACGGCTAATCAAAAAGGGACGCAAATAGCGCCTGGTATGCTATTTGCGTTCCCCTTTATTTTCGCCATAATAGTCTATGTAAATATTTACGTAGACTAAGACGGCGAAAAATAAGGAACACAAATGGCGGCGGCCATAGCCGCCGCCATTTGCGTACACTTTTTTTTTTTTAAAACCAGCCGTGATAGGCTACGTAAATCTTTACGTAGCCCATCATGTCTCTGTAAAAAAAAAACAACAACAACCCAACCGTCCAGACTGCAAATGACGGCGGCGGCAGCTTGTCGGAAGACCAACCGCCACAGCCGAAGCTGCTGCTGCAGCCGCCACCACCCAGAACATCCACCCCAGGTAAGTCTCATCCTGGGAGGGATCCGTGGGGGGGCAGGCCATTCCGCCACAGAATTCGGGGGGCTGAATGCACTGGCATTCAGCCTCACTGAGATCTGTGGCGGAATTCTCTGACATCCCTAGTTCTGCAGGCCTAACTTCCAAAGCTCACTCTAGGATAGAGGATCTACCCTTCGACGGTTTATTCAATGCAAAAACAGAAGAGCAAATGGACTCTGTGCGGAAAGCAAGAATGACTGCTCGTAAGATGGGCATCGGCCAAGTCCAGCACCAGCAACACTACATCCCTTATCGTCAATGTCACTGGTACTGACAACACCAGACCTACCTACCTCAGCAACCTGGAGATCGGGCACCGAGATACCCACAGCAACAACAGCAACAAAGGAAAAGTTATTCATTTCCCAAGTTCCAGCAGAAGGCGAAGGGCTAGGGATTTTCTAAGCATTGTCTTTGACTCCAGCCTCTCTCCCCTCCATACCAACCATTACAAACCACCCTTTGGAGACCTCCTGAGCAAATTTTACTCGACCTGGATGAGAGTGAAGTCAGACAACTAGGTGCTAACTATTGTCCATTGAGGATACAAAATAGAATTCAACACACACACCCCTCGCTGGGTTCAGTCCAGATCACCCCACCCTCGAAGGTCCTTCAGGAAGAAACACAATCTCTCCTAAGGAAGGGTGCCACCCAGCGCATTCAACCAAACCTCAGTACGCTACGGAGGGGTTTTTCTCCAGGGACTTCACCATACCAAAATGGGACAGAAGCCTCCGACCCATTCTAGACCTTTGGGACCTGAACAAATTTGTCGCTCCCAAGAGATTCAGAATGACAACCCTAGCCACAATTCTCCCACTCCTCCAAAAGGGTTCATGGTTCGCCACGGTCGATCTCAACGATGCATATTTCCACATACCAATAGAACACTCACACATAAAATTTCTCCGCTTTGCTATCAGAGCGGAACTCTTCCAGTTCAACGTTCTGCTGTTCAGTCTTTCAACAGCCCCATGCGTATTCACGAAGTGTATGGCTGTGGTTTGCGCTTACCTCTGCCTCAAGAGAGTAGAGAACTACCTGTATCTCGGCTATTGGCTGCTAGTGGACTCCTCTTGGGAAGCCCTATTGCACACTATTATGGTCGTTCTGAACCTCCTTCAGGCACTGGGATTAAGGATCAACAGGGAGAAATCCCATCTGACCCCCACACAAACAGTTCAATGAACAGGGGCCATCCTTGACTCCAGAACTGGCCGGGCATACTTTCCTACAAATCACGTCAAAAACCTCGTTGCACATGCCACTTCGATATTCCTCGATCACTGTGCCAAGGTGCATGACATTCAATGCCTACTCGGTCATATGGCAGCGACAGTATTGGTTGTGGAATGGGCCCACCTGCGGATGAGGCCCCTGCAAAACTTGTTCATCCGAACCTTCAAGTTGACCGGCAACCCCCTCCTCGTCACACTTTGGTACCGGAGGAGGTTGCTCTCAGCCTGAAGTGGTGGATGGCCCCAAACATCTGACCCAAGGGATGCCATTTCTCCCTGCTCCTCCATCCAGGGTCCTGACCACAGACACTTTCCTACTGGGTTGGGGAGCACACTGCGGACCTCTACAAGCACAGGGTCTTTGGTCATCCACAGAAACACTCTAACACATAAATTTCCTGGAGTTGATGGCAGTTTGGAAAGCCCTCTGCACCTTCGAACCATGCCTCCGACATTGACACATCCAGATCCTCACAGACAACACCACAGTTCTTTGGTACCTAAACAAGCAAGGGGGAACACACTCCCCCCGCCTCCTTTCTCTCACTCTGGACATTTACCACTGGGTAGTTACAAGCGGCATTCATCTGACCGCTCTCCATATTGCGGGAGAACATAATCTCTTGGCAAATTCTCTCAGTTGCCTGCTCCAGTGCTGTCACAAATGGCAGCTGGCCAGGACAACAGCTGATTTTCAGGCAATGGGGTCAACCTGAGATCGATCCCTTCGCAACTCCAGTGAACACAGCCTGCAGACAATTTTGCTCCAGGGCCGGAGTCGGTTGAGGATCACTAGGCGATGCCTTTTGCCTGGAATGGATGGATCGCCTATTCTAACTCTTTCCTCTGCTCCCACTCTTCACAAGGGTGATCTCAAAAATCAGATAGGAAGCCACAGCTAGGGATGTCAGAGAATTCCACGACGGATCTCGGTGAGGCCGAATGCCAGTGCATTCGGCCCCCCGAAATCCGTCGTGGAACAAAGCTGCCACCGCCCCCGCCCCACGAAAGGCACGTGAAATGGAGCACTTACCTGCTCCCTTCCGCGCTGCTTTGTGAATGGCGGCCGTCCTGCGGCCGCCATTCGCTTCCTCCCCTTCATAGCCATGATAGGCTATGTAAATACTTACGTAGCCTATCATGGCTAACACAGGGATGCCATTTGCGTCCCTGCAGAGGCCGTGATAGGCTATGTAAGTATTTACGTAGCCTATTACGGCGGGGGGGGAACCCCAGCGTACACAAATGGCGGCGGCTACCGCCATTTGCGTACGCTGGGGTTTTTCCCCCTGCCATGATAGGCTACGTAAATATTTACGTAGCCTATCACATCTCAATACAGGGATGCAAATGGTGGCGGCTACGACAGCTGCCATTTGCATCCCTGCAGGGCTGCCCAGAGTCCGGATGTCCAGCTGCGGGCAGCCGGAGCCAGCCGGTGGCTCTGCGGCTTGGCCGCGGAGCGGAGCCAGCCGGGCAGGATTCCGGGGGGAGGGACGGACCACCTCCCTCCCACCGTGGATTGCCCAGCGCGGAGCCAGGTAGGTGTTTCATACATCCCTACAAACTGCATCCTAATCACCCTTTGGTGGCCCAGGCAACTTTGGTTCAAAATGCTGAGAGACCTGTCACAGGGACATTGCCTACTGCTCCCACGAATAGACAACTTAATTTCTCAGGACCAAGGTCAAATTCTCTGCCCTGATCTCCACACCCTGAAGCTCACGGCATGAAGGATCCAGCCCCTGGACATTGCTCCCCACCGATCCAGCTGACAGTACAGGCTATACTCGATGCAGCGAGAAAGCCATCTACGTGCCGCTCATACTCAGCTAAATGGGCTTCATTTGTGAAGTTTGTGACTGACGGAAACTGTAACCCTAATGACTGTCCTCTTACGGATATTTTATGCTTTCTCCAACACTTATATAGTAAAGGACTGAAATATTCCTCCATCAGAGTATATGCCTCGGCGATTTCTGTGATGAGGGGTAACATAGATGGGTGCTCCATCTTCAGCCACCCCTTATGCAAACAATTCTTGCGAGGACTTAGAAATTTGACTCCCCCCATGAGAGACCTTGTCCCTCAATGGGACTTGTTGCTAGTGCTCAACAGCCTGGCATCTGTTCCATTTGAACCTCTTGCTACAGTGGACTTGAGGCTGCTTTCTTGGAAGGTCACCTTCTTGGTAGTGATTATGACCTCGAGAAGAGCAAGTGAGCTCTCCACTTTACGAATAGACTCACCTTACACCATTTTTCACAAGGAAAAGGTGGTACTCAGGCCGGACCTAGTTTTCCTCCCTAAAGTGGTGACGGACTTCCATGTGAATCCTGGCTTTCTTTCCATCTCTGACTTCCGATTTGTAGAAGAGACTGCACACTTTAGATTTCCGGAGAGCCCTGGCTAGGGATATACAAAAGTCACTTACCTTTTCACAGGTGTGATTCGTGGTGGGCAGGAGGCACTCCATCCCTCCCCCCAGAATCCTCCCTGGCCGGCTCCGTGGAGCCGCCAGCCAGGGCTCTCCGCAGCCGGAGTTCCGGCTGTGGCTGGGCTGCTGCAGCCGCCATTTGCGTCCTGCCAGGCTGCCGTGATAGGCTACGTAAGTATTTACGTAGCCTATCATGGCAAAGAGCAGGAACGCAAACGGTGGCCGCTATGCCATTTGCGCTGCTGCTCTTTTCATGATACGCTATGTAAGTATTTACGTAGCCTATCGTGGTAAAGGCAGCCATGCAAATGGCGTAGTGGCCGCCATTTGCGTGGCTGCCTTTACCGAGATAGGCTACATAAATACTTACATAGCCTATCACGGAAAGAGCAGCGGCACAAACAGCGTAGCAGCCGCCGTTTGCGTCCCTGCTCTTTGCCGTGATAGGCTACATAAATACTTATGTAGCCTATCACAGCAACCTGGCAGGACACAAATGGTGGCCGCAGCAGCCAGCCGAAAGACCAGCTGCTGCTGCCCCAGGTAAGTTTCGTTCCGGGGGGATTCCGTGGGGTGGGGGGGGTCGGAGGCCGTTCTGCCATGGGTTTCGGGGGGCCAAATGCCAGTGCATTAGGCCTCACTGAAATCCGTGGCGGAATTCTCCACCATCCCTAGCCCTGGCCTTTTATAAATCATGGACTGAGTCTTTCCGTAAGTCGCAACAATTGTTCCTGTGCTACGGGGGACATAATAAAGGCTCTCCAGTCTCCTTTCAGAGACTAGCCTCCTGGATAGTAAAGGCTATTCGCTTGGCGTACCACCTCTTGGGGAAAGACTTACCACCTCGAATCCGAGCACATTCGACAAGGAGAATGTCGACTTCCACGGCTTTTACAAAAGGTGTGCCTCTAGTGGACTTGTGTAAGGCAGCTACCTGGTCTAAGCCTTCTACTTTTACAAAGTGCTACAGAACAGATGTTCAGGCCTGAGCAGACTGTGCCTTTGGCAGGGCTGTGCTTTCTTCAGTACTACAGTGAGACACTGGCCCACCTCTGGTAAGTCAGCTTGTTATTCGTCCATATGTGTGATGCACAGAGACCACAAAGAAGACAGTCAGGTTGCTTACCTGTAACTGTAGTTCTTCTAATGGTTATCTGTGCATTCACACAACCCTCCCACCATCCCCACTTCAGTGTCAACATGATTTTTTGGTACTAAGGTGTTCTTTCTCCTTGGTCCCGGACTGCTTTGCGGTCTCAAGGAACTGAGGGGAAGGCAGGAATCCATGCTATATATACCAGAGATCGTGAGGGAGGGGTTCCCGCTGCCCCACCAAAAACTCTTCAGCTTGGAAGTTTCCTGAATGAGTCTCCACACAGGTGCAGAGCCCATATGTGTGAATGCACAGATGACCACTCGAAGAACCACAGTTACAGGTAAGCAACATGACTATCTCCTCCGTGCTCTGCCCACCCTGCATTGGATAGTCGGCTGCCTCTGAGTTCAGAGGCGGCCAACTATCTCAATAGGATTGTGCCCTATGTACAACCCTCACACACTCTCCACCACCCCTAATTCGTCTGAAGTGCTACCCCTCTGAAAGGAGCTATTTGGCTTGGGGAATTCTCTCACCCCCACCCACCCCATTCCCAATCTGCATTCTTCTTTTCCTCTTCCATCCCCTATCTTATCCTGGTCTTTCGTTCTTTTCTTTATTCCATCCAGAGAAGGTTTTGGAATTCTCAAGAGGGGAGGCTGGTGGGTAAGAGACATTTTGAACTGTATTTGACTTTATACAAGCAGACAAGAGGATTTCCACCACCACCCCACCATCTCTTCATCCGACTCTTTGGGAAAAGTGGGTTCACATGGTGGCAGAGGAAGGAATCTGGGGCTATTTTGTTTGTCAGTTGCCATGATATAGCAATAGAATGACAAGCTTGAATGCAAAGAGGAGTTAATTGGGGTGGGGGGAGATAAATGCTGCTCCCTTGTAGAATCCTACTGTGTCTACTCAGAAGTAAGACCCATTGTGTTCAATGGGGCTTACTGCCAGGAAATTGTAGACAGGACTGCAGCCCTAGTTATTTTTGCAGGGAGTTTTGCAGTCTGATCCTCTGCATGTTTGTTCAGAAATAAATCCTGAGTTGTGAGCATGGTATTGCAGGTTTAATAAACTGCTAACCCCATTCCATTCCACTGACTTGGCTACCCTTTTAGCCTAATCCTATGCATGTTTTACCATCTGTGTTTTTCTTTTTTGCATGGACTCTAGCTTTAGTGGTGAGGGAAAGGAACTTCATGCATGCTTAGTGGTATTTTCTCCATAACATAGCCCTAGTATTTAAAACAGAGTCCTTGGCTGACTCGTGGTGAAGTCTTGGCACAAATTAAGTTATGGAGGAGATAAGGGGAGCTTACACATAACGAGGAGGAGGTAGACGAGAGTTGCAAAAAACAAAGCATCTGGAGTTGCTGAAGGATGGAAAAATGCAGAGAGATTGTTGTGTGGAGAGGCACAGAATTATGCAATCTGGGTGGTTTTTTTGCAACAGTGTCATCAGTGCGTCATCTCTAAAATGGGCAATGCTGAGGCTTTAATCTGTTGGGATATATAACATCACTATTAAGTGTGTGGGGAGGCTGTTATTATTCAGTGGTGAACAGCACTGTGCATAAGCTCAGTGGTGAACAGCATTCTGCATAAGCTCAGAGGCACTCTTTACAGTGAAATGTAAATAACTTCTAATTCTAAATTTGCATGCATATGCATGCATTCTCATTCTCTCACTCACACACACACAAACGTATATCATAGGTCTGTGCCCTGGATCTTTTAAGTACCTAGCAAAGCCCCTGGTGTTAGCAAAGCAAATCTAATTGACCAAACTGCAAAATGTTAATCAGCTTCAGCTGAAATTCTGTCTTTGCAGATGTTCATGGGATCCTTAACTGTAATGACAATGTATCAGAGGAATTTTGGTTGGCAAGTTTTTCTATTTAACCTGTAAATTGATACATAAACAGGCTTACGGAAAAACAGAAAAGTCCTCTCCCCCCCCCATTTTTTTTTGTCCCAGAAAAGAGAACCAAGTCCTCAGGAGGCTCCTAAATCTTCCCACCACTTGGAGAAACAGCAGCCTTACTATAGAAGCAAAGGTAACTAAGATTAATGGGAAGAGCAGTCAAAGAAACAAGCATATTCCACAAAAGAGAAAAGCTGAGATGAAGTGAGCAGTTGTATTCTAGCTTTTGTGTAGTGCTATAGTTATCCATTTCTATACCCATAGCAGGCTCCTAATTCTATAACTTCCTCCCTTCCCATGCGCCTCCCCCATCTGGGAACCAGCACTGGGGCCAGTTATGAATGGCTGTGGACATTTAATATAATCCTTCTGAAATTACAAGTTTTTGGTGCTCAGACTGATGTTGTAGTTGTTTCAAAAAATAATACCCCCCTTCTGGAACTAAAAAACACCCCTGCTGGCTGCTGCACTCTAGAACCACATGTCTTTGATTTCTTCCTTCAATTTCTATTTCCTCTTCCTGTTTAAGGCTGACCCACAAGGGAAGTTGACACCCAGTGTTGAGGAAGGATGGTGGAAATTATCACCCTGAGGAGTGAAGTATTCCATGAGTCAGGATCAAGAACAAGACGGTAATAATCTGGAGAGTAGGGATCACAACCCAGGAAGGGGAGACAAAGCTTCAGATCCAAGGATTGATCACAAGGAAGTTTGGGTCCAGACCGCAGGGGTGGGGGAGGACAACCTGTGGCTCTCCAGATATTGCTGAACCACAACTCCCACCACCCCTAGCCAGCATAGTCAATGGCGAGATATGATTAAAGTTGCAGTCCAACAACTGGAAGGCCACAAGTTGCCCCCGTCCCCCGCCCATCCCAGGTTAAACTAAGGTAGTCTTGAATGTTGCTCCAGTACTGATCAGAAGTCTACTGGGGTCTGGAATGTTGCTGCAAGAATGTATGTGGTCTTGGCTCTGCCTCCCTGGAGAAATAACAGATCCCAATTAAAATGGTCACACTTTGGATCTGAGGCATGCGCTGCAGCGATGCTGGCAAGTTATCTGTTGTACCTGCTGCTTCCTCTGGGAATGATGCGCTAGTGAAGATAAGATGTCAGGAGCTGAGGCAGATTTATTAGTATCTGATGAATGCTGGTATGGGGTGGGCATATTTCCGGATGTGGAGCATAGGAAGCTGTCTTATACCAGGTCAGATTGTGTGTCCATGCAAGCCAGTATTGTCAGCACTGACTGGCAGCATCTCTCTTTTTATGTGGAGAGGTCAGGGATTGAACCTGGAGAATTCAGTACGCAAAGCATGTGGTCTACCACTGAGATATGGACCCTTCCCATATCTCCTATGCAGATGGAAACATGGCCACTCCCTTGTCACTTTAGGAAATGTCTGTAGATGAAGTGTTTCCCAGCAGCAGCAGCAGCTTCCTGGGACTTTTCAAGAACTCTCTGCCCTCTCCGAACCATCAGCTGCATTTGAGTGTAGCTCTTGGGCCAAGAAATATGACAGGCTAAATCTGGATGTCCTCATTCATTTTTTATGGACTTATGGTCCAGGACCGTAAATTTCATCACAGCCTCAATCTGCATGTTCATTTATGCTGGGTGAATACCACTGCTGCCGCCACTGCTACTACCTTCACTGCCTTTCAATCTTAGAAACATATGAAGGTGTCTTATACTGAGTTAGGCCATAGGTCCATCTAGCCCAGTATTGTTGTCACTGACTGGCAGTGGCTCTCCAGGGTTTCAAACCTGGGACCATCTGCATGCAAAACAAGTGCTCTACCACTGAGCTATGGCCCCTCCCTGAATAATTCATGAAACTAATTGCCTCTGCTTCTAGTAGGGACTTCCCAGATAGCATTTTACCTCCACTGGTTTGTCACCAGAAGAAGGTGGTTATTTTACACTATTAATCTGAATGGATGATATGCTTACCCTGTATATTTTGGTAATGTTCAAAAGGTAATAACATGCTGGATTTATATGTGATGCCAATTTCATGAAGGCTCATGTTCCTCAGTTAGGACTATGGCTTTATCAAAGCTTGCCTTCTGACACTCAGCCACTTTGACCATAGAAACACTGGGGAAAGTGAAGCTAACGTTCCACAGCTAATAATGCCAGACTAAAGTATAGGCAATGGTATTTTTAAATTATTATTATTATTGGGCCACCAATGTAAAATATTGTCTGTAAATATCCTTTGCCAACTCTGATAGGAATGGATCAATCCACTAGCACAGAGAGAGAGAGCCAATGAGTGCTGATCAAAGCCCTCAAATTGCTTATAAAACAAATATGTGAGTCGCTGTTGGGAAGATTTAATGGCAAAGAACTAGCACTGATTCTTCTTCCCCTCTCACTACCCAAACTGCTCTCATACAGCATGTATGGCTGATTACCACGTTGTCATTTTAAATGAAGTTGAAAACATGCTGACAACTCAGCAATGTTTTCCTTTGAGCTCTACAAATGCTGCAGCAACTGATTACAACTGGATTGTAAGTACTTAACAAGAGCATTACAAAACAGAAAAAAAAACTAATGAGGAGAGAGGAAGTGGGGGAATGAGGGGGGCAACACAAAAATAAATTAAATTATTGAGAAGGAAGGAAGGAAAAGAAGCCATTTAAGCAGTGTTCATTGTGCTATAATTTAGGGCAACAATGACAGAAAAACAATTGTGTAATGTATTTTCTTTATGGTTTCATGTCCCAATTTGTAAATTGTCCCTCTGCTTCTATTATTCTCACTCTGGGGGAAGAATGGATGCATGAACTACTCCAAGCCATGATTACAATGTTAAACAGAGCAGCAACATGCATTTCAAGAATGTTGGGGGGGGGGGGTCTCAAAAAGTTATTGCTCACATTTGTAGATAATTTGCATTATTTTGGCTTTGCATGTTACAAGGTAGTGAGAAGGAGATACATCCTTCCAAATTCATTTGGACCTTGTACTTCTCATTGTGGATGAGATACACAAGTAATTCCTTTACATATTACACGGTTCACCACTTCTTGTAATGTGTAAAGTGGGTTTCAAGTGTATATTTTGGAGACATGATAATGTGTTCCGTGTAAAAACTAGACAATACCAATGTCAGCTGTGACTTGCAGTTAAAAATTAAAAACAAAATCTAAATTAAACCCATCTGTGATGCCATGAAGGTATTTCCGGCACAAATGGCTGATTAGAGGAGTTAAGTGCTGGAATGCCAATTAACTGGGGTAATTACATCTCTTGTTTTTAAAGGGAAACCATGGAGCTTTTGTAAGAGCAAATTGTGCTTTAATTATGATAGAATCCTATTTACTAAAAATGAGAGTTATTCTCTATACCTTAGGGGTTCTGAAACTATGTCAGTCCTTCCTAATTGTAATTAAAGGTTTGTCCAGACAACCTTAACTTTTGAGCTTAGGTGCAGTTTCCGTGCAACAGTTTCCTGCAGTTTAAGTATGTGGTGCACTTCAAGCCACAGTGGTCTCCATCTAGTCTGTCTCCTGCTGTTTTATTCATTTCGCAAGTATAGATGTGATGCTTGCCCATGACCGTGCTCTCTACAGCTGGATGAGCCCAAGCAAAACACTGACAGACATTTTATCTGATGGTGCTCAGTGCTTGCCTCATCCCAATCCCAGGAGGAAGAGATCAAAAGAGGGGAGAGATCAAGGTCACATATGCTTCTTGAATGTTTAAGGTCACCAGAGGAGATGCTCTAAAGAAAGAAAAATGCACATTGGTCTAGTGCAGGAATGGCCAACTGGCTGTCTTCAGACATCATTCAGTCCGCAAGACAAAAAGTGCACAAACAGATAGCATTTTTGTCTTTTTTACATCACAAATAATGTTTGGTAAATCCTGAATGGGGGCACTAAAATCTTTCTGTAAAAATGCAGTTGTGAAATATCCATCCACAATGCACTTTTCACAAATCCTGGGAAATGTGTGCATATGTAAAGAAACAAGCAAAGCAAACAAATCTGCAGCAAGTTTAAATGTTGTGCCACCACCACCAGAGCTTCCTTATTTTTGCCCATGTCACAGGTTGAATGCATGGATCTTGAGCTTCCATAACAGACAGGAGTTGCAACTGCACATTTACATTTCTGTACTGAGGTCAATAGGTAATTTCATGGAGACCTGAAAAAAAAATTAATGTACAGTAATCACCAGATTAATGTCATTCGTTCAGAAGTCAGAAATGAACATTTTTCTGGGTTTTAAATATTAAAAGTGATCATTGGCAAGTGTATTTACATCACAAAGCTGAATGTTTCTCCTCAGCTGAAGCAACCTAATAGGGGGATTAGAATTCAGAAAGTGTGCAAAGTCCTGTTATGATATTTACAATATAAATCTTAACACAGTTTTTACTACCCTACCCAAAGCCCTGTAAATAACCACTTTAAAACCTGCATTGCAGGTAAATGCCATTAATTCCTCAGAGTCAATATGTAGTCACATTATTTAGGTTTTTATTGTATCTTTTATTTCAGCTGTGTCGAACTTGATCCTCAAGTCAACATTAGATTTTTCCCCTTCCCCGCACTCCATTCCCCACCACACACACAGGTTACTTCTTAGGTACATTCTATAAAAGGGAAGAAGTCCAAATCAATAAGAATTTTGTGTGTGGAGGAATCCTCACAGGACATAATAAATGCCCCATTTTGCACCCCCTCAGCCCATTGCGCACAGACAATGTACTAGGCCATTACAGAATATGGTGTGCCTATGCATACTTGTCATATCTCCAACTAGCCTGTTCCCTCTATTCAGTCAAAGAACATGATCTCAAACTCGTATTCCTTGACTGACTACAATGGGAACAGCTGGACAGGGAAATACATATAGGCCTCCCATTCCTCATAAAGGCCTGATGCACTGACAAAGTACTCTTCGGTACTTCGTGTACCGAAGTAAGGAAGAGGAAAATAGGAGGCTATTTTGCCCTATGGGGATTTGTCCATGCATGGGTGCTGCACCTACATGGGAAATGATCATGTCCTACATAGATAATCAAGAATTATATACATAAACATATGCCAATTCCTCACAAGCAAACAGCCACAGACCACAACTTGATTAGAAGGATATCTTGACTACTACAACTAAATAGATGACTTGCCCAGAATATAGGTTGGTGATTTCCACTATTTTACTTTAGGGTCTGCCCTACTATTGAGCATTGTGAGGCAGCATACCTCAGGTGCAGATTCTGATAAAAGGCAGTGCAGCAAACACCCAATTAGTTAGTTTATTGTTATGTTTACCACCATGTGGGGCATGGATTTTAGATTTTCTGCCTGAGTTACCAAACGTCTTGAATCTTCTCTGCTTTACCATGTGGTAAATGTAGAGATTAAAAGCTGGTTAAACACACTTTCACAAGTAAATGGAGACCGCAATCCTTTACAAACTTATCTGGGAGCAAATCCCATTGAACTCAATTTGCTTCTGACATGTAAAGGATCATACGGCACAAGGATTTCTTTGAAGAATGTTTTCCCCAAGTTGGTTTCAGCTGCAGAAATAACAACAACAACAACAACAAAAACCTTCCCTTCTACCCGCAGGCAGCCAAACCAGTGTGTTCTGGCCTGGGCAATAAGGAAATCAAGTCTATTGCCAAAGCAGGTGCTTGAGGAGGTTTTAGATTTTTGCCCCTAGATTTCAGGAGGCTTACTTTGACAAAGCTGGGAAATGCCAGAGTAAAGAGGAATATAAAAGTTGTCTTGGCTTATAACTATGAGCTGCCTATGTCACCAGCAGGCCATTTCAAGCACTGAAAAACGTTCATATTGTGTTTTATTGTGTTAACATCAACAATTCTGTCCATATTTAGAGATATACTTCACTTTATATCACAGAAAACGGAAAATCTGTTTCTATCAGTACCATTATACACTGTCTGAATCTTTTGATAAATTCTCATCTTGATCCCATCAAGAGACCTTAATCCCGGTCTATAGATGGTTTGTGTGAGAGCTAGAAGTACCTTATCTGTCTTCCTTCTGCTTTTCTTCAGCTCACACAAGAAGCTAAAAAAGTGCTGTGGAAGAACAACTCACTTCTTTGACACAGTGCTGCATAGTAGAAGATGAAAATCTTTAATAACTCAGAAATGATGTGCAACCCCCCACACACACCTCCAGATTCCTTTGATCATGTGGCACAGAATTCAAGTGATGCAAGATACACATGAAATATTTCACAACCTGCTCAGTGGGAAATTTTTTTTAACATAATTCAAATGGCAGCATCTAAATGACTATGGTGGGGAACCTGCAGTCCAAGGGCCATGTGTGGTCCTCAGAATAATTTTATGCAATCCCCAGCATCATCTAGATGTCTGGATGCAGCAAGCCCACTCCTGCTTTTTGGACCAAGCTTCTGGGAATAATTTCCTGTTCCACTCTGTGTGTGTGCGTGCACACGCATTCACATAAGCCTGAGAGGTAGAGAAGGGATAGGGTGGCACAGAGAAAAATCTGTGCAATCTTGCCCACTCTTGGCTCCTGGCTCTGCCCACAATCAACTGTGGCTCCCAGTGGAAAAAAAGGGCTGTGCTTTTTTTACTGCCATGCCACTGAATATCAGTAGCAAAGCGCTGCTTGTTTTTCCTTACAATAAGGGGGAAATCGCATTGCAGCCTTTTTTGCTGCAATACCACCGAACCTCAGTGGCAAATTTGGCAGTGGCATAGGCTTCATTTGTCCAGCTAGAGGAAAAAGTGTAGAAATCTGGCAATTCTCCCACATTAATTTGCCAATATACTAAGACCACCATTGGAGGCCTTTCTCCATGTGCCCACACCTGTTGAGGTTAGGCAGGTGGCAACGGAGAGAGGGCCATCGTGCCTATGATGCTGCATTTGTGGAACACTGTTTGTCCAGAGGGATTTGTCTGGTGCCCACTCTTATGCGAGAATGCTGATTGGCCACTGGAGGACAGCATGTAAATTTTAGAAAGACATAAACATCCTTCCAGCACCAGATAAAGATCTTTATACTTTCTCAGGCCTTTAAAAATGTCACCTAATTGTCTTAATTCTTCTGCTGTGATGTTTTCATGCTCTTGCTTTTGCTGCTTTTATGTGTTTGATCTGATGTTGCTGTTATTTTCATATGGTATTTTATCATTTTAATTGTTTACTCATTGACTGTTCTACACCCTGAGAGCAATATTGCTGAAGGAAGTTGGACATAAATTTTGTAAATAAAAGAAATACAAATCTCACAGCGTGGGTTGCAGAAAAGATTATGAATATTAACGATCCCAATTTTGATGAAGTAATAATTTTATATACATATATGCCCTTAGGGCAAGGCAAGGCAAACAAGCAAGTCTCTTTATTAGTCAACAGAAGTACCCTTTGCCAGAAAATATACCTGCAAACAAGGAGCATAGAAGAAACATGCTAGAATATGTTACCATGTGTGTTAGTCAGGAATTTGGAAGCTCAGTTCTTCTTTCTGAAGTGAAATGGACCACATAACACTTTCTGATTTGCTAGCACCACCTATTGGCAAAGCATAATATTAAAGTGACTTTCTCTAAGGAGTTTCATTTCCAAAATAATATTCGATATAAAGGATAAAACCTGCAGTAATGCTGTTGCAGGATTTATCCAGTTCCATGCAGCTGGTCTTCCCAGATGCACATGGGCAATCCTTTTTGAAGGGCTTTGAAAACTTATGGTTTCCAACATGCCTCTGAACTGCATATTGCTTCCCTGTTGAACCTGTCCTGCCTCCACTTTCTTCTCCTACCTTTGTTGTCTCTCCTGTGTCAAATTTAGACTGTAAGCCCCTGGGGACAGAGACCTATCTTCTTGTAATCTGTGAAGCACCATGTACACTGACAGAGATATATAATTTCTATGCAGATATTGTTTTAATTGTTGATCTTTTATTATGTAAATACTGTATTTTAAATGGTGGAATGAGGACAGCCATAGCCAAACATCTGATAGTGAGAGGATGGAAGGATACAGTTGGACAGACCAACTGAAAGTCAGAAAAAAACTAATAGTTGTTTAAAGTACAACATGACATGGTCCTATGCATGCTTACTCAGAGGTAACTCCCACTGTGTTCAATAGGGCTTACTTTCAGGTAAGTGTGCAGAGGATTGCAGTCTTAATATAGTAATTTATTTTGAATTGGATTTTAAATGCCAGATTCCCAGGTGCCCATTTAGGTCTTAGATTTTAGGTGACCACTGACTAATTATCTTTTCCAAACAGAAAAGTTATATAGCATTATCTGATAAAACAATGACCACAACTTCATAGGTGGCAATAATCCAACTGTATGGTAGGTAAGTGAGATGTGTGTTTTTAAATAGTTGGGGGAATGCCAGTAATATAGAAGTGAAAATGTGTCATCCTGAATTGTCATCTGAAAAAAGATAGGGTTTTCATGGGGGAGCTGCAATCCTATACGCACTTACCTAAGAGTAAGAGCTTTTCTATTGTTGTTTATTCGTTCAGTTACTTCTGACTCTTCGTGACTTCATAGACCAGCCCACGCCAGAGCTTCCTGTCGGCCATCGCCACCCCCAGCTCCCCCAAGGTCGAGTCCGTCACCTCCAGATAAAGCTTTTCTATATGAGGCTGTAAATCCACTGTATCGTTTTTGTCACATAATTGAGATACGAGAACTACACAGGGAGCATATCCTTTCCTGCTTTTCTGCTACATTGCCTCTAGGTGGCACAAATACACAAGAGAAAATTATGCTGCTTTCACAATTAAATGCTGCATTTTCCCTGCTCTAAAAAAGCTTGCCAAAAGTGCTGGTTAGATGCAAAAGTGAAACTGGAGGCTCATGACATCATCTAAAGAACCCGTAAACAACCGTGAGTAGGGAATGATGAGCACACAATAAATGCCTCATGTAGAAAAGCCCTTACATATACATACACACACACACACACACACACACACACATATATACACATATATATATGATTGCACAGCTAGTGAGGACAAAAGAGCAATTATGGCAGAGATGAATATAATACTAGAAAATCCTTTCCAGCTCTACCGTTGGCTCTGATGGCTGGGGATAATGGGAGTTATAGTCCAGCACATCTGGAGGGCACCATGCTGAGGCAGGCTGCCAGTCTGTAAAATGCTATATGCCTTACCTCACATTTTGCTAACAATCTATTCTTATTATTGAATGATCTATTCAATATGATTACAAAATACAAAACCATAAATAAAAGATGAGCTAACAGATAAAACTGGCATGAGCAACTTGTGGCCCTCCAGATAGTTTGGCCTACAACTCCCATCAACCCTAACCAGCATAGCCAACAATAAGAGATAGTGGGAGTTGTAGGCCAAAACACCTGGAGGCCCACAAGTTGCCCACCCCTGAGATTTTAAAAAAATCAACAATACTTTTAGAGTGCAATCCTATGCATGTTTGGACAGTTAAAAGGTCCTGCAACTCCCAGCATTCCCCAGCCAGCCTTGCATAGGATTGTACCCTTAAAACCTGAGTGAATGCAAAAGAAAATTTAAAAAAAACATGCCAGGCACCTAACAGAAAGCAACACTGGCACCATCCAAGGCTCCTTCAGAACATGGTTGAGCACCACAGCCGAAAGGCCCCTCTTGCTAGTTACTACCCACGTAATTTCTGACAGGAAAGGCATGAGAAGGGCATTAGCAGGTGGCCTAGAAGCAAAAGCGAGCAGATAGGCATGGGAGTAGGCACCCCTTTGGATACCTGGGTCCCAAGCTATTTAAGGTTTTAAAAGCAAGCACCAGCACTGAACTGAGTTTGGAAGCAGACAGTGAAGTTCTTTTCTACTGTATGATCCAACCAAGCTGTACCAGTTAGGATTCTAGACACTCTATTCTGCACTCCTGAAGCTGCAGCTAGTGTAGAATGCTATGACTGAAGACAGCCCCACATATAGGGTGGAACCATAGCTCAGTGGGAGAGCACCTGCTTTGCGTGCAGGTTCAATCCCCAGCATCTCCAAGTAGGGCTGGAAAAATTTCTGCCTGAAACCCTGGAGAGCTGCTGCCAGTCAGTGTCAACAATACGGGGCTAGATGGACCAAGGGTATGACTTGGTATTAAGACAGGTTCTTATGCGCCTAACTCTTCACAGTAATCCAATTCAGAAAATTATACTTCCTTAGTCCTTTGACCCCACTGTACATAGTGAGCTGCTATTATTATTACTACTACTACTACTACTTTGTAGTTTGGTCAGGCATTATGCCCTCTTCTGTCCTTTACCCCACTCCCAGATGTTGTGAGGGGGGGAGATGAGGACAGTAGCTTTACAGTGCCACTGTCAAGTCCTATTCATTAGTGAGTGAAAGGTATTTGCCCATGCTCAAATGGACACATTCCTTCACACAGGTATGATGCAGAAAAATGGCTTGCAATGAATGGTTAGAAACAGATACTAGGCTAAGTGAGGCTGAGCACAATTTTTTCTCCTACCCGCTTTCACCCCAGTCCCATGGCCCAACTAACACCTAAAGCAAATTTCCCATTGCAAGCAGGAGGTGACCCCAAATGGTATTGATGGCATTTAATTATTTATTCATTGTGTTTGCTTCTTGCTGCTCCAGATGTTAAGGGAGAGATTAAGACAACAATAAAGAAGGGGAAAGAGAATATGGAACAGGGCAGGTGAGAATGAGCTCAGATAGTAGGTAGTTAACAGTAGGGATAGACTAATCTGTCAGTTTCACTTTGCCCCACATTCTTTTCTCTTTTTTTAATGTCAAGTTCTTTCCATTACCAAAATGGGAAGAAATTTGCAAATGTTGGTAAATTCTTTTCAAAACCAAACAAATTAAATTCTTAACCATCAGCACCAGCCAAAAAAAAATAGGTCCAGCCAAATACAATCTCTATTCCCAACATGGAGAGGACCACGTTGTACTTGCCTTTCACAGCTGTTAAAGATGAGGAGCCGGTCTGAAAAAAGGGCAACTAGGGATGTACAGATTGTGTAAAATCTGCTCTGTTTGTGTTTCACAGATTGTCAGGTGCTTTTCAGTCCGTCATCTGCCCATCAATGAGGTTGGATTTATTTTTATTTTTTTTGCATTTGTGCAAATGCGAAGTCACGCAAATTCACACATGCAAAAATGTGTGGATTCCCCCCACACAAATACACACACAAAAGGCAGCTTATAAATGTAGATACACATTTCAAAAAATGCATTGATCAGAGAAACCTGAACATTTTCCACAAGGGCTCTCTGTCCAAAAGGTCACAGATCCCAAAGTGATGCAGGCAAGGTTTCTTCATACAAATATTTTTGTGCCACCATGGAAGTGCTGCAGAACGCTTACTTTCTTTGATTTGAGTGGAATATTTCCTCTGTGATTGTGTGTATCTGCATTGAGGAAGCTTCATCAAACCTGAATAGGGCAAGCAGCACACCTGATTGCTGCAGCACAGCCATAATCAGAGACTCATTCAACCAGCCATGCCACTTCCAGCAGGGGTATGGAAGGTCATTTTTACCACCCAGTTTTATGTTTTTCTTTTCCACCAGACACTAACATTCCTTGGGTATTGAGCATGCTCAAGCCTCATTGAGATTTTGTAGGGAGGGGAATTCCTCCCTTACAGTTTTAAATATATGTATTTGTTATACTTCTGCATACCTCAGTGTTTCTCCAAGCATGCTAATATATCCATTTTGTTTCAACTCCATTTCTGTTGGCACTCACCACCTGAATTTTCTGTTAGAGTCGGTGATAATGTGCTTATAACAAGTATGTAATTCAATAGCTCTATCTAGGACATTCAACACTTGTTATAGTAGCGGCTTAATTATTGTTGTATTTCTCATACAAACCAAATATACACAAGAGGGAGCTCTAGGACCGACAAGGTCTTCACTGAAGAACTGGGGGGAAAAAAAAAAAGCCCTTACTAGTTCTTAATTATTATGGGTTGGAACCAGGTTTATGCTGGATCAACTGTGTGGACAAAAGTGGACTTCCCTGCCTCCTCCTTTCCATGGCAGCCCCTCGAACCCCTTGAAAACACTACACAGAGAGTCAGGAGACCCTGCTGAATGGAGTGAGCTGGGAGGGGGGAGAGGAGTGCCCAAAAATGTCTACAGAGGGACCTTCTGCAAGCATAGCCCTTACTCTTGTGGAAAACAGATCCTGAATCCAACCCTAGGAGTCTAGTTCCTTTTCAATTGTCTATATCTACATTTGAGCCAGGTTTGTCACCTTTCTAAAGCCCTATTCCTGTTCAGGCATTCAGTCTGGTTAGAAAGTCAGCATCTTGGATCCTGAAAAGAGATCTTGGGGTTGTGATGGACAGCTCAAGGAAAATGTCAACCCAGTGTGTGGCCACTGTAAAATAGGCAAACTCCATGTTAGGCATAATTAGAAAAGGAATTGAGAATAAAACTGCCAATATCATACTGCCCTTATACTAATCTATAGTGTGACCACGCTTGGAATACTGTGGACAGTTCTGGTCAACACACCTAAAAAAGGATATTGTAGAGCTGGAAAAAGTACAGGAAAGGGCAACTAAAATGATCAAGAGGCTGGAGCATCTCCCACATGAGAGGTTACAATTGTTTAGCCTGGAAAAAGGGAGGTTAAGGGGAGTCATGATAGAGGTGTACAAAATTATGCATGGTGTGGAAATGTGGATAGGGAGACTTTTTTCTTCCTCTCACATAATACTAGAACCCAAGGTCATCCCATTAAGCTGATTGGTGGGAGATTCAGGACAGAGAAAAGGATGTACTTCTTCACAAAGCACATAGCTAAACTATGGAATTCACTACCACAAGATGTAGTGATGGCCACCAACTTGGATGGCTTTAAAAGGGGATTAGACAAATTCCTGGAGAAGTCTATCAATGGCTATTAGATATGAGAACTATGTGCTACCTCCAGTACCTGAGGTGGTATGCCTATGTGCACCAGTTTCTGGGGAACATGGGAGGGAGGGTGCTGCTCCACTCGTGTCCTGCTTGTGGTTTTCTGGTCGACAGCTGGTTGGCCACTGTGTGAACAGGATTATTATTTATTTATCGTATGGCACATTTACATCGCATTACAATAAAAACATAGAACATAATAAATATGAAATGTAAAATATAAAATATAAAATATAGACAGGAATATTACAAACGTACGTCTAGGTTACAGATATAGTTTTTTACTTCAGTTGTCACAGCCAGGAAATCAGCAAAGTCTCCATCGTAGGCTGTGAATAGGATGCTGGACTAGATGTACCCTTGGTCTGATCCAGCATGGCTCTTCTTATGTTCTTATCACCGGGGGAGCCTCCACCGATACAGGAGAGGCTCCTTTTGAGAGCATCGTCCACCATGAGTACAGGGCAATGGAAATGCGCGAGGAGGGGTATGGGGCTAGAGCAGTCCTGCTCCTCTCATGTTTACTTTCTAACCAGATTAATGCCTGAATAGGGCTTAAGTATCAGAACTTTTTCCTCTTATTTTTCGTTCAGGTTTAGTAAGTAAGCCACAAAATGAAATGTGGGCAACTCTCCTGGTCCTCTTCATCTGCACTTGGCTCCTCTTGTACCAGCAATTCCTATTTGGTATAAGCAAGTTCATCTTCTGTTATAGAATAACCAAGGACATTTACTCTGTTCATAACCCAGGCCTGCCCAGAGCCTAGCAGGCCTATCCAGAAGTGGGGGAGGGCAAAGGGGGCAGTTTGCCCCAGGCACCTGCACAGCGGAGGGGGGGGGGGCTGCACAAGCATTATTTTATTTTAATAAAATGCGAGCTATCCACATGAGCCAAGGCAAGGAAAGCAGGTTTTTTTATTTCAAAAAACATGCTTGCACATGCTCAGAACATTCCTGCTGCTCCAGAGCCTTTCCCTGGACCAGAGCTTTTCCCTGGAGTCTGCCTGGTGCCCAGGAGTTCTGGGGCAGGGAGAGCGTTGCTACCTGTATGACACATCCAATGTGTTGTACAGCAGCCTCCCTCCCTGCTCCGTGCTCCTAAGGCTAGACAGCCACAATCGGCTGTCTAGCAGAAAAAGCAGGGTAGGAGAAGAGCGGAGGGAATGATCCCCTCCATGCTTCTGCTGCCCTGCTTTGGATAGGTGGCCGCCTCCGAGTTCAGAGGCGGCTGACTATCTCGATAGAATTGTGCCCTCAGTCTTTTTTTGTTATCTTTCCCCCCCACCCCTTTCCTTTCTTTTGGTGGTGGAAAGTAGGGCCTTAGAACACACATTTCTGGCTAAATTCCTCCTATTTCCTATTTGCTGGTCAAAATTATTGTTTTAAACCCTGTGATTATGTAACCCATACTCAGCATTGACTGCCTGCTGCTTCAGTTTTCCTGTGTGTGAAATGGGTCATCCCCCCCCCCCCGCTTTCTCCCAAGCATTGATAAATTGCCTTAGAATACATACTCCTGGCTAAATTCTTCCTTTTTCTGCTTGCTGGGCCACACTTTAAAAAAAGCCCTGTGTTTATCTATACCAAATATTCAAGGGCAACTTCTCAATCATGTCTTCCTATAAAGGTCATGCATTATAACAGAACTTCTGGTCATAATCCTTACTCCACATTGGCTGGTTATGTGGTATATCCCATAGGCCTTCTTTCAATCATATGCATTTTTACTTTGAAGTCACAGTTAGTAATGGCTCTTACACTCTTGCTGTGCATAGCATTACTGTGGTACAGGGCAGTATGTTATTTCTTGTTTTGAATAAAACTATCAGCTCGTGTTGTTTTGTATTAATTTTGTATTCTGTTCCAGGCTTCTGACAAAAACAATTTGAGGAAGCAGCTCAGAACTTGGTTACTACACTGCTGAAAGCTCTGTGTGCACAGTTCTTCTAGGAGTAGTGAATCGAGGATAGGGGTGGCTATAAGGGGAGGAGGTAATTAAAAAATTAATTACCTATTGCAGAAAGATTAAGCATATCAATAATTAGTTATTAGGTACAAATATTTTGATATTTCCTTTTTAATTATGTAGGTATTTATATGTATACTATAGCTGTTTGAGAAGCTGGGACTTTTTATGGGATTTATTGTGTTTTAATTATATATATTTTCAAAATGACTGCAATTTTTGTTTGTGACAGGGCCCCCCTGAAAATTCCATTGCCCCAGGCCCCCAGATTCCTCTGGGTGGCCCTGGGGGCTAGGGAAAGGTTCTGGAGCAGCAGGAACATTCTAAGCATGTGCAAGCATGTTTTTTGAAATTTAAAAAAATTATCTCCTTGCCTTGGGTCATGTGAATAGCTCGTATTTTATTAAAATAAGATAATGCTTGCCGGGGGGGCGGGGGGCTGCTGTGCAGGGGCCTGGGGCAAACTGTTCCCTTTGCCCCATCCCCTCTGGGCAGGCCTGAATCCACCATTCTGCAGCTGTATCTACATATCCAGGCCCCAACATTCTGTCACACTCCAGCATGACCAAGAAACAGAACCCATTACAAGTCTATACAGATAGGAGCAGATTTGATTCTTAGTGGCTGGGGTCACCAGGGGCCCACCCCAATAGTACATCTGAATACGTCCTTTACTTTTTTCCCATATAGGTGAATGGCTGCCATTCTTGGGGTGGGTGGGGGAATAAAATATTGCACCCAAGGCAAAATGTTGCAGTGGATAAAAACCTGCCCACCATTACTGACACTAGATGGTCTCCATCAACAGGGATCATGTTGGAGGAACCAGTATTTGTGTGTGCACAGAGTGCCAAGGTACATTGGGAGTGCATATGCATGTCCACACACAAACACTGATGATGTTGCAGGGGGGAGGGCCTTTCTCTCTCCCCACTCCAATTTCTGGACCTTACAGTTATTTGAAGGAAAGGCACTTTTCACATACCAAACTGGAAATTGAAACTGAAATAAAACCTGCAATCCCAAGCATGCTTCCTTGAATGTTAACTCCCATAAAAATCAATAGGACTTATTTCAGAGAAAATATGCTTCTCTGAAGTAACGATTGTGAAATGTACCTTCGTTTTTCTTTCATAAATATAACATGTGGTATAAGCCCTGGAATATTCAGACTCTCCCTCTATACACACCCATAATTATGAGGATTGGTGTATTTTCCTAATACTTCATGAAAGCCAAATGTTGTCAAGATTTAAAGTTGGTCACTGAGGACACCTCACTGGAGCATTTCATATGCTAATAATAGTTATATGGCAGAGACGCCATTTTATTAGTCAGTCCCAGAAACATTGGGGCTGGTAGGCTCCACTGTCTTAGAGATGCCAAAGTTCTCCTGTGGCATATCTACCCTTTCCCCACTTGAGGTTATTAACTCATCACCACTCCTCATAAAAATCTCCACAGCCTCAGGTACAAATTCTAACTCTAGAATTCTTAATACCTTTATATTTTCTCAACCTCCTCCTTTAGGTAAAACCAGACAGTGAGTGTGTGAGGAAGGAATACAACCATAATAACCTCAAAATCCATTACGGAGGTGTTTTCTTCTACTGCTGAGAAAACCTCTTCTACAGATCCTTTAAAGCTGTTGCTGCCACCGCCCTCCTCTTGTTTGTGTGTATGTGTGTGTGTAAAGATATTGTAACTCTAGCTTATTACATTCTTACTATCATCAAACCTTTTCCCTGGGGCCATCTACACGGCACCGTTTTCAACCCCCACCCCGTCGTAACTGCACAGCCTTGTAGCTGCGAATTAGCTTCTGCTGCGGTACCCGCGTGTTTTATTGCGGACTTCTCCAACAGGAAAATCCGCTGCATGCTGACACATAGCCAACTGTGGCAGTCACACTGCCCTTTTTTCTTTTTTTTTACCATTATATTTAAATGCGCAGCTGCACAGGCATGTGGGGGTGCAACACTTTGGGGTTTAGTGGTTGTTTTGTATTTTAGGGGTTCTTTTGTGTCTGTCTGTTCCTGGTTTGGCAATTCTCCAGCCTGAGACTCTCTCAATGGTTCACCAAGGCATGTGCCCTTGAGAGGTACATGCCTACCCATCATTCTAAATTGTGGCTGGAGCAAAGTTGGTCCTGGACCTTCTGCTCCCCCAAGACCCCCGGCCCTTGGTCAATGATTCCAAAGCAGTCATTGCAAAGATACGAAGCTGCCAAAGTGTGGTTCAAGAAATGAGCACACATCCCTCTGCATCTGTAACTGCGCAGCCCCAAGGGAATGGGGAGGAGTGGAGAGGCGTCACAGAGTGGCACAAGCACTAGGCATGTCTACCACATGCCCACCACAAAATGTAAAGTCAGTTTGGGGAAGGGACAGACATCTTGCAACTGTGGGAAACCCGCAGCAAACCAAAAACATTGCAGCAAAACGCGTCTTTGGAAATCCGCATTTTCTGGGTGAAAACCACAATTAGGCTGCGAAGCGGTGACTTTGTCATGTGCCCCGAAGGACCTCGAATCGCAGCAGCCCTGGAGTAAATGGCTCATGTAGATGGGCCCCTGTTAATAACGAGACCAAGAATGATGTAGTTTGTATTAACAAAATAAAAATTAAACGTTATTTACAAAGGATAAGATGTTTCAAGTTAGTCAGTGTAACATGCGGTAAAATATTGTTTTGCATTTTTATTATATCCTTGCCCACTCTACCCCATCTAATAATAGTCTTTAAAAATAATAAACATCCCTCCACCTCCCAGGGAATCTGTCCACCCCTAAAGCTAGAGCCCAGAGTCCTACCTAATCCTCAAGCCACCAAACCCAATCTAACCACTCACAACAAACCCAGCTCCTATTATTCTCCCTCTCTCCCAACAGTAAAACCCCACAGCCAATCAGGAGACAGTATTTAAATTCTGAGCATTCCAATTTCCCCCTCCCACCTACTTTGTTGTTGTTCAGTCATTCAGTCGTGTCCGACTCTTCGTGACCCCATGGACCATAGCACGCCAGGCCTTCCTGTCGTGGGCTCTCTCCCGGAGTGTGCTCAAGTCCATATTCATTGTATCCCACCTACTTACCAAAGTCTTAAAGAGACAAGACATGTTATAACACATCAACAATGGAAACAGACATTATAATAGACAAACCATAAAACAATATACCGTTTCATCACAGCTCCCTTCAAGGGGCCTCACGTTTCTAAGGCTAGTGGCTGTTCCAAACCCCAAACCTGATTTAGGAGCTGGCTGTTTCATCTTACCAACAGCACATCTACAATCTGAGTAACTTTCTTACTATTTAAATCACTGGTGCCAAAGAATCATTCTTGTTACATTATCTGGTAAAAACCAGTCTCATATTCTGTATTTGTGATAATTATCAAAAAGTAAACTAGTTGAGAAAAAACTGCTTAAGTGCTTACTCAGTTTTACACATACGGAATACATGACCAACTTAATCAGACAAACTGTATAACATGCTTTATTTTTATTTTACAATATTTATATACTGCTCCATATCTAGATTTTGGAACGTTGAATTGCACAAGATTCTTTACATAGCTATAAAATGTTTTGTTCACAGAACATGAAAAACAAAGTTCTTTATGTAATATTTCGCACACTTTTGAACCTTCAAGGTTCAATATTCTTAAGAAACCCATACATTGTTTGTCATAAAACATAAATATCACAGTACTTCATAAATCCATAAAATGTTTTACAAGCTTTTGAACCACACAAAGCTCTTCATCAGGCATGGGCATTCAGAGCAAAATATAAACTAAAGGGAATTTGTTTTCATATATTAAGGCTGCCTGGCTGGCCACCTGGGTGTGCAGAGAACAAAGAAGGTCTGTGGGCATATTATGTTAGCTGGATTAGAGTTCATTTTGACTAGCCCAGCAATGTGATGATGATTCTGGGTTCAGGTTACACATTTTCTACAAACAATTGTACAAGGAAACTATCATAACTTTTAATGTTCTCCATCTACAGTTAATATTGGGTTTTCCTTGTCAAAAGCTTGCCTTATAACATTTCTGTGAGATTGAAATGTAAATGCAGATGAGAAAAATCTCATTTAGAAAGCTTTTGTTTATTTTTATTTTCCTCACAAGAAGTGTCCTGCAATGGGTTCACAAATGCTCCAGATCCTCAAAGGGAGTCATTCTGGAAGTTGCACCATGGTATTGCTCCAAGTAGTTCAGAAAACTAGGATACCAACAATGGTTGACTAGTTTCTTACATGTTTAAGATATGTCTATATGCATATTTTGCATCTGGCTTTAAAATAACATTTATTCATAGTTCTGGGGGATGTGTATGTACTGCAAATATACAACTTACAGTAGCAGGACAATGAGATACGAAACAAAACTGTAAAAGGCATTTCCATACCAATGGCTTTGAGGGTGATCAGCATTCCAAACTCAACTATCTAAAATTATAATTATATATTATCGTTGTTAATATAAAGACTGCCTAATTTATCTCTGGTTCTGTTTTCCATCAGCCAAGGAACCCAGGATCAAGACTGGTCTGAGTTAATAGCTGGAGTTTATATTTTCAAAAATGGAGGATGAACAATTGTCTGCTATTTCTTGTTCCTAAATATCCTAGGGGCACTGAAACGATCTGCTCACCTGGTACAACTCAGTTTGAATGTCTGCAAATCCTCCTCCTCCATCTTAAGACTCTAGTCCTGTTCAGGCATTCAGGCTAATGCATGAGGGCTTAAAAGCAGTAGAGAGTCAGGGCAGTGCACGCTGGCACCCACCCTCTATGTCTCTGGGTGTCCTGGCCCCACCCACCTCATTTCAGACCTTGCTATGTTGAATCCAGAGTTTTCACTTAGAGCGCAATCCTGTCATTTCAGATGATCCTCCAAACCATGGCTTGGAGAATTGGGAATCCTCAATAACAATATTCCAAAATATTTTATTCATTTATTTGGGTATGTATATCCTTTCTGTGGCAAGATCAAATTTAAAGTGGCTTACAAAAATTAAAAACATACCTAACAATAAAACAGCCTCTTAAAAACCAGAGAGAGGGAGGGAGGGAGACTAAAAACAAAAACCAAAGCGTCAACTAAAAGAATGCCCACCAGAATAAAATAGTCTTACAGAGTCATCCTATGGCTCCCCAGACAGTGTCTAGGAAGCAATAGGATGGTGCAGACCTCCTCTGCGGCTGTAGACAGAGCTATGACCAGGAAGGAAGAGATCCAGTTGTGGATCTCCATCTCCTGCCCCCTGATGCCATGGAAATCTCCACAGAAGCTTCTACTCCGAGGTCTCAACTGCAACCTCAGAAAAGACATCAGAGAGACTGCTGCTCCTCCTTGTCCTCACCCCTTTCTCAGCTCACTTGCCTGGAGGGACAAGTGAACTGTAAGGAGGAATAAAAGTAGGGCAATGGGTAATGAGTGCATGCCTTGGCATGTACCCAGCAATGCTAGCCCTTAATGTTGGCATGTTCCCATTCCCCCCCATCACCATATCCTGGTGTTAATTGAATTCACCGTACACTGTTGTCTGCACAGGGCATTTGCTTTCATTCATCCTGGAATGCACAGGAAAAGACTGTTGAATTACTCTACTGTATTTTCAGAATGACATACGTCCCCCTGAGCATTCTGATATATTCTTCTTCCTAAATCGCATGGTTTTGCTGCATAATGATCAGCATGTATTCCCAAACTTTGCTATTAATAGGAATAGGAACAACATGGGCTAGTTACTGTACAAAATAGAAAGAAAATGAATGGGAGCTAAAAAAAGAAGCAGCAGCAGCTTGGATTTATCATTCATTATGCAGGGTTTTCTCCCTCTTCCTTGTGTGTTTGTAAAAATCTATGTGATGGGGGAGTTTATAAAATGAATGTATGGTATGAGCCCCCAGCCCAGAGTACAAGTGCAGGGTACAGCAAGCTGCTATGTCAAGCCTCTGCAGCCACAACCTAAAGCCACATGTTAGATCAAAATTAGCGATGTTCTTTGGGGAAGGACCATGGCTCAGTGGTAGAGTGCACAGTTTGCATGCAGAAGGTTCCAGGTTGAGACCCTGGTATCTTCAGGTAGGGCTGACAAAGACCCTCTATTTGAAGCCTTTGAGAGCTTCTGCCAGTCAATGGAGGCCAGCCACAGCTGAAATAACCCACCCTGCCTATGTTGGTGTAGACAACACAGAGCTAGGTGAGCCAATGGTCTGACTCATTATAAGGCAGCTTCTGATGTCCTCCCGATCCACATCTGCAGCGTCCGTGTTGATGTCACTGGAAAGTGAATTCCAAGCAGCTGACCAGCCCCAACAAGTTTAGAGGTATCACCGAGTCAGAAAAGTGACTACCTAATTCATCTGAATCAGTAGAAGAATCTGAATATCCTGAGGTATCATGACATAGGCCCCATACAGCATCATGAATAGGCTGGCAGAACTAGTCTTGTTACACTGCAGTTTTTGGCACTATCTGAATATTTCAATTCAGGCATTAATTTTGTATAGGTAGTGGAGCTTTGCAGCCTTATGGACCTTCAGAAGTTAAATTCATGCCACTTCTTGCAGGGTAAAAATGTTATTTTAGGGGAAAGTTATCAGATAATCTGCTGTACCACATGCTCAGTCAGATAACTTGACAGGTCTTTTGGTAGACAGGAAGGCGGCAGATGCACTAAGCTTTCCAAGTTTCCTTACGGTGCAATCATATATATGTCTACTCAGAAATAAGTCCCATTGTGTTCAATTTTGTATTCAAAATTGTGTTCAATTTTGCCTACTCCCAGGGTAATGGGTATAGGATTGCAGCCTCAATGGACAAATCTTTATATACAAGCAATCTTATATAATCTTGTAAACAGGTGGGTGTGCAAAAGGGCCTGATTTTTATACAGAAGACCGAATACTATAAACGAGCTTCCTGTTTTGTGAACAGAAGCTCAGAGCACATAGCTTGGTTCAAGTGAAATCCCTTATATATTTGCTTTAAGATGTGCTTTGGAAAATCCACACATTTCTCTACTCAATCCTTTTGTCTTGTGGAATTTGAAAGGGTCAGCGTTTGTGTTTTCTCATTCTACCAAGCAAGTGCTATATACAGCAAATGTTGCACTGGACTCAGAGGCTTCTGCCATTTTGACTAGACCCTTTTTGCTGTGAAATTACATTTCTACAGGTTGCTTTTAAAAGCAAACATTATTTTAGATAATAAAGATGGTGGCTCCAGCACATCCAGCTATGTGGGACTACACAGTGCCAGACAAAAAATAAATTAAGGGACAGACCAGACCTGGCATCAGTGGTGGCGAGACCAGCTGGGGCCCTGCCATTTGCCAAAGGGTGTTGTGTGCTGGCACCAGTGCTGTGAATACCCAGAAGGAGCTTCTATGATCTGGGCTTGGACTACCTTTTGTACAACTCTGCACCCACTGCCTGAAGTTGTTGTATAATTGTGGGGAATGCCTGTTGGCAGTAGGAAAGAGCAGCAACTTTCAGACTTTCTACCCTTAAGGAGGACATTCCATGTTAATTTTCCAGCTGAGGAATCCCTGTACATCCAGAGTATTTATTTAAAACATTTCTCTTTCTATTCTGTTCTAGGGGCATATTCTGTGGTTTCCACAGAGTGCTGGCCGGGCTTATGGTTACCAGGTCTCAGTGTCTGAATGGAAGTCACTGTTTTAGTCCCCTTCTCAGGGTCTCCTGGGGAGGGACTAAAATTTTCAGAATGAGTCTGCAGAATCAATGGTACAGACTTGAGAGTTTGTGCTATTCGATTTGCCCCATTTCATCAGGCCCTATCCTGAGAAAGCAGACACAGCCAGACTGTGCTCCTTTACAAACCTGGCTACGCTATGAAGCCCTATCTGTTAGGTCCCAGATGAGTCTCAGGATGTGAACCTCAAGGAACCTAGTGACCCTAACTAGGAATACTGGGCTCATTGATGCTACATGTCAGTACAGGGTGAGTAACATGATGTGGGCCTCCAGCTGTTTTGGCCAACAACTCCCATCATCTCTCACTACTGAGATGATGGGCTAGGGCTGATAAGAGCTGTGGCCCTCCATCTGATTTGGCCTACTAGTTGCCTGTCCTAGAACATACCTCAAACACTCTTGGGCCTGGGCACTGAATGTGGATTACTAGTAGAAGTGGTAACTTAGGGCGCAATCCTACCTAGATAGGCATCCTCCTCCGAACTCGGAGGCGACTGCCTATCCAAAGCAGGGCAGGAGAAGCATGGAGGGGATCATACTTCCTCTATCCCACCCCTGAAGAAAGTGAGATGGGCTTTGAGCTCATGCATTTTAGATCCCGTTAGCAGTCTCCTCTCCTCTCCTTCAAGAAAAGGTGAAAATCTCAACTGTGTGATTCCATGTTCAAATAACTACAAGGTCTCATAAGGACCTGATTATACATTACGTTAATCGTCTGGTTTATAGCCACATCAGGGTTTTTTATTATCTAATCCTAGGTGGGGAGCAGTTTCTATTGGGACTGTAGCACAAATTGAGGTTTAACCCTGACCAAAATCCCTCTGCCCTGCATGTACTGTAGTTACATATAGATTAAAAAAAACTCTCTATGTTCAGCTTATTTGTGGTGGACACTTATTTATAGAAAGCAAAAATTTTAGCATATGTAATTTTCCATGTAAATGAACAACACAGTGGGGTTGTTTGCACAACATGACAGGACAGCCCACCATGGGTTATTTAACTTGCAGTGGGCTGCGGTGTGTACAGTTGTGTGTGGCCACCATTTTGAATATAAAACCCTTGGTCAGGGGTTGTTGTGTGGTGCACACCCAGTGAGCGAGGGTTATACGAGGGTTAAACAACCCTCGCATAACCTATGGGCTGTTTTAACCTTCTACAACCCACACTCGCTGGATTTGCACAACATGGCAACCCCCAAACGTGGGTTGGATATGCAACACTGAACCACGACATGTCATCCGAACCCAGTCACTGTCTAAGGCTGTCTATGTTTCCTGCCCACCCATTATGGAGAGTACAGTAACATTATTTGAAATCTCATGTAGCATTTTTTCCTTTTTAGGTGGGAAGTTGCTTATTACACGACTGATACTGGTTTTGGGACTGGTCATAGGAGCCATTGCTGTTATTATAGGTAAGAACAAAATTTGTGTTCCAATTATATACTGTAAAAATACAGTATTTATATACAGTATTTTTAGTATGGAGTTTATCTAATTCAAAGAAAGCTACAATTAGAGGGTTTTTCCGAAAGAAATGCCAGTTTCTTCCAACCTTCCAGGTTGGTGTTGGTGGATTGGTGTTACCTAAAACAGATCCATGCTATCAGAGGCCTAACATATATAAGATTAAAAAATATTCAGGGTTTTCATTTGCATTCTGAGTATTGTGATTTGCAGATAATCCCTTTGAGTTGGGTCTTAAAGGGACTAATACTGTGAGAGTTTCAGGACCATCTAGACACCTTTGAACATTCAACGTCCAAGGCACATATTTTCCTTCACACAAACACTATTTTAAAAATGTTCTTCCTTTTAGAACTGTATGATTTTCTTATCTTTTTTCTGAATGACAAATTTTATTGAAATTGCTCTTATAAGGGCACAACTGTATTTGGATAGGCGGCTGCCTCCAAACTCGGAGGCGACCGCCTATCCAGTGCAGGGCAGGAGAAGCACGGAGGGGATTATTCCCTCCATGCTCCTCCTGCCCTGCTTTTTCTGCTAGACAGCTGATTGCGGCTGTCTAGCCGCAGGAGCACAGAGTGGGGAAGGAGGCTGCTGTATGACACATTGGATGTGTCGTACAGGCAGCTACACTCTCCCTGCCCAGGAACGCTCCGAGCCACACCCCTTTCCGGCCCCTCCACGCTTCTCTTGCAAGCGCAGAGGACGGGGCTGTTCTGTGCTGCCTCTGAGGTGGTGCAGAAATGGGGGGAGGTCGGTTTTCCAGGAACCGACTTCAGAGTGTGGAATCTGAGGTCGGTTCCCGGAAAACAGCATATCCTATGGCTGTCTATCCGCTGTCTAGTGGCCATAGGATTGCTCCCTTATGGTAGTATCCAATGTTAGCCCTACTTAGACTAGATCCATTGAAATGAATAGGACTTAGGTTAGTCATGACTGACCTAAATCCCATTAATTTCAATGGGTCTACTCTAAGTAGGACTAACATTGGATAACTACGCCATGTTACCTATCAGGGAAGCTCACTGTGATTAATTATCTTCTCCTTGAGGAATCCCTGCTGCTCAGTTGGAGTGCCACCAGTTTAAGATAATGAAAACTACAACAGATCTGAACCGTAACTTTGAATCCAGGTTCAAAACTAAAGCAACTCTATGCGACTTTTAACTTACTTTTATTGTCTGAAAAGGGCCTTTCACCAAACAGGTGGTCCTATGAGCCAACATAACGCTTACTTCAAAACGGGGTCTTTAGATAATGTAACAACAAAATCTAAGCACTATCAACAGTCCTGTGCATTCCAAGCAAGCAAACCCTAAACTCTCCTGTATTTGGTTTCCCTAGGGCAGCAGCTGAAACTGCTCAAATTTCTGTAGACTCCACAGTAATAATGCCCTCCTGTCTACAGTGAAGCTTTCTTTTCTGAACAGGGATCAAAGAGCCTATGTCAATTCTTTATGTTGATACAGAGATTAAATAAGATCAGCAGCAGGGTAACTTAACGTGTGGGCCGCAACAAGTAAAGTCAGCAAAGGAGGAATGTGCAACCGACCACAACTTGGTGAACTAATATACTGCATTGGTTCAGGAATGAGAAGAATACAGTGAGGAGCTCTGGTTTCAAGGAGGAAATCCCGCAGCCAAAGACATCTGTACTGACACCTTCCTCAAGAGAAACAGCAATTCAGGAAATGGGCCTGTGTAGGGTCAGGGGTGGGCATCTAGAAAAAACTAGCAAATAGACATATTCTTGTTTTCTTTCTGCATGCTTCTCAACAGGATATCCTTGTCCCATTATGTGGAACTTTGTCAGTGCATCCCCTTTGGCTCAGTGGCAAATTTCCTCCTTCATACTTGCGGGAAAGAGAAAGTCAAAGCAGAAATCAGGATCTTGGGGTTTTGTATAATAAGATCACACTTTAATCAAGGAGAAGAGGAAAATTAAGAATGAAATGCTGCTGCTACCACTTCTTTGTACCCCTTTGTGATTTTCATCAGTACTAAAGAATATTGCTTCAAGGATATATAAAAATATCTTAGCACATTAGCATCTATATTAATTATAACAATTATGCCTAAAGTTATACTAGTAGCGATACTTGTGATAATTTACAAAGGAACTACATGATCTCGGTGTCATATTCAGAATTCATATATTTAGTGCTGCCAGAAAGAGCTTGTAAATACAACTTGAATTATGCATACATAAAAACTTTTCCTAGCTGCCACATGAAATTCCCCTGTCCCAACATATGAATTATGTAAGGGTTCATTTGCAGATGTACATTCCTGGCTACCACTGCAAATCCTCCTCCTCCTCCAAAATGGGTCTTGCTTCCAGTGTGTGACTGAGGAATTCAGAACAGCCTGACAGTGTTCTGTCTCATCTGTGCCTTGCATTGCTGCTTGCTGTCACAGGAGTTATAAACATTGGATTGATGTTTCTGAAGCTGGGGGGGGGGGGAGTTGAGAATCTCAAGTTTTTAGAGTTCTAAACATTTCAGCACGTGAAATATTTCAACATATATCTTTGCTGTGTATATCCTTACTCGTTGTACAGAATGGCTTCAGACCGTGAATCCTAAAAACTCTGCTAAAGTGCACTTCACATATATTTAAGTGAAAGAACCAAATACTTATTATTTTTTAGTAAGGCCGCCAAATTTTGTAATTAGTCGTGTCATTGGTGAAAACTCGTTGATTTGTAATGCTCACTTCTGTAGCGAGCCTGGATTGATGCACGACGAATTCACTATTAAATTTGGAATTGATTTCAAGCATCGGAGCATGCACAGTCTGCATCTAAACACCATTTCTGTTTATGTGCTTTAATGGTCCGAAGCACATGATCAGGGGTTGTGATTCAGTCAGGGCCCAGTCAAAGCAGATTCTTTTGATTACCAAGATAAAACAAAGCCATTTGTGCAAAAGGTTGACAGTTTATTGACAGAAAGTAGATGCAGAATATACATGCAAATAAAGCTCACACCTCTCGTCAGCCAATGAAGTTGACACAGCTGAAGTGTCTATCTGGTTCCCCCAAGATAGACACAGAAGCCATTCCTAGGGCCACAAGTTTCTCCATGCTGGCCTGTGCACATATTGCCACTTGGAACAAGACCAAAGCACAAAGCCTGTGGATCAGATTTTATAAGCTTTTCTGCTAGATGCCCACCTCCAGCTCATGAGCTGACAGTCAATGCCTCTCTCCCCTGTCAGGAGCTAACAGGCCAGCACACACACATTCAGGAGAAGGGGAGCTTCTCCCCCCGCACCCCAGATGCTCAAAGCATTGCAGGCTGGGAAATTAATCACCCCTTCTCTGAGACTAGGGCCTCAACATTCCAGCTTCTGGGAAAGGGGAGTCTCCCAGCTCTTCTGTGAGAATCAAGGCAGCACACTCTTATCTCTTTTGCTTTATGAGGTAATTGAGCAAAGGCCTAGCAGTGTCCAAATGTTGACATTTGGAGCTGTACTTGCACTCACCTTCACAACTTCGGTCATATTCCCTCTGTATGCGCATGGGAATCAAAATAATGACATCTTCATTATTTTATTTATATTTTAAAAAAAATGTATTCCCCCCCCCCCCGATTTTGGTGCCCCACTTCACTTGGCACCCTAGGCAACTGCCTAGTTCACCTATATGGACAGGCCACCTACGTGATTCCAAACTACAGTTCTCAAGATGCATTTTGATATTGTATACACAGAACAAGATATTGTATTAAAAGAGAATGTTCTTCTGAGCTCCATTACTTTTGAGTAAATAACAGATTCACTTGGGGTAGGTTTGCCCATCACGAATTGTTTTTAAATTCCACAAGATTTAAATCAATTCTCACTTTTGAAGCTATCAAAACAGTAGAATTTGCAACATCTGGCAGATCCTCTAGAGAAAATGACATTTGTCTGCCAGATTTGGGTCACAGAGGTGGGAGGCTGGAGAAACTACACATACAAGTTAACTAGTGCTGACAATTGCAAAGAATGTCTGGAGCAAAGACCAATCTACCATGAGAGATTTTTGGATAAGGGAAGTTTTACTATGTAAGTTGACTGGAAATCTACCCACTCAAGTGAACAGAAGGCCATGATCTATCTGCACATATACATAATCATAAAGACAGCTATTTTTATTTGTAATGGCCTATATAGACCTGGCATTTCTCTTATCTATCTAATATGAAATTCAACACTCTGAAAAATATTTTTACTCCTGAAACTGCATCTGGCTCTTTTGGCAAGCTGCATAAGGCTAAGCAGCTTAAATCCAGGAGGGAAAATGTTTATCTAATAATCTGCTTTTTTGCAAATGGCCTAAACAACCAGGCAAATACTAGCCGTATTGAGTAACCGGTCTGATTTTAATTATTTATACTGCTTTTTACGGACCTGGTTGCATTTTAGTGATATGAAAAAAGTACCTCCCATCAACTACCCATTGCATTTTAATGTTAAACAAAGACTAGTCCTAAACACAGTTAGGCTGACTGCAAAAGTCCCATTGAAATCCCATGGTATTGAAGTAGTTGGAGAGAGCAATCCTATGGTCTCTGGCATAGTGTCCCAGGGACCATAGGATTGCTTGGGAAAAAAACCTCTTCTGAGGACAGAGACAGTGCTCCAACCTCAGAAGGGGCAGTCAGAAATCTGAGTCCCCAACCCTGACCCCTCACAGCCAGTGCGAAAAGAACTGCACTGGCTGCCCTCCAAGGAACACCGATCTTGGAGGAAAAGGAAAGGGGGCATTCCAGTGGACAGGGAGGGGAGGAAACCGGAGAGGCCAGGATATCCTGAACCTCCTCCAGCCTCCTTCCCTCCCCCAACCCTTCCAAAGCACTCTTGTTAGATGGGCTGAAAAGGCTACCAAGCGAAAATCACCAAAGATGGAGGATGGGAAGAAGATCACTTCCAATGATCCTCTTGCCATGGGGGTGGTTAGGAAGGGACCACCTGGGCATGGGCTTTGGACTTCTGGGCTGTGCCCCAGATCTTTAGAACTGCCCCAGGTGCCATTATCTCCTTTAATACAAGCCTCCTTCTTTCCTCTCAGCTCAGTAGCCTTGCTGTTATCAGGAGCTCTTAAGGACTTGCTCCCTTAGCAGATCAATAGGCAGTGTAGTGTTAATGCACCAGCCTTTTAATCTAGAGAGGAGACTGCCACCTTTCCTTCCATAGTCTGCTTATTATTTTGTTGTTTTCTTTCACTACCTATTTTTCTGCTCTTACGTGCCTACTGCTGGGAGCTTGCTTGCAATGAAATTTTGATGAGGGAGAGGGAAAGACAGGAAGAGCTCCATATGAAAAACTAGAATTTCACATAGCATCTGATTTTTCTGCCCCAGATTGGAAACTTTGGCTTCTGCAGAAGTTCAGTAGCTTCAGCATAGCAAAATATTCAATAAGCCTCCAAAACCTCTCTCTCCCCCTCCACTTTAATTTCTCCTGAATAGCTACAGGCCTCAGATTATATCAAAAGGAGGGATAGGACTATTTGATGTCATTATCCAGGAAGTGCTGGGGCTTTTAAATAGGTTGTACAGTTTTTTTAAACCAAGAAAAAGCCCTCTGTTCACAGAGCATTCTGTTCAAAATACACCCTCTGTTCAAAAGCATTTTGTTCACACAGCGGCCAACCAGATTCCCATGGGAAACCCACAAGCAGGACAAGAGTGCAAAAGCACCCTCCCATCCATGTTCCCCTGCTGCTAACATTGGTGAAATGTAAATAAATCCCAGTAATCTTAAATGTGCATGCATATATACATATAATTAGGGATGTGCATTGAATTTGGACCAAGTTGGACCAAGTTTGGACCTGATTCTGCCCAAGCAGAATCAGGCAATCTTTATGTCTCAGAATAACGTATTTTGGTTTTGTTTCCTAAGTGCTGCAAGAGGATGGGGGGAGTGTGGCTCAATGACTTATAGGTCCACCTTCTAATCCTAGGGTACATTTTTACCATGGGCTCCCATCACTGTGCTTTGGGGGAGGGCAAGGATGGGACCATGAGATGCCCATCCTTCCAATGCTAGCACACCTCACTATGAAAAAGCCTTAAAATGGATTTCAAGCATCATACTTCCCTAGACCCTGATCCTATCCTTCTGAAACTTTGCAGGTTTCTTGCCAAGGGACACATCTATGACCAGTGCATTTTCATACAAATTTATCCAAAAATTATGGGCAGGGTGAAGTGAAGGGAAAGCAAATCACTCCCTTCCCCCAAATTGGAGAGCTCTGCTTCCACATGAACTGCTACACCTATCCTTCTCAAACTTTACTGGTTTCTTACTTAGATACACCCTTAGGCTGTCTGTAATTTCTAGAATGATGGTCCACAAAGAACATAGGGAGACAAGTATGCCCTCTTTTGGAGACCTTCAAAATGTCAAGGCTACTCTTGCAGAAAAATCTTTGTGGCTATCATTCTGTAATTTGGCAGACAGGATCCCCTCTGATGGAACAATGAATTTTCATCCAATTCTTCCAAGGAATGAAAAGGTTATTGGCAGTTCCCTTTAAAAGAAATAAAAATATAAAGGCACATAGCACAAAACACCATGCACCTATTTTTCTGACATTGGGCAGGTGTAATTCCCTCTTAAGGGGCTACTATGTCAGCAGTTATCATCCAAATTTTGACCAAGAGAAAAAAGTTACAGTATTGTTGTTTTTTTAATTTCCCATGATAGTCAACAGGAAGTACAAAGTTTTCTGAACCTTGACTTGGGTTTGGTACTGAGCTGAAGTGGACAACTCTAAATTGGCCCAAGCAGAAGCAGGATGTTTTCCAAACTGCCGAATCAAGTTCCAAGTTGAAGTGGGGGGGGGGTGTATCAGGGCATCCCTCTAATGTATGTATCTGAATGCACTGACACCCTGCTTCAACTTGGACTTTTATATGTATATATAGACATACATATACAAAACCACATGTAAATTTATGTTCTGGCCTGTGCCTCGGATCTTTTAAGAACCTAGCAAGACCCCTCCCACCCTGCCAGCTTCAGCCCAGGAGGGCAGAGTAATCTCAGAAGCCTTGGATTTCAGAGGCTTCTGAGAAGCGAGGGTGCAGTCAATATGACTGCTAGGGATGTATGAAAGTCATTTACCTTTCCGCGGATTATGTTTATGGGGGGGGAGGCATTCCGTCCCTCCACCCGGAATCCTCAACGGGGGGGAGGTGATCCGTTCCTCCCCCCCGGAATCCTCGAACGGCCGGCTGTGCTCCACAGCGGCCCCGCGGAGCAGCTGGCCAGGCCCAGGCCAGAGCCGTCCACGGCCGGAAATCCTCTGGGCTCTGGGTAAAAAACAAAACAAAAACAAACCGCGTACGCAAATGGTGGCAGCTACGGACGCTGCCATTTGCGTTCCTTATTTTTGGCTGTCTTAGTCTACGTAAATATTTACATAGACTATTACGGCGAAAATAAAGGGGAACGCAAATAGGGCCCGCTACGCTATTTGTGTTCCCCTTTATTTTGGCCGTAATAGTCTACATAAATATTTACATTGACTAAGACGGCCAAAAATAAGGAATGCAAATGGCAGCGGCCGTAGCTGCCGCCATTTGCGTAAGCTTTTCTTTTTTTAAACTCATTCATGATAGGCTACGTAAATCTTTACGTAGCCTATCACGTCTTTGTAAAAAAAAAAAACAACAAACCTCCAGACTGCAAATGGCAGCGGTGGCAGCCAGTTGGAAGACCAGCCGCCGCCGCCAGAGCCGCCGCCGCCCAGAACATCCACCCCAGGTAAGTCTCGTCCCAGGGGGGATCCGCGGGCGGGCGGGGGGGCAGGCCATTCCGCCACAGATTTCGGGGGGGGCGAATGCACTAGCATTCGGCCTCACCGAGATCCGTGGTGGAATTCTCTGACATCCCTAATGACTGCACCCTAAGTGCATCCAGGACAGCAGGAAAAACAAATTCAATTACTCTTAAAGTAGACCAAGGGGGTGTCTCTATGAGCGACTTACTCCAAGCTGGCTACGTTTGGACATTGTGGCCATCTTGCAGCCACTCCAGAGTTTCGTGCCGAAAAACTGGTTCTTCTGAGACTACTTATAGTCCAATTGTTTTCCTTAATTCAGCTTGTCTGCACTTCTGTTGTGGTGTGCACCACTCTCTGCATTTACTCTGGCATGATAACCCTGCCCAGGGGTGTGTCTTTCATTTCACTGACCCCTGTCAAGGGGTGTTTCTTCAGTGTTTTGCCCACCTGAGTTTCCACATTGTTTCTGCCATTTCAGGGCTGGCTGTCAGAGTTCTGCGCTACCTCGTGGCATTTACTTCACCTTGCCTACCACTAAACTCTGGTGGCCATCCCCACAAAGTATAGGTGTGTCTCCTGGGCAGCCTCTAACTTCTTTTTAAAAATTAAAGTGTTACACTGAAATAGCGCTTTTGTCGGCAGTACCTACACCTCCCCCCTATCTTGCTATCTCAGTATGTCACTATCTCACATTTGTCCAGCAATCCTGTATCCCCTATCTCACTACCTCATGATGCCACTATTTGGGGGCAGAGCTATTGCTGGACAAATGCGTGATAGTGACCTAGTGACTTTGAAAACCCCTTTGTAGATGTAATTTTTGAACTTCTTCCTTTCTGGATGGGTGATATCTTTCATGTTTCTATGCGTCTATCACACATTTGCTCTATCATGCAAGTGCTCTATTACTCTATCACACAATTGCACTAGATCACTATCACACATTTGTCTAGCAACAGCTATGCCCCCTATTAGCAGTATCGCATGATAGCAACGAAGTGAGATAGTGGTTTAAGACGGGGAGAAATAAAAAACAATTGGTTGCATCAGGCATAGCTTGGGGAAGGGGTCTCCTCAGAAGTAACTCCCATTGTGGTCAATGAGGCTAAGCTTCTATCCATCGCTTTACGGGAGTATCAGGGGAAGGAAAAAGGAGAGCCTGGATAGGGGGAGGGGAGGCTTTCCTATTGGTTGAGCAGCCCCTGCCAGTCTGATGACGTTAACTCCAATCCCCCCACCCCACCTGGAAGTATGTTCTGTGAAGTGACTTATATTGGAGCAGTGCATTTGCTTGTGGACCCCTGCACAGACCAAAGTGCACCAAAGCCGATTCCTTGAAAAAATCCAGGTAAGCCTCCCTTCTCTTCTCCTTCTGTTGTCATGGAGACAGGGTCCAGGGCTTGACAAACCAGAGTTTTCCCAAGGATCTGTGAGCTTATGATCTAGATTTGGATGGTTCAGGCTAGCTGATAAGCCTATCCAGGGTTTATCTGCCCTTACACCCTTATCCTTGAGGACTGGTTCTGCTACTCCATGGCTTCTCAGGCAACATGCTGCACGGATGGTTGACATCCTATTAAAGACCAATGTAATGGCTTTCATCACTTATCTTTGTTGTTGTTGTTGTTACATCCCTAAAAATGCTGAAGTGTAGTTCGCACATATTTAATTTGTATCTATTATCTGAATGTCAGAAGTACTCCTACAATAAATGTACTGCACTGTTGCCAAGTCTGTACCTTTGGGATTCTATCCATTTGCCATGCTCCTTGGCAATTAATTCCCTCCTTGATAAAGAAATTGTGGTTTCTTCATCAACAGATGATATATAATTGATGTTCCTCAAGAGTGATGTCCACATAAGAATGGCCAACTTTTTTTTACTGGCCCAACAGTAGTCTGACACGTAGAAAATAAATTAGTAAAGCTTTTCCCCAGCTTCATGCTAATACCAGGTATAGCCTAAAGCCAGATTGCCTAAATTCCGGCATGTCAAGCTGCTCTTAAAGGCACCGAAGAAAGGCAAGTTAAAAAGCTGGCAACCCATATAGTCACCATTTCACCCTCCTTTCCCCTTAATTAGATTTCTAGAAGCATAGAGTTGGAAGGCACCTTGGAGATCATCTAATCCTGGGTCGGCAACTTGTGGTTCTCTAGATGTTTTGGTCTACAGCTCCTATCAGCCCAAGCAAGCATAGCCAATGGTTTAGGATGATGATTATTGCAAGCCAAAATATGGAGTTGCCCACCCTTGATCTAATCCAAATCCTTGCTCAGTGCAGGATCTGCAATGCAGAGTGCAATTACAGCATCCCTGACAGAAGGTCCAGCCTCTGCTTAAATACCTGCAGTGAAGGAGAACCTACCACCAGATGTAGCAGTCTGATCCACTGATAAACACCTCTTGCCCTTAGGAAGTTTCCCCAATATTTTAGCTGAAATTTGCTTTCCTGTAGTCTCCACTCACTGATTCTAGTCCTGCCCTCTAGAGGAACAGACACCATCTCTGCACCTTCTTCTGCATTACAGCTTTTCAGAGAGACATTGAACTGCAGGGACTCAAGATTCCTATTCTTTTTATAGGGGATATGGCACAAGGTCTCCTCACACAGAGAGACCCAAACAAACTTTGCCAGAGAACCACCTGACTAATGAAAAGGCATAGGATTTGAAGGCATGTAAGTGAAATATATATTTCCTTTGTTACTTATTATTAGGATATTGCACCCCAAAACTTTCCCTGCGTTGTTCTCTAGGACCTGGTTAAAAATTACAGCTTAAAATACACTATTAAAACAGTGTTAGCTGTAGTAACCATAAAAACAATACAAAAACAATAAAATGGAGCAGCATGCTTAATTGTGATTAATTACAATCCAAGAACAGCCTGCTTAAACAAATGCATTTTCAGGAGGTATTTAAAAGATACCACATTTTCTGCCTCCCGAACCACACAGGGGAGAGTATTCCAGAAAGTAGGTGCCACTACTGAGAAGGTCTGCTTCTAAGATGTTATTTGGTGACATTCTGTTGGTCACAGAACAACCAGCAAGGCCTCCCCTGAAGAGCATGGCTATATATAGGGGAAAGCAGTGTGCTAGATATCCTGGTCCTGAATTTAGGACTTTATATGTCAACAACATAACTTTGAACATGGGTCGGTAGCTAATAGGCAGTCAGTGCAGTTCTTTTAGCACAGGTGTAATGTGAACACGGCTGGGTGCCCCACTGAGCACACCCTAGCTGCTGCGCAAGGGCAGTCCCACACAGAGCGCATTACAGCAGTCTAGTCATGAGGCAATCATCAGACGGTCAACATTCTGAGTCTCTTGAGCATAGTCAGCTATGTGGCTGTTATGTTAGAGTTTGCTCTCTTAACTTTTTGTTGTTGTTATTAAAGTACATTTTGTGCCCACACAAACCCCTCACTCCCTCTATGTCCTCTATCTTGTCTCACCACCCCCATTATACCCCCATTTTCTGTGTTCTTCCTCCCTCCTCTCCCATCAGCCACCATCACCTTTCCCTCTCTATAGTTTGAATCTGGCTTGTGCTCTGAACAGGCAGCTTGGGTAAGTGGCCCCACACTTCCAGGTTCGAGCTCTACTCTTTGTCCCTTCATTTTCCTCTTCATGATCACACACGTGTGTTGCCTATTTGGGGAGTGTTTAATATCCTAAGAGTTTATTTTTCAAGATTTTTTCTATTTCTGCAAACCTTGGAGTTCTCCTGATTATACCAACATATTCTTCTTCTTCCTGAATTGTGTAGTTTTGTCTACATAATGATCAGCACAGGAGAGACAGGACAGAGGACATCCTCAAACTTTGCTAATACTAGGAATAACCACTGTAGCCTTCACCAGCTACTGGACGAACAAAAAGGAGAACTGAGAGATACACAGATGAGAATTTGTGGCCCAGTGCAATGCATTCCAAGTTAAAACTCTTCCTACAGGGCAAGATATATGTAGAACTGATTAATATTCAGTATAAAAACACCTTGTAAAGTTATTAAACGTGAAATGAACATAAGTATTAGATACAAAGCACTACAGCCTACATAAGCTATTTATCTTAGTATTACTTGAGAGCGAGTGTGGAGTAGTGATTAGAATGTTGGACTGGGATTCAGGAAATCTGGGTTCTAGTCCCCACCCAGCTATGAAGCTCCCTGGGTGACTTTAGACCAGTCACTGACTTGATCCTAACATACATCACAGGGTTGTTGTGAGGATAAAATGGAGAGGAGGAGGACTATGTAAACTGCCTTGGGTTCCTTGCAAGAAAAAAAAAGGCGGGATATAATAATACATAAATTGGGAAGGGAACATAACGCAGTGCTGGAAAATATGCATAAAGTCCCAGGTTCAATCCCTGGCATTTCCAGTTTTGGAAATACCTCTATTTGAGATCTTGTAATGCTGCTGTAATGGTGTGCACCAGTCAAAATAGAAGCTACTGATGTTACCAAGCAAACACCATTTGTACTTAATTGGTGCTGTTTGGCATCAAGCAGTATAGGTCCCTTTATTATTGAGTCAGTGACCAAATTCTCCTCCCAACCACAACGTAGAAATTGCCATTATTTTGTAAACCACCTTGGAAATGTTTGATTTTTGAGGGTGGGATGCCAAAATCTACAAAAATCAGTCATCTGAATGTGTCTTCAGATGAACTCCTTTCAGTTTTCTGTTCTTGATCATACTATACACCAAACACAACCTTGTGAAAATTCCTCTCCCTGTAGATAAAGTCAGAAAAAGGGAAAGGGAAGAATTGAGGTGGAATAAACTCACCTTACCCTCTGCCTGACTCATTAAAATCAGCTCTGGAATTCCGGGAACAATATTCCCTAGAAAGACCATGCCTCGGAATTCAGGCTCATGACCTAATTCGGGACGCATGGAAGCTAGCAGTGTTTTCGGATTTATGAATGTATGAGTAGTGGGCGTGACTTCGGGCGTAAGAGGAAGGGAAAAAAGAACAGGGGCAGTAAGGTTCCATCCTGTCTATGCAAGTTGGAAGCAAAATCCCGCTGTACTCCAGAAACATTGCATGTTAAGGAAAAACAACCCCTATGCCGTATAAAAAAATAAAAAATAAAAGCTTTGGTAAAAATCCAAATAAACATCGAGAAGAAGTAAATCTAAGCGATAATGGAGTTAATTCTCATAAACTTTAATACAAATGTAAAGTTAAACGTATAGAAGTACCCCACCCGGCGAGCGAGGCGCGCGCCGATGGGCGAGGCGGGTGGGCGCGCTGGAGGCGGTCCCGCAAGGTGCTAAGAGCTAGGTAGCGCCGCGCGGTCTGCGCGCGGCGCGGGGCGGGGCTAGTCCTCTTTGAACTCGGCCAGTCGGGCAAGATGAGGCGGTCCCGGGCGGGGCGTCGGGCCCTGCGCGCGAAGGGCTGGGGACGGGCGGCGCGAGCTTGAGCCGCACGGATCCCCCGCGCGTGGAGGGCCGGCCGCGCGACGAAGGGGGGCCGGCCGCGCTCGGGCGCGTCGTGCGGGTCCCGCTTGGGGAGGCGGCTGGATGGGCAGCGGCCACGGCGAGGGTGGCTGCAGTGGCGGCGGCGATGGGGGAGCAGCTCAGCACGGCGAGCGCCCCGCCGCCGCCAGCCCCGGCCGCCAGCCCCGAGCCGGCTCTCCCGGCCGCGGGAGTTCAGCCGCCGCCCATCGGGAGCGGAAGGGCATCCAGGCCACGGCCAGAGGACGGCGCCGAGCCGCCGCCTGCTGAGCCGCAAGGCCGGGAGGCGGGCGGCGGCAGCAGCGCCCGGGCTCCCTCGGAGGAGGGTCCAGGCTCGGAAGCGGGAAAGAGCCACAGCCGCCGGCTTCCTTTGAGGCCGGTCTACTGCACCGTCTACTGCGTGGAGAGCGACCGACGGCCCGACGCCTCGCCGGCTTCCCCGCAGCCTGGAGAAGACCCGCGTCCCGCCGCCTCCTCGCCGCCCTCTCTGCGAGGAGGAGGAAGGGGAGGGGGAGGAAACGCTGGCGGCATCGAGGTAGACTTGTACCTTCTGCCCGAGCCTTTTTCCGGACTGATCTCCGGGGATTTCGGGCCCTTGCTGGTGCTGACTTGCCGCGTGTGTCTGGAGGAGAAGCCCCTGAAGCCCTTGCCCTGCTGTAAGAAGCCCGTCTGCGAGGAGTGCCTCAAGCGCTACCTCAGCTCCCAAGTAAGTTACGCGTCTCTGTCTCCCGCCCCGCCCCACTCTGCCTCGCTCTGTCCGCTGCCCCGTCGTCTCACCCAAACCGGGCTCTCCAGCTCCGTGTCCACAGGCCTGGGGTCTTCCTCCTGTTCGCCACGCCCCTCCCAAGGCTGCCCGGTCAACGCTGCAGCTTGGCTCAGACCCTCGGTCTCCTGTGGGCCCATGGTAGCTGCCCGAGCCCTGCCTTGCTCTGTCAGGCTCTCTCTGCCCCCCCTCAGTTCAGGAAGGAGGAAAAGCAACTCTGTTCGCTGTTAAGGTGCTGAACATATGCAGAGTTCCTTTCCCTGAGTAAGTCCGCCTACTCCCTTCTCCACCGCCTTTCCGCCGCTGAGATTAAGGGGGAAAGCATGAAGAGGTAGCTCCCAGACAGGTTTGAGCTCTAGCTTTTAACTTTGAGGCCAAATCATTGTCGTCGTCGTCGTCGTCCCCCCGCGTAAATCTTCCACTTCTGTCCTCTTATTTTTCTTTCTCATAAACGTAAATATTTGGCTGCTTGAATGTGAAATAATACGCATGTTTACATTCTCCCTGAGCAAACCCTTCAGCCCTATTCTGTTTATGCTCCCCATCCCAAGGCTGACCAGATAAACACCACAGCCTTATTTCCCATGAATACCCCCATGTTTCATGCTCAGTACACCAGCCCTGTATTCTTCTATTTTCACTCCACCCTCTCCTTTTTCCTGCCTCAGCCTTGTTCCTTCCCATTCCCCCCACCCCAAGCTCTTCCTGTTTCATTTCCACTTCCCCAAAACCTCAGAGAAAAAGGCCAACCATTCACTCCCTTCCCACAGATGATACAAAATGTAATGTTTTGCCTCAAACTCTAATGTCTCCGTTGTGGGGGAATGTTTCAATATCAGTGGATTCCTTATCTCTCTGCATGAGGTCATATGGACCATTGACGGCAGTACAATGAGCAGATAACACATCTGTTATTAAGAAGGAGCTAATTGTCTTCTTTTATTCTACCGACTACTGTGGGAAATAGCAAATGGATCTGACTTGGTGTGTGTGGACAAGTTTTGTTTCTCCCCCTCCCCCAGATATCCAAAACAATGCATTCCCCTCCTGATGCACATGCTCTACTGTACATAATATATCTGCAATTCCTCATATTCTGACTTTTTATGTTATGTTTGCACTGATTTCTTTACCTTATGTCTGCACAAGAGTTCCACTGTTGTATTTTTTTATCTGACCTTTGTCTCTCAAGGTATGTTCCTTCTTGCATTCCGTTTTGTGCAATAATACATACAGGGATAAGATATGAAAGTTATAAATCCATTGGTCTATTAGGAACAAAAATCCAACATGTATGATAGGATACTTTATTATGGTCAACTAAAATGTCACAAAATAGTGAGCAGGCGTTCAAGTTCTCCAGAACCCTTCAGGGGCTTGAATGTTAAGCCAAATGAGGGAAGTTGGGCATGTTGTTGGGACTCCAATTGTCTGCAGTTTGTATCAGTCTTGTGCTAGTTGACTTGTCTGCAGGTGCTGCTTCTCACTGCTTCAAACTACAGGCTAGAGAACCTACTCAGAAATAGACTGAATCATGTCTATGACCTTTAGGGTGCAATCCTATGGGGATAGTCAGCCTCCTCTGAACTCAGAAGTGGCTGACTATCCAATGCAGGGTGGGTGGAGCACAGAGGGAATCCTCTCCTCCATGCTCTGGCTGCCCTGCATTTGCAGCTAGACAGCTGATTTCAGCTGTCTAGCCAGGATGTGCCAGAGCAGGGTTCGGGGGAGGCTGGACTTAACAACACTTCCGCAGTCCCTGCCCCACCCCCGGCAATGTCCCCTTTTTGCCGCTCTGTGCTTACGAGCACGGAGATGGGGACGAACCAGAGTGAGGTTTCTGGGAACCACGCCGCCTACAAGTGAGGTTTCTGGGAATTGAGTTCAGAGCCCTGGCTCTGAGCTCGGTTCCTAGAAACTAAAAAATCCTATAGCCATCTAGGCGCTGTCTAGTGGCCATAGGATTGCTCCCTTAGTTTGGTTTTGTGTGTGTGTCAAACTTGAACGGGACCATGCTCCCCACAGTACCTATGCAGAGATCTTGAGGAACATGGTGGGAAGGTCCACGATATCTTGGATGACCTATTGACCTTCTAGTACAAAACTTAGAGCTGGAACCCTAAATAGTTGCACAACCTGGTACAGATAGCACAAGCTGTTCCCAGTATGCTATGCAACATATTACAGAAAGAAAAGTTGTTGTAGGTATGCTACATTTTTTTCTGTTATTCATATAGAGTGTTTAATAGACAAAGTGACTTTTTTGTCCTTATTTATTCAGATCGTTTTCAGCTCTTTAGCTGAAAAGATTCCCAGAGCAGCTTACAAAGATTGGAAATAAAACAGTCCCTGCCTGCAGGCTTACAGTCTAAATGTCATGATACAAAGGAAAAGAAAATAGAGAGGAGGCGGGGGGGGGGGAGAAGCGAGCTCCTGTTTGTATTTACAACACTCCTGTGAGGTGGGAGCAGGCTAAATAAGAGTGACCTGTCTAAAATGATCCAATGAGCTCTTAGTGTATCTAGGTCTTGAACCCAGACCCTTCACATTCAGGTCAAACTACCACCCATTGAACCACATTGGTTCACATATCGACACATTCAGTATTAAGGCTATTCATTAAGGCTATTTATAGATATATAGTTGTAGTATGGATTGCATATAGAAGGTTCTTTTGCATGGGGTGTTCTTGGATTGAAAAGTCTTCTGTGTTATAAAATTGGATGAAATGGCTTTTTAGAACTTTCCAATCCAATGTATCAGTTTGCTCACTTGTTTGACTTGGAAATTCCCATGCTCAGTTCAAGGACTAAATTATTTCTGCTTCTACTGTTCATGTTGTTTTTTTTAACCTAGAGTTTGTTCTTTATATTTTACAGCCGGATAGCAAATTCAGGTCTTTCAAGTCTGTAGGAATGTGGACTCACTGATAGTGTCTACTGATATGTGCACTTCCTCATTTTGCTGTATAAAAATTCCCAGTCTGTTGTGGCAGGGCTTTTACCCCTCCCAGCTGTCCTAGAAGCCAAGGTATCTCCACAACTTTGAGATTCTTGTGCTACTTTTCCAAGCAGTTAATCTGAATGCAGGATTACTTTATCTATTCTAGAAAGTTTTTTAAAAAAAAATCCAAATGTGTCCTTAAAAAAAAAAAAAGACAAATCTTCAATAAACAATTTAAAAAAAAACCCTGCTACAACTTCCTAGTGGCATTTCTAGCTAAAAGCAATAGAAGAAGAATTGGAGAAAACTATTGCATGCCTATGTAAGCTAGCTGCATGTTTAATTGTTTTACTAGCATTTGTGTTCTGTGTCTTAAGCATGAACAATGGTGACCGTTTATATGGTGCTTTGTAGTGCTCAAAGTCCATCATATCGGTTCTCTCAATAATCCTCAAAAACAACCCTGTAAAAAGGTCAGTGTTGCATTGTACACCACTTGTGACTTGCAGTGTTCTAGGAAATAGAGAACAGTGTTTACAGTAATCTACAGAAGCACATACTTTATTTGTTCAAGGGAGGGCACAGTATAATAAATGGTCTATTCTCTGGGCATGAAGAGCAATTTCCAAATAAAGGAGGAAGGTAGTGGTGGAAAGCATTTGGCTCCATGGCTCTCTTCTGTCCACCAAAGGTCAGATCCTGTTTTGTGAGCTGCTTAGTGTTTTCCCAAACAACTTGGTTTAAAAAAAAACTGGGGAATTTTTTCAAAGGCCTAGAACAAGCAAACAGGAAAAAACCCTGTGTCTCTTCCCCTCCCACCAGCCCAGAGTTTCACATCTCTACCTGTACATGGTGCCAGAGAGGGTAGGTGATGATAATTTGGTCAATTCTGTTTAAATTTAAAAAAAAAAATGAGGCCACAGGCTAGGAAAAGCCTTTCTATTGGTGTAAGACTCTTCAGGATTTAAACTTCTGTTCTACAAAAGTGCATCTGGAAGTTAATTCCTGTGTTCTGAAGTGGGTGTTACTTTACCTGATCCACACTTCATTCTTTCCAGTTAACCAAAATAGTGGTTAATAGTGGGCAGTATGTCAGTCTAGCTCCTCTAGAAAACAAAAGCATCTTTCCATTTTACCTTATTTAATTATGACAGACTAGTTCCCCCCTGTACTCTGTAACTGAGGTAGGAGGAAGAAGATATCCCTGCTTGGATAGGATGGGAACCTCAGCAAGTGGAAACTCCTTCTAGATTCCCAGTTTTGACTGCTTTGGGAGTTTTCTTTTCAAAGGCTGTAGTAGGAGCTCGCATCAGTGTATGGAATTGTGTGCAGACAAAGATGCTGATTACAGCTAAGTATCTTCCCCACCCCCTATGTAAAGGTTCAGAGCTTCCTAATTCTTGCACATGGAGCTTTTATTTACTCTAATGAAGTAGAATCAGGATCACACATAATAATAGAGGTCCTCATCCCAAAATTGCAAAACTGAATAGAATGTGGTTACAGACATTTTTTCAACCTGTAGCCCTCCAGAGGTTTTGGTGTAGAACTATCAGCCCTAGTCAGCATGGTGAGGGATGATGGGAGTTGTAGGCCGAAACATCAGAAGGACCACAAGTTGCCCACCCCTGTTCTACATCAAGGGTGGAGAAGCTTATTTCTGTTGAGGAATGCATTACCTCAGGGATAATCTGGGGCTGTGTGTAAGCAGTGGGCATGCCCAGAGCCAAAAGTGCCTAGAGCCACCCTTCCCTCGTTCTCTACGCCCAGCAGGCTGCTGGAGAAAGAGAGATTGCCCTTGCCAGAGCTCTGAACTGATTGCTTGCGAGGACTGAGGGCTACAGGTTGCCTACTCCTCTTCTACATGTTTGGCCTTCCGGAGAATTTCTACTCTAAAGACTGATGCTGCTGGCATTGTATACAGGACAAAATGACACACGTCAACACAGAATCTTTTGCATAGTTCAGTTCATGGGTTCCGGTCTTGCAAAGACCTGAGCAAATATTTTTCTTACTGGGTGAGAATATTCTGCACAACTAAATGGAGTATTTTTGTAGCAAAAATTAGCTGTGTTTGTCAGCATGCATTAGGCCACCTTCTACAATCCCTGCCCTGCTTAGTGATATTCCATAGAATATGACATACAATGTCTGTGAGTTAAAGGTAGGATGAGCTTGTGGGAATGAAGCAGCTGTGTCTGCTTTGAGTCATCTCTGAAGCAGAGAAATGTGGCAGCTCCTTCACTATACAGCCATGTGCTCAGTCAGCAGAAGCACTTGGCCAGGAAGGAGGGAAAATGTTTGACATGATATCACTGTGTAAGCATCATACTTGAAAGCATGTGTTGGTCTTGTGCTGGCTTGAAGCAGGTGGTAGGAAATGACTGTGGTTGCGTAGGCCAACAATGGCAAAGAGGCTGTTTTTACAGTGCCTGTAAAGGACTGGCAAATCTTGGGGCTGAGAAAACTAGAAATGACTTTCTTGTTATTGTGGCACGTGGTACTTCATCACCAAGATATAAAGTCTGAACAAGGCTGAGGGTATATTGGAGAGGGAGCATTCTTTGACTGCATGTTATTTCCTTCCTTTAGGTTTCTTCTCTCAGTCCTACAGAATATGCTTAAGATCCAAGTCTGGAGTAATTTTACAGCATCTTGAAATTGCAGGATGTTTGAAGTGATGGAGGAAGAGGGAGAGGTTTCCAAATTAAATGGAAATTAGTAAGTGATACATTGGTTTAACCCCATCATGGATCACTGCCTTGTTGTGGCGAAGAGGCTTGCGTAACTCAGTGAAGCCATAAGCTATGCCGGGCAGGGCCACCCAAGATGGACAGGTCATGGCGGAGAGTTGTGGTCCACTGGAGAAGGAAATGGCAACCCACTCCAGTATTCCTGCCAAGAAAACCCCATGGAACGTATCACAAGGCTAAAAGATATGACGCCGGAAGATGAGCCCTCAGGTCGGAAGGTGTCCAGTGTACTACTGGGGAAGAGCAGAGGGAATTTCCAAGTAGCGCCAGAAAGAGTGAAGCTGCTGGGCCAGAGCCGAAAGGACACTCAGCTGTAGATGTGTCTGGTGGTGAAAAGAAAATCCGATGCTGTAAAGAACAATATTGTTTAGGAACTTGGAATGTAAGATCAATGAATCAAGGTGAGCTGGAGGTGGTCAAACATGAGATGGCAAGATTGAACATCGACATCTTGGGAATCAGCGAACTAAAATGGACAAGCATAGCTGAATTTAATTCAGGTGACTATCATATCTACTACTGTGGGCAAGAATCCCTTAGAAGAAATGGAGTAGCACTCATAGTCAATAAAAGGGTGGGAAAAGCAGTACTGGGGTATAATCTCAAAAACGATAGAATGATCTCAGTACAAATCCAAGGCAAACCATTCAACATCACAGTAATTCAAGTCTATGCCCCAACCACTGAGGCAGAAGAAGCTGAGGTTGATCGGTTCTGTGAAGACCTACAACCCCTTCTAGAACTAACACCAAAAAAAGATATCCTTTTCATCATAGGGGATTGGAATGCTAAAGTAGGAAGTCAAGAAATAACTGGGATAACAGGCAAGCATGGCCTTGGTGTACAAAATGAAGCAGGTCAAAGGCTAATAGAGTTTTGCCAAGAGAACACACTGATCATAGCAAACACTCTTTTCCAACAGCACAAGAGGCGACTCTACACATGGACATCACCAGATGGTCAATATCGAAATCAGATTGATTATGTACTTTGCAGCCAAAGATGGAGAAGCTCTATACGGTCAGTAAAAACAAGACCCGGAGCTGACTGTGATCATGAGCTTCTTATTGCAAAATTTCAGCTTAAATTGAAGAACATAGGAAAAACCACTAAACCATTCTGATATGACCTAAATCATATCCCTTATGAATATACAGTGGAGGTGACGAATAGATGTAAGGGATTAGACCTGATAGACAGAGTGCCTGAGGAACTATGGACAGAGGTCCATAACATTGTTTAGAAGACAGCAACTAAATCCATCCCAAAGAAAAAGGAATGCAAGAAAGCAAAGTGGCTGTCTGATGAGGCTTTACAAGTAGCTGAGGAAAGAAAGGAAGCGAAAAGCAAGGGAGAAAGGGGAAGATATATCGAACTGAATACAGATTTCCAGAGACTAGCAATGAGAGACAAGAAGGCCTTCTTAAATGAACAATGCACAGAAATCGAGGCGAACAATGGAATGGGAAAGACAAGAGATCTTTTCAGGAAAATCAGAGATATCAAGGGAATGTTTTGTGCAAAGATGGGCATGATAAAGGACAAAAAAGGCAGGGACCTAACAGAAGCAGATGAGATTAAGAAGAGGTGGAAAGAATACACAGAAGAACTATACAGGAAAGATCTGAATGTCCCTGATAGCCATGATAGTGCAGTCATTGAACTTGAGCTGGACATCCTAGAGAGTGAAGTCACGTGGGCCTTAGGAAGCATTACTAACAACAAAGGTAGTGGAGATGACAGTATTCCAGCTGAGCTATTTAAAATCCTGAAAGATGATGCAGTTAAAGTGCTGTACTCAATATGCCAACAAATTTGGAACACTCAACAGTGGCCACAAGACTGGAAAAGGTCAGTTTACATTCCAGTTCCAAAGAAGGGCAATGCCAAAGAGTGTTCACACTACCATACAATTGCGCTCATTTCACATGCCAGCAAGATGATGCTCAAAATCCTACAAGCTAGGCTTCAGCAGTATGTGAACTGAGAACTACCGGAAGTACAAGCTGGGTTTCGAAGAGGCAGAGGAACTAGAGATCAAATCACCAACATTCACTGGATCATGGATAAAGCAAGAGAATTCCAGAAAAACGTCTATTTCTGCTTCATTGACTACGCTAAAGCCTTTGATTGTGTGGATCACAACAAACGGTGGCAAATTCTTAAAGTGATGGGAGTACCAGACCACCTTACCTGTCTCCTGAGAAACCTGTACGAGGGTCAAGAAGCAACAGTAAGAACCGGACATGGAACAACCGAGTGGTTCAAAATTGGGAAAGGAGTACGACAAGGCTGCATATTGTCGCCCTGCTTATTTATATGCAGAGTACATCATGAGAAACACCAGGTTGGATGAATCACAGGTTGGAATTAAGATTGCCAGGAGAATTATCAACAACCTCAGATACGCAGACGATACCACCCTAATGGCAGAAAGCGAAGAGGATCTAAAGAGCCTCTTGTTGAGGGTGAAAGTGGAGAGTGCAAAAGCTGGCTTGAAACTCAACATTAAAACAACTAAGATCATGGCATCTGGCCCCATCATTTCCTGGCATATGGAAGGGGAAGAAATGGAAGCAGTGACAGATTTTATTTTCTTGGGCTCCAAGATCACCGCAGACGGTGACTGTAGCCATGAAATTAAAAGACGCTTGTTCCTTGGGAGGAAAGCTATGGCAAACCTAGACAGCATAGTAAGAAGCAGAGACATCACCTTGCCGACACAGACTCGTATAATCACAGCTATGGTTTTCCCAGTAGTAATGTATGGCTGTGAGAGCTGGAGTATGAGGAAGGCTGAGCGCCGAAGAATTGATGCTTTCGAACTGTGGTGCTGGAGGAGACTCTTAGGATTCCCCGGGACTGCAAGGAGGTCAAAACAGTCAATTCTAAAGGAAATCAACCCTGAGTGCTCATTGGAAGGACAGCTACTGAAGCTGAAGCTCAAATATTTTGGCCACTTAATGCGAAGAGAAAACTCCCTGGAAAAGACCCTGATGCTGGGAAAGATTGAAGGCAAAAGGAGAAGGGGGCGGCAGAAGATGAGATGGCTAGATAGCATCACCGATGCAATGAATATGAACTTGAGCACACTCTGGGAGAGAGCAGAGGACAGGAAGGCCTGGCATGCTATGGTCCATGGGGTCATGAAGAATCGGACATGACTTAACGACTGAACAACAACAACATTGGTTTAAACAATGGTTAAACTGATTTGTCATCTTTGTATTAACATTAAGAAAGTCAATTAAAAATTGCTTCTTTTTTTTAACAGTAAAGGCCTTTTCTTGTACATAAAAAAAAAACATAAGGAAGGCTGAGCGAAGGAAGATAGATGCTTTTGAACTGTGGTGCTGGAGGAAAATTCTGAGAGTGCCTTGGACTGCAAGAAGATCAAACCAGTCCATACTCCAGGAAATAAAGCCAGACTGCTCACTTGAGGGAAGGATATTAAAGGCAAAAAGAAGTACTTTGGCCACATCATGAGAAGACAGGATACCCTGGAGAAGATGCTGATGCTAGGGAAAGTGGAAGGCAAAAGGAAGAGGGGCCGACCAAGGGCAAGATGGATGTATGATATTCTGGAGGTGACGGACTCGACCTTGGGGGAGCTGGGGGTGGCGACGGCTGACAGGAAGCTCTGGCGTGGGCTGGTCCATGCAGTCACGAAGAGTTGGAAGCGACTGAACAAATAAACAACAGCAACAAACAAAAAAACAAACAAAACCTCACAGATTTTTGTATCCAAGGCTTTATTTTATATAAATGGCTTCAGTATGGGCTTACTGAGTAGCTATAATTTTAAGCATTGGTAAGATTTCAGAAATTCAGTACTGGGTGAGAGAGGACAAGCTTCTGGTAACAACTTACAGACTTGATGTAAGAATTGTGAAGACAGAAAAAGAGGGTTGTAAGCTTATTGAAGCAAAGCTGTGAGTGCAGCCGTGAAGGGTGGGAAGTTCTTGTATGTACAGGGTGAATTGCTGGACAGGCTAAAGGACTTTCTGTATCCTCTTTCTAGAGTTTCAAATCCCAGAGTATAAATTCTTAAATGCTCAAGTTATTCTCACTGTGAATATTTGCAGACTGGAATATTTGTATGTGGAATATTTGTATGTGGAATATTTGTATGTATATAATACTATCAGTGTATATTGCAATTTACAAGGTATGACAGGACATATGTAAGGAGCTTATAATCTAAAATATAGAAAAATATAGATGGAAAGAATAGCAGAATCCAATATTAAAAGCAAGTTTTGTCTTGCATTGACACATTAAATAATTTTATGTAATAATTTTATGAAATAATTGCATGTCCCTAACATAATATATTTAAGTTTATACGTTGGCAGAATAAAAAGCTACCAGGGATATTGTTACTTTCCTGATCCATGGTGTAAGAGAGACAGGCAGAAACAGAGTGAAAACACAAGAAAAAACAGACATGGGCTGGGTAGAAGCATGATCCTTCAGAAAGCAAAATTAAGCATAATTCTGAGCAAATAACAAGTTGAGTCACTGCTTCAGCAGGCTTTCCAGCCAGACATTATTTTTCCCTAACTGCATGTGTACTGGACTCTGTAGGTGGGAGAGAACATCTCCAGCAACTAATTGGCTTGAGGCTTTTGCAGTTTTCAGCCACAGATGAGAAGCTTTTTTAATGTACCATCTTGCTGGGTTTAGCTTCCTGTCTTCTGTCAAAATTTGAGCCCTAGATTGAAAAAAGAACAGACAACCCTATAAGTACTTTGACTGAATTGACTCTTGAGTTGACTACCTCATGTGTTTCTTAAATTCAATGCTGCTCTATGATAAAGTGCTCTATTTTTCTATTTCTTCTCTCCAATTGCTTCCTTTTTAGAATTTTGTTGTGTCAACCCGAAGGCTGAACAGAGGACATGTAAGAGCTTATTACACTACAGTACATTAGGATTGTCTAATAACTTTACATTCATTACTCCATTCTTTCTCCAAGGAGCTCAGTGTGGTGTACATGTTTCTCTCCTTTCTTCCGTATTCTTCTCACAACAGCCCTGTAAGGTAGGTCATGAGGTGAGAGAATGACTCACCCAAGGACACCCAATGAGCTTCATGACTGAGTGGGATTTGAACCTGTGCCTTCTCAGGGCTCGTCTGGCACTCTAACTCAGCCTTCCCCAATCTGGTGCCCTCCAGATGTGTTGGACAACTACTTTGTAGTTGGACAGCTGCATTGATCATGATGATGGTTGTAGTCCAAGGCATCTGGAGGGCCCAGGTTGGGTAAGGCTGCTCTAACTACTACACCATGCTGGGACTTATAACTTAAAACATCTAATTTACAATTGATTACATAAATATGTGTATTGCAACAATCTCAGTATTTTTAGATTCAGAATAGGCATCATTTTTCAAGTGTCAGAACCCAAAAGTATTAAAAAGGCATCTCCCCAGCCACCCACCCACCCACCTCTAGCTATTTTTTCTAGCTGCAATGGGCTGGTTCAGACATTGCCATCTCCACACAAGCTCTGTCTAAAACTTGTTCCTTGCAGAAACAGTAACACCTGAAACCTTTTCACCGTGCAGTGTTTCCATTTCCCTGAGCACCCCTAGCGCTGGGCACATGGGCACTGCTGTCTGGGGAATGCTGGGAGTTGTAAGACTATTTTCTGTCTAAATATGCATAGGATTGGCCCTAAGAAGCTTTAGATTTGAAATACTTTTTTTGTTTCCCAGTTAGTTTTGCTATTTGCTTTCCCTTAAAATCATGGAGTTGGCTTTCTGTGGAACAGTAAAACAGTAAAACCTGGTAGCAGTATTGAGATAGCAGATTATTGCTTTATAAAATTGTGTGTGTGTTTATGTTTGAGAAGATACTACCTTAATGTGAACTGGTAAGGGCAGAGCATTGTATAGACACCCCGATGAGACTTGCATTAAATGCTTCACTTCAGTGTCATTTTAAATACTGTAATCACAAGACACAATTTAAATGCTGTCCTTGAGTACTTCATGCATAGTTTCATTTCGATAGTGGATTTTTAGTGTAGATCATGCAATTATTCAATTGGGTCAGGAAATTGATGCCCTTGGCTTCCTTCTGCCTCCCTTCCAACCCACCCCAAACCTTGTAGGCTATATTACTCACAATGTGAAGTCTCCTCCTGCCCCACTTTCCATGTGTTAATGAAAGTTAAATTCAGAACTGTATACTAAGGGATTAGAGAAATCTCAATTTTATTTTTTACAGTTTTATAGCAGGCCTTGACCAGTCAGGGTGTGTGTGTGTGAGAGAGAGAGAGAGAGGGAAACACGTTTTTCTCTCTAAGTGCTCTTATTAACGTGTTTAGCATACAACAAACGTTGCCAGTGGTGCTTATAAAAATCTTATCATACTAAAATCTCTTCCTTCTCTTAAACTACATTTGTGTTCATGTCATCCCTCCTGTATCAAGTTTAAACAATCAAACTCTGGTTCATGCCTTAAAGACAACACAGTAAACAAAAATAAGGGAGAGCTTCTCAGTTTCCTACCAAATTATCTTAATTCTGCAGCCAAAACTAGGAAATCAAGTTCTGCCCATACAAAGATACAGTAATAACCAAGTGAAGATGACAGCATCACCTCCCAATATCACCTGCTTGCATGCGGAATCAGTTACAAGGCTTCTTCTAGAAGTTACAAGGAATGGCCACAACAAAGTTGTTATCAAAATGGTGAACTGATTTTATTTTAGCAGTGGTTGGTTATGGAGCTGTGAGCCACCTTTAGAATCTACTCATTCCTCATGCTATATCCCTCATGATATGTTTTAATGTTTGTAAGCTGCCTTGTGTCCCAGTACTGGGGAAAAGGCAGGGAATGAATGAATGAATGAATGAATATATTCACATCTTTCTGCCAGTGTAGTTGATCTGCTTTCTTATTTCCATGCCTTCATAGGATGTGATTAAAGATGTAGAATTCCAGACATTTTGAAGCTATGTGAAAAAAGCAACAGGTTTTGCACAAAGGGGTGAGGAAATTGATATTTTGATGGGAGTGGTGGAAATAGATGCAGTATTTACTTCCATGTCAAAGCTAAATTTATTTTATTGCTTTAACAATATTAAATGTATAATTTATAACTTGACATATAAAACTACGATTTGGCATTTATGAAATTTAAAGAGCACTTCTATTTGTTTATTTAAATGTTTTTAGGCTGCCATTTAGGGTAAAAATCCTCCCGTGGCAGCTCACTTAAACAAATCCTTTGCTTGTTTACTTAGAAGTAAGGCCAACTCTGTTTAGTGGACCTTACTTATAGGTAAGCATGCATTGGATTACTCCCCCCAAAGTATAAATGACTTTGTTTTGTACTAGCAACATTGCAAATATACCAAATACGAGAGTGGGGGGAGCGGGGGGGAGTTGCAAACTGCTTCACCCTGAACTACATAGCACATGTTAGTTTTTGCAGTCTGGCAAGTTAGAAAGGAAAGACAAAAGCTGAAAATAGAAACCACAAATGTTGTAGTAAATGAAGTATTATTTAGACAGAAAGTCTCATACAGCCACAATATTAAGAACTAGAAGCTTATTTCGATATAGAGCTACAATTTATAACATTGAAAACATCAAACATTTCAATTGTGTATTACCAGTCTTTAATGCAATAGATTGTCTTACACAAAAAGCTTCATACTACGTATTTTTTTTGAAACTTTGTCTATAAAACATTTCACTCATTTCAAAAGAGAAAGTATTTCATACGGGGGGGAGCATTCCCCCCCCCTTTCCCCATTCTTTTACTGTAAATGTGATACAGTATTTTCCTTCTCAGGCATTGGAAAGAAAATTGTGTGGAAGACATTTATGTCAGTTTGAGATTACAATTCTTCTTTCTAGGAATGGTCCAGAACAAGCATATACAATTGGGGGGGTGGGAGAATGGGTGCATCTGAAGTTCCTGCATAATTACGTTGTCATCTACGAGCGGTGCCCTTTACAAGCTCATAAAAGTGTACAGAAAAGTGCACTCTTTACACAATGGCATTTCATGCATCTATTCTTATAGACACAGGACTCCGGTTCTTGATAATTTGAGCTGACACACAGAAATTTTGTCCAGAATGGCTGAAAGGTTAAAACATCATGTGTTTTCAATCCCTACTGATATGGATTCTGGACCTGAGGATTGCTGGATTGCAAAACAGCTCTTTTTGAGTGCTGAAACAACACATCTGATGTTGGAGGAATGTTTCCTATGATTTAGTTCTTCTGTGTCAATAAGATTCGTATACATGCATTGATACTTCTATGCCACCAGCAGGATGATACATATTAGTAACTAACGTAAGGTGAGTCTAAAACACATTTGAACATGAAATTTGGATTATTTAGTTTATGAGACAGGGTCTAAATAGAGGGACATTTTTCTCTTCAGTGTTTTACTTAGGTTGTGTGACACTTTTAACAGTTTTTAGTCGTTTTGGCATGTAGAAGGAATTGCGAATTCCGCATGGTAAGCCAAAACAAAAAAATGTGTATTATTATCGGGGCATATGGGAGGGTGATGGATGGGTTGAAAGGAGGTGTATTTTGTTTAGGCTTTATGGCTTCTTGGAAAGTGTTTTCACTGCATTCTGGAGCCAATCTGGAAAGCGTCGCCCAGACTTCATGTAAACTGTGTGAGAGTGGGTGATTTGCAAACTGCTATCTGTGTACGACCTCACCTTCTTGCAATATGTAGCAGTAGCCAGATATCAAGCATTGTTGCACTAAGCTCCTGATTTTGCCCATTGACTTGAGCCTATCCTTTCTGCTGTTACTTTTGAACATAAATATTTAGCAACCACTCTCCACCATTCAATACATTATCCTGTGTTAACCAAGAATACCTTCTCTAGAGAGGTTCTGGGTTTCATGGCCTCCATGACAACCATGGGTTTATTTCACATATGATAGGCCATACTCTAAATTCGGTGTTTGGTGTTTGGATCATGGTAATCTGAGTGTGTGTAGGTGGAAATGCTTCCTTCTGTCATGGACAGATCATTACCAATTAGGGTGTATGATTACTAGCGCTCCTCACCTCTGCTGGTTTGGGGAACCTATAGAATGATCCACCCCAAAAGGCTGATGAATTCAGATTCCTGATGGCTCTTAGAGTTTCCTTCTGCCATGGCTAGCAGTCCTAGAATCATAGAATAGTAGGGTTGGAAGGGGCCTATAAGACCATCGAGTCCAACCCCCTGCTCAATGCAGGAATCCAAGTCAGAGCATCCCTGACAGATGACTGTCCAGCCTCATCATGAATGCCTCCAGCATGGGAGAGCCCACTACCTCCCTAGGTAATTGGTTCCATCGTCGTATTGATCTAACAGTCAGGAAGTTTTTCCTGATGTTCAGCCGGAATCTGGCTTCCTGTAACTTGAGCCCATTATTCCATGTCCTGTATTCTGGGATGATCAAGAAAAGATCCCGGCCTTCCTCTCTGTGACAACCTTTCAAGTACTTGAAGACCGCTATCATATCTCTCCTCAGTTTTCTCTTGTCAAAGCTAAACATGCCCAATTCTTTCAGTCTCTCTTCATAGGGCTTTGTTTCCAGTCCCCTGAGCATCTTTGTTGCCCTCCTCTGAACCCTCTCCAGTTTGTCTGCATCCTTCTTAAAGTGTGGTGCCCACAACTGAACACAGTACTCCAGATGATGCCTAACCAGTGCTGAGTAGAGGGGAACTAGTACTTCCCAGGATTTGGAAGCTATGCTTCTATTAATGCAGCCCCAAATAGCATTTGCCTTTTTTGCAGCCACATCACGTTGTTGGCTCATATTCAGCTTGAGATCAACAACAATTCCAAGATCCTTCTGGGCACTGCACTTTAAGACAACTAGCCAAGGGTTGTTTAACTCTCTTATAACCCCAAATGGCCAGGTTCGGATGACTCAGTAACCTCCCGATTGGGGGTTGCATATTCAAAATGGGAGCTGGCATGCACTGTGCCTCATTGGGGGTTACATAACCCACAATGGGCTATCATGTAATGTGAACCAGCCTTATGTGTGTCTGTTGGTTCTGCTTGATCTCTTCATCGTTTCAGTGCCATTAACCATAACATCTTTCTGGACCCCCTAGGTAAGATGGACTTGAGTGCCCTGATTTGTGGGTTGCTGGTGGTTCCTGGAAGGTAGTGGCTTCTAGGTTTCTCTAGGGTTCTCTCTTGACCCCATGTCACTTTAACATGAAACTGCTGGGAGGGAGAAGTCATCTGGAGTTTTGGGTTGGTGTCATCAATATGTGAATGAATCCCCAGTTTATATCTCATCACAACATTCTGAGAGTGTAGTGGAGGTCCTAAGCTAGTATCTGACATCAGTGGAGGATTGGATTTTTCATAGGTTGGGCGGGTGCACTAGCAGCACTCTTTCCTATTGCGGGGCCTTACTCTATTGCGTTTACCGTATTGAATTATTGTTAGCTGTATTATCTGCTTCCATGTTATTAACAGCTGGGTTTCTTTCAGAACTAATTAGCAGAGTGGAATTAGTCATGGCTTCCTGCTTGGAGGGGGGCACTATTGTATAGTGAATAATAAGTGTGGGCAAGAATGAGAATGGTAATGGGTCTTACCCCACAAGAGAGAGAAGGCTTTTCCTCAGAAAAAGTATTTGACTCCCCTACAAAGGAGGGTAGTTCTTTCCCCTTCTCCTCCAGTTCTCTTAGTAGCATTCTTTCCAAAGGTGCTGTGCATTAAGGTCTTTCTAGTCACTACTTACAAGTTACTCTTATTTCTACCATACAATTTTATACTAGCTTTAAAAAAAAATCACTGTGTAAATAGAATTTATAGTTAGTTTATAGCTATTACATGTATTAATTGTCAGTTATTACTATTCTCCCCTGTTGCACTCCTCCACTGTAGTCTTCTTTCCCTTCTTACTGCATCAATCTTCCAGCATCTCCATACAGGCTCAAAAAATATGAGGGTGCAGGACATGGATTTTATTATTTCTTTGTGCTGGAATGTTGAGACTAAATCTTGCCAGTTTCTGAACCAGACATGTGATCATGCATGATGTCAGCCTAGCTGAAAAAAGGACCTTTGTGATTGCTGGATTCAAAGATAGGTAATGATATCATAGAAAATTAGTTGATTTATGAAATTCTGTGAAAATGAAAGTAATCAGTGCTAACAAAATACTTATATTTAAGGTCTAGCAATTCAACGGGTATATCAACGGCTAAATTTAGAAGCACTACACTGCTGCTTTTGTGCTTTTTGTGGTTGTCTTATTCTCCCTGCTTGAGAGAGATGAGGTGATATTTCCCATTGGATTAAATGATGCTGTGAGTGCCATTTTCAAGGATCTATATTCCAAATTGCTGACTTTGAATGTAATAGAATAATTGAAGCAGGCTATTTCAGGATTGTGCTTAGTCATTTGCTTGGGCAGAATAACAATTTTTTCTAGGCATTTAGCTTACCAAGCCAAATGCTCATGGTGTACTGTGACATGCAGGTAAAATTAGATATATCTATATTTCATGAATGGAAGCATGTAACTTTAACACAGGAGGGGGGAAAACTGGATCTTCATCTGCACCTAGAACATAGCCCAGCATCCCACAAGCTGTGGGAGATGGAAAGGTTACAGACCGTGGCATTCAGTCTTCCAGTGTAAATGTGGCAACAGTTATTTAAGGCTGAAGGGGAAATCTCATTGTTGTTGTTCAGTCGTTAAGTTGTGTCCGACTCTTCATGATCCCATGGACCATAGCACGCCAGGCCTTCCTGTCCTGCGCTCTCTCCCGGAGTGTGCTCAAGTCCATATTCATTGCATCGGTGATGCTATCTAGCCATCTCATCCTCTGCCGTCCCCTTCTCCTTTTGCCTTCAATCTTTCCCAGCATCAGGGTCTTTTCCAGTGAGTGTTCTCTTTGCATTAGGTGGCCAAAATATTTGAGCTTCAGCTTCAGTATCTGTCCTTCCAATGAGCACTCAGGGTTGATTTCCTTTGGAAAACCCTTAACGCTGCATAAGGATTTAATTTTAGATACACATTTCCTAATGTTAATTCCTGTGTTGAAATGACTTTTATATAAGCAGCTTTTGCATAAGATGGTTATAACCTCATTCTTTGCCTACTGCAGATACGATTAAGATTTGTTTGTGAAGGAGGTGGGAAGAGAAGTCCTGTTTCACAGGACTGACTTTTATTTGCCACTTTCTTCATCTTAACTTACTGCTTAATGAGCATTATTGGGTGTTCATGTTTGATGATTTGATGTAGAACTGAATCTCAGTTATATTGGGAAATATTCTAGGCTTGTTTTATTTAAGCTATTAAAATGACTTGTCAATTGTGCCAAATGAGAAACTTTTAGTTTTTAATTCACCACACTATACTAAAAAAAAGATTTGCATCAAGCTCCCACACTGATATACTTTGAAGCTGTGGATGATAAAGAGTAGGGTGGGTGGAGTGGAGATACACTCCATGTTGCAAAACAGTTTCCTATGGAGATCTTTTAAGATAGAATTTACATCTGAACTACAGAGAGGCTTTGTGTTTCTCCTTCTGGATCTTCAATGGGCAGATAACTGCAGGGTGTTTCTGAAGATGTGCTGTTATGGGTTGAAAATGCTGGGATGTACAGGAAAGATTGCTCTGTTGCATCTTCAATTTAAAAATTCATAGAAAGTAAATGAAGTATAAGAAATCCCTCCCCAAAACTGAAAATTTGTGTCATTCTTGGGAATAAAAATGATTTTTATATTTAAAACCAAATAGAATGGGGCTGTATTACTGTAGCCATATATTTGCCAGTAAAAATGTGTAGGCTTGCGCTGTTAACATATTTCTTGGCTAACCTATGTATATGTATACGCTCAGTGACACATGTAAGCTTAAATGGTTATTTAAGGTGGGGTGATTTCTGTCAACAGTCTGACAAGTCAAAGCAAAGAATAAAAGATGATATTCTGTTAACATTCCCAGATGTGTCTCTCAGAGTATCTGTGAGTAGCTTAGGTTTTCGAAGGATCTGCACACTTTCTATAGAAACAAAGATAAAAGATTGATGATGAAAATGTTGTTAAAGGTCAAAGGAAAGTATTTTATCAGCTGCACCTACAAGGAATGTTTTTAACCAAAGGACTTCTTGTTTGTTTGACCTCACAGAGGCTGGGCACTAGGGTATCTTAGCTGAGGAAACATCTGGATGGTGGTAACTTGGTGTCTCTTTCCACTGCTTTACTTGCTGATGGTTGTGGTGACCTTGTTTTCAGGCCTGAAGTACAAATCACCTTAGTATATCTACATACTCATCCAGTTCCTGGATTTTTCAGTTCATATACACCTCTTATGCACATTAGTGGATTATACAGTATTGACATTTGCATAGTGACATGTAATCATTCACCCCTGTCATGGCTAGGGATGTACGAAAGTTACTTACCGTTTCGTGGATCTGCTTCGCAGTGGGAGGGAGGTGCTCCGTCCCTCCCCCTGGAATCCTCGACGGGGGGGGAGGCGCTCCATCCCTCCCCCTAGAGTTCTGCCCGGCCAGCTCCGCTCTGCAGGGATTCCGCAGAGCCGCCAGCCAGCTCCACCAGCAGCCGGACATCCGGCTGCTGGGTAGCAGGGACACAAATGTCCCTGTATTCAACCATGATAGGCTACATAAAGACTTACATAGCCTATCACGTCTGGGTAAAAAAAAACCCGCGTATGCAAATGGCGGCGGCTACGGCGGCCGCCATTTGCGTTCCTTATTTTTTGCCATCTTAGTCTATGTAAATATTTATGTAGACTATTACGGCGAAAATAAAGGGGAACGCAAATAGCGTAGTGGGCGCTATTTGCGTTCCCTTTTGATTCACCGTTTTAGCCTACAGAAATATTTACGTGGGCTAAAACAGGGAATCAAAAAGGAACGCAAATAGCGCCCACTACACTATTTGCATTCCCCTTTATTTTCGCCGTAATAGTCTACGTAAATATTTACGTAGACTAAGACAGCGAAAAATAAGGAATGCAAATGGTGGCCGCCATACCGCTGCCATTTGCGTACATGGTTTTTTTTTTTTAACCCAGACGTGATAGGCTACGTAAGTCTTTATGTAGCCTATCACAACTATGTGAAAAAGAAAAAGACCAGACTGCAAATGGTGGCAGCGACTGGTCGGAAGACCTGCCACTGGAGCCGCCGCTGTCCGGAACATCCACCCCAGGTAAGTCTCGTCCCAGGGGGGATCCGCGGGGGGCAGGCCGTTCCGCCACGGATTTCGGAGGGTTGAATGCACTGGCATTCCACCTCACCGAGATCCATGGTGGAATTCTCTGACATCCTTAGTCATGGCTCTGATCACGTGACATCCTTCCTTAAATTCCTACACTGGCTACTTGTCCTTACATTCAAAGCCCTCCATGGGAAGGGTCTTCCCTTCCCTTAGCTCTCAGCTCTTCTATCCTGATATATCCCTGCCTGTAATCTTTGCTCTGTCATCTTCCATTGTCCTCCTGCTCCATTAAAGAACTCTGTCCTTGCTGCCCTGTATGCTTGGAAGTGTCTCCCAGAACACCTGTGTGATGCCTTCTACCTTACTTTCTTCCTATCCTTCCTCAATGTCCTCTTTTTCTGTGAAGTCTGGTACAACCCCCTAGTTCCCGTGCCCTTCTGAGCCTGTGTGTAACTGAAACAACCACATATTGCTTCCCTGTTTACCTCCCGTTCCTTTTCTCAGTTGTTTTTCCATGTGTCAAATTCTAGGTCATGAGCTCTTAGGGCAGGAACCAATCTTGTATTCTGTAAAGCACCATGTACACTAATGGTGCAAAATAATAGTTTATGTGAAACTGGGGTTTGTTTTAAACCTCCCCCACCCCGAGTTGTGTGGCCACTTTTAGGGTTACTGCTGTTTTGGTGTGGGATTTGATAAACTGCTTTTCTAATGCTATCATGTAAAGTTAAAAGGCAGTATGGACCTCCAGCGCATTGTGGTATGTTGGCATGGTATCCCATGCTAGTGCTGTAAATGCTGTGGGGCAGGTATTTCAGTGCAAATATTTAGTGGCAGGCTGTTTGGACATCGTAACCAGCCTCCAAAAACATTATCCCTAAGGCTACCTATATAAGCCCCAAACAATGGGCCAAGCTACTTCTCCTAGTGAAAGCCACACTAGTGTCTATCTCCAGCTGCTTCTCCTGTCTTCTCTTGCCCATGCACTGTTATTTTAAGCTATTTGGGGGCAGGGACTGTCTTTTGCCCAAAACTCTGTAAGGGCACCGTGTATGACATGCAGATGCTTAATAAAAGAATTATGCACTGTGGGCAAGGTTTATGCATGGCGCTCCGTCAGGCTGCATGCCTTGTACTTTTAAAGCTTAATCCATGCTTTTTTGAATTATTTACACTTGTGTTAAAACTGCACTAAATACAAATCTTTTGAGCACAAACGTCTCCACTTCACATTCAGTACTGAAATTTGGCCATCAACAAACCATTCACTTCCATTCCGTGACAAAAAAATTAAATACTATATCCAGAAGGCAAGAAACTAGAGATATTTGTGTTTCTTTGCTTTGTAGCATTTAAACTGAATAGTCTGTGAATTGATTGGGAATGTTTGTTTCTATTACAACCCTGGGGCCTGATCATTGCCTGCATGGGAGACCACTAGGAGCCCCATGCAAACTGGTCTGCATAGAAAGAAAGGTGACATAAATACAATTGTTGCTTTAGAAATGGCCTTGGTCACCTTGGTGGATGATATGAGGAGGGCTCTGGATAGGGGCGAATGCTCCTTCCTTGTTCTCTTCGACCTCTCAGCAGCTTTTGATACCGTTGACCACGGTATCCTCCTGGACTGCCTGGAGGTGTTGGGCATTGGAGACACCGTATTGCGGTGGTTCCGGTCCTTCCTCTCCGGCAGGTACCAGAGGGTAGCACTGGGAGAGGAGGTTTTGGACCCATGGCCACTTACTTGTGGGGTGCCACAGGGTTCCATCCTCTCCCTGATGCTATTTAGCATCTATGTGAAGCTGCTGGGGGCTATTATCAGGAGGTTTGGGGTGCAGTGTCATCAATATGCGGATGACACACAGCTCTACCTCCCATTCAAATCTTCACCAAGGTTGGCTGTAGAATCCCTGTCTGGAGACGGTGAGTGGCTGGATGGGGAGGAATAAGCTGGAATTGAACCCTGGCAAGACCAAGGTACTTTTGGTGGGAGACAAGAGGAGGTTGGGAGATGTCGACCTGGTGTTGAATGGGGCATAGCTACCCTTGAAAGACCAGGTCATTTTGGACTCCCAGCTGTCCATGGAGGCTCAGGTGTCAGCTGTGAGCCAGTCAGTGCTGTATCAACTCCATCCGATACGGCGGCTGCACCCCTACCTTCCCGACCATCTGCTCCCATCGGTAGTACATGCCCTGTTCTCCTCTCGTTTAGACTACTGTAATGCGCTCTGTGTGGGGTTACCCTTGAAGATGGTTTGGAAGCTGCAGCTGGTACAGAACGCAGTGGCTCGCCTAATTAAAGGCAGCTGCCGGTGAGATCACATCACTCCAGTGCTGAAGGAGTTGCACTGGTTACCAGTTGTTTTCTGGGCCAATTTCAAGGTGTTGGTTTTGGCCTTTAAAACCCTATATGGTTCCAGCCCAGCCTATCTTAAGCAGTGCCTCCAGCAACTCCAGGCAGGCCACTTAATAAGATCAGCCTTGGATGGCCTTCTCTCTGTCCCATCAGCCAGGACAGCTGGACTGGTGGGGACGAGGGAGAGGGCCTTCCCTGTGGTGGCCCCTGCTCTGTGGAACTCCCACCCTAGGGAACTCTGCCATGCCTCCTCTTTAATGAGTTTCCGCCGTGCATTAAAAACGTGGTTGTTCAGGCAGGCATTTGGGGTGAGTTAGGGAATTTTTAGAAATACGGTGTTTTTATTGTAAAATTTTAATTGTTTTAAACTGTTTTATTATACACCTTGAACATGGCCCAGAGTGGTTGGGTGACCGGCCAGATGGGTGATTAACAAATTCAATCAATCAATCAATCAATTTAGATCTTTCTGCATAAAATTTCTCTGATTTGAGCTGACAGATAACTAATGAAGTCCTGATAAGCAAATGTTTTGAGTGAGAATATTATCCTAAATGGGGAAGATTGATCTGGCCCTGGTCCATATCCCCCTTCTGCCTGAAGTCCAGCAGGTGGCTATGACAGGCAAGGCCCTTTTGGTGATGGCACCCTGCTGTGGAATGCCCTCCCTATGGAGTTTTACCTGGCCCTACCGCAGAGTAAACTTTTACCTTATTGCTCTTTGGCCATTGGGGACTGTGTAATTTCAGGGTGGGCTGGTTGTGAGGAACATCTTGATTGTTGCCCTACCTTGCCACTTTTGTTTTCTTCCCCATTGTCTCCAAGAAAGCAAATCTTAGGGGAGACTTCCCTCATGACTGTAATTGTAGTTTCTGTCACACTGAATGATAAACTGCTGTTATTGTAACCTGTTATATAACCAAAATGTAGGCTCCTTAAGAAACACATTGTTTCTTAAGAAAAGAAATATACTTCAGTGCATTGTATTTAAAAAATTGCTTCAATTTAAAATTGTGCATTACACAGGATATTCAGACAAAATAATTTTGGGGTCTAAAGTTTCCTGCTTAGGCTGTAGATGGTTCTCAAACTTTTCAGCCCTTGCTCTGTCTGGTCTGAAGTATTCATAGATTGTTGCAGCTAATTAGAGCTCAATTGACTACTGTTGAGTTTTTTAAAATTCAAAATAAAAACAATAAACATGAGAGAATAGCTTCGTGTTGGTCAAGGGATAAAAAAAATCTATGGCACATTTCTTTGTAGACTGAGCAGGTGCAATAACCAAAATAATTGTAATAATAAAAGTAAATTAAGGTGGGTGATTTTCTTAATGTGTGAAGTACAAATATATTCCAAATAGTGAACAAATGTTTTCGTTTTTAAAAATTTTTACTCTTATGTTGTCTGGGACTGGGGTTTGTTTAAGGGTTTTTCCATAGTGGAGGTAAATGGATTCTGGTGGAGAAGGCGGGGTTCTTCCACTCTGCCAAGTGCCTTGTGTTCTGTACCTCCTGTAAAAGTTCAAAAATGAGGCAACTTCATAATATGTTAGCATTGTATGCAGTTATAATGTAAACCATGCTAAACTCATTTCTTTTTACACTTACAAGGGAAATATTGGGCAGTATCCAATGGGGTGCTTGTGCAAGGAGATTTAGTGCTTCTGGGAACAATCTGAAATGAGCAGAAATGCTAGTTTCTGAAATGGGGCAGGTCAGTGGCACATTTCCTCTTGTTTCGGGGCTTCCTCCAGGAAGTGTTAAATCTCCACTGTGCAAGTGGGGAGTCCCAGTTGTGCAATGGAATCGGCGGGGGGAGGGCTGATAGTGCAACAGGATTGGTGGGAGGGGCTGCAGCGCCCCATTGGATACTGCCCATTGAATCTTGGTTTGGAGTTGCATATGCAGTGTATGACTTGTCAACACAGGTTTTGATCACTACTCTTCTGTTTATATACAGGTGCAGGTGGGGCAAACAGAGATCCCATGTCCAATAACAGAGTGCAATGAACATCTGGATGAAACAATTATCCTCTTCAATTTGCCACATGATGACATCATTAAATATAAGTACTTCCTGGAACTTGGCCGTATTGGCTCCAGCACCAAGCCATGCCCTCAATGCAAGCACTTTACAACCTTCAGGAAGAGAGGCCACATTCCAACCCCTACCAAAATGGAGAACAAGTACAAAGTGAGCATGCTCACCAGAGCTATGGATTTTGAGCAGCAAAAGTAGGCCAGGATATGGTGGGCATTAAATGGGCTTTCTTCTCTTACTGGAATCTAATGTAAGCTGTGCTTTTAGAATACAAATCTATAGTATCATACCCCATATTAGTTACTTCCCCAGAATAACTGGCCAGTTAACATCCTAGTTCCTTTGTTTGTTGTACCTCCTTCTTTATGTTGAAACAACCATGCAATCTAGACTATTTCACAAAGTCTGGCAAATCCTACATTTCATTAAGCAATACGTGAATGCTGTCATGCTTTCAAGTGAGTGTTATGTTGCATAGGCCCATGGTTGGGCTTTTCAAACTTCTCTAAGTTTTACCTGCGCAGTTTGGTAGCTGCAGTGGAAGTTGGCTTGGAAAGTCTTGCAGTCAGGCTTTCATTGATGCACTCACAAATTATGAGCTGCTCTCTTCATTCTTGTTTTGTATTCTGATGCTCTTACAGCACAATCTTGTGTATGTTTTCTCCTTGAGCTCAGTGGGGTTTACCTCCAGGTATGTTTATTTTCAGGTATGTAGATATAGGATTGCTGCCTTTGTCAAGTGGGACACAAGTGAATAAATGTGTGTGATGTGCACTTTTTTTTAAAAGTGGTTATTCTAAAATAATGTTGTGACCAGCTATTGTATACATCAAGTTCCAGGCTCAAAGGCTGGCATATTTTGCAGATCACCAGGAATAGAAGGAATACCAGGAAAGGCCTCTGCCTTAGATGCTGCGGAGCTGCTGTCAGTCTGACTGGAATAATAATAGAATAATTCTGGAATAATTCTGCAAATAATAATACTGAAATAATTCTGAAATAATAATAATTATTATTATTATTATTAATAACAGCAACAATAATTCTGGAATAATTCTGAAAGTAATAATTCTGAAATAATTCTATAATAATAATAATAATAAATAATTCTGAAAATAATAATTCTGAAATAATAAAGAAGAAGTATCCTGGAATAATTCTGAAAGGCCATAGAACTATTGCAGTATAAAAATATTGTTTGGAGTCAGCTCTTCAGTGAGCCACAATATCAGGACAACAAATTACAGGCTGGTTTAGAAATGTGTAATATGTCTTCCTCCCACAATACATAATGTGTTGTTGCTATATTACTAACCATAGTCAGAACTCATGGATGTATTCATTGATTTTAGAATTTGTAGGTGTAAGTGCTGGGTTGCTTGCAGGATACAGTAATTGCTAACAGAATTTTAAAGGTATGTTAAACTACTGAGTGTGGTATGTTAGCTCAGGTTTTTTTGTTAGGGGTTTTTTTTCGTTGTTGCTAGCTTGTTCTTAAATTTATGGCTTCACAAAACAGAGGTCTATCTTGAGAGGCCCTGCTTCGGAAAATATGGAGATCAAGCCTTGTGATCTGTAAAGCTGACCAAAATTCATTTTTATTATGATAGTTTAAGCACTTGTTCAGTATTCCCATCCTACTCCTGTTAATATCTAAACATGGGTATATAATCTTGGGCAAGGATAATAATTGCATAAATCCTATTGAAATATTATTTAGGTGAGTTTTATTTGATCAGTGTGATTAAATGTTTATGCTAAAATCATGCTTGGCTTTGAAAGCAGTTGATAAGAATGTCTTTATGGTTCATTTGCCTCAACACAAAGGGAAAAAATGTATAAGCTCTTTGCAAAGGTTTGTTGATTATACAGAAGTTTTTATATTTGCATGTAAAACCCTAGCGAATTCTTCAAAACTATGTATGTAGCACTTGTAGGCTACAAGTCACACTGTGCTCATTGTTTATTCATTGGAGGCAAGTCATCCCCCTTCCCATTTTGCAGGTAGGGGACTGAAGCAGCCATAAGCTACTCAACAAACTCATGGCTGAGCAGATTTGGGTGCAGTATTTCCATATCAAATTCTGGTGGATCACCCTGGCTCTGTTCAAACTCCTTTTGAATGTTGCTTCCTGGTCTCATTTCCAAATTACATTTTGTTGTTATACTTGTTCTAAAGTCATGTGAGTGCAGGAAAGTGGTGTAATGCAATACTGGCGACTCATGGAATATGGCTGAAGTAGCTTCCATAATTGGAAAGCTTGAAAGGATGTGATGCATTGCAGAGTTTGTTGCTGCCATGTTCAATCTGTATCTGGTTTCAAGCACGTAAAATGATAACAATGTATGAGTCTTCTTGTTTCTATTTATTTATTTGATTTATACTCCATGTTTCAGTCATGTCCTTGGGATGGCATACACAGTCTTAAAACGTTAAGGTGAACACCCTTACAATAAATAACTGGAATAAACAAATAAATAAATAATATGGAGGTTTGATCATGGCTTGGATTGGAGTGTCCTCAGTACAGCTAATTTTTGTACAGCAGCAACTATTCCTACAGTGGCCCTTGGAGGTTTTAGACATTACTAGTAGGAAACGTTGTAGCCCAGCCTCTATTTTATAAGTGAGTTGTAGATTTCTCTCTCTTTCACACACATTCCTTCTTTTCCACTGCACATATTTATTAAATAAATTTCTATTTTAGAATTCTTTTCAGCTGAAAAAAAGATGATGGGCCAATCATTAGCAAGTATTTGGGTAGAAGGGACAAGCTGTGCAATTGTTTTCCCCTAGGGAGCCCAACAAAGCGCTTTCTTCCTGCTTTATGGACAGGTGTTGAAACCATTTTCATTGCAGAAGGTGTCTTATCACTGATTCTGCTGTTTTAAACTTCTTTTTTTGCTGCTGGTTTTAAGGCTGCTATATTTTATACTCTATATTTTGTATTTACTTGTATGTTATTATAGTTTATTTTAATAAGCTGTTTTATTAAACTACTGAAAGGTAGGATCTAAGGAAAGTGTTTATATAAATAAATTAGCAGGTCTTCCCTCATACCGAAGTTAATTAAATTTTTGTGAACTTGGGAAGATCCCATTGGCTAATAAGCTCACTCCTACCTGCTCCGCTTCCTCTCTTAAAGGGTCACTTCTCCACATCCTGATTTTTTCTAACCACTCTTTGCCATGACATACAAATTTGCAAGTGGTGATTTGCCAGTTTGGACGTTATGACCAATGGGGGTTTGAGAAGAACAGAAAGTAGAGGAAAGAACCCACATGCAAGAGAAGGGGGAGTGCATAAACCCGTAACTTGTCCCTGAACATATATTATTATTTTAATTTTTATTGATTTTATGTTCCAAAAATGTTTGTACATGGCCATGAGCATCTAATTAGAACATTTAAAAATCTATACCTTATCTGTTCATACTTTCAAAGACAGTTGAGATGCTGTGAAGGAATCAAAATAATGTTTCTCAAAGTGCCCTCAGTCAACAATAGGGATTATATGCATTTCATATCTCCCACTTGCTCTTGCCAGCTGTTTTGAAAGGCATGTGATGAAACAATCCAGGCATTTGTTTCATAGCATATTAGAGTAACTGCGCATCCACTGTTAGTGTAGTCAGGGCTCTCTCTCTCTCTTTTTTCTAAAATAAGGCTCAAAAGCTGTAAATCCTTTTGAGCCAGTGCTGTCTTGCAGATTTCCCTACACTGCTGAATTTATTATGATGCACATTCTTCTTATCCTCACCCATGTGAAACAACCTCCATCCCAATTCACAGCAAATGAGAACTTCTGGCAGCAGCTGGAAGAAAAGAAGTCCATAAATAAAACTGGCACAATAGTTGGAGTCTAGATAAAATTTAGCAACAGCGGTCTACCACACTGAATTGTATGTATATTTCCTGTGCAGGCAGATTTTTCAGAATGTTTTCAGTTTGCCTATACCAGAAGTTAAGGTAGTATGTTGGCCATTGTCCTCTGAACTCTTAAGTTCTACTGCTCTTTGCGTACAGTGATGATGATGGTGGTGGTGATTTGCTTCAGTGTCTGGTTTTGTAAAATCCTAGTGGCATATGTCAGCAGTTTCTTTCAAGCTTTTATGAGCCCAGTTTTCTACCCATAGGGAGAATAGAGTAACTTACCGCTTGAAGTACATTCTGAGCATGCAGCTTAAATCTATTCATGTTCTTCAGTTCTGCTTCAATATTGTTCTATTTATTTCTTCTAAAGTTTATACCCTGCCTTTCTTTGCAAATGCATACTTACTGCCAGTGCATCTTTCTTTCAAAACCCTTTAGCAGGCTAGTGATACTGCAGAAGGATCAGGCATAGTCCTATATGTGTTAAATGCCCAGCTTGGTTTATAGTCAAGAATATAACCAGTGTTTTGGCAACATTTTTCAAATAGCTGCACATTGTTGTTGTGAAACTAGTTTTTCTGTCAAACCTTACAAAACACATCTTGCTAAACTAGGCCATATTTTCATATGATCAGTAATATTTCAAAGGTCAGCTGCTTTTTTGTGTCATTACTGCATGACAGGCAGAAGTAGTAGCTCAATATGCTTAAGTGCTCCCACCAAGACTGAAAAGCTGCAACCTTTTAAAGACCAACCTGGAAGGAGGGGAAGGAGGAGGAGGAAATGGATTAGTCAGAAGAGTATTTTGCAACCTTGATCATTGTGAAAAAAAATAACCTTGTGGCAATGGCTTGATCCAAACATAATGTTTCCAATCCTCAACACCATAATGTATTCCATTGAAAGCATGTTAGGTGGACAGAGAGCATCTCCACTCAGATGTGCATTAGGATTGTGCATCTAGTTCACATAAACACAAGTCATGAAATATCTCGGTTTTTTGTTGTTACTTAAATTAGACTGAAAAGCAGCAATAATTTTTTTTTTAAATCAGTCCAGCGGTAGCTGGTAGTCACCTTTATTCTGACTACATGAGGGCTAAGTACCATGAGCTAAAGAGTTGTAGCTGATATAGCTAATCTGCTTATACTTGTTGTGAGTAATGTTATTTGCATATAATTAGTGATGCCAAACTGTAATGAACTGTAATGATTGAGCATGTTGCACTTCTCCATTATTTTTATACTTATATCTCTATTCTCAAAATTTAAATAATGTAAACCAGTATCTGGATCTGGAAGACGTAATGAGTTTGGGCTCTGTTTGAGTCACTTTTTTCCTAGCACTTTCAGATTAATATATGCAACCGTGCTTATTTTGTTCCTGAAATTCTTATGAGATTTTAATAAGAGTCCTCAGGCAAGAGAAATGGGTTTCTGTGTGGATTGGTCAAGGCTGTAGCTAATAGTGATGATCTATTACTATTAAGTAATAGTAATGGGAATTCTAAGGGGGAAGGTTGAAATTCTAAGGGGGATCTCAGAAAGACCTCTTTCCCATCAGGCACAAAAAGCACAACCTGTAGTCGGACCCAGAATAGTAGCAGACAGATGGTTAGATCATGTATCACAAGACCAGCCACAGTTTATTAGTATATTAATACAAGTGAGGCAAGATCAAAGTCTTATCAATAATGTCCATTTTCAGTCATTACAGGACCAGGTCATGGAGCTACTCTTTTGGATTCTTACAAAAGTTCAGCAAATATGAGAATAACATGTTGTAATACCCAGTCTCTGATAGCAAGAAAGCAAATGATAGATAGAATGAAGGTCTGGCATGTTTGCAAACTTTAGAAAGAGAACACCAAGGATGACTACTGAAGTATCCAGCAGAGAGGATCCATCACTAACTCTGTGGGATTCTCTTTTAGTAGAGGAAAAATAAATGCAACCAGACATGAAGAACTATGTCACTATTCTTGGCAGGTATTGAACAATGGAAGCTCGGATCCCATCATTTCTTAAAACTTAACATTGAATCCATATAGGAAGTATATCCTGTGGTAGAATAGCTGACAATGAAAAATAAATAAGCCTCTATAACTAAATGAAAAGGGAAATGAATAGTATCAAACACTATGAAAATTAGATTTAAGAGATCACATATATTCAATACTTCTATAATTCTTAAGTATGGATGCTCATTCAACATTGGTCTTGGCCAGTTTTTGCAAAACATTTTTAAGATGCAAATAATCCCATTAATAATGATGGCATTACCTGATGCCGCAAACTCTAAGTATTACTTGTGTGAGTTTCAGGATAGGAGCTAACGGCACTACTTGAAAACTACAAAACTCTTATAATAAGTTTTAAAATATATTCAGTTTGATGTAGTGGTTGTTGTAAAGACTACATTGTAGAGTTGTCTGTAGCATGATGAAGGGAGGGTATTTCCAGTGCTCTTCGTATCAAAGGCAAATAATCATTCCTTCTAATAGCAAAATTCCAGAGGTTAAGCGCCTATCAGTTTAGAAGAGAAACAGGGCCACCCAAAAATAAGATTGGCTTCTACATACTTGGGGGACTCCCCAGGTATGCAGAAGTATATACCTTTGTAGATAAGAATAACACCCCCAACATCCTTGTCATGCTGTGAGACTCTACAATGTGAAGAATGCTGAGGCAACGGGGGTGGCGGGGGGGGAGAAATTGGAAATGGGAGTGGGGAGAAGTGCAAATTGGCCTGCCCAAGCCCCTGGCAATTTATAGTATATATCCTAAGATTGACATTAAGGTTGTGATCTTTATTTCTGTACCACCTTTCTGAAGCCAACCAAGCTAGTTTACAAAGAAAATAAAAACCATAATCAAATAAAATGTAGTAAAATATTATGGTTGATTTAAAAATCAAAACAATATAAAAACATAAGTTAAAAGGATGTATCTTGACTCTTGGCCCCCTTCCTAAATGCAAAGAGTGTGGGGGCCAGTCACAACTCCAAGGTGAGTGTATTCCAGAGTTTGGGAGCAACTTAGAAGAAAGCCCTTTCCCATGTGCCTGACAAGCAGGCCTCTGCAAGTGAGGGTGTCTCTCCTGCTGATGTTAGTAACCAAGCAGGTTCATACTGAGATAGGCAGTCCCACAGATAGCTAGGCTCTACACCATTTAGAGCTTTAAAAATTAAAATCAACACCTTGAATTGAGCCTGGAAAACAATAGGCGATTGTTTTGATCTTTCAGTATTGGGGTGATGTGATCATGATACTGTGCACCAGTTAGCAGCCTAGCTGCCACAGTTTGCATTGATTGACGTTTCGTGATACTCTTCAAGAGAAGTCCCACACAGAATACATTGCAGTAGTCTAACCCTGATGTAACCAAGGCATGGATAAATATTGCCAGATCTGACTGACTCAGGTGGAGCCCTGAACAGGAGAGCCCCTCTTATGGAGTAGGGATTCACTGCAACATTTTGGTGCAGGTCCCACTTGTAATACTAAAGGCCAAGTTTTATCGGTAGGTTTGCATGAGAATGACCAATGTAAATGAAGGAGAATTGAAAATGTTGTCCTCACTAACCCTCAGCCAGAGATTTATCTATCTGACATTGTTTATGTTAGCCTTTCCCAACCTGGTGCCCTACAAATGTGTTGAGCTACAACTCCAATCATCCTCTGGACATGCTAGCTGGGGGATGATGGAAGTTGTAGCCTAACACATCTGGAGGATACCAGGTTGGTGAAAGCGGCTTTATGTGATTGTTAAATGGTGCTTCTAGCTTATGTGTTTGATCACCTTTCCCAACCTAAGTCCTTATCAATTGTTTTGTTCTTATTTTAGAGACATTGGAAAGGAATTGGAAGTAGCTGTGGTTATGGAGGTAAATCATCCAAATCCAAAAATCAGCAGGCAGTGACCACACACTGGTTTCAAAACCAGTATGTGCTCAGACTGAGCTGCCAACAACTTTTGACTCAGCATCCAACCATAAATGGCCCTTACTCCTGATTGCTAAGAACTCCTTGATAGCATGCCAGGTTGCATTTCTCCCAACATTCCTTACAGGAGTGGCTAAGAAGCTACAAAATTATCAAAGAAAGTTAGTGTAGTGGGGCCTTCTGCCCCAGTCTCCTTTTGGGAAACGATTTTCATGTGAAAAGATGCTGATTTGTGGTTTCCTAACCACTTTTAATGGCCAACTTTCCAAACAGTGTGTTTATTGCTTTGTGCTCTTATTTACACAGATCCAGTGCCCAACCTGCCAATTTGTGTGGTGTTTTAAGTGCCACTCTCCCTGGCATGAAGGTGTCAATTGCAAAGAATACAAAAGGGGAGACAAGCTGTTACGTCACTGGGCCAATGAAATTGAACATGGGCAAAGAAATGCCCAGAAGTGTCCAAAGTGCAAGGTAAGAAGACTGCATGCTGATTTACGTTTCTATTTGGTATCTGAATATTCAGTGAAGTTTCCCAAGCTGAATGGCCTGGGCATAGTCACTTAATGGCATTCACGCTTGCTAAGCAAGTGTTGTCAGTACAGTTAAATTCAGAAGAACTTAATCCCTATCATCTGCTGACATCACTGCTCTTTTAAAAAGTGCTTATCTGGCTCCCTCTTTATGTCTGTGGTAGCTGGACTGCTGAATTCTGAAGCTGTTAAAATTATTGCCTCCCATTAAAACAGAACAAAACAAAACAAAAGCCACGTGGCACACACACAAAATAAACAAAAAGCAAAACTCATGTCTCTTGGAATAAGTTAAGTAATGGGTTTGAGATTTATGGCATGCCAGTTTCACAGGAAAGAAATTTCCAGTAATTTTTGCTGCTTTGTACTGGTTCAAGGAATTTGGATATTTGGATAAAGAAAAGTAAGCAAGCAAGGAACCCACATTTAACAGGAAATAAACAGATGAAAAAAAATACAGTATCTGCATTTTTATATAATGCACATTCATGGTGGCTGTAGGTGGAGGGCTAACTGATTTATTGAGAGATTTACCCCATCTTTTCCAGAGTGAAGGTCAGTGGTGGGCATCTTGTAGGCCAAAGCATCTGCAGGGCCACAACTCCCATCATCCTTCACCATTGGCTATCCTGGCTAGTGCAGATGGCATTTGTAGGCAAAAACAACTAGAGGACCAAAAGTTGCCCACACCTGGTGTAGGTGATAGCATAACTGTAAATGTAAATCCACACAAAACGTAAATCCCAAACCAATACACATAAAAGCTTTAAGACAAAGCACTTTGAAGCGCCAGGCAATGTAGGAAGAGCCCATCTGATATCTCCTCACCATACCAGCATTGCCATTCCTAAAAAATAGGGCAATACTGGTGTAAGGAGAATGGCAGAGTGGATTCCATGTGACCAGGGTTCTGATACTACCTTCGCTAAGCCAAAGAAACCATGTAGTAGTGGTTCTCATGCCACAGAGATAACATGAAATAGACCGCCTGGACTGGGAATTCTACCACCATAGTCTTCCATATCATTCTATATAAAACATAAATCAGTTCTGCAGTAATGCCTTGCCTAAGGCTGGGAGAAGAACTGAACTGGTGACAGCTTAACCATTACTTATACCAGCTCTCATTGACCTATGAAACACATACAGTCAAATGTATTTGATGGGTACATATAGAGTATAGCTGAATGTATAAAATCAGATGCATCTTAGTGTGTGTGTTTTTAAGTAACAAGCCCCACCACCACCCAGTCCTTCATTGGTTTACCTTTTCTACATAAAGAAGAATGTAGACAGACCAAACTGGTTTATCCCTTGAAGATAGAGGGCAGGAAGATGCAAGAAAGTTCTCCCATGCAAGCCTTCTTGAAATGAATGGGAACTGCACAAGAGTGCTTTGGTGGATGATGCCTTTATCAGAAAGATAGGCTTTTGGTCCCTTCCAGTTCTGATTCTGTGGCTGCTGAATCCATATGAACAATGTGGATCATGCATAGAAAGGAATGGCAGCTGTTTGAACTTCTTTGGATGAATGCCAACTTTTGTTTTATGTTAATGCTACAGCATTAACTCTTCCTTTGTACTAAGCGATTCCTGCTAAGAGAGGTTGCACAGCTTAGCAGTAGCACTACAGCAGATGACATGACATAACAGCTGACACAGGAGTATTGTATTTCTCAAAATGGATAGCCTGCAGTGACAAGGCAGACATCTTGAAATATGTACTTCAAATTGGCCATGAATTTCTTTCATACCTCAGGTATCTGACAACTTCAATTATGCTTCCAGTTAGTAAATAATAAACTTGTGACAACTGCCACAGAAAATAAGAGCAATGAAGACAGTTTTAGTTTGTATTGCATTTTGGAGATCTGGGGCCAATCTCCAACTAAGGTACCTTGATAGGAAGACACAGAAAAACTTGTACTTGAGGAAAATTTGAAATTGCTGATCCCTGTGCCATTCATTATCAACAGTACTGACCTATATGGATTGTTGGTTTAACCGCAACTTTATTTACTTTGAAAGCAAACTCTTTTTAACCACGTTAAGATATTTTAGTGCCCCATACTACTGTTTGATCTGTCAGAAGAAAACTAAACCAATGACTGCACAATTGAGTTTCTAGATATTTTAGATTAATGAATATAATAAGTTTAAAAGTTAGAATGTGCAAGTTAATTTTGAGGGTGTTGTGCAAAAAATATTGAAGCCAGGGGGCTGATTAAATTCATGTCATTAAAGTTAGGCAAAGAATTTTGAAAACTAGATAGTCACATGAATAGTATTCAAGCAGTTAATGAGAGAATAGTTTAACCAGATAGTTAAACACTAAAATAGAGGGCAGCTGATCAATGCTCTGAAGAAGCAACAATACAGTTAAACAGCTGTTGATGGACAGTTTTATACATAAAGGGTCCAGGATCTGCCTTTAAGAATAAGGGATATTTTAGAGCACCTTCATTTAATAACACTGGAAATTACAATAAATAAATATGAACTTTATGTGCAGTACAAAAAAGTTTATCATGCAAACTTCTGGTTTGTGGACTAAGGGTTGTAACATGTAACTTCCTTGAGACATGGTGAATGTTTCTACCAACAGGTTCTGCTTGTTTTTACAAAACTGCATTCTCGCTGCACAAAAAGGAAGTAGAATATGTTTTGGAACATTTTGTTCTGATATGAAACTGACATTTTGGAAGTACAGCATTGCTTTCATGTACATTCCTTGTGTTTACCATAGGTATGCCAAACTGCAAGGCTATCGCAATTCACAGAAAAAGTTAAACCCTTGTCTTTGGGAATTCTGTTCTAAATGACTATCACTTCTATTCACTGAGCTAACAAGTTGCATCCAATGTTTGTTTAATACCAAAGGAACTTTATTTTATTTGCAAGGAAGCTTTAGTGCTCCTTTTCCCTTCAGGGTTATGCTCAAGAGCTTTACATTGTGGGATATTTGACTGGGGTAGAATCTGGTAGAGAGTTATGAATGAATTCTAGTAGATGATTATCTGGTTTGTTAAGGTATAAAGCAGATTCTTGCTACACTAGCCTAGGTTAATTGACATACATTATTGACATTCACTTTGCCCATACACTCTATAATTCTATATAGTACAATGTTACTTCTTAACTAAGTTGCTCTTTTACCATAACACATCATTCTACAAAGCACTGTAGAGAGGAAAACCAATTCCGTGTCTGTTAGGACCTGGTTTCTTAACACCTGGTATTTAAGGTCTGGACATTAAAGGTGCAATCCTGTGCACATTTAGACAGAAAAAAGTCTTACAACCCCCAGCCAGCATGGTTGCCTGGGGCATGTTGGGAAATGTAGGAGTTGTTTGTTTGTTTGTTTTACTGTGCATAGGTGTGCCACCCAAAGAGTCATAGAATCATAGAATAGTAGGGTTGGAAGGAGCCTACAAGGCCATTGAGTCCAACCCCCTGCTCAATGCAGGAATCCAAGTGAGAGCATCCCTGACAGATGGCTGTCCAGCCTCATCTTGAATGCCTCCAGTGTGGGAGAGCCCACCACCTCCCAAGGTAATTGGTTCCATTGTTGTATTGCACTAACAGTCTGGAAGTTTTTCCTGATATTCAGCCGGAATCTGGCTTCCTGTAGCCTGAGCCCATTCTTCCGTGTCCTGCACTCTGGGATGATGGAGAGGAGATCCTGGCCTTCCTCTCTGTGACAACCTTTCAAGTACTTGAAGAGTGCTATCATATCTCCCCTCAGTCCTCTCTTCTCAAGGCTAAACATGCCCAGTTCTTTCAATCTCTCTTCATATGGCTTTGTTTCCAGTCCTCTGAGCATCTTTGTTGCCCTCCTCTGAACCCTCTCCAGTTTGTCTGCATCCTTCTTAAAGTATGGTGCCCAGAACTGGACACAGTACTCCAGATGATGCCTAACCAGTGCTTTATTTTATTTATTTATTTATTACATTTATATCCCACCTTTTTTCCTCCAAGGAACTCAAGGTGGCGTACATAATCCTCCTCCTCCTCCATTTTATCCTCACAACAACAACCCTGTGAGGTAGGTTGGGCTGAGAGTATGTGACTGGCCCAAAGTCACCCAGTGAGCTTCCATGGCCGAGTGGGGATTAGAACCTGGAAATCCCGACTCCCAGTCCAGCACTCTAGAACTAGTACTTCCCAGGATTTGGAAGCTATGCTTCTATTAATGTAGCCCAAAATAGCATTTGCCCTTTTTGCAGCCACATCACCTTGTTGGCTCATATTCAGCTTGTGATCTACAACTAGGGATGTCAGAGAATTCTGCCACGGATCTCGGTGAGGCTGAATGCCAGTGTATTTGGCCCCCCAAAATCCATGGAGGAACGAAGCCCCTGCCCCCCCCACGAAAGGCGCGCAAAACGGAGCACTTACCTGCTGCCGTCCGCGCTTCCTCATCATAGCTGTTATAGGCTACGTAAATACTTGCGTAGCCTATCACGGCAAGCTAAAAAAAAAAACAGCGTACACAAATGGCGGCGGCTATGCCATTTGCGTCCCCCTTTTTATTCACCATAATAGCTTACGTAAATAATTACATAGGCTAAAACAGCGAAAAAAAGGGAACGCAAATGGCGGCCGCCATAGCCGCCACCATTTGCATATGCTGTTTTGTTTTGTTTTGTTTTGCCCGCAGGCCGCCCAGCGGCTGGATGTCCGGCTGCGGGCGGCCCCGGCCGGTGGCTCTGTGGAATCTCCGCGGAGCCAGCCGGATTAGGATTTCGGGGGGAGGTGCGGAGCGCCTTCCCCCCACTGCATATCACCCCGTCGAAAAGGCAAGTGACTTTCGTACATCCCTATCTACAACAGTTCCAAGATCCTTCTCGCTTGTAGTGTTGTTGAGCCACGTATCCCCCAGTATGGTTTAGTATGACCTGCTATTCAGAGGGTTGACCTCAGACAAATTGCTCAGCTCTGGTACAGTGTTTAATACCATGTATGCCAAATTGGTTTTGAACATTGTGACATTAAAAAGTATAGATGTGATCCCAAGGGAACTAAGCATCTGTTACCTTTAGAAGAAATAGTTGATGATGATGGTTGCATGTTCCTCAATCACGCTCTTAATCATGGCATCCTTATAGATGATTGTTTCCTTGGTTCCTGGTCATGGTTCCTGGTCAGCAATGCACCAGTCTGAGGAGGTGAAATAAGTGCTGGCCACCTACTTTCCCCCAGATGTCTCCAAAGACTTCTTCCTCCAAATAGACCAAGGATGGGCAACATGAGCCCTCTGCTGTCCTCCAGTGCAGCCCTTGCCATGCCCCCAAAATTTGCAGTAGTAAAAACCAGTGGTTTGCCACTGAATTTCGGGAGCCAACAGCTATGGAGGGTTGAAAAGGACAAAATTGCTCATCCCTGATATAGAGCTTTTCTATATGAGTTGGCAACTGGAGCTGGAGGAGCTACAGTTGATTCTACTTAAAGTGTTAGCTTTGGTCTATGAACTGACAGTTGCTCCCTTCCTGCCCCTGGCTTTTCATTTTTAAAAGAAGATTTTAAAGATGACCACTTTTCCTTTGGTCATTATGTTTTCCAATTCTGTGCTATGTCTAGCTCCTCCTCAGTAAGGAAAAAAGAAACAGTCCCCGCTTTTAGGCTTATTGAGCAACTGGAAATTTATGTAAACACTTAAGAGTTGTTCTTTCCCAAACCTGAGGCAGTTCTCCTGAGGCTTTGCTCTAACATAATGATTTTCTAATTGGACTGAGATCAACAGAGTAAGAAATGCCGTGTGCCATGTACCTTTCTGCACAATTTTGCTTGTCTGTCTCTTAGGATAGAAAGTACCAATGATAATTTCCTCCTGTTCTTTTACATCTGTAATGAATCTTTCAGAAAATTATGGAGAGAGAGAGAGAGGGAGGAAGAAATGCCCTTTCATATCTTTTGACACCTGTCAGATAAAGTGTGTGTTGTGAATTTCCAGTCATCCTGTCACTAGTGTTAGCCAAGATCTGCATGTCAGCAAAGAAGTCCAAGCTAACAGACAGAGTTAGAAAATTCACTCAGGTCATAACTGTAAAAATACAGCCATTTTCTAAAAGGAAAATGAGTTACGTAAAACTAAGGGGAGCTATTTGTAGCATTATTCAGGATTCGATTTATGCACTTTGAAACTAAATTCAGTTATCTCTCAATGATACCTAAAATTCATTGTGTTTCGATTATCAGAACAGCCCAGTATGCATTTTTCAGATGGGTCTTTATCCCCATGAGAAAGTATATTGAGCTGTATAAGAAAGAGGAAAGTTCAAGGGAAACCCCCCTCAGTGCCGTGGCTTGCTGTTTCCCTCATACAAGAGCAAGATGGGAAAGGGAGGTAAACCCTGCAAAGATGAAGAGTTGCTACATTGACTTTCAGCATTGCAGTCATCACAAGTGGAGCAGCAGTGTGTTATACTCATGAGGGACATGTGTTCTTCATACCTGAAAGTCCTAGAATCTTGATCTGTTTTTAAAAAGTAAAAAATAAAACTTGAATCTTTTCAAGATTCTATATCAGTTGCTGTATACATAGTGGGAAATATACATTGAATTTGCTGAATAACAAAAAGGTTAAAGACCTTAAAAACAACCACCACTAAGATGTAACATGTCCTTTAGTTGCTATATACTGCCTTGAATTTATGGAAAGGTGGAATATACATTTAAAACAAATCCAGTTTTAGTATTTTATATTTGCAACCCCAGTTTTTCTGTAGCCTATCATATGCACATTGTGACATCTTTGGTTCATAGTACACAGGAGGTATGATGCCGGAGATGTGGAGTGGCCAGATGCAAAGAGGACAGGGCTCCTGCAGGTGTATAATAGCATGATGAGCTACACCTGCTGAAATTCTCTCTTCTACACAATTCTTTTGCATGTGGCCACTGTACAGGAGAGCCAGGTTTTGTGCTGACACCTGAGGCTTAAAAAGCTGACTGATGTGGTTATGTATATGTGGAAAGGAAAACTGGCATGTAAATTCACTGAACCTTACAGCACCCTCTGCTGGCCATTGTGACAGTGCTGCCAGTGCCCGAGTGACACATACATTTGAGAGCAGAGAAATGCCTGCAGGTAGAGAGAAGGCACATCTTTAATACACACTTTACAACTGTTGAGTCTCATTGAACTTGATGGGATTTACTTCTTGGTAAAAATGCACAGGATTGCAGTGTTAGTTTTGTGCAAGTAAAATAGAGAATTTGTAAATTCACACAGCCTCAGTGCAAAGTCCTGGCAATGTGGAACCTCCCTAATAGCTTAACTTATAATACCTAAACCCTACAGAAACTAAGTGAAAACAAGCACATTACCATCTCCTGTTATCCTTGTCTTTTGTCTTTTCTCCTGTCCCTTCTCTCTGTCTCCTGTTGAAATTTAGGTTGCAAATACTTAGGGCAGGGACCTGTCTACCAAGACAGACTACTGGTCCATGTAAACCAGTTATGTCTACTTTGACTGGCAGCAGCTCTCCAAGTCAGGTTTTTCCCCCTTCCCCCTTCTCATCACCTGCTACCTGGGTTCCTTTTTAATTGGAGATGCTTGGGGATTGAATCTAGCCCTTTCTCCTGGCAAAACCTGTTTTCTACCAGCGAGAGTTCTGAATATTTGCTACACTGGATGACCAGCCCTAAAAGTTGTTGCATTTATTTCTGTATTACAGAGCAGATGACCAGCTTCTTACATGGCCAGTGTTTCTGAAAGTCAGGCCATTTTGTAATTTGAAGAGCATCTGTCCCTTACCAATAAGACAGTAACTTTCCTCAGGAGATCCATGTTGGATGATTCCTCATAAGTATTGAACTGACTAATTGTTGGGTAGAACTAACTTTTTTAAAAAATTAACTTTTTTTTCTTTGTTCCCACCTTCTCCTTTCTATTTTGCTTGTGAAGATCCATATCCAGAGAACAGAAGGGTGTGACCACATGACTTGCTCGCAGTGTAACACTAATTTCTGTTACCGCTGTGGAGAAAGATACCGCCAACTCCGTTTCTTTGGAGATCATACGTCAAACCTCAGTATATTTGGATGCAAATACCGCTACCTCCCTGAGAGACCACATTTAAGGAGATTAGTGAGAGGCTCTGTCTGTGGTGAGTGGATAACAATACCATCAGAGCAATATGCTTTATGAAGTGATAAATAAATTGATAAATACATTAGAAATCCTTTTAGAATAAGCACATTGCCAATAAGCAGTCTGGCATGTAGTTTAATATTTGGAGGAGGAATTGATTTAGTAAAGATTCTTCCTCAAAATAGAAATTGCTGTTTAATTGCTAGTGTCTCACTTTTGACAACATGTGAAATTTGTAATAATTGGAATCTGTTACTAAACTGTATTTGTTGAAAAACAACATAATTTTCTGCACCTAGAGCACACACAATCAATTGTACAAAGATGATTTGTACTTTATATCAGATGTGCAGTTAGATATTGCTAGGAGGAATTTCCTTGAGGCAAATAGAAATTGCCCCAGAACCTCCCAACTTACAACTGGTGGCCAAAATACCTGTGTTGGCCATGTGTGTTGGGGCCAGTTACTATGCTGAATTGGTTCATTTGCATAAAGAGATAGCAAGATAGTGCTTGATGCTGTGGTAGCTGTGTTGTTGACATGCTAACTCTTCACGGAGATGTGTTGACTCAATGTAATAGGTGTATTTATAGATGATAGGCACAGGCCAGCACATGGGTTACTTACACAGGGGAAGTGTTTTGCCCATGGCTGCTGTCATGTTTGTTTTGGGCTTGGTTTCCAGTGCAAGTGCAACTCTTTAAAAATTGAAAAATTGGAACCACTGAACTGAGCATGCTCAGTGTAGATCCTAATGAACCTTACATATTTCAGCTAGTGGGAGGGGGGGAAAGCCTATGGGTTTGTTTTTCAAATGTAAATTGTGTCTAATCTAAAGGGAATAACAAGCAAGCTGCATTGCAAGCCTTTGATCTTTATTTTTATTTATTTATGTACTGTACTTTTAAATTACCCAATAACTGAAGTTCTCTGTGATCTGTGTGACTCTCTTCCTTTATTTTACTTCTCAGAACAAGTCTGTATGTCATTGTTTGTCTAATCAGTGGTGATCCCTGAAAACTGGTGATAACTCATGGATGGAAGGAACTGAAACTATTCCACCCCTATTTTTGTCTTTCCTCATAATAATGAAATCCCATAACAGTGGCAGTATTTTTCCTCCTATACTTTTTTTTTAATTTAAGGCTGCATTCCTATGCATACTTGGAAGCAAGTTCCATTGAAACCAATGGAAGTTACTTTTTGGTAGACCGGTTGACAATTGCTCTGTAAAAGTCTGAGATAAGTTACAAAGTCTCTAAAATGATTATTAAAACAAGCAGATCATCCCAATCTGAGATGTCAGTAGACTGGTTACTGTTTAATATGCGAAAGGCATTCTGCATATGCTCAGGGACCAGTGCTTAATTCCTAAAAATAAAAAACGTGCTAGGTCTCAAACCTGCATGAAAATCATCTCATATGCCCTGGCAATGCTGGTCTTTAACTTAATCCTGCATGTGGTGATAGGCCTGTCATTATTTACTCTGCACATGCTCAAAAATGCTTTTATTTACTAATTCACATAGTTCTAGTACCATAAACAGGCTGAGCTGTGACACAACTTAAATCCTGTCAGATGCACTGTGTTAGTTCATACTGAATACAGCTTTAGGAGCTGAGCAAGGTATTGGGATAGTTGCCTTGAGAGGTCTTGTTTCAACTGCAAAACTTTCCTCTGAGCAGTTCTTGCAAATTGGAGTTAGTTTGTAGTGTACATGGTTTTGGGGACCAGAGAGTGAAATGACTGGTCCTTGATTGATTGATTGATTGATTGATTGATTGCATTTATATCCTGCCTTTTTTCCTCTTTCAAGGAATCCAAGGCAGCTAACATTATCTTCCTCCTCTCTATTTTATCCTCACAACAACAACCCTGTGAGGTAGGTTGGGCTGAGAGTCTGTGACTGGCCCAAAGTCACCCAGTGAGCTTCCATGGCCGAGTGGGGACTAGAACCCGGATCTCCTGGCTCCCAGTTCAACACTCTAGCCACTACACCACACTGGCTCTCTTTGAGATTGTTCAAGAGGGAAAAAATTCCCTGTGTATCCTGGAAGGGACAGGGAATGTTTATAGTCGCTAAAATTCAAAGATTAGAAGATTCTGTGGTGTTCTATATGGTTTTAATTCCAGGTTGGATATTGGCATGTTCTTTCTGGGGAAAGTCTGTTTTATTTTTAATGAAGCCATGATACCAAGCCAGGTGTGCTGCTAAGTGTACACTGAACCGGAGCCACAGTCAACCCCATCTCTCTGACAAATATATCTTTGTTTGCAAGTTTGCAAGCCCTTCTGTCATATTCACACCTTAAACATTTAGGTATGCACTTATTACATGTTAGGTATACACTTAAAAAACATGTGTGAAGAGTTCTTCAGTATGGATCCATTAGGGAAGACCTGTTAAGAAATACAGCCCACCGCTGCAGACCAGCATTGGTACCTAACTGTCGTGCTACTGATATGCCACAACTGACTACACACTGTATTTGTATGCAGACTAGTACATTTTCATGTGGGATATTAACTTTTGTTGACTTATTTGCAAGATTGCTTTCCATGTTTTACAGACTACCAGTAGTGTAGTGTTGTGCAGTTCACAGTGGCTGAGTTGTCTGGCTGGACTGAGTTAAACTTGGGACTGTAAGCCAGCCACACACACACACACACACACACACACACACACTTTGAAGCTAGACCTTCAGTCTAATTAGCTACAACAGGTATTCTGGGAAGCCAGCCACAGGTATGTATTTAGGAGTAGTTTGGGAGGGGATCCACAGATCTGCAAAGGAATTCCAGTGACAAAGCATGGACAAAGAAGGCGAGTGATATAAGCACCTATACAAGTTTGGCAACAGCTTGAGGCAGCAAGGGAACTAAAACTCCCCCCCTCACACACACACACTAATTTTAAAAATGGGTGGGAAACTTGGGGAGAGTCCAAGGGCTGTTTTTACCCCCTTAAGAACAAGTTACATTTGACCTTATTAGTGCTGCATAGCGGCAAAACTACCAGGGAGGGAGGGCGTCCCGCCACTGCTGTTGAATTTGGAAGCGTGGGGGTAACAGCAGGGGCTACATGCAACCCACAGGCTGGTGTGTTGTCCATCCCCTTTTTAAAAACGAAGCTCACGTGTGTGTTAAATAAAGCTTAACCAAAAAAACCCCTTAAAATACTAATTAATGATACAGCTTGAAAGCTAGTATTTTGTGCAGTGTTAAAAGGATGGCTGTCTGCCTGCTGGGCAGATGTTATGAGTGTGTGTTCGGTTCAATAAGCTCCTTCCTAGCTCTAAGAACAAGTTTGTTCTCCTGGCTAAGGTTGCTGACCTAGAGAAAGGAGAGAGGTATGTAGACAAAAACTTCAGGGATGTGATAGATGGTGCCATCCTGAAATCTCTTCTGCTGTAACAGAGAATTAGGGTTTCAGAGCGCAGGGGCATCCTTCCAAAGAAGAAAGTATCCCTTGGAACAGGGGTGGGCAACTTGTGGCCTTCCATATGTTTTGGCCTGTAAGTCCCATCATCCCTCACCATTGGTTGTGCTGGCTATGGCTGATGGTATCTGGAGGGCCATACGTTGCCCACTGATGCCTTAGAATGGACTCATTTCTTAGATAACGAAGGAACATTTCTCAGATACAGAGGAACAAGTTCAAATCAAGCTTGCTGTTCTGTGTCTCCCTGAAGTATGAAGGGCTTTGCACTCACTTGTCAGGCACATTTCTATCAGAGGAAGCAATTTACCATGGAATACAGGGAGTAATCAGTCAAGTAAATTTAAATGATGGTTTCCTGTGTGTGGTTCAGAACACAGTAATCATAAAGAAAGGACTAAGAGGGCAATCCCAAGACAATTTTATTAAGTTGTATGCATGTGGGCAGGGCAATGTCTTTTGTATAGTGCCTAATATTTCCCATACATGCTGTTACATACAAAATATAAAGACAATAGGCAAGAAAAGAAAAGGTTGTTGAAGGTACTAAGTAACTGAACTGTGCTGCTGGTGATACAAAGCCTGACAGGAAACAGGCATGGTATGTGGAGTTTGGATTATTCTAGAAAATAACAATACTAGTCCTGCTGCAACAATTATAATTACATTTGCTTTTTAGTGGACTGATACAGCAGCTCTTGAAACTGTTAACTCAATAAAAGATATAATGGATGTACTGACCGTTCCGTTACATGATTACTGCAGTGTTAACTAAATTATCAATGGAAGCTGAAATTCTTAAATATAATACTGCTCCTGTTTGTAAATTGTAGAATGGAGAGGTTTATTGGCAGATTATCAAAAGAAAAACTGCATTTTAACTATGTGGTCCTTCTTCTATTGTTTATTCCTGAAAACCATGGTCACTATCTAAAAACAAGGAAACACAACCCAGGAAAACAGTGCTTTTGAAAGCTATCAGACAAAGAGCAGGGTAAAACTCTCAATCTAACTAGCTTCCTCTCAGCTGCTTTTGGAGATCAGGAGATTCTTCCAAACTTGGGCATGTTTTGGCAGGGATTACAAATCTCACTGATTGCTTAGAAACCAGCAACATGCAGCTCTCTTAAATGTATTAAGTTGTTAATAGCAGCATCTGAATCCAATTAAGTGAATTAAATAATAGATTACATGCTGCATTACTAATTATGTGCTGCATACAGAAGAAAAACAAGCCATGAACTACACTTTTCATTATTTGTATTTTCCCCTTTGGTATACAACAGATTTTAACTGTTGCTTTCACTGCTAAGAGATTTAACATAACTAGAAGCTGGCATATAAGATACATGTGCAAGAATCCCGTTGTAATCAGTAGAACATATGTGATTGAACTTGTCCATTTTCTCTTCCTTTTGCCCACTGGCTGGTTAGAATATGCACACAGCTATGTAGCCAGAGCTGGGACTACTGAAAACTTAAGTACTTTGATGCTGATATTTCAAATATGGTTTAAATAGAAGATACTATATGAAATAAACACAAAACTGTACTTGCAATTTGAACTGGAATTACAGTTCAAATTGGGGGGCTATAATTTGATATTCTTGTATTTCGTGGGAAATGTAAGAACTACCATCTTGACACTGAAAACAAATTCCACAGTGGAATTTTAGTGGGGTTTTCTCAAAGACTTTTAAGCCTCCTTTGCTAATTAAATATCTCTGATAAATGTGGTGAGCAAACTGCCTATTGCATATTGGAGTCTGAGAGATCAATTAAATGTAATAACAACAACAAATTATTTCTCCTGCAGTTTTTCAACCATTCTCATTCAATTTGATAGAAATTGCTTTTGAAAAGAAATTAAAAGGAGAAGAAAATTTCAGAGAAATTCTAATTAGTTGGGTTCTGGGTTCTTGTGTTTACCTTATTTATAAGATTACTGAGGAGTGTGTGTGAGTGTCTTGTCTTTCATTGTATAGTCATATCTCTGACAGCTTGTAGTCTCCTTGGCTTCCTGCACTTCAGTTAAAGTTTAGGGGGAAACATCATGAAGTAATTCCTCCCATAGGGCTTTTTCAGTTCAGGAAGCATAGGCCTACGAGGTTACAGAGCAATAGAGAGATGTGTAATAGAAAGATAAAACACACACAGCACCCTTGGCCACCTCACAGTGAATAGGTATGCTTAAAATCATCACCAGAATAAATTAAAAAAAAATTATAAGATACCCTGAGAATGAGGTAGAAAAAATGGAAGCCTCATGTGGGGAAGAAAACTTTCAGAAAATTGGAGAACAGATATCAGCACAGCGCTAATTCCCCCTGTTCCCTGGAGCTTGACACAAAACTGCCCCCCTCAACCTGCATTGTGGAGGATACAGAATTGGGGCTAGGCTGCCAACACTTAACGCTGTTGCAACTTGCAGTGACAGCACAAAGAACCAAAAACCCTTAGGAGAAAAGAAAGAAGTTGTGCTACAACTCATTGGTGAGCCAATGTTAAGCCCTATCTGTGGAAAACTGTTGGAGAATTTCTACTCCCCTGGAGAAATTCAGTGAAATTGTTCATCCAATTTCTGTGCCCCCAAGTAGCATGGAGAATTTTGAGAAGCCATTTGCTCATAGCTCTGGTAATAAATCCATTACTAAAGGGCAAACTGGAACTGCTGCCAACAGGTCCATTGTTTGGGGCAACTTGCATTTAACCAAGTAGACAGAAGCAGGGTCTGATTTAAAAAACAAAGAGGAGTTGAAGTCCCTCTAACATGCATGTGTATACACACACACAAGTGCTGGCGTTGTATCTCTCTTCTGGACCTTCTCTGTCTTATTCTATGTATTTCCCACAAATAATGACACTGGAGTGCTTTAAAGATGGCAGAAAACAACAGATGTGTACAAAAAATAAACTAGCATCAGGATAATTTCTGTGAAACTACAATAAAAAAAAAGGTAAAGGTGTCCCCAACCAGTCGTGTCCGACTCTAGGGTGCGGTGCTCATCCCCGTTTCTAAGCCGAAGAGCCAGCGCTGTCCGAAGACGCTTCCGTGGTCATGTGGCCGGCATGACTGAACACCAAGGTGCACGGAACGCTGTTACCTTTCCCGCTGAGGCGGTACCTATTTATCTACTTGCAATTTCTTGCTTTCGAACTGCTAGGTTGGCAGGAGCTGGGACTGAAGACGGGAGCTCACTCCGTCAGGCGGCACTCGGGTCTCGAACTGCTGACCTGCCGACCTTCCAGTCTGCAGTTCAGCGTCTTAACCACTAAGCCACCGCGGCCCCGAAACTACAATAGTGTGTGGTTAAATAGATTTTGTGACTATAAAGAAATTATCACCACAAGAAAGTCTGTTTGCAACGTCATCATGTTTTAATTAGAATGCAGCTATCCATCTGTATTGTGAAAAGCATTGACAGAAGGTGGGAGAAAACATAAGATTCCATTAAAGAAAGAAAACTAACAAGTTTATTTTAGTATTGAAAACCTTAAATAGAAATCTGACATTCAGGACAAAAGGTGTTCTGTGTGTGTGTGTCCTATTTATTTACATACCTCAGAAGTGGTTTTCATCATTTTTATGCATTTTTCAAAAGTGATGGTGAATAACAGTTGCCATTTTAAAAGTTATTGGATCTGCAAGATTGGTGTAAACTTGGAATCAATACGTAATTTTTGGCTGATACTTGAAATAACTGTAACCACAACTCATCTCTGAGAACTAGTAAATCTGCTCTAGAATGGACAAATACCCTGAGTTTACACAATACTTCCTCTATCCCACCCCTGAAGAAAGTGAGATGGGCTTTGAGCTCATGCATTTTAGATCCCTTTAGCAGTCTCCTCTCGTCTCCTTCAGGAAAAGGTGAAAATCTCAGCTATGTGATTCCATGTTCAAATAACTACAAGGTCTCATAAGGACCAGATTATACATTATGTTACTCGTCTGGTTTATAGCCACATCAGGGTTTTTTATTATTTAATCCTAGGTGGGGAGCAGTTTCTGTTGGGACTGTAGCACAAATTGAGGTTTAACCATGACCAAAATCTCTCTGCCCTGCATGTACTGCAAGTTACACATAGTTAAAAAACAAAAACAAAAAAAAACCCTCTGTGTTCAGCTTATTTGTGGCGGACACTTAAATTTATAGAAAGCAAAAAATTTAGCATATGTAATTTTCCATGTAAGTGAACAACATAGTGGGGTTGTTTGCACAACATGACAGGACAGCCCACCATGGGTTATTTAACTTGCAGTGGGCTGCGGTGTGTAAAGTTGTGTGTGGCCACCATTTTGAATATAAAACGCTTGGTCAGGTTGTGTGGCGCGAACCTGGTGAGCATGGGTTATACAAGGGTTAAACAACCCTCGCATAACCTATGGGCTGTTTTAACCTTGTATAACCCACACTCGCTGGATTTGCACAACATGGCAACCCCCAAACGTGGGTTGGATATGCAACGCTGAACCACGACATGTCATCTGAACCCAGTCACTGTCTAAGGCTGTCTATGTTTCCTGCCCACCCATTAAGGAGAGTAGAGTAACATCATCTGAAATCTCATGTAGCATTCTTTCCTTTTTAGGTGGGAAGTTGCTTATTACACCACTGATACTGGTTTTGGGACTGGTCATTGGAGCCATTGCTGTTATTATAGGTAAGAACAAAATTTGTGTTCCAATTATATACTGAATGATACAGTATTTTTAGTATGGAGTTTAATTTAAAGAAAGCTACAATCAGAGGGTTTTTCCTAAAGAAATGCCCAATATGGTTTCCTTCCAGGTTGGTGTTGGTGGATTGGTGTTACCTAAAACAGATCCATGCTATCAGAGGCCTAACATATATAAGATTAAAAAATATTCATGGTTTTCATTTGCATTCTGAGTATTGTGATTTGCAGATAATCCCTTTGAGTTGGGTCTTAAAGGGACTAATACTGTGAGAGTTTCAGGACCATCTAGACACCTTTGAACATTCAACATCCAAGGCACATATTTTCCTTCACACAAACACTATTTTAAAAATGTTCTTCCTTTTAGAACTGCATGATTTTCTTATCTTTTTTCTGAATGACAAATTTTATTGAAATTGCTCTTATAAGGGCGCAATCCTATTCAGATAGGCGGCTGCCTCCAAACTCGGAGGCAACTGCCTATCCAGTGCAGGGCAGGAGACGCACGGAGGGGATCGTTCCCTCTGTGCTTCTCTTGACCTGCATTTTCAGCTGTCTAGCTGTGGGAGGACTGAGTGGGAGAGGAGGCTGCCGTATGACACATAGGATGTGTCATAAAGGCATTTCTGCCCTCCCCGGAATGCCCCTTTTCAGCCACTCCGCACTCCTCTTGCGAGCGTGGAGGACGGAGCTGTTCCGTGCTGCCTCCAAGGCACTACAGAAGTGGGGGGAGGTCAGTTCTCTGGGAACTGACCTCGGAGTGTGGGCTCCAAGGTCAGTTCCTGGAAAACCAGATATCCTATGGCTGTATAGCCGCTGTCTAGTGGCCATAGGATTGCTCCTTCCATGATATTAATCTAAAAACTAAACTACTTCAGAATATTTGTCTGTGCTTTTGATGCAGTGTTACTACTTCTAATGTCCAAGTTGAGTGGATATTCTGAAAGAAATATTAGCACTAACATTATAGTTGGCAATAGGAGAAGTGTCACTGCTTGTTCCATTACAGAATTCTTTTGGGTTTCAGCTGGCTCATAGGAACCAGTGTGCATTTATTTCTATTCACAAAAGAACTGTGCAGAGTTGAGTATATATATTTTAATTCACTGTATTTTCCCTTGTTTTTGGCAGGTTTATTTGTGTTTCCTATCTATTGCCTTTGTAAAAAGAAGAGAAAAAGGCCACGAACAGAAATGCCCTGGTACGAGTGAACAGTTGTATATCTGAATGGAGCTGGTCCTGCAAAGCTTATGCAAAATATGTGAAACACAGCAATATTGTGCTGGTTAACTATCCTAAAGCCACAGCCCTGCCCTGACAGAGAATTGGGGGGAATCTACCACATTCCTTCTGCACAGTACACTACAAACAACAGGCCAGAACGCTTCTCTGCTCTGATGCCTCAGACAAAATGCACATCTACTGTTGAGCCAATGAAAGGAACTTTTAATTTGGCAACACTTTTTTTCCCCAGTTACTGACATAATTCTAGGCCTTACAGGGTAAATACCTAGATGCAGTATGAGTGAAGACAGCTTGTTTTGTGCTAGAGACTGGTTCTATGCATACAGTTGGTTAATAGTATTCTGTCTAACATGATTGGCACACTGTCAGGTCCTGAATGCGATGGTTTGTTATTATGTAACTTAGCCCATGAATATTGAATGAAGTGTGTGTTAGTAGCTACTGTTGTCAAATTCCCAGTACCTTAAAGGGAATACAGTGGGAAATGATTAGAACAGTATAAATTTCAATTAGTTTTGAAGTGATTGAGATATTAACATGGATCTTTAGGAGATCCATTACCATGTTTTTGAATTGTGCAAGCTGTTTAGTGAGACTAATAATTTTCACTCCATTTAACTTTCACATACTTTGAAATAAGTTAGGGAAAGAGGTAAACACTTGCCTTTTATAGTTATCTCTGGAGTCTGACATACAAACATTGTGATGTATATATACAGTTTGGGCCAGTAGCATGATCATATCTGGATATGTCTTAGCAGCTAAGGATGCGGCCAAAAACAGTACAAATACAGAAAACCATATATCTCTTTGTATTTCAGAGTGTTCAGCACTGTCCATTTGGGAAAATAGCTATTTGCTGTGAGGCAATCCAGAAATGTACTGTTTCCACAAAACTGCATCAGTACATGCCTAAAGTGAGTAGACATTTCCAGGTTTTACATAGGAAGGTCCATGGTTCAGGACTGGCTGCTGTAATGTAAGACCAGTGAAGATATGGGCCAGTGGTAATGGCCTTCACTTGGTGAGGAGGAGATCTGGACCTTTGGACCTTCATGTGATTTATGTTCGTGAGAGTCCTGATGTGCCTGATATCCATAATTCTTCTCCAAAGGGTTGAAAGGATTATGGCTGTTGGAATAAAATTGCACATACTTTTGTGTGTATGTGTTCATCCAGATCACGTATGACTTCATTTGTGTGGTGTTCGTGCATGTTTCTGAGGCCTGGGCCTTCTCCCTGCTATGTAAAGAACATTACTGATTATCTGAATTGGCCCATCTATATATACATATTACATAGTAGCAGTTGAATTTAAATGTCACCTCTGAAATGCTATGCTTTTAAAACAATGATTCAATCCAGTAAAACCCAGTGACATGTTTTTGAGTGCAGGAAAGGTTATCTGGAGGTCTTAATTATATTTTGTGGAGGGGGGGCTGTTTTTTACTGATACCTTTTGTTGAAATTAACATGTGAGAGACATGCAGCTAATTGATTTAAACTTAAGAATAAGGAGAACCATGAAGACTTTTTTAAAAGAAAATTCTGCTGTCCTGTTACATTACTTAAAAGAGAAAATTGGAGATAAGAAAGATCATGCTATGAAATTATCAGAAAAATGAGTTGGACTCTGAGGTGCCCTTCCACGCATGGAAGGAGACCTTTAGTGAATGGAAAGGTCGCTAGGTGAGAGATAACTTTTGTCAATTCCCTGCACACAGCAGCCCTTGGAGCCATTTCTCATGCTAATTTGGAGGGTCTCCCAATTGTCTACAGCAGATTTTCAGGGATTTGTGGTGGGGAATGGGGAATCGGCAAAAATCACTTTCCTCCTTTTCGTTAGTGGGCACCAGGAGCATTCTTTCTATGAGAAGATCCCATGAGCAGAGCTCTAAAGATCCAACCCAGTGGACACACTTCTTTTCACTTAAGTGCTGGAGATTTTTTAAAAAACAAGATGTTGCTGAAAAGAGTGGTGGAGTATTTTTCAAGTCCTGTGTTCTTCAGTCTGTTTTGAAATTAATAGGCTCCATAAATTGCACAGGAAAGCAACACAGGGTTATTTGGTACACTGTACTTAAAATTTTACAGCACTTTGTTACTGAAGCAGTGTATTGATCAATATAGAATGAATCTCAGTGCATCATATACGTTAATTATTGGACCTCAAAGCCTTAGCTGAATTTAGTAGAGGATGTTATTTTTCTGGCAATATGTCTGCCTTATATATATTGTTTTCATGTGCTAGCATAGGTAGGTCAGTTTGCTATTTAAAGTCCTAATAATACCCAAACTTACCATCTTTTCACCAAAATGTTGGTGGATTCCAGAACTCAGCTTAAGAAAGTGATTAATTCACATTTAAACATAATTTCAGTGAAGTTATTTTTGTTAAATTCATACAAACTATGGGTTGGATCCAGACCTAGTCATGCTTAAAGTAGACCCATTAAATCAATGAGGCAGGTTAGTCATGACAAATTTTAAGTCCCATTGATTTCAGTTATTCTTATCTAAGCATGACAAAGTCTGGATCCAGCCAGATGTGTTAGGTTGTTTAATCTGTTTATTTTGTTATGTCTCAGAGTTGACTGCTGCCTTAAACAAACCTTTTTAAAGATTGTATAGTTTTACCTAGCCCCAAGTAATTGTGTTTTCTCAGGCCAAACTTGTGTATTGTCTTTGCTTTACTCAGGGATTTTAGTCTGTCATTATATTGTCAAATACTGTTGTGAAGAAACTTTTCTAATATTTAGAAAAAAATATTCAAATGTCAGAGTTATATCATGAGATTTGGTGTCTGTAGTTCAGGATGCATTAAAACAATGTCAAGGCCTCTGTTTGATTTAAGAGTAGACTTGATCTTTTCCCCTAACATTTCCACATTTATTTGTTCTCTCACTATGCATTTCAAATAAATTCCTTACAGTTCATAATTCCTGTACCTGTTACAAGGATCTTCACGTATAGCAGCAAGGTGTATGCAGGGATCTCTCTGCTATGTCAGCTGGGCCAAGAGAAACAGTCACCTATTGGGGGAGGACTGATTCCATATACATGTGCACATACACCCAAACACACACATCCTCCAGGGAGGACACTTGAATCATCAGAGCAGCTGTGGCCAATGGTTTCAGTGGTGTGTGTGCAGGATACAGGAGTGCCACATGATATTCCTTATTGATGCTGGCTTTCTCATTCATGTAGCGCTTGTTTGTGCATATGGGACCACATCCCTTGAAGGCAGTCTTGTTCATGGACCATCCTTACTTGATAAAGGTGCATATGTTTCCCCCCCCCTTTTTTTTTTTTAGTTGTGGAACATTTGAAGATATGGTAACTTGGACTCTTACCTCAAGTCTTGAAAGGATTTATATATTAGGATAAATGAAAGGGAAGAATAGGTACATGTGTGTGTTTTATATACACGGATAATGTAAAGTTATAGATGGAGCAGTTTCTCACCAAAATGTGCACCTATTCATGCCTTCCACTAACACAAAGCATGCCATTTTAGGACTTATATTAAATTCATATATATCAAATGCACATGCTTTAGTGCATTTAATTTAAGTATGCAGATTTCGATAATTAGGTGTAATCCGAAGAAATAGTTTCCATTAACTTGCCATTTCCAATAATGGGGTATTAACAGTTATCATCAAACAAGAAAGGAAGAGGTGCATTAGAATCCTGGTTTGCTGACCCTTTTTGTTTGTAAAACTTTTCTTAAATAATGATCAGAAACATATATCCTTCAGTTAGCTTTAACAGCATATCAGTGAACACATTCACTTAGCAACCATTATAATGACTGATGACAAACTATGTGCTAAAACTAGGATAAAATTGTGTTAAAGTTTTCTGAACAGTTTCTTGAATGTTACAAGCCATGCTCTGATTTGCCTTATGCAACTTGTATCCTGTCCTGTGGTGGTTATCTGTTGCTTTGCAACTAAGTTACACTAGTTTAAATGAGACTTGCCCCTATGTCTCTGACCACACCTCACTTGCAGTAAGGGAATATCAACTCTATTCCCCCCCCCCCAAAAAAAATCTTTTACTTATATAATGTACTTTATCAGAGTGAAACAATTAAAATATTTAAACAGTTCTAAGGTCTCCTTTTCCATGGAACTCTCATTTCCTTTTATTAATTTGACAATACAAAATAAAGAAGACTGGTCATATAATATTTTATGGCCCTAATTGCTACACACCCGCATTTGTCAGTCCCAGGAATGTTTGATGGCGTATACTTGTTTTTCAGTGTATTCAAACATTTGCCAAATAAAAATAATTAAATTTCCATTGCAAGTAGATTATTAGATCACAGTAGGTTGTCACTTTGATGTAGAATTACTGAAATTCAGAGATGACTGGGTTTTATTTCAGTAAATAGGATGACTTCCTTTGATTCTAAGGAACTAGTATACCACTGCTGGAAATCATCAGTAAATTAAGTGACTTGTAAAAATCTAATGGCTACAACAAATCATAGCTCTTGGATACAAATACTCATCATTTAGGATTTCCTAGTGCGATTTCTCTACAGCCATTCAGGGTATTTCTTTTAATGCATTGGCTGCTGTAATAATGGATGGCTGTAATCACCGTAATAATGCTGTCTCAAATTATGGTAAAATCTTTGCCAAGGCATGCCATGAATTATAAAGAAGATAATGTGTCTCCTGGGGGAGCGGGGGGCAGGAGTAAACTGTATCTGAAACAATACTTGCCACCCCTTTTTCTAAGATGAGATCGTTAGACATCTTGCTGTAAAAATAAAGAAAACTGCTCTAAGCCTTTGTGGATTTGTCATCGGAACAGATGCCCATGAACGATTGCGCAAATTTTTATTTGTTAAAGCCATTCTATGAAAATGTCATGTGATCTCTTATTTAAAAGTCTACTTGTAGGCCACAGTCTCTTTTCCTTGCAGCCCAGACATCCCACTCCATGCCTGAAAGAAGGCTTCATGTATGTGTTGCCCTTTTGGATGTGGCCCCATATTGTCCAAAAGGTGCTGCATAAGGGGACAAAGTTCTGCATTTTCCACCACACGTGCACAGGCTAGCAAATGGCCATTCTGTGTCATCAGATCTGACAGCACTGGTCACTGTGTGTGCGAGTGAACATTCAAGATGCCCTTTCCCACCAGCAGATGGTCAGCTTTTCCAAAGATGTTATTTCCAACCAAGGCAATGAGAGCCTTTTGTGCATCCTTTCATGTGGCAGTGGGATCTTTGGGTCAGGACTATGGAGTTTCACAAAATGTAGGATATTTAATGTTTACTGAAAACCTTGAATGTTCACCTGTGCTTGCAGTCATTTCCAGAAGTTTCAAGGAGAAAGAAATGGACTTGTATTTTGTTCTGTGTGCCATCCTTAATGAAATTATTTAATGTATAGCCAACTTTTAGTGGTGTCTCCATAATCTCACTTTTAGTTTCTGTAATGTTTCTAAAGAAATTGTACTTGAAACCCTGACCATGCGAGAAGGCAAGGCTTATTTATTTAAAACATATTAGGGCCTGGTAAAAACTACACTTGGACCTATGGTACTTTTCAGATGTACAGAATTTATTTAATTATACAACATTATTAGGACAATGGAAGTATTTCTGAAGAAGAGTGATAGACTGATTTATGCAAAATAAAGATCAAATGGTATACTTTCTGTGTTAAAACCCAAAATAAATAAAAATATTTCTGGTCTTCTGTGTTATTTCAGAATCTGCCTTTATTTTTCTTCTGCCATCTTCTATAACAGTTTGTATTACAGAATTAAAATTCAGTGGCTTGGCTTGGTTCCAAAGTGCCCCATGGACAGTAGGAAGCAGTGGACTTCCACTTCAGCTAATCTTTGCCTGTCCCCACTGTATTAAATACTGTTCTGTAGGGTTTCCCAAACTCAGGTGGAGCTTTTCATGGCTACAAGGGGCTGCCATGGAAAGTGGGGAGAGAGCCCACAAGGGCGCTCTCCCCACTTTGATACGTTAATATGTTTGTGGGGGGGGGGGGTTACATCTAGGCCAATATCTTGTATAAGTACTAGATGTGAAGATTTCTCTGTAAAAATAGGATTTGAGATTTTCAGACATTCCACCCACATAATCAGAATCCTGCTAGACTGCATATAAACGGACAAATCATATTCAATAATCAAGATGATTAGAATTCAAACTGTGGGCTAGCTGAAAGGTATTTTCCTTCTGTCTATGAGCACTCTTGACCAGTGTGATAAGCACAATATCTGTGCGTATGTAGGAAAATGTCAGTGGACTGACTGATCAGATATGACTGACAGCAATTTTTGCAATTGCTAGGGAACTTTTCCAGTGCCACAGTAACAGAAAATGTAGCTTGTTTTTATCTCCAGGCCACTGGTTCATGCATTAGCATTTTTCCCACATAATAACAGATATGTTGTGTTCAAGAACGTATTCTTGAATATTCAAGGACAGCTACGGTGTAGAAGAGATGTACTGTGTGAACCAGCCCTGAGTAAATTGCATCTATGTAAGTCAATTATCGTATGTTGGTAGCTATTAGTTGAAGAGAAAAATCTGTCAAAGCAGGCATGCCCATTTATTCACTATCTATTTGCTTTCTACTTCAATTAAATATTTTTCATATGGAAATCAGAAGACCCCCACCCCATCACAAATTCAGTGGAATATCTACACTGAAATTATTAAGCTGATTCTTGTCTGAGCCCATTCTAGCAAAGGCCAAAACTAAGTATCTGTTAGGCTGCTATCCTATACACACTTGCCTAGGAGCAAGTCCCACTAAACTCAGTGATTTTACCTAGTGAAAATAGTGAACCTTGAAACCTCTGGAATGATGCAGAAGTCCAATACTACAAGAGAATGTTTTTGTCTCAGTTTTGCTATTTGAAATATGCACTTTAGTGTATATTGCTGTTGGATCAAAAATTGGGAAAAAGTAAAAAAGTGTGAAATTGAATGGTTGTGATTAATAAAATCCAATTCTCACCCCTTTCCAGAGTTACATTGGCTTTCCATGTAAAAAAATATTTGAATATGAGACCTATTTTAAAGTCCTATGTAACTTACCTGAAAGTACACTTTAGGGGCAATATCCAATGTGACACAAGTGCTAATAAAAATTATTTTGCACTAGTGTAGGGGTGCAGAACCTCAGGCCAGGGGCCAAATGCAGCCATCCTTAAGTTCCCAGAAGGCCATGTCCCTTCTCTTAGTCCTGCCCATTTTGTCTTTGGCCCCACCCATCACTGGAATGCTGCCACAGAGAGCTCTGAAATAGAATTTGGTCCTTGTGCTGAAATACGTTTTGCACTAGCATAAGGGACCTGTAGCACAGCACCAATAGTGTTAGTTGGCATGGTGGGTTTTCTGGAGAATCCTGCAAGAGGTGTTTTCTGCTAGCACAACTTAATTTACATTAATGCTCATGTCACATTGGATATTGCCCTAGGATTAGAGTAAAGGAGTCAGTTGAATGGATTTAAAACTGCTTCACACCAAACTGTTTCAGAAGTCTTGCTACCCCTCAGGGTAGGATTTTGAACAAGCAGAGAATTGCATCCTTTTGCATGAAGCAGTTTGTGACTGCAGAAACAAACGATCCAGTTTCTCTTCTAAAAACTGCCAAAGGCATTAACATAATATCTATAATTCTTGTACTGTGGTACTTCCCAGTGAGCAATGAAACAGCCATTGCCAGAACATCTTGGTGGACAGAAATAAATGAATACATTTGTGATAAATCTCTTATCTTGTGAATTTCCCAAAAGCTATGTTATATAAAGTCATTACTACAGAAATATTTTTATTTCTATGACTGTTTTCTGATTTAAAAACAAACAAAAAACAATATATCTGCTACATAGTATGAGCTACTTAAATTACTGGACATAAAATGTACTCCCCGACCTTTAACTAGGCAATGGTTCATGAAATCACGAGTGGGAAGCAGGGATTCTAACATTACAGAAAAGCAAGCTGATCCTTTATGCACTGTTTTGGCCGTGAGCCATTGTCCTAGCTGTGCTGTGTTTCTTCTTCCAGGCTACTTGCATGGCAGGGTGACTATGAAAATACTTCTGCTTCTGATGGTTAGTAATTATTTACAGTCCAAGATCCAGAGTTCATATTTCACAGTCCACTGAGTAGACTAAGCTGCTCAGGGGTGTTTTTTTAAGTATTGGATTCCTTTGCCTTGCCAGATCAGGTCAAAGTTTCATGTAGTCCAGCATTTGCTTTCCAACAGCATGTGGCTAGATGCTTTTGGAAACCCATAGGCAGTGCATGGACATGATGGCCACTTCCTGTTTGTCCCCAGCATGTAGCAGTCACATTTTGCAAATGGACTTCCCATTTAGCGACTTGTGGTTGATAGTGATAGATCATAGCTGTTCAACCATCACAGTGTTTCCGTCCATAACGTTTTGGGCAAAAGTTTTAAAGTACTTCATAAGCAACATTTCTTATATTGCTTCTGAATACATATTCTACATATTCATGATCTATGTAGGAGCTTGGCAAAAGTTTTCAGTAGCAGATCTGAGGCAATATTTCCCCAGCATATTTCTAAACATTTAGGCTGTCACTCCAGTGACTATTAATTTTGTTCTTATTCATGTTGGCTTCAGTTTGCATCACAAAACACTTTGTAACCTTTGTCCATTCTTGTTAAGCGAGTGCCTTTTGTTTGAAGATGGCCTATACACTGTCTTATATCTTCTTGTGTAGATGTGTACTGTACTAGTACTGAGCTAAAATATGTCCTGATGGATATAGTTCTAATACCTTCATTGGATAGATAATGCATAGCCCATGGGTTGTATGTACACACACATACAAAACTAAAACAAGGAAAAGCACTCTTGCCAATGTATGTCCTGCTGGACAGGACTTGAGTGAAATTTTAACTCTTTGTTTTGAGAATTGGTTACTTCACTGCTGTTCAGTTACCAACTGTGTTGTGTAGTACATTTCCACTCTGAAAACCTAATGGCTTTTATGGTAAGCAGTGTTAGTAACCACGTGTTATCAGATGAATATTTGCAGCTGCTGGTGGTAAAATTGATAATCCAGGAGCATATGTTTTGGTGCTTTAGAATGCATTCCTTTTTACCATTTATCTTAATGTTGTTTTATGATGAAGGGAAACTTGTCAGAATGACACTAGAGACTGGGTAAATTTTAAAATATGAATTTGATCCAAAAACTATACTTTGGGGGTGTCCAGTGTATGGAATTTGCAAAGGTATTTATAGTGTGTGTGTGGGGGGGGGGGTATTTGCATGCTAATGGGTTAAAGTATTTCATAGAAATGTGAACCTAATAAACTTTTAAAGAGAAAGCACTGCCTTGATTTTTTTTTCAAATGGATGAATTTGATTTTTAATTGTGTTGAACTCTTATATTTAAGCCACCCTTTTCACATATAGTGAGGTACACAGACTTTCAATAAATTAGGGAAGGGGTTGTTTAAAATGCAAGAATAGTTATGCAAATTAATCTGGGTGATCAAGGTATAATGTAAACTTAACCCTGCTTAAGTTCTGTCTGCTAACTAGGATTGGAAACCAGGGTCTGAAGTTCGTATCAGTGAGTGTAACCTGTTTTGAAGAATTAATCAGTTTTCTAAAATAATCCTGCTCCTAAAAAAAATGCTCCTAAAAAGCAGGGGGAGAGAAGAACCCACAGAAGCACATGTTAAGATTATATTTCTATTTATAGTTTGGGTGTGTTGCCTGTTGACTGTGAGTATATTGTAACATGTCTCGGAACGATATATTCCACTAGAATCCAGATTGTTACTTGGGGAGAAATGAAAATATGAGAGCTTTTAGTACAGGATTACCTATAGTCTGTTTTAGACAGTGTTTCCGAAATATCTGGGGCTAGATCCAGATTTAAACTGGATCAACTGTGTTGATGGAAGCGGACTTGCCCAGCCCCTCCAGCTCCCTGAAAATGCCACAGAGAGAGTCAGGAGGCCGTGCTGAATGAGCTGAGCTGTGGTGTGTGTATGTTGGGGGAGGATCTATCTTCTCAATGAAGTAGATCCTGGATCTGATCCCTGGTAACGGAGGGACAAACTTAATGTGACAATAATTAGTTTGGCCCTGAGACATGATTTTTTTTCTGATTTTTTCCCCACCAAAATGGGAGCACATCACTTCTGTAGTCAACAAGGTATACTTTAGAGTATGTAAGGCTAATAGTAGAAATAAGCACCCTCAGAGGACCTCATCCCCTGTGTCCTTCACTATTTTTTAAGTGCTTGAGGATAGATGGTGGTGCAGTTAGGTAATTTTAGACTCTAGACTTAATGGAGGTATGTGTGTAGGTAGGTTCTTTTAGATATGAATGTGTGACGCTTCACCCCAAAATGTGGTAAGTCAGTTCTGCTGCATTTGAGGCTCTTCTGCTCATTCTCCTGAGTGGGGTTTGGACTACTGCCCCAAAAGTCCTGCCCTGAATTCACCACTGATGATTCTGCTGTATCCATCATGAGTGACCAAATGTTGCAATCACACCTGATGCAGAGATGCAGCAGAACTACATGCCCCCAGAAGTGAGGCTCTTGGAAGAAGCACCAATAGTGCAAAATGGTATTTGTATGCCTATAAAACAAGATCAGTTAATCCGATCCTAACCTAACTTTCAGGGTTCATTCAGCTTACACCACGGAATATTTGTCAGTTTACAGTTAGCTATACTAACTGGGGTATGCTGGAAGTTGGGAGGACATTTTCCTGTCTAAATGTGCATAGGGTTGCACCCTTAATTACAGTGTTACATGGTCAGTACAACCAGATTTGCATTTTCAATTTGCCTGTATTGATTTCTGATACTGGTGGGGAACGTATGGCCCTCCATGTAACTCCCATCATTCCTAGCTGGCATAGTCAATGGTGAGGGATGATGAGAGTTGCATCCTTGTGATTTTATGAGCCCCACCCCCATTTCAAAATGCATGTCCCCGGCCCCAAACTTTTGGACACAAACCTTCCTTGGTGTAAGTAGGATGTACCCTAAAAGTTAGGTTAGGATCGGGTTAACAAATTTGACATACAAGCATAGGAACATATAAACACATCATTTTACACAAATTTGACTTGGCAAATACCAGGGTGGGGGAGAAGTTTGTGTCCCAGTTTTTTGGACTCTTGAGAATGTTATGCTTAATAAAAACAGCCTGCAACAATTGTTTCTGTTTCATTTGGATTGTAGTGTAAAGAAGACCAAAGCAAGGTGCCTGAACTGGGTAGGCAACTGGTGGACTGCGCAATTCTATGCATGTCTACTCTGAAGAAAGTCCCATTGAGTTAAGTGGGCCTTATCCCCAGATAAACGGATATATGAGATTGCAGCCTAAAAAACAGGAGCCCAAGAAGCATAGCAAATGAAGGTGCTTGAGAAAAATGATACAGGGATATGTAGCTAAGCTTAAGTATGTGTAACTGAATTAACTGCATAATTTCCCCGTTTGTCCCTGCCTCCATTTCCCTCCCTCTTCCTCTGTATTTTTAAATTGTAAGCACCTTGGAGTAAGGGCTTGTCCTCTCACTCTTTGTAAAGTTCCATATGCATAGGTGGCACTATCCTAATAAATAAATGAGAGGGGGAGTTGAGTCCACAGTTTTACCTTGATGTGAACCAGCCAATTGTTGAGCTGCAGGCTTCTAGCGTACTTCTGAATATGGTTACCAGATGCATATGATAGTAAGGCCATCCGGCTGGCTGCTCTTCAAAACAGAATTCTAGACTGTTGCATGATCCAGTGTGGCTCTTACCACGTTTTGCAAAGGGCATATGCGTTGTAATAATTCCAGACAATGTTATTGGCAGACTAGTTTTGATTTTGCTACTTTGCTAGAGGGCCACACATTCTGAACGCGAAACATCAGTATTAGTTAGGCGTATATACAACAAGAGGGGGCCGCGGTGGCTTAGTGGTTAAGACGCTGAACTGCAGACTGGAAGGTCGGCAGGTCAGCAGTTCAAGACCCAAGTGCTGCGTGACGGAGTGAGCTCCCGTCTTCAGTTCCAGCTTCTGCCTCGGCGGGAAAGGTAACAGCGTTCCGTGCACCTCGGTGTTCAGTCATGCCGGCCACATGACCACGGAAGCGTCTTCGGACAGCGCTGGCTCTTCGGCTTAGAAACGGGGATGAGCACCGCACCCTAGAGTCGGACACGACTGGTTGGGGACACCTTTACCTTTTTTTACAAGAACTGTGTGCCCTTATCATTTGCCAAGGCAGGGTCAACTGAGGTCTTAAGCCTTGGCGTTAAGCACTGCTCGCTCACTGCCTTGCCCTACCCGTTACCTTTCACACCCGCTAGCAAATTAGTGGCCGCCACCAAACATCCCTTCCTGTCCAATCAAAGCAGAATTTAAAACGGTAGCGTGCAGGAAGTGGACCGTTGCTAGCAGGATAGCAAATCAATACATTAAAGTCGGTCCATTAAACAGGCTAGTCCCGCAGTCTCACTGGAAGAGGGAAGTGGAGAGCTTTTCTCTACGAAGCGTTTGTTGCTGGGCGCTCGTCATTCCCTAGGAACGACGAATCAAAGGAATGAATGCGGGCAATCCTGCTGTTCTCCTCAGCCAAGTTCCCGTGCCAGAAGTGTACTGGGTTTGGGGACAGGGTGCTTTGCTTTAAAAAAAACCAAACGAAACACACACGCACTTCTTTTCTTTTAAACTAAGGGCGGGTGGGGGGAAGGCCGCCTGGTGCCTTCCAGATGGTTTGGACTACAGCTCCCACAATCCTATTGGCCACGCTGGCTGGGGCTAATGGGCACTGTAGTCCAAAACGTCTGAAGGGCACCAGATGCCCCACCCCTGACCGAAGGGTCATAGAATCATAGAATAGTAGGGCTGGAAAGGGCCTACAAGGCCATCGAGTCCAACCCCCTGCTCAATGCAGGAGTCCAAGTCGGAGCATCCCCGAGAGATGGCTGCCCAGCCTCGTCTTGAACGCCTCCAGCGTGGGAGAGCCGCCACCTCCCCAGGTAATCGGTTCCATTGTCGTATCGCTCTTGCAGTCAGTATGAGTGTTTGGCGACTTCAGCTTTGCTCGGTGGCGAGAGGAAGTTTGAAACTTGTCTCCTAGGGAAGGGATGCAGCGAGCAGCGCGGCTTCACTTAAACCTGCGCTGAGCTCCAAGAATTAGGTGAAATGGTTTTGTTCCCCGCTTGTCCGGAATTAGGGGAGCAGGGCTTTCCGGCAGGCCCGAAGGTGCGCCCTGCTTTGTTTCGATTTCAAGAAGGAAAAGGAGCCCTTGGAAACGACGGTTGCTACGAGACGGGCTCAGCATGAAGCCCTTGCCGCTGACGCACCAATAGGGAGCTCAGCTCTCCGTCGCTTCTTCCAATCCCCACCCCGGCTTTCTAAAAGCCTGGCCCGCCCCCCGCGAGGCAACGGGCCAATCAGGTTTCCGTTCTACGGAGGGCCGCTTCCGCCTCCCGGGCTTTGGTTTGCTGGGAAGGCCGGCGGAGCTGTTTCCGGAACCTGGATGTTGCCGTGGGAACCACAGCACCCTGGAGCTGTTTTGTCTCTCACGGAAGAAGCTCAGCCCGGCCGCTCCGGAAAAGTGAGGCCGTTCGGCGACTCCCGTCGGCTCTCCGATGGCCAGAATGGCCAGAATGGCCTTTTCCGCGGACTAGCGCCCCGCCCTTCTTCAGCCGGGGGCCACCGGGCTGAACGCCACCAAAGGTGCTTCAGATCAGCCTCACTCCCTGCAGGCAGTCAAGGGGACAGGCTGCGTCTCCTCCGCTATTTAATAGTAGTCCGTATTCGGTGCCAAGCAAACCATTTCTTTTCAACCCTTATAAATTAATCACTTTTTCATGCCGCTACAACGCTGTGATAAAAGTTGTACCTGGCAAGCATCCCCTCTGCCATCGAGCTTAAAGTAGTGCAATCGCAGCGTCCCTCAGGTCAGAACTGAGTCGAAACTCCGAGAGATGGGGAGGGGCACCCTATTCTAGGGATCCGTTTTTAATAGCACTTCTTTGCCAGAGTGAATGAAGGGAATTTGAATTATATTTTAACGTGCCAAGAGGAAACAAACCCTGATATAAATCACTGTTTTAAATTAGTGTTCGTTGTGCTGTTTTCATCATGCTCTGCTTTAAAGAGAAAGTATTGTATATTCTCAAATAAAAGCAATATTCAGTTCAATGTAATTGACAGTCAGTTTTAAGAAATCATAATGGAACAAGGGGAATTATAAGGGAACCAGCAGTGGACTCGGAGCAGGTGTTCAAATTCCTGCATAGCCTTGAAGCTCGCTGATTGGGTGATGGTGGGCAAGTATCTCTGTCTAACCTACCTTGTAACCTACCTTGTAAAAAAGTTTTAAATATTAAAATGGGATAATTCTATGTATGCCATTCTGAGAAGTTACTATGAAGAAAGGGACAGAAATTTCTACTGAGCCAATGGAGAACTAGCACAACTCAAAACTGTCAGCCATGCATTACAGCTCATGTGGGGCAGTGCATTGTTGGTTGTCTAAGAAGTTAGCCACAGAATACTAAATATGATTGTATAAAACCAAGCAAAGGATTGGCTTTGATTTAACACATTTGTATAAATTCACCTTTTTTATTTAAGAGACTTGGGGGGGGGAAAAGATGCTTGCTATGATGAGATTTAAAAAGTACACATCTAATATGTAAAGCACCAACTTTTATCCAATCTGCACTTTACCAATGGAAAAACATTTTACAGTACAATCCTATACCCAGTTACTTGAAGGTAAACCCCATTGACCTCAGCGGGACTTACTTCTGAGGAGCGCACTGTTAGTCTTTCAGTGTAAGGTGAATAGCATGGATACACCTTATTTAAAGAAACAACAGTATTTTGAAGGGACACCAAGAATGTCTCATTCCATAATGAAACTATTGTGCCAGTGTAATGTAGTAGTTAGAATGGAACCTGGGAAACCCATATTCAAATCCCCACATCCTTGAAGGTTACTTAGTGACCTTGGGCCAGTCACTATCACTCAGCTTAACATACATCAGAGGGTTCTTGTGAGAATAAAGATGACTTTGACATTGCCTTGAGCACCTTGCAGGAAAGTTGAGATAAAAATGTACTTAATGAATAAATAGTAAATATTGCCTGGTATGTGTGAATCATGGTTCCCATGCCTTCTTCCCAGTTGCAGACATTTTTTATGTGGAAAGGTTGTGACTTCTGTTTGAAAATGTATGTTTTAGATAATGGAAAAGGCATTGCACTCTTCTGTTTTGGTTTTTATTAAAATTATTTTGTGGTGGTTGGCTTCGCAGTAATTTCAGCTAGCTTTTTATTAGGTGAGAGGGTCCGTAGTAATAAAGAGGCCAGGTGGTGCTGGGAACTGCTTGCCAAAACAACCACTAATTCAGTGCAGTTTTTCAATAAGGCTTTCAACTGTCTACTGTATTAAAGTAATTTTGTTGTTGCCCTTTTTTCCATCTTCTGTAATAACCTGAAACAAAGAGTACCTTATACACCCATAGCACAATTATGCTCATATAGACTCTCTATACAACTCTTCGTTGCTTAACTCTGTGTTGACTTCATTCTGATTTAACCCCTAATGTGCTCTTCTGCTTCATTTTCAGTTTTGAAGTAAAAAAAAATATGAAAGGGTATATACTCTGGTGTCGTTGCTCCTCCCTATAAGTATTATGCGGAAGTAAAATCCATTAATTCTCATAGAATTTGTTTTTAGATAAATACACTTAGGTTAGCAGCTGAATCTAAGGAGGATTATCATACATGTGTCTCGATGTGCAAAATGAAGCTTTACTAGATAGACTTCATTTAAACCTGCTTGAGAAATACTCAGATGATCTATACTTAAAGTAATAAAATGAGATTTCATCCAAATACTTCTTCTTAATTGGATTGTAATTGGGCTCTGCTGCCATGTTAATAATACTTGATTTTTTTACATAATTGCAGAAGACTACTGGGTATTTAGAGACTAGTTCAAATATTTTATTGAAGTATAGTCACTGTGATCTCTGTAGGTATTCTGACAGATATAATTGTTTTTAATATACGGTGTCCCAGGGCACTAAGGTTCTGGTTCCCAATCCTGACAAACTGAACTGCAGTTGTATGATATGAAGGAATTGAAAAAGTGGATCTATTGATTCCTTGAGATATGCTCTGATTTGCACAAAATTCTCCTAGATGTTAGAACTTCCCAATTCATTAAACAGACGGGTTAAAGGGAATAAATGAGGAAGCCAGCACAATTTAAAACTGCCGGCCAGTTTAGGAGCATTCATAGCTCATGTGGGGCATAGCACTGTTGGCTGTCTGAGAAGATAGCCACAAAATACTAAATATGATTGTATAAAACCTAGATTTATTTTTTAAAAAATCCATTATAAATAATGGATTTATTCTGCATAATAAACAATGAATTTATTCCACTTAAGGAAAGCTATTTTGTTTGGTTTTAGAAATGGAGAACACATCTTCAAGCATAGAATTTGAGTACATCAAGAACCTCCAACAGCAAGTGTACTTTCTTGAGCTGGAAGCCAATTTTCTATATCCTGCACAGTGCCATCTACAATTAACTACATCAACTAAAATATAATAGGAATGGGATACTGAAAAGAATATTTGAAAAGGAATATTTGTTTTATATATGTATGTGTCTCTATGTGTGCTGTCTGTTTATGTGTTTGTATGTAAATGGTTTTTGTAATGTATTTCTAAGGTTTTAATATTTGTAAACCACCCATAGAGCTTCAGCTGTTGGGTGGTATAGAAATGTAATAAATGAGTGAATATAGGAATAAAATATTTTATTATTGTGGAAGCTGTGGGGAAGATCCAATGGTGCGCTCCCACTATTTACATCCTTTACATACAATGCAAAGGCAAATCACCACTTTTCCTGTTGTGCTAGTTATGTTACACAAGCGTTCGTTTATACTAGTGCAATGTCAATAGTGCTAGCACTTGGACACCTTAGATACTATCCTGAGTGAAAACAGCTTGACTGTTTTCTATATTAATGTTATTAAATGGAAACTGTTCATGATGACTACAGCTAACAATAATTTTAAATCATTGTTTGGCCTTAACTTGTTATCACTCGTGAACAGGCTAAAAAAGCCACTAGTCTTCAACCTCTTATAGCATCTGAAATGGAACACATGCTGCAAAAGCTACAGGTAAATTTTTTGTTATCTATCCTTGGGAAAAATAATGGCATAGCCAGTACTTTGCAGTCCAAAATTCCATCCTTGCTCCCATCTTCATTTAAATGAGTGTGAAGAAACCTTTTTTGAGGATAATATATTGGAGATACTTGGCATGTTGTTTGTTTACACATGTACAATTTAGCAGGCTGTCATAGGGATATGAAAGTAAGGATGCAGCACAGAATTAGATAGCCAGATCTGTACCAAAGCAAAAATCACACGTAGTTTCTATCAACAATTCCATATCTTAAAACAGCCTCAAAATCTAAAAGGGCAATATTGTAACATGGAAAAAACAAGGGACAAAACCAACAGATGCACAAGAAAATTAATATATTAGAGGGTTTTTTTCTGTTCTAATTCTAAAATCCAATTTGCTATAAAACATACTGAAAACAGGTTCTTTAAAATACTGAACCCTCCTATCTTCAAAATGTATCCTTGTTAATAATTTAAATGAGTCAAACTTACTACACAGCATTTTTATTCTCTTATAGGAATTGCAGTCTCAGTCTGATGGCCTCCAACTGGAGTTAAAGAGAAAGGAAAGCGGTTTGAACATGCTGAAGAGAGAGACAGAGCAACTTAGTAACCAGATCAACGTCGCTGATGGTAACATTTCATTCAGTATAATTCCCATGATTGGCATATAAGCTGTAGTGTCTTTTTTTCCCCAGAGCTGTCATACTTTTTATTTTGATTTAAAAGCATTGGAATTTCTTGTGGATTTAATTTCTGAACCCTATGAGAATTGAAGGGCCTTGGCATAGGAAGGTAGCAATTGTGGAACAAAGGGCTATTAGTAAAGTGAGACCAAGTTATAGAATTTATAAACAGAGCAATCCTAAATTCATTTTCCATAGAACAAGGACTACTGAGAATGAAAGAATACTGGAATGAGCATAATTTCCTGGTTCTCTTCAGTATGATGACTAGAATGAAAGAAACTGCTTAGCTAGTGTGCACAAGGGCTGCCATTTATGGGTTTTGTATATGGTTTGTGGTTTGTCTTGGAGATTGGAAATCAGATTGTGTGGTTAGAAGAAATATAGAAGTTGTTTACTGTGATGAAACAATCATTTATTCCACCATGAAATAGCTAAAACCTGCAGTACACTTGCGCTTTCAATTTAGGGCTACTTAATGGAGTTAGCTGGGAGAGATTCAAGTGTCTGATGGCATGGGAGGGTCAGGTCTGCTGTACAGTGGGTAGGAAAATCTGTTCAGTTCCCTCTGTAACACTTTTGTCACCTTGTAGATGTTGTTTCAGCTGAAGGGGGAGATACGCTGTTAGAAATTAAGTAATCCAAAGAACAGCCAATGTAATTGAGGGAGTGCTAAAACTTGATAAAATTACTAGTACTTTACCTACTGAAATCATTGAATAATACTTTGCAGATGAAGAAGTGAGATGCTGTCATTCTATAATATGACCTGTCATCTTTTTGCTTTGCAGTTCAGGAAAGTAGAAAAGAGAGTAACAGAATCTAAACCAAACAGAACTACTCAAGCCTCTAGTAAATTCTAATAATTACAACGCTTGAAAAGCCAGTCTTGTTAGGGTCATAACAATCAATCCTCCCTTTGTAGACTGTGACAGACTCAGTAGTCTATAACATCATGAAGTCACCACTTAGGACCAGCATCAGTGTAGACATTAAAGAAAAGCTTTCCTGTTTTGATAAACAAGAATCCTCTGGAAAGCTATAATCTTGCACATATTGTTATTCTCTGGGAATAAGAAAAAAGAGCCCTTGAACTGGCACTAAATTAGAAGAGCAGGAACCATTTAAGGGGGTTTCCTAGAAGCCAATATTATTTTTTTTTAAAAGAGAAAGAGAGAAAAAATGGGAAATACAGTATTAGGCAATTTTAATGTAAATGTATTAAAAAGTTTTCGCATAATTGTAAATCAGTAGATGGAACAAATAAAGCATCTTCTATTTTATGCTTTTTAATGCAATGTTATTTCTATGTTTGTTCATGTCTTCCTGTTTCTTTTGTGAATATTATGTGAATAAAAAAAAACTCCTAATCTTTGCCACTTTGAAAAGTCTAATTGCAGGTAGGTATGTTTTAATTAATTAGGGGAATTAGTGACTAATTCTGTACATGTTTCCTTGGAAATAAGACCAGCCATAATTTGTTGCTTTAGCCACGAATTGCCTTACAGACGACCACATAAGCGATGGTTTGTTTCCCCCATTCCTGATATCTGTTTCTGCCTGTCCCTTCTCCCTGCTTCCTTCAGGTATCCCAAACACCTTTGCAGTGTTGTAGAACAGGCATGGCTCCGCTATGTCTCTCCTCACTTACCATTGGGCTATTGCAGAAACAGGGCGTGGAAATGTCTACAGCTCTTCACAGCAGCGCTTGGAAACTGACTGGCCTTCCCTCCTTCTAAGGCAAACCACCAAGACCCTTGACTCCAGAAGTCTTTAACCCTTTCCTACCACAGGAAAACTTGGAGAAAGCGAAAATTTATCTGGTAGCAGAAACCAACATGGATTTCTCAGGAAATCTAAGGAGTGACCACATGTCTGACTTAGTAGAGACAAGAGATACAGGAATATGTGTGCAATTACCCCCTGCAACTGGCCCATTTCTGCATGTATCCCATGGCCCCCACCCATCTTGCCAACCAGAGTTTGGAAGCCTGCAGGAAAGCATATCAGCTGGGATTCTGTAGAAGTGATCCAGCAAGTATTACACTGAATGTACTCCCATACATGCCAAAAGCTGTTCATTTTAATGTTGGTGCACTGATATGAAAAAAAAAACATGCATGCCCACGAGCATCTGAGCACTGTGATCACATGAGTTTCTTTAAACACCCCCACCCATCCCTCCTGAAACCTGCCACTCATTTGACTATGACTTGGTACCAGGAATCACAATGACATTGGTTACAAGGTCTTCCTCCACATCCAGCAAGCGAACTCCACCTCACCTTCAGATGCCCAAAGGCTCTCTCCACTGGCAGCCGTGCCCTGCTATACTAGAAGTTAGGACCCTCCTGAGTGACCAGTAGGGTGCCATGACCCAGGTTCGCAAAATAAAAGCCTGGTCGCCCAGGACAAGAGGGTGTACTGGAACTTTGTTGACCGAACTATGATGGGCCACTTAAGAAAGTTCAAACTGAAAGCTTCTCTGCTAGGGGAGAGGTCCAGAACACAGCAGTGTTGTGGCTTATCCCAGGCAAAGCTATATATATCTCCATAAACCAGCGCTTGATATCTAACCACGCCCTGAAGAATCATGTTGCAGGAGCACTTAAGACTGTATTGCTCTGAGCCATTTCCCTTGGAGTCAGGATTGTAATTTAAGAGAAATGCAAGGTGTCTGCAGCTCCAGCGAACTGCAGCTCTCAGAAACCTTAGATGACTCAGCTGTCATCATTGACCTTGATCATGTCAGAAAAGTTGGAGGTACAGTTCATTCAGCATGAGCACCATCTCCTGGAAGACATCCCAAGCCATCAGTTTGTCAACTTTAAATGTGGTGCTTTGTGGAAAGATCAACGCCAGCTTTTTACTGACAAGAACTGCATGCCACAACAGCATCCTGCCTCTGGACCACCAGGGCAGTCTCTTTGGCCACTTGGTTGCAGGTTACCCTGGACATATGGAAGATCCACCTAAAGTGTGCATTGTCCCAATACTCAACCTCTCTGTTTTGAAGAGGTACCAACTCATATTCTGCTGCTCACCCATGTAGTCAGTGGCCATGATTGTCCTTGCCCTTTCCATAGCTACAACAATGCATTTGCGGACAGCATGAAGCCTTCTTCGGTGTGCCATGAGAAGTTCATATTCCCTCATCAGAAATGTGGCTGCAGATACAGCACTGTTCCATTGACTTAAAAAAGGCAGTATGAGAATGTCCTTGAGGCAGTTGCCAGCATCAACTATGCTTTGCAGGAGCTACTTTGTTTTCCATGGAGCTACTTTGCTTTCCGTGGAGTCACCGATCTTTGCCTTGCTATGAACTTGCCTGGAGAGCAGTGGCTTCTTTTGCAGACCTGGAAGTGGTAGAGGGGAAGGATGGGCTGGACATGAGAACGGCCTTCTCTCCTAATTATGCCATGAACAATGTTCTCCCTACCCAAAAGCAACTTTCCTGGCAGTTATGAAAACCTTCCCAACCAAACCCCTTTTTTCATCAAAGCAACCTTTTGAACCTTAGCATTTTGCACATCATGAAATTCAGCCTCCTTGCTATGCGGCTCTCCCGATTTGTCATTGTTGGCGCAAAGATTAAAAGGTGCCCTGGGACAGTACTGTGCTGACCACTTGTAAATGCCTTTTGGGAAGTTGGGGAAAAATTTACCTTCAAAACAGAAAAGTATATTTGGGCAGCCTGGAAATAACCTTGGAATGGGGCACCAGGTTTTCATTTTTCCCTCCTTGGAGGGACCCTGATGACAGAACTTGCAGCTGCAAGAATTTATTTTTAGAAATGTTCATAATAACTGTAACAAGAAACATGTACAAAATTATTTCCACATGCAAACAACTGCAGGAGAAATAATCAAGGCAAAACAAGTTATATTTCTCTTGTTGCTTTCCTCAGAAGTGGAGGAGTCATTCCTTCTGTAGAAACTCTGAGAAGTTGGATGGCCCCTCTTATCTTTTAACAGTAACAGCAATTCTGTTTCTGAAAACCTGTGAGCCGCACAAACAGTATAATAACTCCTGTTTCATTTCCCTCCAGAAACACCTGTTTCCCTCCCCCTTCCTTCACCCTCTTCATTACCCCCTCAGATCTCTGACTAAATGTTGTTCCTTCTCCATTAAAGGGGGAGGAAAGCCCTGTCTGGGAACCTAGACTGGAACTGGTGGTGAGAAGTGTGGTGCTGACCATTCAGATTTAGGCAGTGGGAAAGGTGGAGGTGGAGTGCAATTGGGTATGGATGGGCCGAATTGTTGAGCTGGTTCTTGTTCTTCAAACAGATATTGGGGTGGTGGCTGCCACTGGTATTGAAGGTGTTGATAGGGAAGTTGCAACTATTGCTGCCGCAAGTATCCTACCAGCAGAAAAGGGTGTGCTGGTGAAGGGGTGAATGGGCCCATTGGCCACCCTAGCACTGTATCTGCTGTGCACTGCAAAATGTCTGTTTGCTACTCCATGGTGGAGGTTCTGGTAGCCATGCACTTCTCAGAGGCCTCATCCAAGGCACACATGGCATCAGTCATGGCTGTAGGCAAGGCCTGGGCGGACAATCATTAAAAACTTTTTAAAAACATAGTTAAAAACAGTAAAATGAACACATCAAAAACACATGTAACAACACACCAAAAATTAGAGAATAAAAACAGCACCCAATCCAACAGACTATTTTACAAGCTGAAGTCCTGCTTGAACAGAAATGTCTTTGTCTGCCAGCAGAAAGATAGCAGAGAGATAGCTAACCTAGCCTCCCTTGGCAGGGAGTTCCATAGCCTTGGAGAAGCCACCGAGAAAGCCCTTCTTTGGTGTCACCACCAAGTGTGGCTCTGAAAGTGCTGGTACTGAAAGAAGAGTCTCCCCTGAGGATCTTAAAACCCAGGCAGGCCCGTATGGGAGAAGGTGGGCCTTTCAGGTAGCCTTGTCTGAAGCCATATGGGGCTTTATAGGTCATAACCACCATTTTGAGTTGTGCCTGGAAGCAGACTGGTAGACTGTCTGGCTGCAGCATTCTGAAGCAGCTGAAGTTTCTGAACAGTTTTCAAAGGCAGTCCTGCATAGAGTGTGTTACAGTAGTCCAAACAGGACGTAACTAAGGCATGTGTAACTGGCCAGGTCAGGAATCATTAGTAACGGGCACAGCTGGCACACTAGCCTCAGCTGTGCAAAGGCACTCCTAGCCACCACCGAGTTCTGGGCATCCAGATCCAGGGCCAAATCCAGGAGTATACCCAAACTGTGACCCTGAGTCTTCAGGGGGAGTGTAACCCCATCCAGCACAGGTTGAATCCTTATTCCCTGATACGCCTTTTGACAAACCAGGAGCACCTCTGTCTTGTCTGGATTAAGCTTCAATTTGTTCACCCTCATCCAGTCCTTTACCAACATTGGACGTTGATTTAAAACTAGAAGAGCTTCCTTGAATTTAGATGGAAAGGAGAGATAGAGTTGGCCTGGCTGGACTCCCTGATGCTTCTTGCAGCATGGCATGTTCCCCAAACCAAAAGAACACGGTCCCTTGTGTACCTCTGAGTCCCCTTGGAGTCAAGCTTGCACAGAGCATGTTTCCCCCCTGTTCTTTGTGGTTCTTGGCAGCTGCACTCTTTCATTTTTTTCTTTCTGTTTCTCAGCAAGGCTGCTTTCTGAGCATTAGTCAGAGGTGGCTCTTCCTGAAGCTCAGCATGTGTGCGCGAGTGTCTGTGCCTGCTTCCCAGGGCAGCATCTTCTAGCTGCTTTTCGCCAGGCTGTCCTTTTACCTGAGTAGGTGGACTGACTTGTGCCTTTTGTGTGCACTTGGGGAGTCACTCCTATATGCCTAAGAATGATTGGGATAGTCATGGGGGTGCAGGTGTGTGGCAGGGGCTCCCATGAAGTGCTGGTTTCCTCAGCGTAGGATTGCAGCATAAGAGAACTGTTTCCATGATCAACACCAGGTGACAACTTTTGCCAGATCACTGTTTGGATTTTGTATCCATATTTGATGTGTTCTTGGAAGACCTTTGAATATTAGGTGCTGTAGTGCTGGAAAAAGAACCTCTTGCCAGATTTGATTCCTTGGAGGGATGTAATGAAAGGAGAGGTGACCTTTCTCCTTCAAAACTGATGTGGCGAGACTACACGTGCCTCCCCCAAATGGGCTGGTATGTTCCCCTGACTCGCACCTATTGATCCAAAAGTCCCATTCTTCAAATCCCAGACTTGCGATTCATAGAGCACACAGCTACAAGAGTTCATATTCATTTCCTGCTATCATTGCAATTTCCATCCTTCACACCTATCTTGTAAACAGTGATATGAACTTTTTAAAAACAACAACAATGTCATATTTGGTGTAGAAGTACTTGTGAAAAACGGCCTTACAGCCCTATCCTGTGTTTACGCAGAAGTAAGTCCACTGATTGAACACACTTCTATTTTAAGATGGCAGCCTCAGAACCAGTTCATGCTGCAAATTTCTCCACATAACTACACATAAATACTTAGGGAAAAGTTAGTGTAATCTGCAGTATACTTGTGACGAGACAGGGCATTTCTGTGATCGCAGTTGCACATTATTCAGCATCCCTGGGCTCCTTCACACTGGGCTTTTATCCTGTGATTGAGATTGCTCCTTCATGGAAGTTTGTGGGCTCTTTACATGACGCAGTGATCATCTAAGACATCTCCTGCACTAAATGCCCTTTGTTCCGTTTTTAAATAGATCACAGATAATGAGCTATCAAATTACCCTGTTGTGTTCTGCTTCAGTTTCCTCCATCAAAAGAGTTAAAGTGGCAAGAGGAGTGAGATCAATGAAAGATAATGGAAGGAGAGAGTCGGAGAGGGGTTACAGGGGAGAAGGAGGGGGGAAGGGGTGGGGGAAAAGGAAGCACGTGAAAAAGGGAGTCATTGTGATCCTGCATTTCAAATGGAAGCAGAAAGCCCCATTTTAAATGCAGGATTTTAGGCTGGTGTAGAGAATCCCCTAGTTGAAAGAGATGCCAGCCATTGTGCTAATAGTCCAGGTCATACTAAGCTTTCTTCATGAAGTTAATTGCATGGAGGATTTCTACAGTATGAGAACAGACTTTTAATAGATTCACTCTGGATGGTCAGTTAGGGGCTACCCAGCTGTAAACACACAACCGACTGGGTTTGGGGAAGTCAACAGCAATTTGTCAGGATGCTGGCTACATAATTTCCTTGTTCATCCAAGCCTGTTGAAACAATTGGGCCTTGACTGCCCATCCTGAAGAGCTATGGTACTTGACTTAGATGAATCATCACACAGAAGCTGAAAGAAGTGAGATGTTTAATTTGAAGCAAGTGTAAATATTGATATAAATGTTGCAATGCTGTTGTTTTTAAGTGAAAGGTCAGATACCAGAGTACTATTTTCCAGTTGATTTTTTAAAAAGTAGCACTACCATGTGGTGAAATTCTATATTACCACTTCAAATGATGCCTTCAGGAAATGTTAGCATATTTTTGTGTTTAATTTCATTTTGCAGCCTTTTATTTAATTAGGAATGGGACGGAGAACTCCCAAATGAAGTGTTTTTGTGTTGCGGGAAACTTTTTAATGCTTAAATGTTAATTTTTGTGAACCGCCCAGAGAGCTTCGGCTATTGGGTGGTATAGAAATGAAACAAATCAATAAATCAATAAAATAATTAGCCTCCAAAGCAGAGTCCAAGTATATGTAGTTGGAACTGGGTGAAAATGTCTTACTTAGGTACCTTCTGCAACTTTCAGGATGAAGCGAGAACTGTAGTTTTGTTTGTTGGACCATTGGCTTTAATTTATCTGGAGCTTCCATTGGTGAATACATGCTCCTTCAACATGAATAGATGCTGTGGAAGATCATTTGCTTATGGTGTTGCCATTCATTTCAATTACGCTTGCACATATGTTCTCTTTGAATTGTGCGCTTTGTTGTTTCTACCTCTTCCCATATCCTTGACACAGGCAGTCATGAAAGAGATGGCTTTCATGCATTACTTTACAGGTAGCACCTCTGCCATCAACAAAAATATTTAGGACAGAGAAAGCTGCCTCACTTTGGGCCAGATCACTGATCTATTCTGACCATTGTCTTTTTGACTAGGTCTCAGTCACAGATCTTTCCTACCCCTGCTATCTAAGATTCTTTGATTGGAGATGCCAGGCTGAAAAGGGGACCTTCTGCATGTAAGGCATGTGCTTTTAAGACTGAGTTCAGCCACAGCTGTGATATTAAAAATTTGAACTTGTGATAAAGCAAAACAGCATGCTGTAATCACTGCTGTTTTAATAGTACCCTGTGTGTGCTCGCACGTGTGTGTGTGTGTGTGTGGTTTTAAAGCTTGGGAACTTGGTAAGAATTGCTTCAAAGGTCATGCAAAGAGCTGTGGAGAAGCCCTATGTCCCACCCACCACTGGGCTTCAGCATTACAAAGCTTTTTGTTCCACTGAGCTGTTGGAGTTGGATGCTGCCGTGGCTTTATTGCTTCATTGTGCCCTTTCAGTGGTTTTGAATTTCTTTCTCTTGGAATTTTGGATATGCATTTTGATTGAAATTTAGTGACTGATACAGATTTGCAGGTTTTGTATGCTGCCTTTGGTTATTTGCTGATGGAATGGTGGTCTAGAAATGCTGACAATGGAAAATATATGAAGCCTTGTAGCTGCTGGAGATATGCAGAGCTATAGTGAGAGTATGGAGAGCAGATCCCTCCTTTGATCAGAATCCAGCTTGTAAACTTGTGTGCAGTGGGATATATAGAAAACTGTGTGTGTGTTGGTGTACTATCATCTCTGATCAATGTTCAGATGGTATCTGCATCTGCTTCCTGGTATTCTCTTTTAGGGTTGGCTAAGGCACTTCTTTTGACCGTCCACTTTACTTTTATTATCCAATTGAGTTCATATCCAATTGAGTTCATTAATCCATATGATGTTAACTGTCACACTATTTTGAGGTTGTATAAATTTCTTCATCATGTCTCCTTTCCTTAAAAACATCCTCGTCTGCGGGCAGTTTCAGATGAATGGTTTTTTTCTTTTGCATTTTTCTGAATGCAAAGTGCTGTATTCTCACTGTCTGGTAATTCCTACCATGATATCTCTCAGGTCAACAATGTGAGGTATGTAGGTTGGGTGAATACAAAAATAACAATAAAATCATATTGAGACAATAATAATAAGGCAGAAGAAAAGCCACACTAAAAAATCGGTGGTGGAGTGAAAAACATCAAAAAGGAGACAAGCCAAATGCTTGCCTAAATCTTTAAAAAGTATTTAAATAGTGATGGAAAACCATAAAATAAGGGACAAAATGAGGCTCTTGTGGCAAGAAGTTCCACATTCTGGGTACTGCCAAATAGAAGGTGTTTTCCCACACACTGTGACTCAGCCAATGTGGGATACACAGAAAGTCTTATTCAGCTGACTACAGGGAGCAGGTAAGATCTTATGGGAGGAGGCATTCTTGAAAGTGCTGTTACCCGATGATTGTGAACAAGATTGCAAAGAACATAGCTACTTGTCACTGTGTATTTGTTTTTGAATTCCTCACTCACCTATGGAAATATAGCTTAGGATATAAAACAAGGGGACATTGATAACATGATTTTTAAGAATTGAACAGTCGACATTATACTAAAGTGTACAGGTCTGCATGCTGTGAATGGAAGAGATGTTTTGTGGCTCACTTCAGGAGCAAGTGAACTATCGCATATGATACTTGCCACAAAGGTCTTAAGTATATCAGGTAATGACAAAGAAATTAAGCCTTCTTTTCATTCTGACTTTAACTAAATCCAACACTAATCACCTGTTCAAAAGAAAGCAGCAAACAAACATGTGTGTTTGGCTTCATTGCAAGTTAGTGTTATCTCTAGTGGTGTTTTAATTAATTTTGATTAAAGAATTAATGGTCTTCTTAATAAAACTGGTCAATTTTAGCCTTTAAAAATAAATGCCTATTTATTGCTGTCAAGAATGTTGATATAATTATGCTTCCTTCAGAGCATCATTCAAAAGAGAAGCGGGTTTTGGTAGAAGAAATCCTAGAACTGAAGAGAGAGAAAGAACAAAAAGATAGGCAAATCTCTGCAAAAGAAGACGAGATATTGCATGCCAAGCAGGAACTGGAACAGCAACAGATGAACCTGAGTAACAGAGAACAGGCTATCCTTGTATTACAAACAAAGGTATATTGATTGCTTTGTTACAAGTAATTTATTACTAGAACCAATATAGTTAATTTTTTATCTTTATTAGAGAGTGCATAGAATCATAAGTCTGGAAGGCACAGTCTTTCATGCATTAATCCACACCCACTTCACATAATGAGAGAGTGCAAAGGAATCATCTTGTCCAAAGGCATAACTCAGTTTAGGAGCATAGGAAGCTGCCTGTTACTGAGTCAGACCATTTGTCCATCTAGTCCAGTATTCTTGACACTGACTGGCAGTGGCTCTCCAGAATTTCAGACAGGAGATGCCGAGGATTGAACATGGGATCTTCTGCATGGAAAGCATGGACTCTTCCACTGAGCCATAGCATCTCCGCAGTTAAACAACTTTCCAACTCACTATACATGACTCCACATCATTATAGACTGGCAAGAGGAAAATACACCAGAAGTGTCTTTAGATGTCAAACCAAAGAACTGCCTCTGTTATTCAAATAATACTTTAATAAAATTGATCCAAATGTCTTAAGTAAGGAAATGAAGCAACCTCCTACAAGGGAAGGCAAAAGTCTAAGGATTGTTAGCCCATCTGACTTGGGGGATAATTCCATCACAACTGTGGAGATCTGTTAAGTCTTCCTGATTAAAAAAAAAGTCAGTGTAGGCATCTTGATATTATGTGTATGTATCCATTTGATTGATTGATTTATAATACTTATATACCGCTTAATATAATCAAATGTCTGTATTTGATCACAAAAAGGGTATTATTATGTTCTCATTTAATACCCTTTTTTGTGAAGGGGACCAGATCCAGAGGGGTGATTTGCACACTGATGTCTGTGAAAACATAAAATGGCAAACATTTCTAAGTCCCAAATGTAGACCTAGTTTTAAACATTCATGAAACCATATTTAAATAGCAATGAAATATTGTTAGGTTTACTGTACTTTGGCAATAAAGATAAAATAAGCTCCCTTGGTTTTTAGAATATTTATCTCACATGTTAAAAATTAAATCAAGGTGAGGCAACAGTCGGAACAGCAGAAGGCGGTGGAGCTGCAGCTTTCTGAAAAGAGAGAGAAGCTCCTGAAAGTGCAGTCTGCTATGCATGAAATGGAACATAACATCTTTCAGAAAACAGCACTGATACAAGAGCAAATTGCTCATGAACTACGGTACTAACCAATGAATCCAAGAGATACTGAAGGCTAGTTAAGGTAGTATTGTGTTCAACCCTGCAAATGTCCACGGAGGTTACAAGACTATCTGCCCGCACATACCTTAGCAATTTGTGGTGTACTAATGGCCTGAAAGAAATAACGACCAATTCTCTTCCAGCTCTTGCATTAGGATTACAAGGGAAACACAAGGTTGGAAACATCTAGCCCAGTCACAAACACATTAAAATATTGCTGGGGTGGGGGTGCTTGTCTCCTATAGGGAAGACATGCCTTACAGTTTTGAGAATGGTGCTATGATTCAGTAATATAGCCTCTGTTTCAGGACAGAGAATCTTGTGCCTTTGCAGAGCTGCTTCTGTGCATCCTGGAGTTTGGGTGGTTTGCTGCCAAAGTAGACTTTGGCCTTCACCTGAGTTTTGAAAGTGTGTTGATTAATGACTCCTCCTATTAGCTTTCTGCCATATGAACCTATCTGCACATTAAGTTCTCCCTTTTTCAACCATACCATCAAAACTACTGAACTCCCTTCTGAGGGAAATCCTGACCTTCCCTGATAGGTTATAGATGACTGTCAAAGGCAGTATTGTTTCAAGGGCTTTGGAGGATCTCTGTTCTGTTCAAGCGGTTGAACTTGTATGATGATCCACTGCTTTGATTAAGTTTTTATGGATTCTTTTTCTATGGTGTTTTCTTATTTTATAATGTTATTGTGGATTTTAGTCATAGAGCTGGCTTGGGGATCAAACAGCAGGATATAAATGTTTATATAAATGTGCATACATTTTTTGATTAGGAGTGAGATGTCTTTCCTTCATCAACAAATGCGTGAAAGAGAGCTACTAGCAGAACAGGATCATTTCTTAAGAAGTAAAATAATGGATGATTATGCAGCTTTGACCAAGGAGAATGCTATGCTGCAATCCAGGCTCTTGGAACTTATCAAGCAAACTGACATTGTAAGGAAAGGAGAGAAGTTTGATCAACTGATAAAAAAAATTGCATATGGTTGTACATGGAGGTGCTATATATCAACAGCTTGACTTTGGGAAGTTGCCTAATAGCTCCATTTTCTACAATTCATTTATCATAGCCAAATAACAATTTGACAAATAAGGCATCAGTTAACTCCTGAAGGCCACTTATAGAAATAGGCTAATTGAATATTCATTCTCTTTCTTTCAAGGGGTAAAATGTTACTATTTTTAAAAATATAATGTCATGCAAATCAGATATGTGCTTAGTATTACTCTCTGGCAAAAAAGAGGGGAAATAATATCCTAGCATGCAGTTTGCACAATTCAAACATCAGGAAGCAAGGAAAAGAAAATATGAACAAGCTGAGTGTATGAGATCACCTGAGCAGATTCCAAACTGGTCCTTCAGCCATCTTCACAGTAAATAGAATTGGATGTAGATCCACTCTGGCTTACACTGTCCAAAGAACCCTCAGGCAGCATTGATATGGGGTCGTCTTGCTCTGTGGTTGCTACTACCTATCTCACTTGTACGTCTGGTTAGGCACTGAAGCATGTGCCTCCTGAATCATGTCCGTAGTTATGGGTGCATGCTTCTGCAAAGCTTTTGCTGGGGGCTTTCAATAGGAAGGTAAACTATGAAGTCGGACTGTGTAGGTAGGAACTATATGAACTGAAAACATCTTGCATAGTCAGGTAAAGAAACATGCTAGCTACGCAGCTAAATTATTTTCATGTTATTGCTCTAAATGCCATTGATTGGCTGTTGTGCTTTCAATAACTATATGATAGAACTGTAATGTCACGCTTAGCCCACTTTTGCTTATATAACTTACTACAGGAGAGAACACTCAAGGAGGAGAGTTATACATCCCACTCTGCTAGCATTTCTCAGTTTCTAACAGTGAAAGACCATGAAAAGCATCTGCAAGGAGAGATCAAGTGGCACCAAGAACTCCTGGAGCAGGAAAAGAGCACTTTCCAAGAACTTGTCAATAAGGTTATATGACTAATGATTCTAGTATTCATTAGTAACTAATGCTTTGTTATTGTCCCGAGAATTATCAGTAGGAGTCCTTTCTTATACGGGTCACAGATCAAGAAACAGTAGTTCGGATTCAGAGGGAAATCAAAGGATCCCTCTTGACCCCTTGAGTCAAACTGTATGAACCATGAGTATGTGCTTTCAGTCAGTTATGTACTACAGTGGCAAGAAAAAGCTTATGAACCCCTTCGGATTGTCATGTATTTCCAACCTAAAATGTTATTAGATCTTAATGTAATCCCATAATCCTAGATAAAGAACAATAGATAACTTGAGTAAACAAATGACACACAAACATGATGCTTTTTCAACATTTATTTATCTACTGCTGATTCAACATTCAATATCCATGTGTGAAAAAGTATGTGATCCTTTAGATTCAGTGCCTGATGGCACCCCCTTGAGCAGCAACGCTTCAAGTATACATTTCCTGTAACTGTCAGTCCCTCACATCTGTTTTGAGGAATTTTGGCCCATTCCTCTTTACAGAACTGTTTCATCTCAGTGACACTTGAGGGCTTCATTGCATGAACAGCTTGCTTCAGGTCCTGCCACAACATTTCGATGGGGTTTAGGTCCGGACTTTGACTAGGCAATTCTAAAACACAGAATTTCTTCTTCCACAGTCATTCTTTTGTAGATCTGCTTGTATGTTTAGGATCATTGTCTTGTTGCATGGCCCACTTTTGGTTCAGATTATGCTCACGGACAGATGGCCTGACATTCTCTTCTAGAATCTTCTGATACACTGCAGAATTCATGTTTGTTTGTTTGTTTGTTTGTTTGTTTGTTTGAAAAAATTGTTGGCCACCTTTCAGGGCAGAAGCCCTCCCAAGGTGGCTCACAGCAATAAAAACAGTTAAAATATTAAAAGCGATAAAAACATAAACACAATGAAAACAACAATAAAAGCCGACAATAAAATTCATGGTTGTGTCAATGATGGCAAGCAGTCCAGGTCCTGAGGCAGCAAAGCAGGCCCAAACTATCATATTCCAACCACCATGCTTGATGGTTGGAATGAGGTTCTTCTGTTCGAATTCAGTGTTTGTTTTTCACCAAACATCACGTTTCTCATTGAGGCCAAAAAGTTCTACCTTTGACTCGTTTGTCCAGAGAACATCATTCCAGGAGCATCTGTGTGATCTGTAGCGAACTTCAGGTGGGCAGCAATGTTCTTTTCAGAGAGCAGTGGCTTCCTCCTGGCTGTCCTCCCATGAACACCATTCTTGTTCAGTCTTTTTCTGATTGTTGAGTCATGAACGCTCACGTTGGCCGAGGCGAGAGTGGCCTGCAGATCTTTGGATGGTACTCGGGTTGTTTTTGACTTCCTGGATGATGAGCCCATTTGTTCCTGGAGAGATTTTGGTAGGACAACAGCTCCTGGGTAGAGTGACTGTGCTCTTGAACCTTCTCCATTTGTACACCATCTGTCTGACAGTGGATTGGTGGAGCCCCAAATCCTTAGAAATTGTTTTGTAACTCTTTCTAGACTGATGAGCAGCAATAACGGCTTTTCTGAGGTCCTCAGAGATGTCTTTTGATCATGGCATGACATGTTTCCACACATCCTTATGGTGAAGACCAGACTCACAAAGTTTCTGATCCTTTTGTAGGGTGGGGCCTCCCAAACTCACTCATGAAGATCTACCTATTACCTAAACACCTGATTCTAATTATTCCCTTTAATTGAGCTGATGCAACCAGGGGTTCACTTACTTTTGCACATACCTTGACTCTTAAGTACTCACTGTTTCCCTAATTTATACATTGTTTTATTTCACAAGACATGGAATTGATAAACCCTGTTGGATATTTCGAAAAAGATTGGTTTTGATTCACGAAGGCTATCATGGTAAAACTATGGAATTTCTGTAATTATCATAAGGGTTCACAAACGTTTTCTCACTCCTGTATTTCATTTATTTCAAAGGAATATATGTATGTTTAATTGAATATAGAATCAGTTTTACACCCTGATTACATCATTCAGTGTTCAACACTGGGGAGGAGCAGTAGCTTAGAGGTGTCGAGTGCATGCTTTGGTCACAGGTTTATTCCTAGGATCCCTAGTTAAGGAATCTGTCTGACACCTAAGATTGCTGCTATCAGTCTGACTATACAGTACTCTGCCAGGAGGTTCAGTGATGGTTGTTGTTCAGTCGTTCAGTCGTGTCCAACTCTTCGTGACCCCATGGACCATAGCATGCCAGGCCTTCCTGTCCTGCGCACTCTCCCGGAGTGTGCTCAGGTTCATATTCATTGCATCGGTGATGGTATCTAGCCATCTCATCCTCTGCCGTCCCCTTCTCCTTTTGCCTTCAGTCTTTCCCAGCATCAGGGTCTTTTCCAGAGAGTTTTCTCTTCGCATTAGGTGGCCAAAATATTTGAGCTTCAGCTTCATTATCTGTCCTTCCAATGAGCACTCAGGGTTGATTTCCTTTAGGATTGACTGATTTGACCTCCTTGCAGTCCAGGGGACTCGTAAGAGTCTTCTCCAGCACCACAGTTCGAAAGCATCAATTCTTCGGCGCTCAGCCTTCCTTATAGTCCAGCTCTCACAGCCATACATTACTACTGGGAAAACCATAGCTTTGATTAGACGGACCTTTGTTGGCAAGGTGATGTCTCTGCTTCTTACTATGCTGTCTAGGTTTGCCATAGCTTTCCTCCCAAGGAGCAAGCATCTTTTAATTTCATGGCTTCAGTCACCGTCTGCGGTGATCTTGGAGCCCAAGAAAGTAAAATCTGTCACTGCTTCCATTTCTTCCCCTTCTATATGCCAGGAAGTGATAGGGCCAGATGCCATGATCTTAGTTTTTGTAATGTTGAGTTTCAAACCAGCTTTTGCACTCTCCTCTTTCACCCTCAACAAGAGGCTCTTTAGATCCTCTTCACGTTCTGCCATTAGGGTGGTATCGTCTGCATATTGGAGGTTGTTGATAATTCTCCCAGCAATCTTAATTCCGACCTCTGATTCATCCAACCCGGCATTTCTCATGATGTACTCTGCATATAAGTTAAATAAGCAGGGTGACAATATGCAGCCTTGTCGTACTCCTTTCCCAATTTTGAACCACTCGGTTGTTCCATGTCCGGTTCTTACTGTTGTTTCTTGACCCTCGTACAGGTTTCTCAGGAGACAGGTAAGGTGGTCTGGTACTCCCATCAGTGATGGAGATTGTGCCAAAACAGACTTTGGGTGTTTTTAGATGGAGATCTCTTAGTGCTATCAATTGAAAGGCATTGTGCAGTTAATCCATCTTTTTTTCCTTAACGGATTTTCTGTAGTAAGAAAAAAAGATGGAAGAAATGGTGGGAAAACATGGGTTATGAAAGGATGATGTTGTCTGGAAGCACCCATTATCTCAGTAAATGCATGGTCCTAATCCCACATTTACAGAGATAATGGGAAATGCAGGACAAGGTGACCACTTACAAGGGAAGATTGGTTGTGGGTGCAAGGAGTAGTGTGCTATACCCCATTCTGTACTTGCTGACTGTCCCCTACAAATGGCTTGAGGCTGCTCCCTTTTAAAGTAAGCTGAGCATTTCCAGGGAGAATAGAAGGGTGCAGGAGGGGTTAAATATTTACTTCCTGCTGGCTAATTCTCTGTTGCATTAGTGTTACAAGGGAAACACAAGGTTGGAAATGGCTTGTTCTGCTCCAAGGTATGGGATTCACATTGAACACTACATACTTCAGAGATTAGTTGAGGGTCTCTTACTCCTCCCATGGTTCTTTTGCTCTTGCATGGAATTGATGACCAGGCAGTCCTTCTGATGGCTTTCTATAAGGCTTGTATCATGGCATAGGGAGGTAGGGAGTTGGCACTCCCCGTTTTTACAAAGTGTTTGGGGACACCTAGGATTTTTTTGGCCCAGTGTTCTGTTTCCCAGATTTCTGTTGAAGTGAACATATATAGAAGTCCACAGGCTAATGGATTCAGCCTGGACCAATAAGCACCACACACATTTTCTGTAAACCTACCTTTTTGTTTTCACTTCATTGTTCTGTGCAAACACTTGTGAAGCATTTTTGTATTGATACTTTTGTGTTTTTATTATCTCTGTTCCTGGTTTATTTATTGTTTGTAGTTTCTCACAGATAAGAATTTTGGAAGAAGGAAGGACATCTCTTGACTTAAATGTTGCAATGATGAGCAGTCGAGTAGCTGAAATCAGAGCTGTGCTAGATAAAGAGAAACAGGACAATCTTGACCTAAAAAGAGACAAATCTCTGCTTGTTGATCTTGCAACCAATCTACAGAAGCAGGTAAATGCTTTTATCCATTCAGTATAATGCTGGGGAGCCGCAAGTATTTATTATTTATTTAAAATATTTCTTGGCCAGAAACCCTTCCAAAGGGGCATACAATAATAAAACACATAATAAAAGCAGATATAGTCCTAAAAAGCAATAAAAACACAGTAAAATCAGCAAAAACACAATAAAAACGGCAAACATTTCAGGGGAATGCCAAAGTAAAATAGTATATTTTCAGGGCCTTCTTAAAATCCTACAATGATGGGTCCTAGTGGACCCCCGATGCTTTTTACTGCGGAAAAAGACCTCTCTTGTGTGATTGCCCACCTAACTGCTCTCACAGGTGGGTAAATCAGGAGGATCTCTCTTGCTTAACTTAAAGTGCAGGCAGGCTGATATTGGTGAAGTAACTTTAAGTAACGTGACCCCAAACCCTTTAGGTCTTTAAAGGTCAAAACCAGCACTTTAAATTCTGCTCAGAAACACACTGGTAACCAGTGCGGCTGACACAGTATAGGCCTTATATGATCAAATCGCCTCGTCCCCACCAACATACAGGCGGCCACATTCTGCACCAGCTGAACTTTCTGAACTGCCTTCAAAGTAGGGGTGTACGAACCCCACTCACCCGTCCAGTCTGGGGCGTCCAATGGGGGGGGGAAGTGATCCGTCCCTCCCCCCGGAATCCTTCCCGGCTGGCTCCTCTCCGCAGCAAGTCCGTGGAACTGCCGGCCAGGCCCGTCCGCAGCCGGACTTCCGTCCGCTGCCATGCAAATGGCATCCAGCATAGCGTTGCCCTTATTTTCGCCGTAGTCTACGTAAATCTTTACGTAGACTACAGAGACCAAATAAGGAACGCGAATGGCGGCTCCCTATGGGGGCCGCCATTAGCCGTACGCGCTTTTTTGGTTTTTTTTTTAAAGTCACCCATGATAGGCTACGTGACAATTAACGTAGCCTATCACGGCTGACTTTGCAAATCTAGCTGTGATAGGCTACGTTAATCGTTACGTAGCCTATCACAGGGGCGTGTTTTTTTTTTTTACTTTTCTTGTAATGGCGGCGGTGGCAGCCGGTCGAAAGACCGGCTGCCGCCCCCGCCCCTGCCCCTGACAAAGACCTGCCGAACCGCCGCCGGGACCCGCCACCGGGAGGGACATTCGTGAAAGGTAAGTCCCATCCCGCGGGGGGCGGAGAATTTCTCCCCGAACAACCTTCGGAGGACCGAATGCGTTGGCACTTGGCCCCCCGAAGTTTCGGGGAGAAATTCTCCCCCATCCCTAATCTGAACAATTAGCAGTCACTGAGGACCCAAACTGGAATAGCACAACAGCATGGGAGAAAGGAGATAACCCTCCCTCCCCCCCCGCAATGTTTTCCTGCTGAAAATCTCTTCCCCATGGTGCTGTTTTCCCCCCAAAGTGCTATTTGCAACAAGTAACTTTGGGTCAAATAGTTTCAAGGAAGTGATTTTCAGGAAAACAGTACAAGCAGAAAGGGTTAAACCCCTTCCCTCAGCTGCGGTTCAGGTCTAGATCACAGCTGTTTTTGTTAAGAAAACAATGAGACAAGTCCGAATCACATTTTTTAAATAGCTTCCTTAATGGAATGTGTAGTTTGAACACATCATCTTAGCTTTGACAATTTTTTTCATTAGCTGGCTGGGAAAGAAAGCAGTCTCCTACAGGCATCCAATAAGATGCTGCAACTGGATGAAGCCATTTCAGCGTTAAAAACAAGGCATACGTTATATCAATCTCTTCAATCAGAAAAATGGGATGAAATCTCCAAAATGGCAAATTCTATGAAGATACTCAACAAGTCAGTGACAGATATTGTAGACAACATGGGGAAATATTAATCTGGGAGCGTAAATAGGCTTTTATTCCTTATGAGAATAATTTTGAGATTAACTTTGAACAACATCCCTATGATTTAATGGAACATAAAGAATTATTGTCAGAGTTTTGTCAACTTACAGCACAATCCTAAGGGTGAGAAGCGCTAACAGACTGCTCTGATCTCTGAGGCTCTGTCTTGTTCAAAGTCCTGCTAGGCTCATGCTGGCAAGGCAGAAGGAAAAGCTGGGGCATATTTTCTTTCTCCATCCTCCAAAAAGGAAAAATCAGTTAGACAAGCCTCAGAGCTTGTCTAAACTCCCCTCTGTGTGGGACGGGGGACTTGCTTGGGGCTGCTTGGGCTTAGGATCCCTCAGATCCTCAGTCACTCCCAACCCACCGGCCATGCCATTGACATGCCCATTCTCCTGCCCCCCGCCCCAAAGGTTGGATTTCCAACCTCATGGAGCCACTGTGGAAACCTCTGCTGCAGCTGGGAGGATTCAGGAGGAGGGCTGTGATGTTGGAGCTCTGTCTTAAGAGTGGAGGGTGGGGTCTGAACCCCTCTATCACACCTGGGACTCTGCGTAGACCATAGGATTGCTATCCTATATAGACCACAGGATTGCCATCTTAGTCATTTTATTCATTCTGGGAATCAAGATTACTGTATACTAAAACAGGAGAAAGATTTGCAAATTAAAACACTGGTAAGTAGTTATATAAAGTTAAACATAGTCCATTTAATCTGTACAAATTAACAAGTAAGTTTTTGTAACATAGTTTTCAATGGTATCTGACTCAGAACAAGTTTAAAATATTAATGATAATGACTTGCTGAATGTTTATCCTTTTAAGGCTACAGTCCTATACACTTACCTGGGAGTAAACCCCACTGAACTCAATGGAGCTTACTTCTGAAGACATGTACACAGGATTGCACTGTAAATAAGAACATAAGAAGAGCCATGCTGGATCAGACCAAGGGTCCATCTAGTCCAGCATTCTGTTCACACGGTGGCCAACCAGCTGTTGACCAGGAAGCCACAAGCAGGGCATGAGCACAACAGCACCCTCCCAGCCATGTTCCCCAGCAACAGGGGTACATAGGCTCACTGCCTCTGGTGCTTGAGGTAGCATATAGCCATCAAGACTAGTAGCCATTACTTTTTACTTTTAAAGGACACGATACCATGCATGTTTAGACAGAAAAAAGTCCTACAATTCCCAGCATTCCCCATGCATGGGGAATCCTGGGAGTGGTAGCACTTTTTCTGCATGGGGAATGCTAGGAATTGTAGGCCTTTTTTCTGTCTAAACATGCATAGGATTGCACCTTAAATGATTTTTTTTTATTGTTAGCCATTTTTAGCCAATAGGCAGCTTAGATTTTAATGTATTTTGTCTATATATTTTGAGGTTTCATTTCTGTAACTAGTATTATCTTTCTCTGTGTTACTTTGGTCTGTTATTTTGAGTATTACTGTTAAACTTTATACAAAAATTAAAATACATAAAAAGTATAGAATGACTTAACCCAGTCTAAGCATTTGCACCAGTGTTATCAGGATGCAATACTGGCAGATTGTAGTTGCAGCATCAGCACAGGGTCGTTCATGATGTCGCACAGGCACAGCTGCCTTGTTGCATTCTAGGCACTTCTGTGTTGGTGCAGCAAATCTTATGAGCATTTATTCACTTTGGTCATATCTATGCTGCCTTTTGGTATAAATATTACCACAGTAATTCACAACAATGTAACTAATGCAGAAGATTAAAACAACAATAAGCAGACCAGAAATTATAAATGAAAAAAACATCAGGGCAGAGAAGAAGGCAGGGGGAGCCTTCAGCTGGTTCAGAAAAGGGAACAAAGTAAGAGTCAGGCAAGCCTTCCTGGGGAGAGAATTCAATAAACAGTGCCACAACCAAAAAAGTTGTTTCTCCAGTCAATGAGCACTTCACCTCAGTTGGTGGAGGCACATGGAGAAGGTCTGCAATGATGATCTTCGCTCACTGGGAGGGTAGTGTGGGCATTCATGTTTTATGGACAGTCATGCCATTATTGTTGTCACGGATTGCTCTTTTCCAGGCTGCAAAATGAGTCTTTACATAAAAAGAGCAATGCTGGATCAGAACAAAGGCCTATCTATTGCAGAATTCTGTGGCCAACCATATGACTCATGGGAAGCCCACAAGAACACCCTCCTGCTTGTGTTCCCAGCAAGGGGTATTGAGACACATAATGCCTCTGATACTGGAGGCAATATATAACCATCATGACTAATAGCAATTAATAGCCTTATTCTCGATCGATTTGTCTTATCTCCTTTTAAATCCATCCAAGTTGATGGCCATCACTACATTTTGTGGTAGTGAATTCCATTAACTGTGCTGGGTGAAGAAGTACTTCCTTCTGTTTATCCTGAATCTCCCACACTTCCGCTTCATTGGATATGCCTGCATTCTAATATTATGAGTGGGAGAATGTCCAGTTTCTCTAACTATGCATAATTGTATACACCTTTGTGACCCACCCTTACTCAACATTTTTCTAAGCTAAAAAGACCTTACCATTGTAACCTTTCCTCAGGGGACTTGCTCTAGCCCCTTGATCATTTTATTGCCCTTTTTTTGCACCTTTTTCAATTCTACAATATATTTTTTGTTTATCAACTGACTCATCCTGCTGAAGAGACCTGAATGGTACGGCAGAGATTGAAAGTTCAGGATTAAGACTGAATTGTCAAAAACAGAAATGTAGACTGGCATCCCAATGGAATCAAGCTACTTGGGCCAATGGATGGACGTATTTGTTATAACTATAGGATATTTAATATTTGGCAACATTCATTTTAGTTTAAGATTTATATAATTGGACATTTTGTAAGTCCTGTTCAGTAGAACCTAATAGATCCATTTCTTAAAATACTTGTATGCTCCTTTAGGTGGCTGTGTGTCATTTGCTCTTCACTACATAATATTGTGGTACTTTTTATAGTGGTTGTTGGATCTTTTCAGATGTTTAAGTTACCATCTTTCTTGCTCTTGCATTCATATAACAGTTAATAATATCCACCTTAAACACTTATTTTGCTAGTCATTTTAGATTGTAATGATTTTACATGTTTTGAAGCACCACCACTTGATCTGAAATTTTCTACTTGTATTTAAAAAAAATAAATACATAATCTACACTCCATTCCTTAAAACATGTGTACATAATGTTTCCTAGCCTTTGGCCCAGGTCTTGGCATCGAAATGCTCTGATTTTAGTCCATAGAATTCACTAGCTTCAATGATCGTTCGGCATATAGTTTATGCAGCTGTTTAAGAAATATGTAAAGCCCACAATCCATACTTCTCAAATGTATCATCATATCTTAGCATAAATAGCAAATTCTTTTCAGTAGCCCAAGGAGAAGTACAAATCGCAAAGGGACCAACTTGTCTCAAGAAAGCAATTAATAACTTATATTCTACAGTAACTCAGATTCAAATCCCATAGGCAGTTTTCAGGACAGTAGTTTTGAATGTATTAAATGAGGGATGTCTTGGGCAGCTATGAACTTTCAGGCTTTTATCTATGAGATGCAAAAGATGCAATATGAAGCCTGTAATTTGCAGAATTGCAGAAAGAGCAGTTGCTCTTTCTAGATTCTCTCCCTCTGCCTTGTCCTTATTATGCCTTCTTCCTTAAATCAAGAAAACTAATACTGTTCTAAAACCTCCCAAGAAAAAGGGCTTAAATATCTGTTCCCAGATACATATGTTATGTTATGCTATTACTATTCATCCTCTGAATGTACGTTCATAAGTAGGCCACAATCCAGAGAGCTACTTGATGAACAACTAATGGTCTTGGCACGTATAGTGGGCCTTCTGACTTCTTTTCTAGGAACAGCAGACACACACACACAATACACCAACTGCTTTTGAAACGTCACTTCCACAAGTCCAAAGCCCAGCTTTACATGCGAATCTCCTTGTGAGCCACTGGCAATTTGTTAACTGTTTCCTGTGCTATTAATTCTTCTCACAACAGTCCTCTGAGCTGGTTCATTATTTTCCCCATTTTATAAATGAGAAATTAGAGTTAGAGTTGTCTCGCTCAAAGTCATTCAGTGTATCTATAGCTGACATAGGATTGACTCATTTACTTTATATAAGATACACATTCACATTGGGTTTTATACATGGATAACGGTAGGCCACTGCATCAAATCAGCTTAGAAAATGTACAAGTATGCAGACCGTGGGCAGTTACTGCTCAGCTATCTAATCCATGTACTTGCAGAAAAATAACACATGGGGTGTAGTTCACAAACATTTGTTTATGGCTCCAATAAGACTGCAAGGTGGCTAACAGCAGTAATTCCATTGTAAAAACAACGCAGCAGCAGTAACTAAGGAAAACAGAAGATACTGTCCAGCACATTCAAGACATAAATACCAATACCAGCTCATATAACCAATCAAGGAAAAGATTTACTGGAGCAAAATTGCTTTCACTAACTTTCCAAGAGTAAAAAGTTCTGAGCTGGTTTGCTGTGCTTCTTTGGGAAGGGAATTCCCTAACAAGGGTGACACTCCAGAAAAGACCCTACTCCTTGTCATTAATACCCCTTTAGTTACAACTGGTCTTGATGATTTCATTTGTTTTCCTGTTGTGTTATGTACACATGTTGAGGGATATACCTGTCTGTAAGGCCCCAGGTCTGAACCAAACTATTAGTAGTTTTAGAGGTGCTTAGATGCTCTCTGACTTTGGTCAGTTGGCAGGCTGTTTTCCCTAACAGGCCTCTTGATTTACCAGGATGAGTCAAAGGGCTGATAGCAGTGGTCTCAAACTCACTCCATACTAATGAGCAGAGTACTTTATCAAGATGTGCCTGGGAAGCGAAGTTTGTTTGTCTTAAAGCTGCAGGTGGCTGTGCTGAGAACCAAGTGCTGTTAGTCTGTGCTGGGAATGAATGTTAGGGGGCACTTGATGCTGCCATGCTGCCTCATTGCTAACATGTATGTTATAAAACCCATGTTACCCCATGGCTGTGGGTTCAGAGAAGCTGTCTGATCCAACCATTGGGTACGCCTGTGTGCTGTAAGTTACTCAGTGAAGTAGTCCTTGCAAGTAAACCTGGATCTGATTTACCACTATCTTGGCACCTCTAAATTAAGAGTTCAAAGCTTATGGCTGGGGCAATACATGGTCTAAAGGATCTTTTAACATTGGTCATAGCATATCTTGGCAGATCTGTCCCAGTGATGCGCGCGCGCGCACACACACACACACACACACACACGTTATTCCAAAAACAGGCTTGGTTTATTTGAACACAGAAGAGTTAAAATGTACACTACAGTTTCCTTGGGTATTAGCTGGTTGGTCCATGAAATCCAAGATGGAATTAATCACTTATACCACAAACAAATCAAAGCATACGTGACAGAAAACAACGTGATTACTGTAGACATCCTTGCACAGGATTCAAATGGTGGGAAAATTTGTTCAAAGGCCTGCTCAATGTCTAAACTGGGGGCTGCTGCATATGGAAGGCTAGGCCACATATATGTGTCATGTGTGGTTGGCCTCGACTTGAATGGGCTGGACTATGGTTCTAGGGGAGCTAGGAAAATCTGGGTTCTAGGGCTCTGGGAGAGGGGAAGGAGGATAATGAGGCCGGGGAGGCAAAGGGGACCTGCACAGTTGGTCTCTAGCCGAGGACAACCCACACTGGCTTAACCACAACAACCATAAAAGGGAAGCAAGGAGGACCATGAAAGGGATCTTGGCCACAGTCCTTCCCACTGGTTGGCCAGGGCAAAGCTGCAGCAAAGTGGTTGGGTTTCAACCCAAAGACTGGTTAAAAGATAGACCAAATTGCTAATACATGCTTGCACAAGCACATGACTGAAAAGCATGTAAAGAGGTTGGAGAATACAATGCATAGGGAAAGAACCTCCAAAAGATGGGGCAGAACTGAAAGATACTTGTCTAGGCAACCTGATGGATCATTCCTGAAGATAAGAAATTGGCGAACAAGCACACAAGTGTAAATGGGTCAGGTAATACTATTATAATGTTGTAACAATATGAAAACATACAATGAAGAAGCAACTCATATGCGAAACAGGATTACACTGGATTCCTGTGAAGACTTTTTGAATGAACTTTAAGATTTCATTAATCTTAATGATTATTAAGATAATAATAATCTTAAGGATAAAGTCGCTCAGATTCGTCATGAATTGGACACCACCATTAATGCAGTTCCATTGGTAGAGGCGTTCAGAGCACCGTCTGGTCCAGTTTTATTGGATGAGTTTCAGTTACTGAGGCCTGAGGATGCGGACAAGGTGCTTGGCCAAGTCCGATCGACCACTTGTGTGCTTGACCCTTGCCCTTCATGGCTTATTAAATCAACCAAGGAGGGGTTGTCCGGCTGGGTCCAGGAGGTTGTAAATTCCTCCTTGAGAGAGGGAGTGGTGCCTGCTGCTTTAAAAGAGGCAGTAATTAGACCACTCCTGAAAAAGCCTAACCTGGACCCAGAGGATAACAATTATAGGCCAGTGGCCAACATCCCCTTCCTGGGCAAGGTGCTTGAGCGGGTGGTTGTAGGACAGCTCCAGGCACTCTTGAATGAAACGGATTATCTAGATCCATTTCAATCGGGCTTTAGGCCTGGTTTTGGAACGGAAACTGCCTTGGTCGCCCTGTGGGATGACCTCTGCCGAGAGAGGGACAGGGGGAGTGCGACCCTGTTGATTCTCCTGGACCTCTCAGCTTTCGATACCATCGACCATGGTATCCTTCTGGATAGGTTGTCTGGGTTGGGAGTTGAAGGCACTGCACTACAGTGGTTCCGCTCCTACTTGGATGGCCGATTCCAGAAGGTGGTGCTGGGGGATTATTGCTCTGTGCCATGGCAATTGTGCCATGGGGTTCCACAGGGCTCTATTCTATCCCCCATGCTGTTTAACATCTACATGAAACCGCTGGGGGAGGTTATCCGGAGGTGTGGGCTGAGGTGCCATCAATATGCGGATGACACCCAGCTCTACCTCTCTTTCTCATCAAAACCAGGTCAGGCAGTGGCTGTTCTGAACCAGTGCCTGGGCACGGTAATGGACTGGATGAGGGCTAAAAAACTGAAACTCAATCCAGACAAGACGGAGGTACTGTTAGTGGGTGGTTCGTCTGCCCGGCTAGGTGATATTCAACCTGTTCTGGAGGGGGTTGCACTCCCCCTAAAGGATCAGGTTCGTAGTTTGGGGGTGCTCTTGGATCCAGAACTGTCACTTGAGGCACAGGTGAACTCGGTGGCACGGAGCACTTTTTATCAGCTTAGGCTGGTATACCAACTACGCCCTTATCTGGACAGAGATAGCCTAGCTACAGTTATCCATGCTCTGATCACTTCTCGTCTGGATTACTGCAATGCGTTATACGTGGGGCTGCCTTTGAAAACGGTCCGGAAACTTCAGCTGGTCCAAAATAGGGCAGCAAGATTGTTAACAGGGACTGGCCTGCGAGCTCATATTATGCCAGTACTTTTCCAGCTGCACTGGCTGCCAGTCCATTTCCGGGCCCGATTCAAAGTGCTGGTGTTAACATTCAAAGCCCTTAACGGCTTGGGGCCAGGTTACCTGAAGGATCGCCTCCTCCCATATGTGCCTGCCCGGACCTTAAGATCATCAGCAGCAGCCCTTCTCCGTGAGCCCCTGCCAAAGGAAGTGAGGCGGGTGGCTACTAGGAGGAGGGCTTTTTCTGTTGTGGCACCCCGGCTCTGGAATGAGCTCCCTAGTGAGGTTCGCCTGGCGCCTACATTGTACTCCTTTCGGCGCCAGGTGAAGACCTTTTTATTTTCCCAGGCATTTTAGCTTTCTAAATTTTTATCTCTGCTGTTTTAAATCTGTATTTTAAACTCCTGTACTGCTGCTAGGTTTTATTGTGGTTGTATTGTTATATTGTGGTTTTAATGTTCTATATATTTTAAATTGTTTTATTGTGTGTTGTTTGGTTTTAGTTTTTGTGAACCGCCCAGAGAGCTTCGGCTATTGGGCGGTATAGAAATGAAATAAATAAATAAATAAATAAATAATAAGATCCTTTGAACAAACTATAATATTAATATGTATATACCTGTGATACAGATGCTTCTGTTATCTACCAATATATATACAATTGTATTCACATTGTTTTCATATGTATAATTATATTGTTCCAACAACAATCCTATTTTAAATAGATCACTAACACCCACTACGTTCACTGTGTGTTTTCTAGTATTACCTGACCCATTTATACTTGTGTGCTTGTTCGCTAATTTCTTATCGGTTTTTACAACTGTGGCCTTTTTTTGTACTCATTCCTGAAGATGGCACTGGAATTTGGGGAAACTCCTGGGGTTACAGCAACAGAAGCCTTGAGAAAGGCTGTGGGGGAGGAGGGTGTTGCTGCTTCAGCTAGAGTGGGGGCAAGGTGGCCAGAACTGGGTGGTCTGAGTAGAAAAGTATGACAAGGTTCTGTGGCAGAACCCTGGTTCCCTGGCTTAAAGTGATTTCAACGAAAGAAGAAAGAAGCAGAGGATGCAACCAGGACACTGGGTCTGTTACACAACAGAAGTGTATGGCAGCAGAACCTTTGGCAGGCCAGGAATACTGAGTCATAGAGCCCTGGGTTTTTATAGGATTTTAACAATGGGTACACATGGACAAAAGCTCTGGGCCCAATGTAGACAAGACAAAAAGTGGTAGAGAAGATTTGGTTATAGCAGACAAAAGTCTCCATGGGGTGGACTCAGGATGAGCCCAAATTCGAAGTGCTCATTTTAATGTAATAAAGCCCTACATGGCTCGGGACCCCAATACTTCAAGGACCCTCTCCCTGTATGAATTGCTCGAGGTCAGCTTCAGAGACCCTTTTCTGTGTACCCCCACTGAGAGAAGGGGCCTTTTCTGTGACTTGAGTTTCAAATTTTATGGAACGCTTTCCCCAAGGCACAAGGAAGCTTGTCTTGAACCAATGCTGTTCTCTTTTTGGTTCCAGGCAAAGATATACTAATTTCCCCAGGCTTTTGGACATTAATTATGGCCCAGCTGTTGTGGGTTGTTTTTGTGGTGTTCATTCTAGGCTGTGAGCAGAGAAAGATTTCACACTTTTTGGATGAACACTTTTCATATTGTATTGTTTTTAGATTGTGTTTTTATGGTACTTATTTTAATTATTGTGTTGATTTTAGTTTATATTGATTTTGGTGTTATCTGTTATATTAATCATGGGTTCTGTATTGTGTGTGTAAGTAGCTTTGAGACTGATATTTACAGTGGGAAGTGACATTTAAATTTAATATCGTCATCATCAAGACAGTACTCTTGAGACTGTGGAGCTTAAGGGTGGGAACCTTCTGCCCAACCACCATGCTTATCACTAATTATGACCTTAGAGGTATGTGACTGTCTGAGGTATATTTATGTCTAGTTTCTGATTACTGCGCCTAATCTAATTGTGAGGCACTTAATCTAGTACAGCTGACTGAATCATATTGCTGAATTTCTGTCCTGGGCTACGTGACCAAATACTAAAGACCTCCTGGCATGATCATTTGCTTTTACCTCTTCTATCTCAGCTGGTCCTGCAAGCTCATAAAATCATGTTTGGAGAGGCTGGTTTTGTGACAGGGGGAAAAAAAAAATGTGATCCCCTCCTCACCCTTCCCTATCTCCGAGGTAACTTGCAATCGTTTATGTGTCATGACTTCATATAAAGTGGTCACACAGGTTTACAGTTACAGGGCTCAGTGGGCTGTAGTAACATCTGCACTAGCTCCAACTATAGAAAAAGGCAGACCCCCTATGAGGCAGCCTTCTGGGGCTTTTTCCGCATGACACTTTTACAGCTGGAGTGGGGAGCCTTTGCGTGGGGGAGGCGGCACGTTCCCTTGGGGGTATCCTTGAGGGGGGCACACGGTAGTGGTGGGTGGGCCCAAAGCTAAAAATCGGCAGGGCTCAAAGCCAAAAATCGGCAGGGCCAAAGCCACATTCTCCCCCCCCCCCGACACGCGCGCGCGCGCGCGCGCACACACACACGCACACGTATTCATTGGAGCCAGGCTTCTTCGTGGTGGGCGGGGCGTGTGTGTGCAATTCTGGGATGGGATTGCAGCGTGAGGGGGGGGTCAGCCAGTCTGCGACCCACCTCCCAAATCGCAGTACAGGCAAGCAAGCCATATTTGCGTGCCTGGACCTGTAAAATTAAAACCTGCGCCTGAGGCGTGAAGGGAAAGACGCGAAGCAGCCTCGCGCGGTAAAGGGCTGAGGAGAGGAAAGGAAAACGCACGCCGGGGGGGAAAGGGAGTGTGCTGGAGTGCTAAGCGGGGAGCGGGCCGGTGGGTGGCGCTGCTCCGAAGCATCTCCCCGCGTGCGAGAGGCGAGGAAAGGGGGCGGGCCGGGCAGCCGGGAGAGCGAGCGCCCGCCGGAGCAACAGTCGCGGCGTGGAAGTGGGAGCCGCCGCGGGTGTTTCCCGGTGCGAGGCGCTGCTGAGGAAGCGGATCTCTGGGGGCCCTGGAGGGGAAATGGAAGCCAAGGCGCAAGGTTAGTTTCGGGGAGTCACACACGCTGCTTAATTTTGAATAGCGCTTCTCATTCTGTGTAAGGGGTTTGGGGCTCTCTTTTCTCTCACAGCCACGGCCCAGGGATTTCGGGGGCGTGGGGGCTCTGAGGCACACGCTTTCACCCAGAGGCTGATCCTCTCCCCGGCTTATAGCAAGTAGAGAAAGTTTTGAAGAGACCCTTATGGGAGCAGCAGTAATCATAATAAGTATATTAATAATCGAGGGAATGATGGCGGCTTGTTTCTGTGGGATGCAGTCTGCATTTCTTTCCTGTGTATCCTTGGAGTTAAAAAGGTAAACAACCCCCCCCCCTTTTCCCCCTAAAGGTAAGTGCTTTGAGCTGTAGGGCCATAACATATCGCTCAGCTGTGATTATGTGAAAGCAATCGGAGGTATTTGCTGAGAAGAACTAAACACCCCTTCGTGGTTAGCTCTGTTCCTGTTCCTTAACAAATTGCCCAGTTTGAATCTTGGAGGCCTTCAGTAGCAAAGCTTCCTCACCCCTAAGCCTCCAAGAAACAGCACAATTCAGTGTGTGTTTATTCGGAAGTAAGCCCTACTGTATTCAGTGGGGTGTACTCCCGTGTACGTGTGCATAGGACATCTGTGTGGCAGTCAGGTGCATGAGTAAATCCCTCTGTGTTCAGTGGGTTTTATTCCCATGTAAACAAGCATAGAGTTGTAATGTTGAACTACTACTACCCGTTGCTTTCTTGTTAAGATCCAAGCAGAACCACCCTGAGCCAATAATGGTTCTCTGTCATACTGTCCTCTTCCTCTCCCACCTGGTAATGTATTCTTAAAATGTCCGATTTTGTACATGCCAAACAGAAAAAAATTCCTTTAGAAAAATTTGCATTTTTCTCTAGTATTGTATTCTTTCTTTCTCTCTCTCGCTGTCTCACTCAGAGATGTGAGCGATGGGTTTACCTGTCGTTTGCAGAACAAAAGTTCATTTGTTGACTTTGTGTATGGAATGTAGGGGAAGCCATAAAATGTTGTTCAATAAAGGCTCTTGGGGACTTTCGGAATGGAATAGCTTTCAAAATACTTTCTGAGGTTTTATTCCACTAATGATCATCTGTTTGGTATAGAGACCATCTTTCTATGTGAATTATCTCCCTAGGGCTTTTCTTGGATTGCTGTGTAACAGGCTAAGCAGTATAGAGCAAACTGTTATAATACCTCTTAAAATCTACTGCTCCCTGAACCTTATCCCTGCTTTACTGCTTTATTTTTTGCTTTATTGACCAATACTTTTCTCCATTTGCTATTTCTGTTTATACACCACATTTATTACAGATTTCATGCCTTTCAGCTGTAGATTCGCAAGCATTAAAATGCCTGTTATTAGTGGAGGAATATCTAGCTAAATCAGAGCTTTTCCATGCAGCATTTGCCTCTTAATGACCTCTTCACAGTGGAAACCATAATCCTGTTCTTGTGACTGTCAGTCACATACATGCTCCTGGGTTTATGAGCCTAGCAAATCATTGAGGAATGCTCTTCATGTTGCACTTTTTAAGTGAAAAGGAGTGTTCTTCCATATTATTACTGGATCTAAACATGTTACAAGGTAGAAATGGTTTGCTGATATATCTACCTAAGAGAAAGGCACAGTTCTAGAAATACATGTCTAGGGTATGAAACTAGGAATTTTCTGAAAGAAAAGTCTAATTCAATAGACTCTTAGAACCCCGCTCTTGCTTAAAAATGTAAGCTGATAACTAGCTCCGAGACCATGGTAATGATCTTCAGACTGATTAGTATTCACTAATTATTGTTTTTTCTTAATTGAATTTAACTTGGCACCACTTCACAGATGAATGCTACACATACTTAGCTAGGAGTAAGTCCTATTGTGCTCATTTGGGCTTTGTTCCAAGTAAATATACATAGGATTGGGCTATAAAACTGAACACAGTATATAGATCTGCTCAGATGGTGCCTGGTACTTTATGCCATTGTTGCTCAAACAGTTGCAGAAACTTATTTCAGCATGTGCACACTATAGAGCCATTGGGAGCTACAAGCCCCAGTTACGTGCATGCACACACATTTTAGCGGGCATAGTCTCACTCTTAGCGTGTTCTTACGTGTATTTACTCAGAAATAAGTCCCATTATGTTTAATGGGACTTACTCTTGCTTAAGTATACATAGAATTGCCACCGCAGTGTACACTCTTACACTCTAATGTGTGAAGTGTTATGAAAGGTGGAATTCAAATATATTAAATGTGATAGTTGGCAACAACTTAAGGGTAAATGCCACAAAATAATAATTGCATGCACCAGTTCAGGCTCTGTAGCCAGCACTCCTTTTGGCTGAAGAAAACCAAGTCCTCCAAGAGCCATTTCCTGATGTGTCCTGCCCACTGGCAGCTTCCTGTAAAACCTTTCCTCTCCAAATATTCTGTCAGATTAGTGCATACATGCTGTCATAACTTGTTCTCATAGGACTGATTCTATGATATGAGGCTGTGGATGCATTGATGATTCACCACACATTTTATTTGCGGTTCTACTCTGTGTGTGGTATTTAATTATTAATTGTGGGTCTAAATGGTCATTAAAGGCCAGAGCGCACTCAGTTCTCCACTTATAGAGAGCTGGAAAATGACTTAGCAGTTAAACCTTATTTTGAGGAATTACCCAGAATACATGCCTATGTTGTTAACATGTTTTCTATACATTGTGATTTATTATGTAAGGCCCATAACAAGGTGTTTAATGTTACATTGTGTCTTTTGTTATAAAAAGGTTGTGGGAGAGGAAAACATTATTATACTGTTTGGCACCCACTGAGGGAACAAACATTTTCAAGTAACAGGCATTCTCCTTAAACCTTTTGTACAGTGTTGTGAAGAAGCTGATTAACAAAATGAAAGGATTTTGAACTGCAGTTCTTGATTTGTCTAATTATTCTAACTCTGATTGCAGCATAATGGGGGTTTTCATTCTTACCTTCCCATTTTGTAAATGATATTTGTTAATAATGTATGGAATTAAGTTATTTCAACACAAAAATGGTTAACTTCATCCCAAAAGACAACTGAAAATATTATGACCTGATGGGGCTCCAGCATCTAATCTGAATTAATTTGTTTTTCAGTTTCACCCATATACCATGTCCAAGCTGATAGGCCTGATACACTTGCCAGACTAGATATGATGCAGGATATCAGTGAATAGGATCTCCCATAGTTTTTAAAGTATTGGTTTTTAAAGTATTTTAAAGAGGGGAGCAATTCCGGTCAGGATCATGGTACTGGGGGCATTAAATCGCCCCCTCCCCCTGCACACTATATTCCTGATTAAAATCCATGCTCAGCTGCTATTTGCTTGGCAGGACAAAACATACAGAGATGTGATAACCATTGAAATGATTTCTCAGATAAGATCTGGAATTATAAGGAAGGTGGGTTTCATGTCTCCTCGTGTCAATCTGTTAACCTTTTCTTTAAAGCCTCATAAGCACTAACAAAATGTTTCCTTTAAGGTGAAAGTTGGACTTCTCAGGAGTCTGATAATTAAGAGTGGATAGGTTACATTTAGCTCCTCCTATCCCGGAACTGTCTTTTATTAGCAGCCATTCTATCCAGCTGCAACAGAGGAAGGGGTGAGAAAATGAGGCCCCTTCCATCAGCTTGGTTGGGCCAACTGCCATTTTGGCTCCTCTCTCCTAGAACTATCTCCATCTGTGTCCATTCCATCTAGCCGCCTCTGAGCATCCCCCACCCCCTCCCCCTGTTAGCCTAGCTAGGAATAACTGCTCCTCCTCTCCCAGTACTGTCTCCTTCAGTGGCCATTCCATCTGGTCATTAAACATTTATGTAACTTTATGAAGAATTAGTGATTGCTTTTCTGTTTCCTCCATCTCTTTTTTCTTTTGTAACTTGTCTATTAGATTGTAAGCCTGCAATTAGTGTTTTTGAATTGTCCTACAGTGCCTAGAAAAAAGAACTGAAGAATTCAATTTTCTTGTTGTGCCCTAGCACTCTGTAAGTTTCCATTTTGCAAGGCTAAAGCTGTATGTGGTAAACCACCTGCGTGTGTGTTAACTCCTGATGTCTCTAGCCCCAAGGTCAACACAGGGCCCAGTTAACTGGGCTTAGTGATCTCAGCTGGGTTCCTGTGGGAACTCTCCTCCCACCCCACCCCAGGGCCTGGGAAAATTGTTCCAGCCAGCCGGTGATTGGCTAAGCTTAGAGTTGGCAGGGCTTGAGCACCCTTGTCTTTGTCTTTGTTTTGCCTTTGCTTTGGACTCCCAAGTATTTCTGTCCGGGCCCTGTCCTGTTTGAAGACCTGCGCCTAGGTATGTATAGACAGGTTTGAGTAGCTTTGTTATTTTTTCCTTGAAGTATTGTTTCCAAATGTACTGTGGTTCTTGTCTGCCTTTTGTTTCCCTTTCCCCTTCATAAATAAACTTACTACCTCCTATAGCTGGTTGTTCATGTGGTTCATTCTAAATTGTGTCAGTACTGAATCCAGTCTTCCTCTTGGTTGCTGCTTCTCTTTAAGGTTCCAGGCCTGAGCCTTAGAAATAAAGGGAGCTAGTTCAGCCCCTATTTCGTAAGACTTGGGTGTTTCCTGTACATAAGAACATAAGAAGAGCCATGCTGGATTAGACCATGGGTCCATCTAGTCCAGCATTCTGTTCACACAGTGGCCAGCCAGCTGTCGACTAGGAACCCATAAGCAGGGCATGAGCACAACAGCACTGGTGTACATAGGCTCACTGCCTCTGGCTGTAGCACATAGCCATCAAGACTAGTAGCCACTGATAGCCTTTTCCTCCAGGAATTTGTCCATCCCCCTTTTAGATAGATAGATAAATACTTTATTGCTTAAAGCCATAGGCCACCACAGTGTACATTTAAAAAGAAGAAAAAACCAGTACAGAACAGTCACATACTTGTATATACATAAATTCACACATCCAACAGAATCATCCCCACCAGGCTTTTTGGGCTTTGGCACGTATTTTCCTTGCTGCCAAGGCAGATTTTGCTACCTGGACAGTGGTAAAAGCATCAGTGCCAGAAAGACGAACACATATCTGCTCGAAGGGCGGTCTATTTGAGAGGCACTGGAGAATGCTTGCATTTTCGGTCAGACAGCTGACTGCGGCTGTCTAGCTGCCGGATGGCAGAGCGAGTGAGGAGGCTCCCATACGACACATTGAATGTGTCGTACAGGCATTTCCACCCTCCCTGGCCTGGAACGCCCTCCAGAAATGCCCCATTTTGGCGTCTCTGCACTCCTCTTGCAAAGTGGAGGGAGGCTGGTTCTCCAGGAACTGACCTTGGAGCACGGGCTGTGAGGTCAGTTCCCGGAAAACCAGATATCCTATGCCTGTCTAACCGCTGACTAGTGGCCATAGGATTGCTCCCTCCACTGCCCTTTTTTGCACTTTCTCCAGCTCCACAATATCTTTTTTTTTAGGTGTGGTGACCAGAACTGTACACAGTATTCCAAGTGTGGTCACACCATAGATTTGTATAGGGACAGTATGATATTGGCAGTTTTATTCTCAGTTCCTTTTCTAATTATGCCTAACATGGAGTTTGCCCTTTTTTTATACAGCCACACACTGGGTTGACATCTTCATTGAGTTGTCCACCACAACCCCAAAATCTCTTTCTTGGTCGACCAGCGCTAGCTCAGATCCCATCAGGCTGTACTTGAAGTTGGGATTTTTTGCCCTGATGTAAGGTCTGGGAGTCCTTGGCTCAGACAGAGGTGGATGTAAGGGGTGGTGGCAGCCTACTTTGCTGGTTTGATCTTTAGCCCAAGCAACCTTTTGGCCCTGCCTCACTGTGGGGAGTTAGGGCAACGTCCTTCCTCCTGTCACAATGTGGATGATGTACCTTGAGATCACAGCATAACTTTTTGTTCTGTTGTAATCTGAACCTTGTCATATTCTATTTTTAATTAATAAACATTAAGAAAGATTCTTGTTTCTCTAATACAGTGTTTTTATTGTCTCATAGCCAAAATACTGTTAGAGGATTCCTGTCAGATTTCTGTAGTAGGGCTATCAGTGTGGATTGTCCTGAGGCAAATGAGTGTTGATATTCCATGATGTTTCACTGATATGTGTCCATGAAAGCTTAGAAGGCTAGGAAATGGTCAGAAGAGATTACTCTTCTGGATTCTACCCCCCAGCCCTGGGGAGGAGGCAAAGGATTTGTGTGAAAGGATCAAGAGATTACAGTTTGCGTGAAACTGAGAGACAGGGACTCAGAGAGGTGTGTTTAGACTCTGTAAACATATTAGGATGTTGGCTGTCTTCCTTGAGGTTTGATATGGGAACAGTGGGTTTTGGCTGTCAGCTGGAGTGTTTAAGCTGTGTTTTCACCTATGTTCAACCTATATATTTGTAAATAAATACAAATATTGCAAAATAACAATAAGTGACCTCCCTCCAAAGGAAACCAAACTTGGATAATTGTTGTGCCCCTGGAATTTCCACCATTCAGAGAGGTAGTGTTGCGTAACAATATATTTCTTTCTGCAATTCTTCATACAGTTTCCTCTTTCGTGGAAGGACTTGCTCATGTTAAACTTCTCTTAATGTAGCTCCTATTCTGGGTAATTTTATACCTGATTGGCAGAGGGGTATAAATATTTGTATAATCAGAAATTCAGTCAAATTTGAATCCTTATCACTGGAGTCTCCAGTACGCTGCCTTTGGACACCTCTCCTGGCAACCACCATGATCTTTGCCCCTCATTTTTTATTAAGATTTTTTTAATTAAAAAAATGTGTAACAGGGTCTGTCGTGCTGCAGAGTGAAGTTTTTTCCTCCAGCAACATCTTTATTTGGGTTCAAAAGAGTGTTGTTGTTTTTGTTTTGGCACTCAGACCCCACTTCTACCTTTTAGGTAAGAGCTGTTCCCCCAGCAGGGTTAAGGGCGTCATTGTGATAATTTTATTGGCCCTACAGGGGATCTAAAGAGCCTCTTGTTGAGAGTGAAAGAGGAGAGTGCAAAAGCTGGCTTGAAACTCAACATTAAAAAAACGAAGATCATGGCATCTGGCCCCATAACTTCCTGGCATATGGAAGGGGAAGAAATGGAAGCAGTGACAGATTTTATTTTCTTGGGCTCCAAGATCACCGCAGACGGTGACTGAAGCCATGAAATTAAAAGACGCTTGCTCCTTGGGAGGAAAGCTATGGCAAACCTAGACAGCATAGTAAGAAGCAGAGACATCACCTTGCCGACAAAGGTCCATCTAATCAAAGCTATGGTTTTCCCAGTAGTAACGTATGGCTGTGAGAGCTGGACTATGAGGAAGGCTGAGCGCTGAAGAATTGATGCTTTCAAACTGTGGTGCTGGAGAAGACTCTTACGAGTCCCCTGGACTGCAAGGAGGTCAAACCAGTCAATCCTAAAGGAAATCAACCCTGAGTGCTCATTGGAAGGACAGATACTGAAGCTGAAGCTGAAATATTTTCGCCACTTAATGCGAAGAGAAAACTCTCTGGAAAAGACCCTGATGCTGGGAAAGACTGAAGGCAAAAGGAGAAGGGGACGACAGAGGATGAGATGGCTAGATAGCATCACTGATGCAATGAATATGGACTTGAGCACGCTCCGGAAGAGAGCGCAGGACAGGAAGGCCTGGCGTGCTATGGTCCATGGGGACACGAAGAGTCGGACACATCTGAACGACTGAACAACAACAACTCTAGAAGTAAACTCAGGATATCCACAGCTAAGAGGAAACAAGAAATGTATTCATAACACACACATACTGGAACCTGCTTACCAACTCTGTAAAAAACAGAAAACAAAGGCTGATGACAGAGGTGGGCAATCTCCACCTGTTGGATTTATCAGGACAGTCTTTAATGCTTTGCTCCAGAAATGAGAAGAAAAGCAACCAGCCATATAGATTGCCTTGCCCACTAAAAGAAAAAAATACGATTTTCAAGTTAAGACGAAGTGGGTCCAACAGTGCAAATAAAACCTTACTACTTGTTAAATAAGGTTCCCAAAGAGTGTAAAATATAAGCAACATCACAACAAATACAAGAAAAGAAACAGTTGAAACCATAAGGTTTTGTCTAGGGCTGTGCACCGCTTCGGTCTGAATTCCCAAGTGGATCGGGGTGATTTGAACAGCTTCATTCCGAATCTGAAGCAGGTCCAGGGCAGTCCTAAGTGGGTTGGAGAGATGTGAAGCGCTTTGGATTGCTTTGGACAATTCTGAAGCCCAGACAGCCTGTCTGAGCAAATATAACAACTTGCTAGAGAAGGGAGGGGGAGAGGAGGAGTTGGGTGGGGGAAACTGAGCCTTGGAAATTGACATCTCTAGGTGCTAATAGGGCTGAACTTTTAACCCAGCAGTTGTTTCCTTGCTTTGTACTGCCTGTTATTTAGTTTCCCCCCTCCTCAATTATTATTCCTTCCTTTCCCATTTTTCAACTATATTAAAAACCAAAGAATACCAAAAAAACAAAACAAAACACCTTTTCTCTTCTGTTAGGCTTTAGTGTTATTACTCTAGAAGTGAGAGGAGAAGCAGCCAAACACAGACTATCTATCTGAAAAAGTGTGGATTTTGACAGTGAGTTCAATGTTCCTGACTAAATTCCTTCCTTCCTCTTAAGAGCTAACTCCATTTACTTTAGCATAGTTAAAAACTCCAGGCCTAATGATCCACTGTTGAGAATGAAACCTCTGTATCCTTAATGCCTTGGATCACAATAAAATTGTATTGCAATGAACCAATATTTTCAGAAGAGTTATGTAATGTTCCCCAATTTGCACATCACTCTAGCATTTAAACAAAGCAATGGCAATTTTCTTTTAAATATCTGTTGACTTCAAATATTAGTTTAACAGCAGGAAAGAAGTATAATAACTCTATGCATTGACTATAAAAAATGGAACTGTGTAATTAGCTTCAGCACACATTGCTAAAGGGTGGCATTTCAACCCAAATGTTTAAAGGAATGTAAGAGCTACTAATAATTGAACAGCTGTTTGGAAATTACAGGAGTTCTCTGCTTCCTCCCAAACTTTCTTTGTTATTTCTATGTTGTTACTTTCTAATATGTTCGTTGTGCCATTTAAGTTGTCATAAGATCTGAATTAATTAGGTGCACAAAGTGTTGACAAAGAGAGAAAGTTGTATATGTGATGGAGAAAAATGTAAATGTAAATCTGGCAGCAAGGGAGAAACATGTTAGCTGGGTCAGCATGTGCTGTTCTTTGCAGAGAATTTGAACTTGACATTTTGCATCATGTCTACAATATTTGAGCTCTATGAATCTTCACCATGCATCCGGAATCTCTCATTGCATTTTTGAAATATATATATGAAATATTTATTACAAAACCTTATTTGTGTTCATGACTTTCTTTTCAGTAATGATTATAGGCCCCAGCTAAAGTGCCTTATAGGCCCCAGTTAAGATCACTGTACAAGCTTATTTATGAATACATGCATGCCACACACAAGGAAGAAGTTGCTACCACAACTGCTTAATTGGCGAAACTCTGGACAGGCCTGTCTTCAGTTATGTGAGTTAAACAATGAAGTGAATTGAAAGCCAATGTGGTGGTTGGATGTGGGAATCCTAGGGTTAAATCCATGCTCGGCTATGTTGATGCTCACTGTGTGGCCTTGGACAAATCACTTTCTTTTAGCCTAATCTGTCTCACGTGGTAGTTCTGAGGATAAAAATGAGATCTATACAATCTTGAATATCTTAGAGAAGGTCAGGATACAAACATGATTGTAACAGACTAGATTTGACAGTGTACATTTTACTGGATTGTAACCTAAATAGGTAACAGGTGATGAACTCAAAGATTACTGGAGCTCCTCGCAAACTGCTTCTTTTCTGTAATCATGAGGTCCACAATCCACCAATCAGTGTTTCCACACAAATGTGAGTTCTTTTCCAAGGAGCTGGGCACGTACCCTTATTGGTACTTTGAAGGCTGATGTACTGAAATTTATTTTCTACTTGGGTAACTACAAATCTGCCCACTGCAAATGTAGGATCAATATAGTGCCCACAAAGGCATCTCAAGGAAAGAATCAATTCCATACTTTTAACCTGCTCATTTTCCGATATGCGTGACTGAGTGGGACTAGGATGATCCTTGTTACATCTCTTCTTCATCCTCATTTACCTTTCCCAAATAGTCCTGACAAAAAGGCCTATATGTAATGGCATGAGTAAAGAGATTCTTCAGAATGGAACCAAAGTAAGTACAAGCCTGTAACTATTGGGATTTGGGATAATGGAACATGGCAGCACATACCTGTACTTGGCACATTGTTTGTGAGTCTGTGTTCCAAAAGTAGACAGGGTCTGGTGGCTTTTCAGAGCTATGAAGGGAAAACATTGGGTACCATTTTTTCTGACATATTGTTGCAGTGACAGGAAAACTCTGCTGCCCTGCTCTGATATATTTAAAAAGATTGAAGCCCTCTCCTTTTAGAATATGCTTACCCTGTTTCATTGTCCCTAACGCTAGAGGACCATTAATAGAGCAGCTCTGAGGGAACAGTACTATAACTGTACTGATGCCCTATTATGGAATGGGAGGGGGACTTAGTCACCGAGATAACCCTTCCAGTCACCTGACACAACCATGCTCGCTTTAAGAGTAATGCTATAACAGTACTGATGATCTGCTGGGATGGGCCAAGGACTACTGGTTTAATTCAGATGTCACCTTCTGCCCCCTAATAGTTCTGTCTCTAGAAGAAATCCTATCATAGGACTGATGCCTGGGAGGTGGGGGATTAAACTTGGTCCAGGCACCCTCTTTCACCCCATAACAGATCAATGCTATGGCAGCTGCTTCCCCTAGAAGAATCAACATTGTCGCAGAGTTGGAGGATCCAGGATACTGACAGTAGCAATCTCTTAAATAGAACAGGGAGTGTCTCAAGTGTCTTCGGTATGTTAGTATTTCATTGCTTTTTTCATTTTTGTTCAAGTTTGATGGCAACTACCTAGGTATCAAAAAAAGGGTGGGGGAGAGTCTGGTGGGAACCCTACTGAAAATCAATGTTGTTTAAACTGATAAACAATTTATACCAAATTCTCTTGTTACTTGCATGTCCTTGTTGTACAAAAAGATATAAATGCAATACAATGACAGAAGCACTGGAAAAATCTCGAGCACCCAAGTGATCACTTGCATACATATTTGATGCTGGCATGAAGGTATCTAAAACAGGTTGTCAACCCTAGATACCAGAAATATTTCCTAATATGTAGGAAATGAATGTAGTATTTTCTGTTAAGCATCACCTGCAGTTTGCCACCCATACATATTGCATTTTCTACTGGAATCTAATTATCATGAAATAATTACTTGCATAAAAAGCTATACAGGCATAATGTCAGGCATTTACTGGCATAGTATTTTCTAGTCTGTTGCTCATAAAATGAATGAAACTTAGAAAGGTTTGCATTCTTGACATTTTGACTTGGTAGATTTATTATGGGCCTCCTGCTCAAAAGTTTGATTAAAAGGGCTAGCTTGGTATAAAGCTGCAGAGAAGCATGTGTGTGTTTTATGTATTAGATTGGAGGGTGAATAATCAATATTATGGATATAATTACTATCTGGAGATATTAGGGAAAATGAGAGTTCTTCATTCTTAAGATATTGAAGGCTAAAACATATCTCCACGTTTTGAGAATACTATGAATGAGCTGATTTGGAGATGATTCAAAATTAAGTCCTAAGATAAATTCTGGGAGTAATCAAGAGTATGTCTTCAGTATTGTTACAAGCTGAAACTGGAATATTGCTAGTTGGCATGAGAGCCAAACTCTATATACTTAACTCTTTAAATTACTATCTGTGAACGAGAGAGTTACCAAAAATATGTTTTGAGGACTCTTTTTTTCCCCTCAATTCTGAAATAGAGCAGTACTGTCCCAGCAAACAGTACAGTTGTTTCAAATAAATGGTTTATCTTAAGCCTGTCCTTCAAGTTCAAATGTAACAGCTGCTAAATTGGAGCTCAGGTTTAGTATGACAGATGATGTTCTTATTAAATACTGATGTACCGATCTGACTCTTGTGATTGGCTCCTTAGTTCCAGATAAAAGTTAATCACAGATATGAGAAGTATTACTAGAATGTACTAAATAAATAAGAAGAGCCTTTAGCTTTCTTAGGCATGAACCAATGCCATATGCAGTTTTGGAGAGCTGATATAGGAATGTTCCTTACGCTTAGAGATATTTGTGAGGATGAAATAGCTGATGATACCCATCTCTTGTATTGCTCCACATTTATAAGGAGCCAATATCTAAATATCTGGGACAGGTTTTTTGTTGGGCTCTATCACTGGCAAGCAGAAAAAGTAGCTATATTTACTTTCATAGTGGCAAAACTGCAGCAATCTTACATGGAAACTCATATAGTAGATTGCTACAGGGATACCTGAGAATCTTATGTGTTATGACTGTATTTTATTGACATCTTAGTCCTCCTGATATATAAGTTGATGATATACTGTCCTTATGATGTTTTTATTTCCGTTAAGACCGAAGGTCAAGGCATTAAATATACAAGCAGATGGCAGGATTTGGGCTGCTCGCTTGCATGTTGCTTAGCAGCATGTTTTTTGAAGATGAAGAATATGAGTATAGAACAAATGGAATGTTCTGTTTTTCAGAGATCTATCTAAATAGAATATTATCTCTCTTGGAAAGTTGTAAATGGAAATTCAGAGCATTGTAACAGAGCTAAGGAGCTAGGTATAGCATAAAAGTATATTTTTGTACAAAAGAAACAAAATATGGGCATAAAGTTGCTCCTGGACACCAAGCATGACAGGCTGGGTGCTGATGTTCTGTTGCACTTAAAAGCTCCTAGAGCCAAGTACTCCGTGCTGCTGGCACTAGATGTATTCCTGTACGGTAAGCCATGACTTAGCAGTGGCTCTGGATACTCCTGGCTGTATTATAATCCAGACCACTAGCGGACCCTACGGACATGCTGAGGAGAGTCAGGTAAGTCGGTGGGAAGCTTGTGTTTAGGGGCCACGCCAGTGGAAGTAGTGTGTCCTTTTAAAAAGCCAACAGGACTGTTTAGAACAACCTTAAAGTTGGTTCCTGCTTTATTTGCACTTCTGAACTTGTTTATTGAATAAAGATACAGATGCTGTCATGGAGATGAGATTTGGCTAGCTCTGTGTACCCCAAAATCATCTTTGGTCTACTCCAAACATACTGCAGTTCAACTCTGATTTTAATTTAAAAAAAAACTAGGAATAGACATCGGTCTCATTAATTCAGATAAGTCTAGAAGCCAGTTCAGGCCACAGTCCAACACTAACAGTGCAACCTCATGCATTTAAGCCCCTCTGTATTCAATAGGGCTTACTCCCAGCTATATGTGCATAAGATTGTTCTGCAAGAATAACATGCCAGACTCTGTATTGGCTTTCAGTTTCAGTGTTTGGAAGTATAATTTCCTAAAGTTTAGGTAGATGCAACTTAATTTCTATTTTCCCTGTCCAGCAAACTTCAAATGGCAAGTGGTTTTTCATGCTGTGATTTCTTTTCAATATAAAAAGAAAGAATAAGTAAGAACAGGCCTCGTATTTCTAGCCTATTTTGTTTTATTTCTTCAATTTTACAGGCAAGCATTTAACATTGGCTTAGCTTCTGTAAACCTAAAAGCAGCAAGTAATACAGAAGTAATGAGTCTGAATTTATTTATCTATTCATACTGAAAACTAATTTGGAAAGGGTGAAATGCCACACTTCACAATTTTATGCCTGAGTATATATCACCCAAAAGTGTCCTGGGATGTTTTTATTAAATTATAAATATTAGCACTAAATGTATTATTTAACAAATTGCATAATTTTATTTCAGATATACTGCTTTTTTAGATTTAAGATCTGAGCAGAAACTAGCTTCTTGACTCGTATTTTAATTTTATTTGAACTTTAACTCTTTATTTGTAAATTACCCCAGCCTCAGAATTTCTAGAATATATTTTGCAAGTATAGAAGAGACACGGTTTTCTATCTCATTGGCTCACAGTCTAAACCAGTAGCAGGCAATGTGGTGCTTTCCAGATATTTTGGACTACAACTCCCATAAGCCTTCTTAAACAAAGTCAATGGACAGGGATTGTGGAAGCTGTAGTCCAGAACATCTGAAAGGCACCAGATGGCCTTTACCTGGTCTGAACTTTGTAAGGGCGTTTGGGCATATTTTATGCTTTTAGCAGCTTGAGTACTTTTTAGGGATTGCCCCGGGTGCAAAAGTGCATATTCCACCTGGATGCAGCAGGAGAGATGGGAAGCAGGACTCACTTTATTGACTCTGCTCAGAGACCAGGGTGGTGTCTCCACCAGCAATTTACTCCAAGCTGGCTGCGTTTGGAGGTCATTAGGGATACATGACGTCATGGCCATCCAGCAGCCACCCCGGAGCCTATCACAGAAAAACTGGATTTCCTGACTGCTTAAAGTCCGATTCTTTTCCTTAAGTTGGGTTCTCCGCAGTATAGTTGCTGTGTGCCCCAAGCCCTGCATTTACCTCAGGTATGCTAGCCCTGCCCAGGGGTGTGCTTTTCACTGTGACCCCAGTCAAAAGGGTGTTTCCTGTCCCTGTGTTTCCCAGCACAAACCAGTTAGTGTCTACTGAGAAGGAACTCCCATTGTGGTCACTGAGGCTTGTCCCCCGAATGTGCACACCAGCATATACAGAGATCCCCCCTCAACTGAAATACCACATTTTAAAACACTACTTCCCTAAAGGCTATAAAGTGCTTTCCCGAAGCTGCAGTTCTCCATTGTTTGGTTTATTCCGTTCGGAAGTAACTAATTCCCACCTTCGTTCCTGCGCAGCATCGGGTTAGGAAGACGGCTGGTTTCCCACCTCTTTGTTTCCCCTCCCTGTCTTTCCCAGCACAAACATGCGTGTGTCTACTCAGAATTAACTCCCATTGTGGTCAATGGGGGTTGTTTCCGAAATGCACATTCCCAAAGTTACTGAGATTCCCATGAATTGAAATAATGCATTTAGAGAACGTTAATGTCAAAGCTTCGAAGCTTTAATTGATTGCAGCAAGATAGGGAGAACACTGTGCTCCTATAATGATTGTTTATTTAAGGAAGGAAGTAATGTGGCGGGGGGGAAGGAGAGTGCTTTTTGGCAAGGCACTGGAGGAAGCCTCCCAGGATTTTATCAAAGGAGAAAGGGGGGAGAGCCTGGAGCGGGGGGGAGCGTCTGACCATTTCACCTGGCTGCAGCAGAGGGAGAGATGGGCAGTAGAGCCCACTCCATGTGAGAGACTAGCTCCATTTGGCTAATTCTGTCCTGGAAGTGTTTCCAATGAAGCTATCATTATAAGAATGTGGAAACTTTAAGAACTGACAGCAACGTGTATTTGTTTTCCTTTTCCTTTCATATCCCTTTTCCTTTTTGTGTCTGTCTTTAAGACTACAAGCCTGAGGGCAAGGACTGTCATCTTTGTCATCTTGTAAAAATCGCTTTGGGAACTTTTTCCACAAAAGAGCAGGGTAAAAATGCTTTAAGTAAATAAATAACATTGGAGCTCTGTTGCCCTTTTCTATTTTTCTGAAGAAAAGCAGCTTCAGAAAAAGAAGTAATGGCAGAGAACGTGCTGAACCTGCAAAAATGCAACTGAAGCCTGTGGGCAGTGGGAAAGGAAGCAAGTTGAGGGGTAGATTTGGAAAGAAAAAATGGTGGGCAGGGAAGGGTGTAAGTACTGCTTCCTCCTGCTGCTGCTCCTAAAGCTGCTTTTCTGAAGAAGAAAAAAGAAGGCATTGGGCTTTAATGTGTGTGTTCCCCAACCTGGTGCCCTCCAGATGTTTTAGAGTTCAACTCCCAGCAGCCCCAGCCAGTATGGCCAATGGTCAGGAATACTGGAGATTGTAGTCAAAAACATCTAAGGCACCAGGTCGGGGGAGGCTGCTGTAGTTTATCCTTTCAACCTGTAAGCTTGCCTCATTGTTCCTGCCTAGACTCAGGAAAAATGTATGGAAAGTGAGGATCCCGCTGTTCTTTTTTTTAATTAAAAATAATTGTTTAAAATATAATTGTTTAAAATATAGCAGACCATATCACTGAAGCTAAATTTTCAAATCATGTTTCAGTCACTGCCATTATCATATTCATATTTTTTGTTTTTCATGTTTTCCAAGTAAATATTAGAATCAAGCCTATGAAAATGAATATTACTAGTGCCCTATCCGAAATCATTTTTTCTTAGGAAATCACTTGGCATACCCTTCAGCATAGTTACAGCTACTTTTACATTTTGGGGTGTGAAGATGGTGCTTCCACTAACCTTTTTGGCAGGAAAAGTTCTGACAAAACTTGTGTAATAATGTCTACTGGTACAGGAGTGGATAATACCCAACAAAGACAGAAAACAAGCTCTTTTTCAACAGCATGTTGCACTTTTTCATGCATATAAGGGGGTTAATTAAGAGGGAAATTCGTCCATTCCCAAATCATTACATTTTCCAGCAAGGTAACATTGTGCTTTTATTCCATGTGGTCATACATTGGCATTTCTGGGGTTCTTTCAATCCATGTTGGCTTAAGAACATAAGATTCATGCTGGATCAGACCAAGGGTCCATCTAGTCCAGCATCCTGTTCATACAGTAGCCAACCAGCTGCCCATGGGAAACCCCCAAGCAGGATATGAATGCAACAGCACCCTCTCACTTATGTTCCTCAGCAACTGGTGTACATAGAAATGCTGCCTTTGATACTGGAGGTAGCATATAGCTTTCAGGACTAGTAGGCATTGATAGCCTTCTCCAGAAATTTGTCTAGCCCCCTTTTAAAGCCATCCAAATTGATGGCAATCACTACATCATAGAATCATAGAATAGTAGGGTTGGAAGGGGCCTACAAGGCCATCCAGTCCAACCCCTGCTCAATGCAGGAATCCAAGTCAGATCATCCGTAGTAGTGAATCCCATAGTTTATGTGCTGTGTGAAGAAGTACTTCCTTTTATCTGTCCTGAATCTCCCACCAATCAACTTCATGGGATGACCCCAGGTTCTAGTATTATGAGGAAGAAAAATGTCTCCTTATCCACTTTCTCTACATGATGTATAGTTTTGTACATTTCTATCATGTCTCGCCTTACCTTTTTTCCAAGCTAAACAATCTCGGCTGTTGTAACCTTCTCTCATAGAGGAGTTGAGTCCCCTCCAGCACCTTGACAATTTTAGTTACCCCATTCTGCACTTTTTCCAACTCTACAGTATCTTTTTTTTAATCTTTCACACAACAGTCATTAGTACTCACATAGCATCTGTTGAACATGTACATCTCCTGTCTATCTTGAACAGCCAACATGTATCGAATAGGAAGCACCAAATGATACTTTGATGATCAGATCTAATATCTACATGTTTTCAATGCATATGTGGTGTTTCAGCTTGGTAAATATTTAGGTATTGGGTTGGAACCAGATTTAGTCATACTTAGAGTTGACGCATTGAAATCAATGGAACTTAGGGTCATCATTATTAACTTAAGTCTCATTGATTTCAGTGGATCTACTCTTAAGTATGATCAAGTTTGGATCCACTCCATCGTTTGCACTGTGATTATATGGCAATTTGGTGCTAGTTCTTACTGACATTGGCCCTGACAGTAGCCAAGTGCTTTCTGCTTCAACTGGCAATGAATTTCCACATTCTCAAGCAGCAGTCTTTCTCACCCCTGTGTCAGGGTGGAAACTGAGCCCATAGAGCTCCAGAGCGGTTCTGATTCTGAGGAGGAACAGCAATCCGTGGGAGAGGAGCTCGCTCATCTCTCACAAGCACAGCAGCTGGCAGAGATTCCTCCTGCCAGCATTCCTGGGATAGATAGTGACCCTGGCAGTGAGAGAGCGCTGGAGGGGGGCTTGCTGGACACTCGGCGCAGACGCAGGGAGCGATGACAGATGGAGGGCGCCGAAAGGAGGCACTCCGTTCATTTGGCGCTCAAACAACGGTTGCATCCCGAGGACCCAAGGGTAAGAGGGAGGATCTCTCCATAGCCCATAAGTTCAGAGTCTTCCCGCGGTTCGCCTTCAAATGGGGACCAACTGCCTTACATGGAGCTTAGGCTACTCTGCTATCTATCCCCAGTGCAGTTCCTTGCTTAGTCGCTAGTGATTAGTATCTGTAAGAGTCATAAAGGAATAAAGCCTTGGAAAGAATCCTCGTCTGTGTCCTGAATTGGCTATTGGAGGGGACTGTAAGAGGCAGCGAGGGCGCTCCTGACACCCTGCATACTTGATCTCCTCTTAACTGGATATGTTAGAGATCGAGCCTGGCTCCTGCATGCAAAGCATTGAGGAAAGACTACCCCTAAGCTTTGACCTCTTCCTGTTATAAGAACCCAACTAATTCAAGAAAAAAGGTTTGCAAGGGACTTACAACTCCAAGCCCGCTTATTTTTATTCTAAAAATAAAAAAAAATGAGTGAGTGATGGATGTCTCTGAATTCTCTTTTCCACAAGTTGACATTGCCCCCTCTAGAAAAAAATCCTCAAATGTTTCTCTTTTTATTTCCAAAGGTCTGTTGGAAAGACAAGCATTACATGAAGCAGATGAAGACATGGTCACTGATGTTGACTTTGCCAGCATGATTTCTGAGGAAGAGCGAGAAGAGTTGAAAGTTGAACTTGTCAAGGTAAATGGTCTTTGGTCTCCTGCGTATGTCGGGCTGGTTCTGGATATCATTGTTGTAACCACATTTTCCTGATGTGATTGTCCTTCAGCATGTAACTGCATGGCAAAAGTAAATTGAGAAAGTACCGTTGGGGCCTATATTATTTCACTAGAATTAGTTTTCCTACCATGAGTGTAAAATTTACCACCATTTGTGTGAAGCAGGGCCCACATGGGTTGAGCAGGGGTCAACCTTTCCCTGACAAAAAGTGACTGGAGACAGGAATTAGAGATTGGAATCTGGCCAAATAGTCCACATAAGAAGTATTTCCTTAAACAAGAGCATTTGTATATGTAGACATATTGAGAAGAGAATGAATGCACTATAGTGGATAGTTCATTGGAGATTTTTCCCGCTGTGAAGTGTGTTAGGCAGCTTTGGGCAAGTTTCTGTCTCCCATTCTTTTCTATCTCACAAGATTGCTAAGAGGATAATGGGGAAATTCTGTGTACGCCACTCTGTTGCTTGTAGGAGGGGCTTGGATATAAATGTGAGCAATAGAATATAATATTAAGCATATTCAGTTCAAATTACAGAAATGAGACTGCCTTGGTTAATATAACGGAACACTTTGAAAATAATGTTCCTGCTGTTTTGTTTGCTCATTTACATGTCTCCCCTCCCCTTAACCTCTTTTCTTTAGAGATTAATGAAAATCAGGCAAAATGAATGTTATGTTTAATTGTGTAAGTCTTCATCCCCAGGTCTTTCATTCTCACTGATGTGAGCAGGATTAAGGCCTTCATCCTCAAGGCCCATAACGCAATACAGGTTGTTTTGTAGTCATCACAGTTATGGAATCTAGGTCAGCTCTGATCATAAGACTGTTCTAAATTGTTCACAGCATTCAAATGGTATATAATTACATTGTTCAAAGGCAACACATTGGGGATTTGCATTTAGAAATGCTTGAAATTTTTCAAAATTTGTTGAGTTTCTGGACTTCTAATGAATTCATGCTTGCTTGGAATAAGTTGCTATGCTTCCAAAGGGAGTTGTTTGCCTACTAGTTCTCAATGCCATATCTATCTATCTATCTATCTATCTATCTGTGTGTCATTGCCTTAAAATCCTTAGAACAGTTGCATCCCAAGCTTAAGAATAAAAACTCCTGACTGCATCTGATGGGAGACCCATCACTCCCAGCTTCATCATTATATACTCTCATCACATTTTCCCTACTGTTCTTGTGTTCTTAAACAATCAACAAATTGTATAGTGAGAGAAGATTTTTGTGGATGTTTATGAACACATTCTTTTTTTTAATGTGAAATTATGACTCCTGGGGGAGATACTTTCCCTTTGTGTATATAGCTGTTACCCTTTGTGCAGTTTTGTGCTGAAACTTTTTGCTACTATTATTCATAGGTGTACATTTCAACCAGTGCCCTGAGAACAGTGAAATTGTTCATCATAATGTATAAATATTAAACTTGCTGGACTGGGTATGGAATTTATCTTACTATTTGGAAAACATAAATATATTTCTGAATCTTCTGCCTTGGAGAATTGCAATCTGAAAATGAAACTAAACCTTAATCATAATTTTCCACCGTCTTTCATTTAATGAGACAACTGCAATAATAGAAGATTGCTGAAGAAGATATTTATTTCATAAACTAGGACTAATTAGGTTTTGTAAAGCCAATTTAAAAAAATGTAGTGAATACTGTACCCACTCAAGCCTTCTTCTCCTTCCTGCCTCTATAATGTTCTGCTTTACTTGAACAGATTTACTTGAACTGAATGCTATCTTTAACTTAACTGGTTTTATTAAAATAACACAGAGATCACAGCCTCCTCTTTGCCAGCCTAGTTTTTGTTAAGGTTCCCTCTACCTCTGTTGGCTTATACTGGCGGAAGCCAGTTCTATATTGTTAACACAGACTATCTCTCTTAAAGGGGAAGATAACTTCTCAACCATCTGTTTAGTACGTATGCACACACAGGTTCTTGCACACGGCTGTGTGTGCAGCTCTCTAGTGCCATGTATGAGGATCTTTAGATTGGAGCTATTATGGATAATAAATACATAAAGAAGCATTAATCTTAGCTTTTTTGCCATGTGGCCATTTTTAAATTGGCCCAGCCGTTTCCATGTTTATGGCTAATCCTAAATTTGCATAACTTTAAGTAATCATAGATGAATTGGCACTATGTTCAAGCAATCATGTATCCTCATGTAAATGTTTTGAAACCATCTATTGTGGTAGCAGTATACCATGTTTTGTGGTATTGCATTGGATTAGTTATTGGCATGCTCTCTCCTACCATCCTGTGCTTGAACAAGTAGTTTTTAGATTGTGTATTTAAGAAGAAATAAAATTAGAGTGACTTTAATACACTAGGTATTTTCTTAAGGTTTAACTTGTGGTCCTGAAACTGAGTTTATATTAGTGGACCATTCTAGGTGTGCATAGGTACATGTAATTATTTTTCACTTGCTGTTATTTGTTTGTGTAAGCTTTCTGGGATACAAAGTCATGCAAGTACTTAGGGAACTTATGATGAGATCCAGTGGGTCTGCCAGGTTTGTGGAGGCCTTCGGCAAGGTGTCCTCCAAGGGGGCTCTGTCCCACATGCCCTCCTCCAGCTGGTCCACAGCTGCTGCCCTGCTTTCTCCCCCCTACCTGATACTCCATCACTACTGCCTCACTTTCTCCCCATGTTCTGCCACCCTATCCCCCTCCCACAATGCTTTGGTTGCTCTGATATCCCCCCACCCCCAAGCTTACTAGCTGGCATCAGGAACAGTCCCTTTTTTCTTTAACATTTAGCCATGTGGGTGTGCTGCTGAAGCTCCAGCCATGTCCACAGTCTTCTTTTACCCAGAGCGTGCCTTGGTCTGATGAAGCACTCTGGGGAAATGAGGATGGTGGTGTGCCTTGGCAGCAGGCCCTTCAATATGCAGCACACCCACCTGGCTAAATGTTAAAAAAGAAAATAGCATGTTGTGTGGCATCAGGTGTCAGCCCCAGTATGCGGCTGCCCATGCCAAGTGCTGATGCTGCATCTATTTTCTGCTGGTGCCACAACCTCTGCTGGGTTGTGGAGCTCTTGACTTACACCCTCAAATCCCACCCTAGCAGAGCCACTGGTGAGATCTCCCATGAAGTGATAAATGGTTTCAAATCACAATAATAAGTAATTTGATCTCGTGCCCTCTCCTCATTCATAAATCTTGGCAGCCCTTAACAAAATACGGACAGCAATGAAATACATGCAGAATTATATTGCTGAATTGGGACTTAACTTTCTGCTAGCTGTAGATATTCCATTTACTGTGGCTTTTTCGTGCTTGAAAAGAGTGTGTCACCTAAAACTATTTTACATATATAATGATAAAAATAATACAAGGTGTTCTTTTGTTTTATTAATTCTATTCAGCTAGAAGATGAAATTGCAACTTTACGGCAAGTGTTAGCAGCTAAAGAGAAGCATCTTATGGAAATAAAACAAAAGCTTGGCATCAACCTGATGAATGAACTGAAACAGAATTTTAGCAAGAGCTGGCATGATATGCAAACAACTACTGCGTGAGTGCAAACCTCCCACACATTCATCTTTTCCCTTTGTCTAGCACTGAGTAGGGATACCTGAGAAATTTGTTGGTTTCACATTTCAGTACAAACTTATCAGATGTGCACATCACAAACCAGAATGCAGTTAGACATCAAAATCTTTTCCAAAGCTTATGCTGTAATCGCCCCAGAAAACCATATAATAAATGAATGCATTCGAAAGTGCATGCAACAAAGGTGTACATTTGACATAGTGCACACACAAAATGCATATATCTCAGGAAATGTGCACAAAAACACCTTATTCAATGGAAAAAATGCTTGCAAAAATGTGCGTATTTGAACAACATGCATTAAAACACACACACGTTTTTGTGCAGAGTGTAATAATTTGCAGTCCAGTAGAGAAATAGGAATGAACGGACGTAGTGCAAAAATGAGAACGTGAGCGAAATAGAGCTTGACAGATTTCCCCATCCCTTGCATTAGGTGCTACTTTCAAAGGTTCTTAGAAGGTCAGTGTGGTACAATGGCTAATGTGTTGGACCTGGTTTCAGTTCTCACTGAGACATGATGCTCACTGGGTGGCCTCTAGTCATGAGGATAAAAATGAGGGCACCATTTTTAGTGTATCACTCTGAGTGTTTTGGAGATATGTCTGGGGTACACACTTGGCAACTAATGCAGAACATTTAGACAAACAGTGTTTTTGGGTTGCCATTACTGTCACCAGTCAATGGAAATCAATTGGAATTAATTTGTCGGTGGCACTATGGACTCTACAGGTTGTTGTTCAGTCGTGTCCGACTCTTCATCACCCCATGGACCATAGCACGCCAGGCCTTCCTGTCCTGCGTTCTCTCCCGGAATGTGCTCAAGTTCATATTCATTGCATCGGTGATGCTATCTAGCCATCTCATCCTCTGTCGTCCCCTTCTCCTTTTGCCTTCAGTCTTTCCCAGCATCAGGGTCTTTTCCAGGGAGTTTTCTCTTCGCATTAGGTGGCCAAAATATTTGAGCTTCAGCTTCAGTATCTGTCCTTCCAATGAGCACTCAGGGTTGATTTCCTTGAGGATGGACTGATTTGACCTCCTTGCAGTCCAGGGGACTCGTAAGAGTCTTCTCCAGCACCACAGTTCGAAAGCATCAATTCTTTGGCGCTCAGCCTTCCTTAGAGTCCAGCTCTCACAGCCATACATTAATACTGGGAAAACCATAGCTTTGATTAGACGGAGCTTTGTCGGCAAGGTGATGTCTCTGCTTCTTACTATGCTGTCTAGGTTTGCCATAGCTTTCCTCCCAAGGAGCAAGCGTCTTTTAATTTCATGGCTACAGTCACCGTCTGCGGTGATCTTGGAGCCCAAGAAAGTAAAATCTGTCACTGCTTCCATTTCTTCCCCTTCTAGATGCCAGGAAGTGATGGGACCAGATGCCATGATCTTCGTTTTTTTAATGTTTGAGTTTCAAACCAGCTTTTGCACTCTCCTCTTTCACCCTCAACAAGAGGCTCTTTAGATCCTCTTCGCTTTCTGCCATTAGGGTGGTGTCATCTGCGTATCTGAGGTTGTTGATAATTCTCCCAGCAATCTTAATTCCGACCTGTGATTCATCCAACCCAGCGTTTCTCATGATGTACTCTGCATATAAGTTAAATAAGCAGGGTGACAATATGCAGCCTTGTCGTACTCCTTTCCCAATTTTGAACCAATCGGTTGTTCCATGTCTGGTTCTTACTGTTGCTTCTTGACCCTCGTACAGGTTTCTCAGGAGACAGGTAAGGTGGTCTGGTACTCCCATCACTTTAAGAATTTGCCACAGTTTGTTGTCATCCACACAATCAAAGGCTTTAGCATAGTCAATGAAGCAGAAATAGACGTTTTTCTGGAATTCTCTTGCTTTCTCCATGATCCAGCGAACGTTGGCGATTTGATCTCTAGTTCCTCTGCCTCTTCGAAACCCCGCTTGTACTTCCGGTAGTTCTCGGTTCGCATACTGCTGAAGCCTAGCTTGTAGGATTTTGAGCATCACCTTGCTGGCATGTGAAATGAGCGCAATTGTGCGGTAGTTTGAACACTCTTTGGCGTTGCCCTTCTTTGGAATTGGAATGTAAACTGACCTTTTCCAGTCTTGTGGCCACTGTTGAGTGTTCCACATTTGTTGGCATATTGAGTGCAGCACTTTAACAGCATCATCTTTTAGGATTTTAAATAGCTCAGCTGGAATACTGTCATCTCCGCTAGCTTTGTTGTTACTAATGCTTCCTAAGGCCCACTTGACTTCACTCTCGAGGATGTCCGGCTCAAGTTCAGTGACCGCACTATCATGGCTATCAGGGACATTCAGATCTTTCCTGTATAGTTCTTCTGTGTATTCTTGCCACCTCTTCTTAATCTCATCTGCTTCTGTTAGGTCCCTGCCTTCTTTGTCCTTTATCATGCCCGTCTTTGCACAAAACGTTCCCTTGAGATCTCCGATTTTCTTGAAGAGATCTCTAGTCTTTCCCATTCTGTTGTTTTCCTCGATTTCTTTGCATTGTTCATTTAAGAAGGCCTTCTTGTCTCTCCTTGCTATTCTCTGGAACTCTGCATTCAGTTGGATATATCTTCCCCTTTCTCCCTTGCTTTTTGCTTCCCTTCTTTCGTCAGCTACTTGTAAAGCCTCATCAGACAGCCACTTGGCTTTCTTGCATTTCTTTTTCTTTGGGATGGATTTCGTTGCTGCCTCCTGAACAATGTTACGGACCTCTGTCCATAGTTCCTCAGGCACTCTGTCTCTCAGGTGTAATCCCTGAAATCTATTCCTCACCTCCACTGTATATTCATAAGGGATATGATTTAGGTCATACCTGAATGGTTTAGTGGTTTTCCCTACGTTCTTCGATTTAAGCTGAAATTTTGCAAGAAGCAGCTCATGATCTGAGCGACAGTCAGCTCCAGGTCTTGTTTTGACTGACTGTATAGAGCTTCTCCATCTTTGGCTGCAAAGGACATAATCAATCTGATTTCGATATTGACCATCTGGTGATGTCCATGTGTAGAGTCGTCTCTTGTGCTGTTGGAAAAGAGTGTTTGCTATGATCAGCGTGTTCTCTTGGCAAAACTATTAGCTTTTGTCCTGCTTCATTTTGTACACCAAGGCCAATGCCTGCCTGTTATCCCGGTGATTTCTTGACTTCCTCCTTTAGCATTCCAATCCCCTATGATGAAGAGGACATCTTTTTTTGGTGTTAGTTCTAAAAGGTGTTGTAGGTCTTCATAGAACCGATCAACCTCAGCTTCTTCGGCCTCAGTGGTTGGGGCATAGACTTGAATTACTGTGATGTTGAATGGTTTGCCTTGGATTCGTACTGAGATCATTCTATCGTTTTTAAGATTGTACCCCAGTACTGCTTTTCCCACCCTTTTGTTGACTATGAGTGCTACTCCATTTCTTCTACGGGATTCTTGCCCACAGTAGTAGATATGATGGTCACCTGAATTAAATTCGCCCATGCCTGTCCATTTTAGTTCGCTGATTCCCAAGATGTCGATGTTCAGTCTTGCCATCTCATGTTTGACCACCTCCAGCTTACCTTGATTCATTGATCTGACATTCCAGGTTCCTAAACAATATTGTTCTTTACAGCATTGGATTTTCTTTTCACCACCAGACACAACCACAGCTGAGTGTCCTTTCGGCTTTGGCCCAGCCGCTTCACTCTTTCTGGCGCTACTTGGAAATACCCTCTGCTCTTCCCCAGTAGCATATTGGACACCTTCTGACCTGAGGGGCTCATCTTCCGGCGTCATCTCTTTTAGCCTTGTGATACGATCCATGGGGTTTTCTTGGCAAGAATACTGGAGTGGGTTGCCATTTCCTTCTCCAGTGGACCACATTTTATCAGAACTCTCTGCCATGACCTGTCCGTCTTGGGTGGCCCTGCACGGCATAGCTTATGGCTTCACTGAGTTACGCAAGCCCCTTCGCCACAACAAGGCAGTGATCCATGAAGGGGACTCTACAGGTAGTGATCATTATATTTTGAATGCTTTTAATCAGGGATTTGTTGGCTCTTATTATGATGTAGGGTTGTATTTATTGTGGAAACTGCTTTCTATGATAGATAGATAGAAAGATAGATAGATAGACAGATAGATAGACAGACAGACACACAGACAGACAGACTAAAACAAACTAAAAAGCAACTTATTGGACAACCTAGATTTTTTTCACCTGTCCAATGCGTGTTAGTTGTTGGTATGCATAATGCATTGGATTCCTTTGGACAAATTAATCCCATTTGACTTCCATAGGGCACTTTGTGTGGGAAACTGTTTATCTGTATCCAAGGATGTTGACACTTGATTAATATGTTTACAATTTAATTTATAGAGGACATATAGAAAACAAATGTTCTTCCTTCCATGCTGTAGAAATCAACAGAATAACTCTGCATGAAAAGAGTAGTATTTGCTTTAGAAAATTGGCTTCACTAATTAATGCCGTTGTCAGGATTAAAAAGGAGTCATGCACATGTAAGAGAGATTGCTTTTGCTGTGTTATTGCTTACAATTATGATATTATTATTATTATTATTATTATATTTATATCCCACTATTTTCCCAATACTGGGACTCAAGGCGGCTTTACAACGTTAAAACAATTACAACGTTAAAACGTTACAACAATTAAAACTTGATATCCACAAGAGCTCCTCCTGGCAAAGAACGAAGCTGTTGTTTGGTTTTAAAAGTTCCTTAGCTTTTGGGTAACTTGGAGGGAAAGCAGTTGTGTACACAGTTCTGTTCTATGTGAAATGTACCTTTTTGGAATCCCAGTCTGTGTTTTCTGCACGAGGCTTCTTTGCTTATGACACTAGCACAGGTGGGTCCAGCTTCATTCCAGTGCAAACTTCTCCCAACATAACGTTACCTTGCATTTAAGTGTGGCTACTGATACCTTGCAACAAATTTATTTGAAAAGATTTTGAAGATCTAATATAAAAATCCCTTTATATTTGGTGTGCCATGTGCTTTCTGCTTAATCTAATCAGGTTTCCCACCCTGATATAGAATCCTGATTGTTGTTTTCTTGACACGTGATGTCCTTTGCATGTTTTATGAATTGACCAGTTGACATGTTTTTCAGACACCACCGGGTTGTCTGACAACATCATAATGTGCATTGGACTCTACACCCACGACCCACCATGCTTTGTGCACTTACAAGTGGCAGTGACTCCTTTCTACTATAGCTGCAACAGCAGCATGTCAACAGTAGGATACTACCATATTCTGATTTACATGACAGCCATTGTTGTAAATTACTTCATTTGTTTGACAGTCTCCACCTACTTGGTAGAGCTGGAGTATCCTAGTAGCATATTCATGAAGAAGATAGTGGTCACCGTGCACTGGAAACCTTCCAGGGATGGAATCTATGCATGCATGTGTGCACAAGCTTTCATGCAACCTTTTAAAAAATGCAAAAATCTAGGTTGCCAAAATGTTGTGAGTTCATCTCATATTGGATCGCTTCATACAGCGTAGTTCCACATGTATCTATATACATTATGACAGTACATGGTTGTGTCATCTGAATGTGGAAAGTATTGCTGTATCCTGAGAGAAGTATTTGGTCCACTTGGCTCAATATTCCTATAGTATGCACAAAGTAATGTTTTGCAAGGAAGGCTATCCTATTTCAATTAGTATATGCTCAAATCTTTATTTACTATTTTGATAGTAAAAGGTAAATTCTGAAGTATATGATTGCCAGTGCACCAAAACAGCTTTTAAAAAAATATGTTACAGTAATCTAAATAATAAACATGATTTGTTTATTATGATCTGATCTCTCCTTCCTCTGTTAAACTGCAGATGAAAAAAAATGACAATGGTCAAGATGCTTTGGGGTGTTTTTATGGCTTTTGTTTTTGTATCCACAGTCTCTGTACAAGCAGAAATGTATCTCTGAGGACACAGATGCTTCTGTAATCTGAAAATATGCCCATTCATGTATTCCTTTCAGAGTAGATTCACCTGTTAGCCTCTTAATGAAGCAGTATACAGTTCCCAGGTGCCAGCGTTGAAAGCTACCAAAAGACGCCTGCAGCTGGAACCTTTGGTTTAAGAGAAGAGTTAAACTACTTACAAGTTCATTAAGATGCCAAAAAGCATAGCAGTAGCAAGCTAAGGCATATGAGCTTGACTTCCATGCCAGGCAAGGAGTAAGCACATCCTAAACTTCCACCATATTGTGCTTGCGTACAACTTACCATCCATGTGCCCACACTTTCCCTTGGCCTTTCAGCCTCAATTCTGTTCCGCTGCAGGTGGGAGAAACCGTTAAAACTCAGGACACTATAGGGGTCAGTCACCACCTTAAACACTGAACCTCTGCTTTCTCTATATGCCTTCGTTTGGGTTGGAGAGAGTGATATATGTTAGTAATTACCAGCTGTGTGAGGAAGGGGGACAAGGCTGTAGACATAGAAAATGTACTGTGGTACCTAGGCCAGTCGTCGCCAAGCTTTTTTGATCGTGCACCCCATCCAATAAAAAAAATTTTGAGTACGCACCCCCCAATATATGTATATTTATTTATAAATGATATACATGTACTACTGTACTAATTTATTATGTACATTTTAAAACATACACAAAAATAGAAATTAAAGAAGGATGACATAAAGATGAAATAAACAATATTTTTAAAATAATTTGTTTTATTTATTAACGGTATAAAAAAACTTTTTGCTCTTACTAAAAATATTATTAATAATATTTTTAGTGAGAGCAATGTGATTGAAGATGCTTCATTATTTTTGAAAAGCTTGATTTAACACTTCATGATACAGAGATTCAAAGGTCTGATTCCAAGTTCAGTTTATTTCGATACTTGGTTTTAATGGCTGTCATAGCTGAAAAATACACCTCACAAAGATACCTAGGGTGTGTTTCCACACTATCAGCTTCACTTTGTTTGCAACTTTGTTGCGATGTTTCCCCAATCGTATCTTCTCCTTTTCTAGTTTCCACAGTGCTTAAAGTCTCAGCTTATCATCGCTGTAGCATGGGACTCTGAGCTGTTTCCATTGAGCTCTAATCGAATTATTTTCTTGATGGCTGGGTGGAGTCTGAGTGGCGTCGGGGTTGGGTTTGATTACCTCATCAGCGTTCCCACCTCCTTGGCCGTGTTTCCAGGAGAACGAAGGAGAAGCTAATGGAGGAGTATGGGATTTTTTTAAAAGGAATCAGCTTTGTTGTGAAGAGAGGCTTTCCCCCTGTCCCCCCCTTTCTCCTTTCCCCTGAAAGTCCAGATGCACCCGTGTTTTGGGAGCAAGCCTCATTGAGCACAATGAGAGTTACTTCCAAGTAGACACACATATGCTTGTGCTGGGAAAGAGGGGTGAGGGAGAACACAAAGAGGGAAACTAGCCCCCATTTTAACCCAGAGGACCACATTGACCACAGTGGGAGTTACTTCTGACAAGACAGTAATGGGTTTGTTGTGGGAAAGAGACCAAAACCAGCCCCCATTTTAATGCACAGGATCTCTGTTTGGAAGCTGTGAATGAGTTATGTCCTAAGGCAATGGACCGAAGCCTCAAGATCACGCTTAATCGCATTTAAGGAATTGGGCTTTGATATGTGCCATGTCAATTGAAGGGCCTCTTTGTTATTTCCGTGGCCATTGAGAGGGCAAGCCTCATTCAGCACAATGGGAGGAACACACACACACACACACACACCCAGGGTCATGGGGTGTGTTCTAGTGCTTATTTGCAATGATGTTTTAAAAGTTGGTCCCTCGGCATCCTGCTCCAAAATGGTGATGAAACTTCTGGAAAACAGAGAGGGAAAGAGTTGGATCACTGAGGTCAGAGCGACACACACACAGAGGCTGGGCTACACACCCCATGGGCAGGACTATGATACTGGACTCAGTGTGATTGTGGAAACAGGTCAGTAATGGAGCTGTGGTAAGCTGGAAAAGTCGGACCATAAGCAGTCTCAAAAGAAGTTGTTCAGCGGGGCTGGTGCTGAATGGCCACTATGTCATGGAAGCACAGAGACCTCACCGCGCAGCCAGGTTGGAGTAAATCGCTGGTGGAAACACAGCCCTAGATCCAAATGGAAGAAGTGCATCATTGGCTGCACTTACTAAATCATGATACTCATTTTTCAATCCCATCCAGCAATTATGAAAAAGGTTTCGTTAAAATTCAGCTAGTAAACGTCCATCTTCTCTGATGTCAATCAGTTGTTCTGATCTAATCGGAAGGTGTTGCATTTTTATATTTTTAACAAGTGGGTTCCAAATCCACTGAAATTCTTTGTTTGGAAGATTTTTAAATAGGTTAAAAAATTCCGTTTCCAAGTGTTTTTTAAGTGTGCAGATGTGAGAGTTTTTGTAGGTGACACACTTACATTGTTTTCAGCAACAAAATCACAAACTGATGGAAAGATTTCCAAACATCCATTTTCAAAATGCTCTCTCCATAGCATGAGTTTTTCGAAAAGCAGTTATTTCCTCACTCATTATTAAAATGTCACCTTTACCTTGAAGGGACAGACTAAGTGTGTTTACTTTTTCCAAAAATATCTGCTAGGGTAGCATACTACTGACAGCCACTTGTCATCACAAAAAAGCTTTGGAACAAATTTGCTTTCCTTCAACAGGATAGCAGCTTCTCCAGTGCCACGGCCAAGCAAGCAACTGAGCCTTCCTTTGTTGTGCCTGACAGAGACTGGCGCAGTTGCTCTCGGTGGCCCTGGCAGAGGCAGGACTGGAGCCAAGAGAGAGCCATGAAGCTTCCCTCTCAGCTCCTGTCCCAGCCTGCTGCCTCTGCTGCCGCCATCATTACAATGGCAGCTCATCAGGGAAGCAGGAGGCTGCTCAGTTATCAGGCCGCTCGTGCACCCCAATGGATTGTCTTGCTAACCCCCTGGGGTGCACGCATCCCACTCTGGAGACCACTGCTCTAGGCATATGTACAAATTTGTGCATGTTCTGAAGATACATATTCATTAAGTGACCTTTTTGACTTAGGCAACAGGACATGTGGCAGAAGGAACCCAGTGACTGACTGACTGACTGACTCTCTCTCTCTCTCTCTCTCTCTCTCTCTCACACACACACACGCACACACACACACTCTCACTCTAAGAACAGGGGAATTTATTAAGCACAAGCAAGAATTCAAAATGTACATTCATGAATGTGGAAATTAACTTGGTAAAACATTCTTCCAGGTTTACTGCTGGAACTCCTGCTCCAAGTGTTCCTGCTTCTGTAAGCTTACTTTCCCACAAGCATCCACCTTGAACAAGTGACCTGGGATGCCCCATGGCATAATCATTGGACAGCATGGAGGGGGAGTATAAACATTTTGCTCCTGGCAGTTATCCTCATGTACCTGAACAGATTCTAACTGACCTGGAATAATTTCCAGGTCAACAAAAAGTACTGCCATTGTGACTATGCAACGTTACCTTCGGAAATGATCCAGGTCACCAAGAGCCCTTTCAGGTGAACAGAGCTGATGAACACTGGAGTTCTTTGTTACAACGTAGCTACATCTACATCACAGTGAGTGCCATTGTTTGCAGTTAGTCCAGTAAACGTGTTGAGTTAAATCTTATTTTGTGCTCTCTGGAAAATGCAGCAATATGTTCCAAGCTTTGCAGGGGAGTTCTTTATTGCAGACAGGGAACAGTTCTTAGAGTAAACATTTGTCCTCCTAAATGATAATAGGTGGCTCTAGGACAGGCTTCCCCAACCTGACATCCTCCAGATACGTTGGACTACAACTCTCATCAGCCCCATCCATGCTTGATGGGAGTTGTAGTCCAGAACATCTGGAGAGTGCCAGGTTGGGGAAGGCTGCTGTAGGGTTGTTGAATGCTGCATGCTCCATATGTCCTTGCTTATTGCAAGTGTTTAGTATAGCCAGTTCAAGTATGTGAAGTACAGAAATAAGTGCAAGAGAATTAATCATAGTGCAGAAATGAAACTGGGGTGAATAGTAATCAAGGGACTAGATTGAGATATAATTATGCTAGCAGGAAATTGAGGTAAGAACTAAGGATGGGAGGAACATCCATCTGTAAGCATATCATCTACATCCATGTCTTGTGCAAGTTCCTCTTTGGAAGTTACAAAATATACCGTTAGCCAAGTACATGAGGGACTTTGCATTTGGTTTGTGGTACTTTGTTAGAATGTCTGTTCACCTCTAAATGTAAAATACAACAAAGTTTTAACTATATAACATTTCGATTTAGGGTCTTTTGTTGTTACCCTTCACACTGATAATACTATATACATAGGCTTAGAGCCTAACTAGGAGTCCATTAATGGAAAAAGGCCTTTTGTTTACAGACAAGACCAATATCCAGCAGAGGCTCTCACTGACGGAAAGCAATTTTCTCTGATTCTCTCCTCTCCCTGAAGCCTGCTGCCCCCCACCTTTCTAGAGCATCCTCCAATCCAAATGTTCAGTTCACAAGAGATTGCAGGGGAAAAAGGGAATCAGTGAAATTGCCTCCCGCACCTTCTGCAGGTAGGAAAGTCCCTAAGCACTCTGGGAAATTTTTCCAGCTGTGATACGATCGCTACTCCTGTTGAAGCTCTGGTTAATCTGCTGAATACCCAGTATGTTTCTGGGCAGAATTCAGGGTGCTGGTTATGACCGATAAAGCCCTATACAGTTTTGGACCAGTCTGCCTGAAAGACCGCTTTCTCCCATACAAGCCTGCCCGATCCTTAAGGCCCTTCTTTCAAGACCACCACCATAAGAGGTGTGTTTGGTGGCGATGCGAGGGCCTTTTCCAGGCTGTAGAGCTTGTTCCCAAGGGAGGCTAGGTTCATTCCCTCTCTGCTGTCCTTCTGCAGGCAAGCAAAGACCACTTTATTCAAGAAGGCCTTTGGCCTGTAAGTGGGTCTGTTGGTTTGGATGCTGTTTTTTCTGTAATTATGTTTTTACTGTATTTTAATGTGTTTTATTGTTTTAATCTACTTTAAATTGTTTGTGTAAGCTGCCTTGAGTGCCATTTTTTGGTAGAAAGGTGGGGTATAAATTGGAAAATAAATAAATAAATACATGGTTGACTTAATCGCTCCCAAGCAACCATTTGGCTCTTTGGTATACATCTGAATTGAGGTAATGAAGCAATTTGGGAGATGTTTAGAAGGCAAGTGGAACTTCGAGCAAATATAATTGAATACAAGTAAGAGCTCATTATCAAGCCTGCTCCATGGTAATGATGGTGGCAAAGAAGCAATTTTTCTTCATTTTGTCCTCTCAAAATCTTCCAGCATAGGTTTTCTAAGTGGTTTGTGGTCTTCTGAAATCTGGCCCCAATGTGATGTGGTGAAGCCCTAAGCAGCACACTGCTAGACGTTTTGACAGTCAAATTGCTTTATATGTCATAACCTGGATGCTGCAGTTGGGACGGATCAGTCTGGGGATGACCAGAGTACCGTCTGGTTTTATATTGTTGAATGAATTGCAGTTTGTGGGGCCTGGGGATGTGGGAAAGGTGCTTGGTAAAGTCCAGCCGACCACATATCTGCTCAATCCTTGTCCTTCATGGCTGATTACATCTGGCAAGGAAGGGAGAGCTGACTGGGTCCAGGAGATGGTCAGCTCTTCTTAAGGGAAGCAGTGCTCTGACCACTCATGGGCGAACCCAGAAAATCTCAGTAATTATAGGCTAGTGGCAAATGTTCCCTTTTTGGGCAAGGTGCTTGAGCCTCTGATGGCTGATCAGATCCAGGCTCCCTGCATGGATGTTTCTAGGATCTTGCAAAGTTCCATCTTGTCCCCCATGCTATTTAACATCTACATGAAACTGCTAAGTGAGGTCATTTGTGGGTTTGGAGTGCATTGTCATCAGTATGCTGGCCAATGTAACGGGTTGAAATTCATACCAGACAAGATAGAGGCACAGCTAGTGCATGGTTACTCAGACCGGATGAGTGGGATTCAACCTGATCTAGAGGGAGTTGCACTCCCCCTGAAAGGTCAGGAATGTAGCTTAGGGGTGCTCCTGGATCCATCACTGGATCCATTAGAGGCTCAAGTGGCCTCTGGCACAGAGCACCCTTTACCAGCTTTGGTTGGTATCCCAGCCACGAGTCTATGTAGAGGTGGATAGCCTTGCTGCATGTTTTATGTCCTGGTACCTTCTTGTTTAGATTTTTGTAATGTGTTGTACATAGGGCTACCTCTGAAGACAGACCAGAAAATTCAACTAGTGCAAAATATGGCTGCAAGAATTCTAACTGGGATCAGTTGTTATGGTCACATTACATTGGTCTTCTCTTGCCTGCACTGGCTCCCAATTGGTTTCCAAGCCTAATTCAAAGTACTTATTTAGAACTATAAAGCTATACATGGCTTTGGGGCCCAGTATCTGATGGAATGCCTCCTCCAGTGTGTACCTGCCCATACCTTAAAGTCATCCACAGAAGCCCTTCTTCAAGTGCACCCTCATTCTGAAGTGTGTGTGTGGGGGGGGGGGGTAGCAACAAGAAAGAGGGCTTTTTTGGTAGTGATCCTCCAGCTCTGGAGTGCTCTTCAAGGGAAACTCACCTCGTGCCCACACTGCAGTCTTTTCATCTCCAAGCTAAGACTTTCCTCTTCTTCCAGGATTTTAAAGTATTTCAAAAATATTTTAGTATTTCTAGTGTTTTATTATTTTAGTCCCTGCAATGTGGCCAACAGATTGGAAGAAATCAGTTTATATCCCCATACCAAAAAAGGGAAGCACCAAAGAATGTTCAAACTATCGAACAGTGGCGCTTATTTCACATGCCATTAAGGTAATGCTCAAGATCTTGCAAGGTAGACTCCAGCAATTCATGGAACAAGAATTGCCAGATGTACAAGCTGGGTTTAGAAAAGGCAGAGGAACTAGAGACCAAATTGCCAGTATCCACTGGATAATGGAGAAAGCCAGGGAGTTTCAGAAAAACATCTATTTCTGTTTTATTGACTATTCTAAAGCCTTTGACTGTGTGGATTATAACACATTGTGGCAAGTTCTTGGTGGTATGGGGATACCAAATCATCTTGTCTGCCTCCTGAGGAATCTGTATAATGTAGCAATGGTGAGAACAGACCACAGAACACCGGACTGGTGTAAGATTGGGAAAGGAGTACGTCAGGGTTGTATACTCTCACCCTACCTATTCAACCTGTACGCAGAACACATCATGCGACGTGCTGGGCTTGATGAAGCCAAGGCTGGAGTTAAAATCGCTGGAAGAAACATTAACAATCTCAGATATGCAGATGATACCACTTTGATGGCTGAAAGCAAGGAGGAGCTGAGGAACCTTCTGACAAAGGTGAAAGAAGAAAGTGCAAAAGCTGGGTTGCAGTTAAACCTCAAAAAAGCCAAGATTATGGCAACCAGCTTGATTGAGAACTGGCAAACAGAGGGAGAAAACGTGGAGGCAGTGACATACTTTGTCTTTCTAGGCACAAAGATTGCTGCAGACGCTGACTGCAGCCAGGAAATCAGAAGACGTTTACTTCTTGGGAGGACAGCAATGACAAATCTTGATAAAATAGTGAAGAGCAGAGACATCACACTGACAACAAAGGTCCGCATAGTTCAAGCAATGGTATTCCCCGTAGTAACCTATGGCTGCGAGAGCTGGACCATAAGGAAGGCTGAGCGAAGGAAGATAGATGCTTTTGAACTGTGGTGCTGGAGGAAAATTCTGAGAGTGCCTTGCACTGCAAGAAGATCAAACTAGTCCATACTCCAGGAAATAAAGCCAGACTGTTCACTCTAGGGAATGATATTAAAGTCAAAACTGAAGTACTTAGGCCACATCATGAGAAGACAGGATACCTTGGAGAAGATGCTGATGCTAGGGAAAGTGGAAGGCAAAAGGAAGAGGGGCCCCACCAAGGGCAAGATGGATGGCTGAAATTCTGGAGGTGATGGACTCGACCTTGGGGGAGCTGGGGGTGGCAACGGCCGACAGGAAGCTCTGGCGTGAGCTGGTCCATGAAGTCACGAAGAGTCGGAAGCGACTGACCGAATAAACAACAAGAAATGTGGCTTTGTCTCTTATACCAGATATATTTTATGCTGCATTGGCATGTTAATTAGTTTTATATTTGTTTTTATTGGTATTTTATTTCTATCACCATTATTATCATTTTTAATTGTAAAACACCTAGAGAAATTTATTTTATGAGGTGTTTAATAAAGAAATAAATTTAATTAAATAAATGTTTTGTTCAGATCACTAACTTGAACACATACCACCAGACTGTAGAAGGGAAAGGGTGAATTGTGAGATGAGAATGTGTGTACTCAGCAAATAGATTAGCAGCTGAATAGCCAGCCAGCCTCTGGATTTTAAGACAGCTTAGCTGCCCTGATGAAGAATGCAAGTGTAGCAAGTCAAAGCATGTCCTACAAAGCATGTCCTATAAATCAATCATGTGCAAATTTAAGAGGATTGCATCTAAACAAGCATGCTATGGCACTACGTGTCTCCTTTAAGAGAAGAGGCAGAACTGCTTTCAGTATGCAGGAACCCTAAAAGAATATTTATGATGTTACAAAATGACTGAAATGGCTATCGTTGCTTGCGTAACGCATTTATGTCCCAACTTTCCACCAAGGAGCACCTAGTGGTATGTTATGGTTTCCCATTTTATCCTTGTAACACTCTGAGGTAGGTAGGACTATAAGACAATGGCTTGCCCATGGCCATCTAGTTACTTTTCGGGATTGTGTGAGGATTTGAATCATTCCAGCAGTTTATTCCAGGCCTGCGCAACTCACAATCTGGCTGAATGCATCTCACCAACCAGCTGTCGTGGCCTGCCATGTGCTTGACAATGACCTGGTTTACATGACACAACATCCCATGGGGATGAGCAGGAGAGAGCAGGCGCACTGCTTCCCGCATGGCTGCCACTTCCACTTTTAATCAGCAACCCATGAGCGGTTCTTTCGTAGGTCGCTTAGTGTATTGTCTGAACCCAGAGTACTAGCATTTAACCTGTGGCTTGTTGTTGGGTTAAGTACTGGGTTGTTTAGCTCCTGGGTGAGTGAGTGGCCAGGCAGAAGAAGCAGAGGCTCTGCTAGTAGCTGCGCAGTGCCAGCATGTGTAAGGTAGCAGGTAGTTATACTGCCCCCCCTTCCCCCAATGCATTGTGCAGCTCAGCTGCTAACCTCTTCCTCATTCTCTGCAGCCTAACTATGGCCTTGAACAACAGGATTGGTTGGAGGTGTCCTTAAGAGATGCCCCATTGAGGCACAAATACCTGTGTCCCAATTGGGATGAAACTGGGGAGAATGAAGCAGAGCATTCCTCCTGGATGCCCTGTCTTCCTTAAGAGTGTACAAGCGAGGATTTGGTTTTCTTCCTGGAGAATCCTGAACATGTGCACAGGAGATGAGAGACGTACATGTGCAGCAGACAGCTCTGAGGGGAGAGAAGCATGTGTATGCGGCAGCCAGTCACCATGGAAGAACTGTCTTCATGAGCAATTTGGTGCGAAGTTAGAGCAGTCTGAGGTCCTTCATGACAGATGAGGTCATCACCAATCTGCTGCCAACCAGTTGCTTCCGTCTTGGAAAGCCGCATTTTCTGAAACTCCTTTTCTCTGACTTTTTTTTACTGAAAGTGGCTCCCTGGCACTTTTACCAGTGTGCCATGTGTCCTCCCCGCATTAAATCCTGGGTGTGCCTCTGTGAACTGGCAGTGAGATGGTCAGTGGGATGGGATGCCCCGTTCCCTTTTGGTTCCCCAATCTAAGTAGTTTTTCCCATTGATAAAATCCCCAGGAGCCCAGCAGTGACCCTGCACATTACCACAGTGGCAGGGACACTCATCTTAGGTAGCCTGCTTTTAATCTTTAACATATCCCCCCTTCTGGGCATGTTTACTCATAAGTAAGAAATAAATCTCGCTCTCCTGCAGTGAATCTTTAACATATCTCTGTGCATTCAGAGCCACGGTATTTCACTAAAGCGCTACACCGTTAAAGGGTTAAAGACCAACTTTAGTAACTTGCCTGCCTTTCCAACACTTGCCCTAAAGCACTCTTTCACTTCTCCAATGCTCTCTTAAATCGCTATTTCGATGCTGTACTTCTTTGATCTGTTGTTTCTCTGATGTAAAGGCATTCTGTGTTGTTATGTAAAGTCCCTTCTTCGATGCGAAGACCTTTATCTCAGTAGCGATCTTTTGGGTTTCCAGGACTGGAAACTGGGAGAAGGAGAAAGCGGGGGTTGGAAGCAATAACTCCACAGAAGATTTCTGGATACAGCAAAATTGGTGGTGGGGGGTTCTTTCAGGGGAAGCCTTCAGATGCTCCACTCGAGAATCGGAGGGTTTGACTTTTTCAGGGAAATCAGCACACATGGGGAAAAAATTAGTTGCTGTTCATGCATAATAATGTAGTAGCAGGGGGGAGCCTGTACAGGAGTGAGAAACAAGCCTCTCTCATTGGTTGAGAAGCCCCTGCCAGTTTGATGACATTCATTTCTACCCCCCCCCCCAACCCCATCTGGAAGTATGTTCCTTTCGAGCACTGTGTGACCCCTAAAATCAGATTTTAAAGCTACGGTACACTCAGCTTACCTTGCTTCATGGGTCCCTTGACGGACCAAAGCCGATGCCATGAAAATCTGGGTAATAGTCCAACACGCTTCTCGATACATTGTCGTGAAGATCCCCCCAGAGACTTCTGTCAAGCTGAAGAAGTTGTGCAAGTGACTGGAGACTGGTGTGCAATGCTAAGGGTTTAGGGACAGGACTTGCTTAGAGTTTGGGGACAGGAGAGGGAGAATGTGGGGTCTGGTTGGAGAGTTCGTACAGGTGGGAGAGCATTGCCCTAAGGAACAGGCCATACCTACTCTTAATGTAGTTGTATAGTTTACTACCTGTAGGGAACCTTTTTTAAACGGAGAGAACATTCACAACGCTGCATTCTTAGATGGTACTAGCCAAAATTCTACTACTTCAGGGTGTGTTGGAAGCAATGAAGGTTAGTGCGGAAAGGCATGAGAGCGGGAAGTGAGACTTAATGGGGAGAAGGTCAAAGGACTCTTCTTTCTCATTGTCCCTGGCAATTCTTTGTGGATTTTTACATACAATTATTATTTTATTGCAGCTAATTGCTTTGCTATGGATGAGGTTGTTGGTGCATGTAATTCAGAAGATATCTAGGAGATTTAACACCAGTCCATGATAGTTAGGATAAAAAAAATTGGTAGCCTATTTTAAAACTTTGCACTGCTTTTGCACTAGTCTTGCAAATGAGTTTAATTCACAGCTGTCTCAAGTCTTATAGCAGAGTGGTAGCTTTCTGACTTCAGCAATATGATAAGAAATGGCTTGTGGCCTGAAAGGGGCTGAATCTTATTTTCTGTTAGGATTGCTGTTTATACTGTGGTGTATTTAATTCCAGATATAAGAAGACACAAGAGACTTTGAGTCAAGCAGGGCAAAAGGCCACAGCGGCGATCAACAATGTTGGAACAGTCATCAGCAAGAAATTTGGAGATATGAGGTACAGAAATTTGGACTTAATTTCCAGGAGGAAATTTAGCTTTACCCCCATTCTTTAATGTATAGCATTACAAGATTTAATTGGGATCATGACTAAGCCAGCTTTCACTTATTCCTGTTTTATCATAAAGGAAATAAATGGTAGCTTATTAAGATGTATTCCTGATTTAAATCCTGGCAACTTGCCAGAGACACCAAAGAGATTACATGTTAGAATCCCATTTGCTGAATAGCACTACAAAATGTATAAGCAGGTCCACAAAAATTCCATTATTTTAGAGACAGAAAGCTGTTGAAGCAGCTTGCCTCCAACCTGTTCTTGGAAATGCCCATACAGTGATTTTTACTGTTTTGTCAAATTCCTAAGGAATGATAAATAGTAATAAAGTCTTCTGTAAAACAATCCTACATCTTCCATATCTCCATTCACTGACTTCAACAGAATGTTCTACACAAAGAAAGGTAGATCTGTTCAGAGATTCAAAGCCACCTTTTGCAATGGAATCCATTTCCCTCATATAACATTTGGAGGTAGAAACAACTGCTGATTATCCTCTGTGTAGGGTAGCAAGAATCTCTTCTTCTCCGGGCTTGCAGGGCTGCAAGTCAACTTATCTTACATCTGTATTGTCCCAGCCACCCCCAGTGACATAAAAGTATGTTTTGGGGTAGGAGGGAAGGGTTTACATTGGGGGAACGACACAGAATGACGGGGTTAAACACCCTCTTCCAGAGACCCACTTCCCAATCTTCAAATCAGCACCATGGGGCTACTAATTAGTAAAACAAAACAAAAAAACATAGGCAATCCTAATAATTAATTGTTGCATCTAATTTGGTCCACTTGCAATCTGCCTTCCACTGGCTTCAATGGAAAAATTCATGGTGACTTTAATGGAGAGCAATCCTAAGGTGATTACTTCTTCTAGATCTCAGGCTTCTATAATCAATTATTAGCGTTGGCATTTCTTATTTTCTCATCCCCAACTGAAACAAAGCCAGTTATGAACTGCATTTGCTTGTGTTATTCCTTGTTGACCTTTCCCTTAGCCCTTTCTCTCTTCTCAGTGTTGTTTTTCCCTTTCTCTCCCTTCCCTTTCTGTGTCTTCCCTCATGGCTTAAATGTATATTTTAAGTTCCTCACGGCACAGATATTTTACCTGTGTTTCTCTATAAGGCATCTACTTGTATATTGATACTGCTTTATAAATAATAAAGTGCGTTTCAATGTGCATACTGAAAAATTACGCTTTGCTTCCATATCACTTCAAACTTCATGTTGGTTAGCACACATCTGTGGTACCTGGCAAATGCTTTTGTCTTTCTGGTTTTGGTGTTCAAAATCAAGAGTATGAAAATGCTAGGATTTTTACTTTTTCCCCCAGTCTAAAGTCTAGACTAAATTCTAGATTTTAACTTTTTTGTGTAAATAACTGTATCGTTGTATCAGTAATTTTAAATGTTTATTTCATATTTGAGCTTCCCTTCTCATAATACAAGAGCAACGAGCTGAGAACAAGCTAAACTTTGAAAAGTTTAGAACATGGGAGTAGATCAGAAAATATATCATATTTCATTAATAAACTTGTTCACAGAATAGTTTCCTGACAACTTTGTTAAACAATTTAGATAAGATAACACTTGATCTTTTTTTCTAAAAACTTGTTTTCCTGTTACCTGTAATGAAAAAGTACCAAAGTAGCTTGGAAGGAATTTGTGTGCCAGACCTAATTGTGAAGGAAGGCTGGAGGGCTGATTACAGCTTGGTGTCTGCCTGGGAATTAAAAGAGAAATTCAGGGCAAGGAACAATTGAATTGGTTACTGTGTCAGATGCCATAACACTACAGACCAGTGCCTCCACCCCAGTGCACCTATGTTTTGGCTGAGCTATGCATGCATGTACATCAAGGTCATTACTTACTAATGTGTTCAATTTGTAGATGACTGTGAATTTATTCCCATTATGTCTGAGGTAATGAGAAGTGATAAAAGAAGTGCTGTCTGTAGTATTTAACCTGTGGAAGCAGGCCATTACTTAATGTTTCATAGTGTAATTTTATGCATGTTCACTTAGAAGTCAGTCCCATTAAGTTCAGTGGTGTTTGCACCCAAGTAAATTATCCCACAGTGTAAATTTCTATCAATACTTAAACCATATTTCATCCCAAGCCTTCGGGATAAGAACTTAACATTAGAGCATATTGTTGCAAAACCTGATGTTGGTGGCACTGTTGAGGCCTAGGCACCAGATTCTGGTGATCCCTGCAGTAGGAAACCCAGAGATCTAATTGCTTTGCCAAGAATATGCATGGACAAAGTGGAAACAGCTTACTCTCTTTTTGGTAGTGCATACAAAATTCAGTGGGTTGAATCTGGAGTTTTATTCCACCAGTGGGAGCATCTCCAAGTGGAGTTCTGCTCAGAAAGCTTCTGCTGGCAGACCCCCTCCCCCTCCAGAGACTTTTCGGGGGCATAGGGGGAGGGGGAAACTGATGAAACCTCCTCCACCATTTAGCCCCCTGAAAACTTCCACTGGATCAAAAGCCTCCCACTGACAAAAGGAATGCAGAAGGCTTTTGCTGGATCCAGCCCAGTGTTTTCAACTGCATACAAAGCCATGAGTGCAGGATACAGAAATCTAGCACTGGGAAATGCATGCACCGTTCTTATTTCCATATGTAGTCTCCAGTCCAGCTGGAAATGTAAGCAGAGAATTCATTGGGTGAATACAGTTGACTATCTTAGATAGACAGTTGACTATCTCCACCTGATGTGTGGTACAATTCTTGAGGGTGAAGATATCAAGTGAACAGCTAGATATGTTATTTTTTATTATTTACAGTATTACAGTATTTATTTACAGATATAAAACTGTGGTTTGACTAGATAAGGAAAAATATACTTTCAGATCATGTCAAAATAGTACATGTCCTTCATATCAACAGTAAAAACAGGAGACAATTTACAATGCTGTATGACACTATTTACATAGCAGCCAAGTTTAGTACTTGACAGAGTTTGCAGTTCAGTTGCTGATCTAACTTAAAGCAGCAGGGCCTTTTGTGGGCGTTGCTCTTTTTTTAAATCACCACTGATTAATATGGTGCAGTCCACCAAGCACAGCCATTGTATAACTTCCATTCATTCCAATGGAGTTTAGAATTTAGAATTCCCACGCAAGTCCCATTGAGTTAAGGGTTGTGCAGCAGCAGTACTTGGTAGATTGCTCCTCATGCAGCAAATGATTCCTAGTATTTCTGACCCACCCTTGCTTTTAATTTTGCTTTATAAGCCAAATTTATCAACTGTAAGATGTATCTGCTGCCATTGATTTAATGAAGCTGAAACACCTAACCCAGCACAAGCGATATACAGACTAATTATCTGAAGCTTTCTCTCCCTCTTCCCATGGTATTTAGAAGGAGATGAACATATATTCTGCTGTCTAAAAACACTGCCTTTATTAGTTTTCAGGGATAACAGTACATGTGCTGTTATATTCCACTTCTCTTAAGATAGACCTAGGCCAGGGCTACTCATGTTAAATAGTTCTATGTACATGGAATTGTGCATGAAATGTGATGTAGACTTCAATAACAGGCATGGATTACTTAGAATCTCATGGTTAACTGAACGACCTTTTCGGGCTAGTTTTCTAACTGGATTATGTCCTTATCAACCCAATTTGACATTGCAGCTGGTGACTGGTTGTGGAAGCAAACTTAAAGTTTGTCAGCACACTGATGGTCAGATTTTTGACAAGAGCGCACGCAAACTGGGCATGTGATATATCTACCCTCATGAACATTTACAGTGCACATGCTCAAGTCATGAAAAATAGTCAAGCCATTTTGAAAACTTAACTGAAAGGGGGTTGTGTGAAATGAAAACAAAGTGCTTTCCCACCTTTAAACATTTCTAGCCTTCGTGGGTGTAGAGATGCATTTTGTATATGCATGCAGGAAATTCACAATAGCTCTAGTGCTCAGAGGTACTTCCTTGCCATGAATACTACTGACCCTTTCTTGTAGCTTCCAGTTATACACCCTTTCCACACATCCCTGCTGGCCACCTCTTTTCCTGGCTCCACTCCACTTGTTGCCCAAGAATGTGCAAGTTTCTGAGTAGAGCATGTACTGATCCACTTAATGCAAAATCAGCTAAATGTACATAAATACTGTTTGAACACTCCTGGCACTGAAAATTCAGGGTTTGACAGTAGTTTTCTGTAACTATATACCAGTGCTTAACTACTATTAATTTTTCCTTATGCTGCTGTTCCAGGTCACATTCAATTGGGTAAGATTAAGATTAAGTTGCTGCTGTATTTGGCATGGTTTATTTTATGAAAAGGACACATGGTTTTCTTTCTTTGTGGTACAAGACTTGAAATTTGTATTGTTTTAACCAGAGCATCTTGATTGTATAGCTTGTTTAAACAGTGTAGAGACTACTGAAGACCCTGAGAAAACCTCAGATAGAATTGATGATGTTGCTAATGCACTCCAAATTAGACGCAATTTCACATAATGAAGGTATTCAAAACGTATTTCTCCCAGGAAAATAAACCTGTTTATATATCTCACAACAGTCTTTTTTTTCCAGAGGTTGAAATATAAACACTAAACACTTGCAAAATTGTTTGGAGTGTTGAGTTGTTTTTCAGAAACTGGGCAGTTTTGTAGAAATATCATTGATCTCATTCTAATGATCATATTTTGTCTTAATAAGCCGAGTTATGAATGAGCCTTGTGACTGTGCACCCTTCTGTCCTCCCTTTTCAGCATGCCATGATTAAACCCAGAAGTCTTTAATTAACCATAGTGTCCTGTTTTGTCTGAAACTATGGCTACCAGGTTCAGAACAAACCAACTTTAAAACAGCTTCAAAGCATTGTTTAAGGTCCTAGTTTGTTCTAAACCTGGGAGTCATAATTTCCTTGTTTGAACTCCCCATGGCATGCCAAGTAGGAAAGGGACTGCTTACCCAAGCACAAGCCTCATCCATATCTCAGCTTATTAAGCCAAGATATTATTGTCCAAGTGCTCCCAGCCCCTAGGAATAATGATGATGAGGTGCTTGTGGGGATTTAATTCTTCCCCCTTACTGCTACTGTTGCACTGATTCAACATTGATAGCTTGAACTACCACAAACGTGATAGAAGGAAAATGCCTTACCATAAGGGGAAAATGCTCATTCTCTCTATTTACGTAAATCCTAATTCCAGCTGTTCACCCTAGTCCCTTACAACTCAATGCAGAACTGAAATTGATTAAACTATATTGCAAGGAGTTTCTGATATGTCAAGGTGAAACTGGAAAGACCAGAAGGAAAATGTAAAATGTGCTTGAATTACAAAGCTATTGAGGAGCTTAGGGATAAGGGAGAGAGCCATCTACTCCCCCATTTTAAAAAAATAATTGTATGAGCATTTGTGGATATGTGTAAAGGCCCAGATAATACTGAGTCAAGTAGTTCACTCCTTTGTATGGGGAAGAGGCAGCTGTTTGAGATTAGCTTGAATGTTTTATTTTTCAGACCCGAAATATGCGTTAGCTCTTACTTACTAAAGAATTTATTAACAACAAATATTTACTTAGTAGATAACAATTCCTACAATATACTACTAATAGGAAATTAACAAATACAATGATCAGTTAATACATAAAGTGTTGGCCTGGTTAAAGATGCTGCTTTCCAGTCAGTCTCAGTTGCTCTGAAGATGCTGTGTGCCAACAGGTAGACTAGGATTGTGATCTTTGGTCCTCTACTCAGGTTGGTTGTAAAGTCCTTGATGCCTCCTTAGTTTGTCCAGAACTGTTCTTGTAGAAATCTTTCCCCATCTTCTTCTATGCGTCTCTGTTGCCGCCCTCTTCTCCTCCGCCCCTCTAAAACATCTGTGCAATCTTTGTGTTACCTATGTAGAGCTTCCCCTTAGTAATGCATCTATCGGTTCACTTAAAAAAAAAAAAAAGTTGGAAAACGCCAAAACTATTTTGAAAGTGTTTGGAAACAGATATGCAGTTGTTATGGGCATAATGTAGTAGATACCCATATAAGAAGACTCAAACTGAGCCAACCATATCAACTCTTCTTCTATCAGAAGTATCTCTATTCCATATCCACCCACCCTTCCTCACTCCATGGTGTTGGCATTGCTGGTGTCTAAGCTTCTCATGTTAGGAACTGTGGGCCACTTATAGATGTTACACTGTTCAGTTGCATATAATGTACAAAGTACACCACATTTCTGTAGAAGATCTTCTATACTGTTCCTTTGAGTCTTGAACGTCATGTCTCAGTGAATTCTAAGACAATTTTCCACCAGAATATGAGTGTACCAGAAACTGTGATTTAGAAATGAAATTAGTTTACAGCCGGACTTTATTAATGTTGGTCATATTGCAAACCTGTATTAATAGTTATTTTCTCTCCTCTCTCCATGCGTTTACAATGCAGTTATTCTATTCGTCATTCCATAAGTATGCCTGCTATGAGGTAAAATTTCCAACATCATTATTTGTTCTATGCTAATATAAAAATGTATGACCCTGACCCTGCATTTTTACTTTATAGTGAATAGTTGTAAAGAATTCTGCACAGCTACACAAATGAAAAAAATGCTGACTTGGCTGTTTTTATTTGATTAGAGAGAATCTTGTGTGAGAATTAGCATGGAATTAGTTGTGGGCTGGATGAGGGCCAGTAAGCTAAGGCTGAATCCTGACAATATGGAGACATAGTGGGTGGGTGCCTCCCATTTCTGGGAATTAGGTGCATTACCTGTTCTGGAAGCAGTTGCACTCCACCTGAAGGATCAGGTTCATAGTCCGGAGGTACTCCTCAAACCATCTTTGTCACTAGATGCTCAGATGGACTCTGTGACTAGAAGTGCTTCTTAGCAACTTTAGTTCATATGCCAGCTATGGCAGTTCCTGAATATAGTCTGGCCACAGTGATCCATATAGTTATTGGCAGCCTCAAGTTTGGTTTACTGCAACACACTTGATGTGGGGCTTCCCTTATGCATTCATACCGCATGCAACAGCCAGCTTGGTCAGAAGCAGTGCACAATCCTCACATGTGCTTCTTTTGGTCTGGTTAGTACTGTTGCCCTGCATGAAATCAGAGTAGATTCCAGCTTCGTGTGAGGCAGAAGCCAGGCCAAAAGTGATGTGCAAGACCTACTTGATTGGCACGCACAAAGGGTGGATGTACCCCAGCATCCTTTGTGATAGTGAAGAATGTCTGTAGCACATTCTGATTTGGACACCAGCCTGATCCAGCTTAGGTACCCCCGTACTAGCCTTTAAAAAAAAAACACACACACCACACATGCCAAATGATATGAATAATGTCACACTGGGTTTCTCCCTTTAGTATAATTGGAATTTAGAGATGGTGGCAAAAGCGGTGGTTGCTGAAATACATGCTGATAACCCCCCTTCTTTCATTCAGTTCTGGCAACATCCAGAAGCAACTAAGAGCACAAACAAGCATAAGAGAGAGAACATTTTTCCTTTGTTTTACCCTTTTAGGAATTCTCCTACATTCAAATCCTTTGAAGAAAAGGTTGAAACCACTGTCACAAGCCTTAAGGTATGGGATAAGAAAAGAGTGAAAGGGTATGTCTGCACCAGCTAATTTTTGTGATATGTCACTGAAAGTAGCACAAGGAGCTGGAGTAGTACACGCCTCATCCTGAAATCAGTTAGTCATGGTTCTTACTCTTCCAAGGAGTTTGGGCTATAAATCAATAGATCATTAATGCAATAGGAACTGTCCTGTAATTAGTCCTCCTTACTCCCAGTATACCTGAGAAATGGCCTTCCTTGTTCCACCTTGATCTTTAAGATCAGCTTAGGGGAGCCTTCCCCAGTCTGGTGCCCTCCTGATGTTTTGGACTATGACTCACTCCCATCCCTGATCATTGGCCATGCTGGCTGGGGATGATAGGAGTTGTAGTCCAAAACAGCAGCTCACCAGTTTGAGGAAGGCTGGTTTAGAGCATCTTCCCGACTACCAGCTGCACGCCTAGTTCACTCAACATGGACAAGAGATATTCTTAGTAGCTGTGCCACAATTTGTAGAGCTCCCTTCTCCTGGAGGGTCAAAATCCAAGCCCAAACACATTCCAAAAGCACAAAGGTTTTCCTGATGGAGCTGGTGTTCGAGAGCCAGGGTTAACCAAGTAGAGTAATATATAGAGGGTGTGTCTCTCTCTGTCGGTCAGGATCATAGCTCCAAACCCATGAAACCTAGACATCTGAAACTTGGCATGTATACTAAGGGGAGCTTAGGTGTGTATACTTCAGGGTTATTTGGTCGTTAAAATGCATTAATTTTAATTAAATGTGCCTGTGTATTTGAAGCCTGCAGTACCATCTTCAGTCACTAGGTGACAGATGTCCCTAACCAGCACATAGCTTGGCAGTTGACAGTTTGAAGCTGATAGTTCAAGGGACAGAGTTATATGGCTGCCCCCCACCCCTGCTGTGGGGCAGCCCTCCTCAGGGGAATGGAGTAGGCAGACCACTGCCTCAGGGCTGTAGGGGTACACCATGGCATGGGCTGTGCTTAAGGGTGCCAGCGGCAGTGGTCGTGGCTTCACTTGAACAGGGCAGGCACAATGTGTCCAGCTGTTGACAGTTGGACAGATATACATATAAAAATAAATGCTTGGGCCTCTCTCACCTATCAAAATTAAGGTACACTATAGTTCCTTCACTAATTACCCAGACAATGTTTGTACTATGTCTGTTCTTTAGTAGTTGTGACTGAATTTTATTCATTGTAAAACAATTTAAAACCAAATAGTAGTATTAAGGAAAATTAAGGGACTTACACAGGAGCTCCAGTTTAGTACTCATACAATCCAAAGTATGCTGATTACTAGAAAGGTCCATCCACTCACTGGAGATATCTTATAAAAATTATTTTAATCTTTTTTTAAAGCAAAGGCTGAAGTCCCATGAGCCCCAAATCCTGAGATGAAGGAAAATTCTATGTGTATGAAATGCCTTCAGATTGGAAGGGACAAACTTAAATGTAATTACATGTGACAAAGGGGTACTGTGGTGCAGACACAGCCTAAGGGACTGCCCTTATTAAAGTTTGCCAGCGTAGTCATTGCTGGCACTTGTGCCAAAGGCAGGTTGGATTTCATGCTCTGAAATCCCCTTGCTTTTTCAACACCATCTGATAAACTGTTGGAATACATTCATCCTTTAACAGAATCAAATCCTACAGCACACTGCTATACATGTTTACTCAGAAGTAAGTCCTAGTGTTCAAGGAGGCTTACTCTCAGGTAAGTGAGTATAAGATTGCAGTCTTAAATAGCGTAAAGCAGCACAATTTCCTATACTACTTTATATTTTACTCAGGGACCTGGAGCCTAGTATTTTTTATTAAATGTGTTAGCCAGATAGCTTTCCTATTTTCCCTGCATTATAAAATTTTTAGAAGTGCAAACTTAGATGAGGAGAAGCAATTGGATTCAAAACCAACACCGCATCTAGTTTTAGATGTATCTCAAGTCAAACAGTTTCTTACACTGGAAAACAACATAGATTATGGGTTGAATAAATTTACATAGAATTGAGTTTGTAATAGAAAGTTAAACTTGGGCAAATTGCTGCTGTTTTATATTCATATTTTAATTTTAAACTTGCCGCTTACCTCTCTGTAGAAGTCAATAGGTATATATAATTCTCAGTCTGGCACTAACTTCTACCATGTATTGCAAAAGGAACCATTTTAAACATTCATTACTGCTCTTTTTTCCCCTTAAAACACTTAACACTACAGTTGCAATCAGCCACCTTGTAAACTGGTGAAACAAAAGATGACATGAATTAACCATCTTAGCAACTAAGGTCACAGAACCCATTTAGTTACAATTATCCTAAGCATCTGTTTGGGTGAGAAGATAAAATTAACGCATTTAGGCAGAATATAAGTTAGTGATTGTCCCTGCTCATTCCTTTCAGACAAAAGTTGGAGGTGCTAGCCATCCTGGAGGAAGTTTTGAAGAAGTTCTTAGTTCTACTGCTCATGCCAGTGCTCAAAGTTCCACTGTAGGCACTCGACTCTCAGAAACAGAAGAGGAGCTCCAGTGCTAGATTGCAGGGATGAAACTGGTTCTCTCCATCCCACTGCTTAGGGCCAACCACACATGAAGCCCTGTTTATTTTCTCTACAGGACTGAGTATGCAGGTGTATGACCATATGGAAAAATGTTAGTGTGAATCAGGCAGTACCCGGAGACATCTGCAGCAATTCTTGTGATTAAACCAGCTGGAAAATTGCAGCTACAATGGCAGAAATGGCTGCTAGCTGTCTCTGTATACTATGCAGTTTACTCTAGCACTATTTTATGAGGTCATGCACCTTTATGGAGAAAACAAGTTAGTCGAAGAGGCTTATGGTTGAAGAGGATCAGTATCACTCAAATGGTTTTTCATATTGAGCTTCTACAAGACAAGGCCATGTGTCTCACTTTTGAAAATGGCTCTACCAAATCTTCCACCAATTTTGTAGATGTGTTCATACGTGTATATACGTTTATTGTATTTCTGAGTAAGCAGTTCAAATAATATTCAAATACTCCAATTTCAAAACATATTCTCTTAATATAGATGACCAGGTTGTTCTTGCTTCTTCCCATTTCTACACATGTACTTCCTTCTATCTTTGACTTTATTTAAAGGTCAGACTGTATTTATTAGAGACGCTGTTACGTCCTTAGGCATCGGTCTACCAACCACTGCCACAGCCCCTGTTTGATTCACCGAGACTTGGTTGATTGTTTCCTTCTTAATCTGCTTTTGGTATCACAAAATAACTTGTTCCCAATAAACTGTTTGGTTTTCCTCTACTTAAGGACTGTGTAAACTTTTATGTCTTCACCATCAAAAGGTAAACATAACAACTGGAGTATTCAAAAATAAGTTAAGCAGCTCTTACCTGTTCTATAGTAATAGGTAATATAGGGTTTTATTTTAAAAATATTCAACTAAACATTACATTTACTTTAAGCCAGCCCATAAAAAGACACTTAAATATTCACAACATTGTAGCCTACATGTCACAATGTTCCAAGAACAGTGGTTTACAATTAAGGCCCCTAACTAAGGATAAGGATGGCAAAACGATAACAGATGACAAAGAAAAGGCAGAGGTGCTCAATTCCTACTTTGGCTCAGTCTTCTCCCAAAAGAGGTTCTATGACCCTCCTGGCAAAGGCGAAGTGCAGGCTAAAGGGGCAGGATTGCAGCTTGAGATCGATAGGCATATGGTCAAGGAACACCTAATTACTTTGAACGAGTTCAAATCTCCAAGGCCAGATGAACTGCATCCTAGAGTCATAAAGGAACTGGCAGAAGAAGTCTCAGAACTGCTGTCTATTCTCTTTGAGAAATCATGGAGGACAGGGGAAGTGCCAGATGACTCGAGGAGGGCTAATGTTGTCCCTATCTTCAAAAAGGGTAAGAAGGAGGAACCTGGGAACTACAGACCAGTCTGACATCAATCCCAGGGAAAATTCTGGAGCAGATGATAAAGCAATCCATCTGGAAGCACCTTGAAAACAATGCCGTGATTACTCTTAGCCAACATGGATTTGTCAAAAACAAGTCCTGCCAGACAAATCTGATCTCATTTTTTGATCAAGTAACCTCCCTTGTAGACCGTGGGAATGCTGTAGACATCATATACCTCGACTTCAGCAGAGCTTTCGACAAAGTGCCCCATGATATCCTGATGAGCAAACTAGCTCAAAGTTGGCCAGATGAAACAACGATCCGGTGGATCTACAGTTGGCTACAGAATCGGACTCAAAGAGTGCTTATCAATGGGACCTTCTCAAACTGGGGAGAGGTAACGAGTGGGGTACCGCAGGGCTCAGTCCTGGGTCCAGTGTTCTTCAACATTTGTATTAATGACTTGGAGGAGGAGGTGCAGGGAATGCTGATCAAATTTGCAGATGACATAAAATTGGGCGGGATAGCTAATACTTTGGAAGACAGAAACAAAATTCAAAGTGATCTGGATAGACTGGAGCGGTGGGCAGAAAACAACAGAATGACATTTCATAGGGATAAATGCCAAGTTCTGCACCTAGGAAAAAGAAACCAAATGCACAGTTACAAGATGGGGGGTACGTGGCTCAACAACACTACAAGCAACAATTCCAATCTTGGAATTGTTGTCGATCACAAGCTAAATATGAGCCAACAATGTGATGTGGCTGCAAAAAAGGCCAATGCTCTTTTGGGCTGCATTCATAGAAGCATAGCTTCCAAATCCCGGGAAGTACTAGTTCCCCTCTACTCAGCACTGGTTAGGCCTCATCTGGAGTACTGTGTCCAGTTCTGGGCACCACACTTTAAGAAGGATGCAGACAAACTGGAGAGGGTTCAGAGGAGGGCAACAAAGATGATCAGAAGACTGGAAACAAAGCCCTATGAAGAGAGACTGAAAGAACTGGGCATGTTTAGCCTTGAGAAGAGAAGACTGAGGGGAGAGATGATAGCACTCTCCAAGTACTTGAAAGGTTGTCACAGAGAGGAAGGCCAGGATCTCTTCTTGATCATCCCGGAGTGCAGGACACGGAATAAGGGGCTCAAGTTACAGGAAGCCAGATTCCAGCTGAACATCAGGAAAAACTTCCTGACTGTTAGAGCAATACGACAATGGAACCAATTACCTAGGGAGGTGGTGGGCTGTCCCACACTAGAGGCATTCAAGACGAGGCTGGACAGCCATCTGTCAGGGATGCTCTGACTTGGATACCTGCATTGAGCAGGGGGTTGGACTTGATGGCCTTGTAGGCCCCTTCCAACCCTACTATTCTATGATTCTATGAACAGCACATAAGAAACATGTGGCTACTACTGATGCACATCTCCACCTTGTGGTATGTTTACTTAAAGATGATGCATGATATACTTGAATTCTGAACCCACTAAATTGTCTGCTGGCTGTAGGTTAAATACACTGATGTCAGATGCCTTCAGTACACATTACAGGGGAGATATGGGAAGGAAACAATAGTTATTTCTGGAACAGCTCCACATTAAAGCTTTGCTCTATGCAAACATTTCCCATCTTCCTTGATCAGGTAGTTGTTTGTGGACATATTAAATGTCAGAAATACATTGCAATGACTGTCTGCAATTCCCACGATTGTGATGGCATTTTTACTAGCTGCCACAATAATGGGAATTAGCCAACCATAGATTTGGCCATGCAGCTGCTTAACTGAAGATGGGTGGGATTGTATATCAAATAAAACAAGAGTTGCCCCAACAAAAGACAGCTATCCAGATTAATAGTAATTTAGGGTGCAATCCTAACTGGATAGGCAGCTGCCTCTGACCTTGGAGACCGCCTATCCAAAGCAAGGCAGGAGAGGCACCGGGGATCGTTCCCTCCGCACCCCTCCCGCCTTGCTCTTTTTTTGCTAGACAGCTGTTTTTGGCTATCCATTGGTGGGGGGGGGGGCAACCAGGAGAGGAAGCTGCTGTGTGACACATAGGATGTGTCATACGTGCTGCTCCGCTCTCCCTGCCCCGCCCACCTCGCCCCTTTTAAGTCACTCTGCACTTGCCTTCCAAGCGCGGAGGACAGGGCTTCTCCGCACTGACTGAGGTTGGTTCCCGGAACAGAGCATATCCTATGGCTCTCTAGACAGTGTGTACTGGCCATAGGATTGCTTCTTTAGACACTTTTTTAAAAGTAGAGCAGTTAATTAACTTTGTTCTTGAGGCAACTAACATTTTCAGTTGTTAACCTAATTTTGGGACGTTATGCCATGTAAAAAACTGTAGATCTTGCAAGCTGCCATGGTAGCTAAGCCTCTTCCACAGAAAGGCACTGACCCCACCACATCAAAACCTGAATGGAGAAGTTTCTGGATATGGTAAAGAACAAATAGGATCTAATAGGTCTGGTCTCCCATTAAATTAAGTGGTATTTGATCTGCATTGAAGCCTGATTTCTCACCCAGAAACTGGGTTGTGGGGACAGGGATAGAATCTTGTGTAGTTTATTTTGCTTTCCCACCGTGCTTTTGCTGTTTTCCTCCACATTTGCTGGGTTGGGGTTATGGGAGGATGGATAGTACAGGTTTGTTTTTATTTTGTATTGCAGAAATAAATGTTTCAATAAAGAAGTGGGACCACCTGCAAAACTGGCACACCAAGATTTATTTAATCTTTCAGCTTTTCATGTCTGATGATCAGCAAGGCTGCACTGCACACAGCATTTTAGGGTCCAGATGCAAGGTGCTCTCACACAGTACTCATTTGCATGCACACCGAGCATGAGCCAGACCTTGCTGTGCCCAATTTACAAATATGTTACTGAATATTCCGGAAAGTCCAGTTGCCTCCTATAAAATTACACAGACATGCTCTTAAAGCAACAGCTTTAAATGTTAGATTTCTGCCAATATTTAAAACAAGATACTTGATAACCTCCAACTCTATGGAGATAAGGTACTAAAATATAGGGTTATTATCCCATATAGCCTTATTTTTTGCCATTTTCTATAATGTATTTAGTAAATTGTCTTCAGGAATGTCATGTCACAGCAAAACACACAAATACAGGGATCATAAAATAATTTATTTTAGATACAGCTAAACATTTCAGAGGTGATTCAAGATGGAGGATCATTGTTTGCTGCAGCTATTTTTGTATTTCTTTCTGTATTTATGGAAGACACAAGCTGGACTATTTCTGGGTGACTAAATTTTCCTGTAGATCAAGAGATGGTAGTTAGTTAACATGCTTTCTCATTCTGCTATAAGCAAGAATACGGCAGTGATTTTGATAAGCAGTTTTCTCTACAAGAAGTCCTTGTTCTTGCTGTCTTACATTCTGTATTGACCATCTCATCTATGCTAGTTGCGTGTTTTTTCATGTTCCTTGTTAAAACTATAATAAAGTGTGGAAAAAATAGAAATTCCTGATACACAAACCCTGTCATTTCCTTAATCCTCGCAGCCCATTCTACACACTTCAGTGGAGCATTCTGTAATGGTCAGGTGAGTGCATGAAGTTCTAATAAGTCCTCACATGTTAGTAGAGTGGACATAACTTAACTGCCTTTTAGGAGTACATGGCTACTGATATACAGCTTTTGGGACCACCAGTTCATGAAGCTTGTGGGGAGAAAAATGTTGCATAGACCATAACCAGGGGCCATAGCTCAGTGTGACAGAGCACATGCTTTGCATGCAGAAGGTCCCAGGTTCGATCCCTGGCTTCTCCAGGTAGCGCAAGGAAAAGAATCCTGCCTGAAACCCTGGAGAGCCACTGCCAGTCAGTGTTGACAATATTCGGCTAGATGGACCAATGGTCTTACTCAGTATAAGGCAGCTTCATATGTACCATACATTTCTGGAAGTATTAGTGATGTGGGCTAGGATGAACAGTGTAATTAGTTCTGCTTGGCCAAAGGGGCTTTGGCCATGTGCTTTTTAAACTCAGAAAAGTATCAAAAGCAGTTAGTAATACAAGGTGGGGGGAGTGCAGTTCAAAGGGGAAAAAGTACAGAAGCTTCATCGAAAGCAGCTCTTCGTGTTTCTATTTCTAGCCTGCCTTTTGCCTCAAAATGAATCGAACTACTTAATCAAAAACATATCAGAACTTTCAATTCTGGCGCTGGATAACAATTATATGCACAGAACCACAATACTTTCCACATGGTCAAATTCCTCCTGGTGTACATGGTATGCATCCAACTTAAGGAAAACAGCAGAAAACATACCGTTATCATAGAAATGGCTGCTGGCTGTGTGTACACAGCCTAGTTCATAAAAATTGCTCTCCACATGTAAATGCAATCACATGGAGGAATTTGATAGTGTGAACTATCCCCCAAAGGATGAGATAATACAACCAAATTTGAAATATACTGTGCGCTCTGTATGTCCAAGTACTTGGACACTTGATTATATTGTCAATCAAGAGTCATGTTAGCAGAAGGCAAATCTTCTAAGGAAAGGCTTAAAGGAACTAAGTGTGCTTAGACTACACAAAGGAAGATTGAAAGAAAACATGCAGACAGGTTTGGGAGGACTTCAGAAAGTAGAGGGAAGTAAGTCATTCACCACATCTACTGCTGGTAGACAGACACAATGGTCTTAAAGTTACATGAAGGCCAATTTAGGTAACACTTGTAAATAATCACATGCCTGACCAGCTGTGGGGAGAAAGAGTGCCTCAGTAAATTTGGAAAAGAGTTGGTAGGTTTGTTAGTAACTCTTCAGTGTTCTAGTAAATTGTAAATGTACTTACAAGGCAGAGTTAAATTAAAGATCCAACTGACAAGCTGTTTAGCAAACAAGCAAGCCACTAAATATGTAGATTCTTTTTCCTTGGAAGCCAAGAAGTAAAGATTGTACAGGTATCTGCCAGGAGTACTTAACTGTTACCTTGCGGGTAGCGAAACTGATAACATTGGAAAGAGACCCATTGGGTTTAAGACTGCTGTTCTCTCTTCTGACAACCCACTTCATGCTAACACTGGATGGAAGACACATTTTCTAACTCCTTCAGTTTCCAGAACTCCAATTCCACAAGCACATTTCCATGTGCTTAATGTTAAGATCCCACCAAGCTTGCAGGATTAATCACACAATAAATTTAGGGTAGTTGCAGCATCTCAGCCATTTGCACTTCCAGTTCAGTTCTATATTGCAGGACTGAAAGTACCCCTAGAAAAGACATGTTCCTTTTTGGCTAAAGACACCCCAATAGTTTCAGTGGAAAGCAGCTAAACAATGGGCACACCCCATGCTTGACACACGGGGCCAACACTGGCCAAAACCCTGGCATGTATGGCCTCCATGCACCACGCTGATCCCCAAAATAAATGACAAATGGAAGCAGCCTTTGTTGAGTGAAAAGGCCTCCAAGACTACAGGCTTCATTTGTTTTTCTTTGGCATGATTCTCTTTTTAGAACCTCCCTACCATTATAAATGATATCACTATCATGTATTCTAATAGATTGGCTTAAGATACTGAGCTATGTAGGCAAAACACGGCTGCTGAGAAACAAGATGGAGGAATTAGCATGTTCAGGAGAAGCCCAGGTTTGCAGAAGTGGAAAAAAAATCCCCCAAACAGCTCAATGACATCTGAGCATTTTCAGTGGCCGCAGAATGCTGAGTGTCTGCTTGGGGGGCAGGGGAAAACAGGACAGGCAGGGTTGGAACGGAATATTGTGAAAGAAGACCTGGCTGTCTGGCTAGCAGGCATACCAAGCAGGAGCACTCTACATTGAAACACTTTATTGCAGGTCCCAGGCCGCATAAGTAATACCAAGCTACACACTTAAGTGCTTGGAACAAAAAGGGCTCTTACCTGCAGTTGAGTCATAGAAGTCTTGAAGTTTCCCAGGTTTTTTCTCTAACTCTTCATACTCTAAGGCTTGAAGTATCATCTCACATTGGTCTAGCTCTTTCACAAATCTTGCTTCTGCGCTAGACTGGTGTTCATATTCCTAAATGAGACATGCAAGGTGGAAAAGTATTTAATTTCTTAGCCCACTTTCATTGAGAGGTTAAGGATCACAGAAACTGTGCAGTTGTGTGCACTGGTGCATACATGCGGAGCTGCTTTTATGTACTACATAATGTGGACAGAAAGTGGTTCAAGTTTCAGCCTTCTACTCCACCACATGTATTTCAAGCCAATGATTGTGCACTGGCCCTATGCAATCACCACAGGAAGCAATTTCACCCAAACTCACGAAAACAGCAACCAAGCCAGTCATCTTGTCACGTATGAAGGTGCTATGGGAAGCCTATTTAGATTACTCTTTCAAAATTTCAGTGTAGACTCCATAGCACCTTTCCTGTAGTTTCCCACTGGTTAGAAAAGTATTTTGAAAATACTTTCAAACTAAGAGGACCCACTATGCTGCCAGAGAGCACCCACTCCTGTGTGTACCAGTTAATGAAAACAAGTAGGGAAAATGTAATTCATTGAGAAGACCTGTTAATAGAATATGTTACATATTCTACAAAACTACAATTCCCAGGAATCCTTGTGGGGAAACCATCACACTTAAAACTATCACAGATAAAATCTTTAGTGTGACAGCAATTTAAAAAAAAAACTACTCGTTTGGGTTGTTTGAACTGTAATTCAAATAAAAATGTTTAACTTGAAGTTTTATTTCTAGGGCACCATCCCAAGTTATGCGTGTACAGGACACTACATTAAAAACTTATACTGCTACTTAGGGGCCTTAGTTCAAGGGAAAAGCACATGGAGAAAATTCCAGGTTCAATCCACAAACAGTGAAAAGGATCTCAAAGCAGCACTGGGGGATTCTCCACCTTGCTTGGACATCATCATAATCATCATCAAATACACTTCTATACCACCTTTCTGCCAAGGCACCCAAGGCTGTTTACAATTTTTAAATACAGAAACAAACAAATGTCACCAAAAAACCAAACAACAACAGAATATAGTTCTCTCTCAGGCCAACTGAAGGGCTCTTCCGGAACTGAGGGCATGAGCTCCCCAGCCTGGCCTTCTCCTCTTCTGCCTTCCCTCAGGACACACAGTTCTTAAGTAGCCCCAGGGAACATTCCTCTGCATACAGAAGAGAATGCTACTAAATTGCATGGTAACATCTTCATTTGAAATACTCCACAACATTTCAATACAGTTCAGTGTTGCTTCTTATCTGCAGATGGATTATGGCTTTTCTTCAAGCTCGAAATGAACCCCACAATTTGAGAAACGGGATATGAAGAGCAGCCTTAACTTGCTGCTCAATTATTCTCTAGGCACAAACAAGCCACAAGTAACCAAATGTGCATACTGAAGTGCATTTCTAATGAAGATTAAAGGAGAAAGACGTTAACAGGTTAAACTAGAAATCCATAATCCCACAGGGAAGTGTGTTTGTGGTGAATGTTGCCTCAAGCTAACAGAGTTGGGGACTGCACAGCTTTCTTCCTGCCACAAAGTCTATAAGAAGCGTTTACACGTCATTTGGGGAAATTCCACACAAACGTAATAATATAATCAGTGCTTCTTTAAAAAAACACACTTAAAGAAACATTTATGAGTTACACAGTTTAACAATGTACAGCCTTGCAAGTGTAAAATCTCTCAATGAAACCAGTTTGGGCAGTTGTTTTAAGTACTGCAAAAACATGTACCCAGCCAACTTTAAAGATCTTCAGAGGAGGCCTTGTTGGTCATTCTGTGACCAACCGAACATCACCATGAAATATCTCAAACACGGGCCGTCTCGGTGGTGGCACCCACCCTCTGGAACACACTTCCCCATGCAGTTCGGGAGGCAGAAAATGTGGTATGTTTTAAATGCCTCCTGAAAACACACTTGTTCACCCAGGCTTTCTCTGGCTTGTAATTAATCATATGCTGCTCTGTCCATAAAAACCTGTTAAGCAAAACATTATTTATTGCTTTAATTCTTGTTGTAGTTGAAATTGTTTTTAATTGTGCACTGTAAATGTGATTTTTGGGTTAAATATTTTATTATATGAAGCAGTATGCAAGTATTATTAGTAAGTAAATAAATAAATACATAAATAAATCATAAAAACAATTCATTGTTTTCCAGAAATGCGTTCTTTTCCCCCATGGATTGAAAGTGAAATTCAGTACAGTTATTTTGCTGACAGAACTGCTTCTGTCAGTGGAAAAGAGGGCATTCCTCCTGCCCCTGCAGGCCCCTCAAATCTGGGGGGCCCCTCGGGAGTAGATTTTGGATTGGGCAGGGGGCTGCAAGGGAGAAGTCCCATTGTGCGAGCAGACTTGCCACTCACACAATGTTGGCTCCCCACCCACCCACCCACCCCCGACCCCCAAATTTCACATATGATTTCACAGAACAATAGATTTTCATTCAGGCTTTTTTACAAAAGTAGTTATGCAAAATTCAAGCCAAGAGCTTCAGCTATTGGGTGGTATAGAAATGAAATAAATAAATAAACAAATCCTTGTTTTCAGATGTAAGCATAACAATGCTACTGTTTTTATGGACCTGTTAAGCAAAATCCTATGACAGAGACCACTTCAATAGGACTAGATATGGGCCAAACAAAAAGCCAGCAACTGTGACCCATCAAGTCCAATGCAGCTCACCAGCCACATGCCATAGCTTAACCTTGCATAATAATCCCCCTGGATTGTATAACTACAGGCAGAGAGGACACTTGGTGAGTCCCTGGTGGCCCCCATACCTGGCTGTATTTAGCCTGGTGTCCTGCCTTACACTAGGAGCATTTCTTTCCCAAATCCACCATCATGAGCACCAGCCATTATATATTTCTATAATTACATATGTGTATAAGTGATATTCAATAGAGATTCATATATTTAGAACAAATGCATTAATATTTAAATAATTTCAGATGTTTAAACCTTACTTCCCACAATTCATAAATTTCTTTTTTCAGATCCTCTGACAGCAACTGGGTCAAATGTTTCATAGCTTCCTAAACGGAAAAAAAAGAAAAGAGAATCCTGCATTTTATTCACTGCTTTTGGCAAAGACAAGCTCCCCTCCAGTCCCTTAGTATTTAGAACCTGCAAGGACTCACCAGATGACCTTGGCTAGCAGAACAAGATTGTTAACAAGCACAAAACTCTCTCCATAACAGGTTATCCCCCAGCAACTTAATTACTCACTGAAAAACAGCATAAAGCTATATAAACTGGTAGGCAACCATGAGCTTCACACAGCAAAGCAAACAAAAACATAGGTTTTAGAGCAATAACTTGGGAATAAGTGCATAGTTAAACTATGGAATTCACTTCCACAAGATGTAGTGACGGCCACCAATTTGGATGGCTTTAAAGGGGGCTTTGACAAATTCACAGAGAACAAGGCTATCAATGGCTACTAGGCTTGATGGCTATATGTGACCTCCAGTATCAGAGGCAGCATGCCTATGTACACCAGTTGCTGGGGAACATGGGTGGGAGGGTGCTGTTGCACTCATGTTCTGGGTTGCCCATGCAGAGTGTGTAAACAGAATGCTAGACTAGACGGACCTTTGAAGTGATCCAGCACGGCTCTTTTTATGTTCTTACAAATCCAAAACACTCATGCAGTACACCAGGAGCATGGCACAGGAGTGCAGGGGATAATGGGAGTTGTAGTCCAACATATCTGGAGGGCACTACGTTGGTAAAGGCTGCTTCACAGAATGCCATAGATCCATGTGACTTCTCCTTCAACAAGGCTCTGATTGCAAAATAGAGGACTGCGCTCTCTAGTGGCCACATATGAAGAATTTGATTCTACCTAGTGCCAGGACATAGGGTGCCTCACCCTGTGGGAGGTCTAATGCTGGAGCTACCAGCCCACTCCCACCACTTGAGATATGTCTCCTCCATGGCCCTGTACCCTCAAAGAAATACCAGGGCAACTCTGTTGCTGCTCCATAAACTGCCAGCTCCAGTTCACATGGGTATTGTCCTCCACTAAGCCACACTGGATAAATAATCATGTTTGTATTTTCTTATGAAGTATCACTCTGAATAATCTTAATTCAAATTAATAAAGTCACTCCACACAACCAAATCTGTCTCAACCGGGGCTGACAGAAAACATTTTATTTACTTATTTATCAAAGCTTTAAAATGTACAAGCTCAGATAATGGTGATCTCACAGAAATGCCCATCATGAGCTCCAGGCCTGGTTCCCCTCCCAAAAGGGAGCAGCCCAATTATCAGCCTGATCAATCACCATTCGCAAAGCAATTATGGCAAGGCACTCTGTGGATCTGGCAGACTTTATAGACCATCACACTATATGTGCCACCATACTGACCTCTTCTCGCCTGTGTTTCTCCTCTTTGGAAACATTGTCGGCAGGAGCAATGTCACCAACTATGCATTCAGCCATATCATGAACTAGAGCTAGTCGTATGCATCTGGAAAGGAGAAAGTGCTTAAAAGATGGGATTGTCTGTCTTATGACTACACCAAGTTTATTAATAGACAGGTACAGACTCTTACAGCATAATGATCTCTTCATCTATTGAAGTGATTTTGTAACTCTCTTACCAGTTACTGTTATGTTAGGTCACCAGGCAGAGGCCATTCCTTCAAGCTACAGCAGATGGAAATGAAAAACAGAGCCATTCCACCAGCCCCGCTGAAAGGCCAGTTTCATCTGGCTCCTCCTCTCTCTGTACCATTTCAAGCCAGTCATTATAAGTACTACTTAACTTTAAGAATTTGTATGTGAGTTTGCTTTTTTCCTCTTCCCTCCCCATCCCTTTTTCCTTTTGTGTCATGTAATGTCTTTTAGACTGCAAGTCTGTAAGCAAGGGGTGCCTTCTTTTTCTTGATTATATGTAGCCACCCTGGGAGTCTTTTCAGTTGAAGAGCAGGGTAAAACTGTTTTAAATAACTAAAGGTGCAATCCCATGCATGTTTAGACAGAAAAAAAGTCCTATAACTCCCAGCATTCCCCAGCCAGCATGGGGAATGCTCAGAGTTATAGGGCTTTTTTCTGTCTAAACATGCACAGGATTGTGCCCTAAATGATATTTCTTTCTCTAAATAGCTATGTGAAGCAAAGATCTCCCCCAGATAACAAGCTTATTTGTTCTACATTTTTCAAACCAACACTAAAGCAAGAAAAATGAAAACATTAAGACCAGGTTAACCACAATATTATTACGAAAATGGCAGGTCACTGTGCGGATTCATTAACAATCCAAAAGCAACAGTAGTATAATACCTTGTATTAGAAGCACACACCTATTAAAACATTACAATGTACTGAGAAAGCTTTCAAATTCCCCAGAACTCTTATTCAGGCTAGAGGTTAAATTAAAAAGAAAGGGAAGCAGAAGAAGGGTTGTTTTAGGGCACGACTGAAAAATCCCAGATTTTTCCATCAGGCTCTGAAACATTTTTTTTCTATCCTTCCCTTTCGACTTTTTAAAACTAAACATTTAGCCTGGATAAGACTTCTTGTAATCAAACATGTGCTCACTACTTTCTAATGCTTTAGTAGGTCCTAATAAAAATATATTAATTATGAAGTATTCATACGTGATAGTTTCACTACTAAGCCTGACAAAACAGCAGCTATGCAAGATTTAACTTTTAAATCTATTCCATTTTAAAACCTAAATACTGGATGTAATGTTTTGATGCTACATCAAAATTAGACAGCACTGCATTACATTTTAATTTACCCAGAAGAAGTTCTGCTCTCTAATTCTACACTCAGAATGGCTAATGTGGATTATTATTGCATTCCATCAAGAAGCATACATTGAAAGGGTTGGAAAAATACACCCTTGAGTTTAGATCCAAGTTACATGTCTGCTCTATCTTGAGCAAGTCACTCTCAAACTTAGTTCCCAACATGTAAAATAGGAATAACTATCAATTCTTTCTCAAGTTTCTATAAGAGCAAACAACAGAATAAAGTATTTGCATATCAGAAGTACTCATCTTTGAGGAAAGTAAAATGGATCTGGATATTGCTCTGCTAAAGGGCTACACTTACCTTTTCTAGAACATGCCCCCATACATCCCCCTTTTAAAAGAAATGCACACATTCAGCCAAGGTTATCAAAAGTTGTCAAGTCCTTTTGACCCACCTAAGTAACAGTTCCAGGAGTTGGTGCAATCAAGCAGCTTGGCTGTTAAACTGATTAAAAAACAGTTCTATTTTTCTATTCATTGCAGGGTTTGGAAGTAAACAATATTCATGGTTCAGTGTTGCAAGATAAATAAGCCTGGCTAAATTAGTCGTGCATAAGCCCACTGAAAACTATAAAACAAGACAGTCGCAAATAACTCAACTCCATCAGAAATAAAACTCCAGTACAACTGAAGCCACAATGTGCACTCACCAAATCAATTAAATGATGACTACTGTTCTCACTATACTTACCTGTCTTTATTAAGCGTTTTATCTTCGGTTACCATAGCCATGACTGCCATCCTGTACATATGATCCGAGACACTCTCTGGATTGGGTACCTTTCTATATACCCAGCCTGTCCGTGGTACTCTCTAGTCAAAAACAATTTGAGTAATATTTAAAAAACAAACAAGCTTGCAAGTATCTACATTTGTACAACCACTCCACTGTAGAAAGTTTATCTGCCTCTCTTATAGTTGTTTAAATATATAGTTACTCATTTAAGGTACTGCTCAAACAAACACAAAAAGAAGGATTAATCCCAGTGCACAATACAACGTTCATATGAGCACCTATGCTGCCTCTTTTGGCCACAGAAACCAAATCTTTTGTTGTTTTCCATTTCTCTAGGTGGGAGGAGATGAGGATATTGCATTCAAGCCTCTGAACCTCAAGAAATCCTGCCTGCCTTAACAGGCCTACTGTGAAGCTGAGCCAACTGCAGTCTATTTAAATTCCCCAAGGCAACTGGGGCATCCCATCAGGCAGTTCACAAATATATACATGTACCATCATTCGCCCTCTCTTCCTATTTCTCCCTACTTTTCTATTACTTTTAAATTGTCGCTCTGATCATTCTACCACTTTTCCAGCAACGTACCCTTTCTGCCATCATCCCACTTTCTTTGCAACAGATCACCCTTCCCCCAACCTGGTGGCTCCCAAATGTCTTTGACTACAACTCCCCCAGCCAGTACAATGGGAACATAGGAACAGCCCTGCTGGATCAGACCAAGGGTCCATCTAGTCCCGCATTCTGTTCACACAGTGGCCAGCCAGCTGCCTGCGGGAAACCCACAAGCAGGACATGAGCGCCACAGTACCCTCCCTCCCATGTTCCCCAGCGACTGGTGTATATAGGCATACTGCCTCTGATACTGCAGTATGATCGCGTATTGCCATCAAGCCTAGTAGCCATTGATAGCCTTCTCCCCCATGAATTTGTCTAACCCCCTTTTAAAGCCATCCAAAGCGGTAGCCATCACTACATCTTGTGGTAGTGAAACTGTAGCCCAGCACTTCTGGAGGGCACCAGGCTGGGAGATGCTGCAGTAGATCCTTTCTTCTCTGCGCCACCACGTCTGGTTCCTAAAGAACATCCGGGACAGGACCCCGAAGAGTTCCAGCTGTCTAGGGCGGCGAGCAGGCACAAAGGAAGGGAGAGCCTTTCTACCCGCACAACTGCCATCCCAAGCACGTCTGAACTGAGCGGAAGCGACCCCCTCTAACACGCGTTTGGGACTGCAGCCTTACAACCCGAGCCTTCGCGTGTCCTATCAGATGTCCCGCTGAATTAATATATAATACTAATAGATATTACTAATATATTAATATAAGTATAATTAATATATTGATATAGCTACTCCAAGGTAATCGTGCACAGGACCGCTGCCTTAAGCAGCGCTCGGAAGCTAGGGCGCTCCTCCCCAGGGATCCGTGCCGTGCAGGCAGCTTGGGGGACGTTCTCCGCTCACCTTCAGCTGGCCCACCAGCTTCATAAACTGCAGCAAGCTCCCCATCGCCACTACAGCTACCGGATGAACGCCGCAGCCGCAGCCATTGGGCAGTTGCCACAGCAGCAGGAAGGAGCGGCATCTGCTCGCCGCCGGCTTCCGCTCCAAGCCGCTGCTCATTGGCTCAGAACTTGCTGACGCCACACCCGCTTCGTTCTCTCAGCGGCTTGGGTCTCGCTGACGCCTCCCCTATTCCTCTCGCTCATTGGCTCAGATCACGCTCTGTGGGGCCTTCTGGGAGCTGTTGTCCAATGCTACTGAAGGGCACCAGGTGGGGGGCAAGTGCTGTGTGGGGCCTTAGACGGCGGGGAGGGGCGGGAAAGCGCCGTCTTCCTCTCTCGGAGCGCCTCGCCGCCGTTCACGCTGCAGCGGCGCAGGACTAGGCTGTTGCGTTCTGAGCAAGGCTCGTTGATGTCAGCGGCCGTGTGTAGCGCACTGTCTAGCCTGACGAAGCGCTCTGGAGAGCTGCAAGGCTTGCTAGCGATTATGGGACCGTATGACTGGTCTGGATAAAGGTTTCGCTCAGCGGGTGGGGGGGGGATCCAACCGGTGTAGTCAGTTGTTATGATGCCACTGGGAGCTGCTGCCTTCATCAATTTGCCATCTTTCAATTAATTTTAGTTTTCCATCTCCACGTACCTATTTTGCTGAAGAAATATGCCTGGATGTGCACGGAGGACCATACCGCCCGAGATGTAAATGACTCCTAGCATAATAATGTCATTGCTGTTTTGTGATGTGTAAAAAAAAAAAAACCAAGAAAATAAATAGCTGTTTTAGGAGGAAATCCTATACAAGTTTAGACAGGAGAAAAAAAAACCCCGCAACTCTCAGCATTTCCCAGCTAGCTTTTTCTTCTGTCTAAACATGCATAGGATTGTGCTCTTAATGAAGTTTTCAGTTTTCTTATGTCATCTGTGACATTTCAATAGTTTCCATTAGAAAATATCATTCTTAGCTTTTTAAAATGTATCACTGAAAGGAAAAATCAGCACAGTAGGAAATCTTGTTGACATACATTGGCGCCATTTTTAAAAAAATCTAAAGGAGGGAAATTACCTTACAAGTACAATTTACAAGCCTGGGTCAACAGCCTCCACAAGGCAGCAGGCAGGAGCAATTCCCTCCTTGTTGAGAAATACATCTTTCTAGGATTTTCATCCTGTCGGTGACTTGAAGCCTAGTGGTACGAACACACACTGTCCTTAACAGCACTAATGCTCATTTTAATGCATAATGCCAGCCAATTCCTCCCCCCACCCACCCACCCACTGGTGGAGAGGATGTGAGGGCCAGGAAAGGGAAAGGCAGGGACCTTTTCCCTTACTCCTCCTCCATGCAGAGTGTGTGTTCACTTACATAATGGGCTATGTAAAGGTCAAGTTAACAGAAAATGTAGTATGAACACCAAGAATCAGAATCACAGAATAGTAGGGTTGGAAGGGGCCTATAAGACCATCGAGTCCAACCCCCAAGAATTAAATAACCGGCATACTTCTTTGTTTTGTAAGAAAAAAGAATATTAAGGATGTATTTATTTACAACATTTGTATACTGATCCACATCTAAATTGATTCCGTAGTGGTGAACAACAAGAGATAAAATGAACAGATAAAACGAAGAAACATGATATTAAGATTATTCTTTAAAAAGCAGAGTGCCAATAAAACTGAGTCTAGTTAAGCAAGGAAGGCTTCCTGGAAAAGAGTTATTTTCAGGAGGTGCTGAAAACAATTCAGTATTAATGCCTGCTGATGGAGTTCCATAGGATGGGAGCCGCCAACTGAAGGCTCTTCTCCGGGTAGACTCCAGTCAGGCCATAGGTCCATGTGGAATCAGGAGCATGCCCCCTGATGACCTCAGTGATGGGGTAAGTTGATAAGGGAGAAGGCACTCTCTCAGGTATCCTGACCCCAAGTTGTTTAGGGTTTCGTACATTAGTACCAAAACCTTAAACCTGGCCCAGTAGCAAATAACCAGCCAGTGCAGTTCCCTCAGCAATAGAAGGGGCAGCTCCCAATAACAGCCTAGCTGCTGCGTTCTGCACTAACTCCAGTTTCTGGAGCAGCCTTAAGGGCAGCCCCACATAGAGCACATTACAGTAATCTAGTCTTGAGGTTACTAGCGCCTGGACTATTGTGGCCAAGCTATCCCTGTCCAGGAGAGGCTGTAGTTGGCAAACCAGCCAAAGCTGGTAAAAGGCACTCCGAGCTGCCATGGCCACTTGGGCCTCCAGCAACAGTAGGAGTACCCCCAGACTACAGACCTGATTTTTCAGAGGGAGTGCAACCTCATCCAGAACAGGCAATGAGCCTATCTCCTGGAATCAGGAACCACTCACCCACAGGGCTTCCATCTTGCCAGGATTCACTTTCAGTTTATTGACCCTCATCCAGCCCATTACTGTATCTAGGCACTAATCCAGGACTTGCACAGCCTCACCTGATTCAGATGTCACAGGGACATAGAGCTGTGTGTCATCAGCATACTGATGGCACTTGGCTCCAAGACCCCCAATGACTGCTCCCAGTGGCTTCATGCAGATGTTAAATAATATTGCGGACAGGGTGGTACCCTGTGGAACCCCACAACTCAGTTGCCAAGGAGCCAAGAAATGATCACCCAATGTTATTCTCTGAAATTGACCCCACAGCTGAGATTGGAACCACTGTCACGTGGTGCCTCCAATGCCGATCCCACGGAGTCGATCCAAGAGGTTACCGTGGTCCATGGTATCAAAAGCTGATAAGGATACAGTGAACAATGGGATACCAAAAGGTGTAAAACAAACAAAATAGTTTTTGCTATAACTAATTAGTTAAAAACTATTGTAGAGCTTGTTTTCTCAAAACTTCAGTTTTAATCTTGTATCACAACAACACCAACATATATATTTTAAAAATCAGGTTTAGAAACAGAGTAAGAGCACATTACAATGCAACCCCAGTCAAGCATTTACGAAGACTGGTGCTGAGAACAATATGCAGGACCGGCCCTACCATTAAGCAGAGTGAAGCACTCACCTCAGGCAGCAGATAATAGGGAGCAGCAAGGTCTCGAAGGAAAGAGCTCTGAGCCACACAGTCTGCCCTGCACCTTCTAAGCTAGCCTTCTGCCCTCCGGTGTGGTGGAAGATGCTGCTCTTGAACAGTGTCAAAGAATGATATAACTTCTCATCCAGTTGGTTTTTGCACATGGAACGGGAAGGGCACCATCTTGTCCTTTGCCTCAGGCAGCAAAATGTCTTAGGCCAGCCCTGACAATATGCATAACTTTCTTGTTGAAGTCAGTGAGATTGAGTTCTTAACTTTGTAAAATATTTACTGCATCATGAGACTTCCTTTTGTAAACTTATAAAAATGTTTGAGAAACATGCAAGAAAGCTTTCTGAATGGTAGGTTCACAATACACCTTTTCAGAGAAAAAGACCTGAAGAAGCCTTATGTCATCTGAGCTGCACACATTGGGAAAATCAGAAA